>NW_028274807.1:86243080-86868080 GCF_037043125.1 Eumetopias jubatus
TTCATTCATGATTTTGTCGATTTGGGTCCTTTCTCTTTTCTTTTTGATAAGTCTGGCCAGGGGTTTATCAATCTTGTTAATTCTTTCAAAGAATCAGCTCCTGGTTTCGTTGATCTGTTCTACTGTTCTTTTGGTTTCTATTTCATTGATTTCTGCTCTGATCTTTATTATTTCTCTTCTCCTGCTGGGTTTAGGCTTTATTTGCTGTTCTTTCTCCAGCTCCTTTAGGTGTAGGGTTAGGTTGTGTATTTGAGACCTTTCTTGTTTCTTGAGAAAGGCTTGTATTGCTATATACTTTCCTCTTAGGACTGCCCTTGCTGTATCCCAAAGATTTTGAACAGTTGTGTTTTCATTTTCATTGGTTTCCATGAATTTTTTTAATTCGTCTTTAATTTCCTGGTTGACCCATTCATTCTTTAGTAGGATGCTCTTTAGCCTCCATGTATTTGAGTTCTTTCCAACTTTCCTGTTGTGATTGAGTTCTAGTTTCAAAGCATTGTGGTCTGAAAATATGCAGGGAATAATCCCAGTCTTTTGGTACCAGTTGAGACCTATTTGTGACCTAGGATGTGATCTATTCTGGAGAATGTTCCATGGGCACTAGAGAAGAATGTGTATTCCATTGCTTTGGGATGGAATGTTCTGAATATGTCTGTGAAGTCCATTTGGTCCAGTGTGTCATTTAAAGTCCTTATTTCCTTGTTGATCTTTTGCTTAGATGATCTGTCCATTTCAATGAGGGGGGTGTTAAAATCCCCTACTATTATTGTATTGTTGTCAATGTGTTTCTTTGCTTTTGTTATTAATTGCCTTATATAATTGGCTGCTCCCATGTTAGGGGCATAGATATTTACAATTGTTAGATCTTCTAAAGGATAGACCTTTTAAGTTGGATATAGTGTCCTTCCTCATCTCTTATGACAGTCTTTGTTTTAAAATCTAATTTGTCTGATATAAGAATTGCCACCCCAGCTTTCTTTTGGTGTCCATTAGCATTGTAAATGGTTTTCCACCCCCTCACTTTCAATGTGGGGGTGTCTTTGGGTCTAAAATGAGTCTCTTGCAGACAGCATATTGATGGGTCTTGTTTTTTAATCCAATCTGATAGCCTGAGTCTTTTGATTGGGGCATTTAGCCCACTTACATTCAGGGTAGCTATTGAAAGATATGAATTTAGTGCCATTGTATTGCCTGTAAGGTGACTGTTAACTGTCTGTTGTCTGTGTTCCTTTCTGGTCTATGCTGCTTTTAGGCTCTCTCTTTGCTTAGAGGACCCCTTTCAATATTTCTTGGAGGGCTGGTTTCATGTTTGCCAATTCCTTTAGTTTTTGTTTGTCCTGGAAGCTTTTTATCTCTCCTTCAATTTTCAATGACAGCCTAGCTGGATATAGTATTCTTGGCTGCATATTTTTCTCATTTAGTGCTCTGAAGATATCATGCCAGTCCTTTCTGGCCTGCCAGGTCTCTGTGGTTAGGTCTGTTGCCAATCTAATGTTTCTACCATTATAAGTTTCATATCTCTTCTCCCGAGCTGCTTTCAAGATTTTCTCTTTGTCTCTGAGACTCGTAAGTTTTACTATTAGATGTCGGGGTGTTGACCTATTTTTATTGATTTTGAGAGGGGTTCTCTGTGCCTCCTGAATTTTGATGCCTGTTTCCTTCCCCACATTAGGGAAGTTCTCTGCTATAATTTGCTCCAATATACCTTTTGCCCCTCTCTCTCTTTCTTCTTCTTCTGGGATCCCAATTATTCTAATTTTGTTTTGTCTTATCATATCGCTTATGTCTCGAATTCTCCCCTCGTGATCCAGTAGTTGTTTATATCTCTTTTTCTCAGCTTCTTTATTTTCCATCATTTGGTCTTCTATATCGCTGATTCTCTCTTCTGCCTCATTTATCCTAGCAGTTAGTGCCTCCATTTTTGATTGCACCTCATTAATAGCCTTTTTGATTTCGACTTGGTTAGATTTTAGTTCTTTTATTTCTCCAGAAAGCGTTTCTCTAATAACTTCCATGCTTTTTTCAAGCCCAGCTAGTATATTTAAAGTCATGATTCTGAACTCTAGGTCTGACATTGCACTAATGTCCGTATTGAGTAGGTCCCTGGCCGATGGTACTACCTCTTGTTCTTTTTGTTGAGGTGATTTTTTTCGTCTTGTCATTTTGTCCAGAAGGGAATAGATGGATGAGAGAACAAAATGCTAACAGGTTAACAACGTCCCCAGAAAATATACTCTAAACAAATCAGAAAAGACCTGAAACCAGGGGAAAAGAAAGGGAAAGAAAGAAAAAAGAAAGAGAAAAAAAAAAAAGAAAAAGATAAAAACAAACAAAAACAGAACAAAACAAAACAAAAAAATCAGAATATGATCAAATATGATCAGGCTGGTGCATAGATCAGTGCCACACACTAGATTTTGGGTGTATTTTGGTCTGTTAGAAGAGAATGCCTCCTAAATTTTTAAAGAAAGAAAGACTTACACTAGAGATTTAGGGTATATTTTGATATGTTAGAAGAAACTGGATCTCAAAATTTTAAAGAGAGAACAACTTATATATATACGCCAAAAATAAAGGTAACTACTATGAAGGGATAGAATATGACTCTAAAAATGAAAAATAAAAATGTTTTTTAAAAAAAGGGATTGATAAGATGTTGGTTGGAAAAGGGAAAAAGAAAAATTCGAAAAAAAAAACAGTTAAAAAAATTAACTTTGAAAGACTATTGAATCATGGTAAAAAAGCCATGAATTCTATGTGCAGTATTGTCCTAGAGCTGGAGTTCTCCTGTTCTCATTGATTGGTAAACTTGGTCTTGGCTGGCTGTTCCTGACGATCTTCTGGGGGAGGGGCCTGTTGCCATGGTTCCCAAATGTCTTTGCCGGAGGCGGAATCGCCCCGCCCTTGCCGGGTCTGGGCTAAGTAATCAGCTCAGGTTTGTTCTCGGGAGCTTTTGTTCCCTGCAAGCTTTCCCTACAGTGTTGGAGGACGAGAGTGAAAATGGCGGCCTCCCAAACTCCGCCAGGGAGGAGTTGAGAACTCGGGGCCCCGCTCCTCAGTGCGCCCCCAGAGAAAAGCAGTCAGTCACTCCTGTCTCCCTGGTCTCCGGCCGCACTCCCTGCTCACCTGGCCTGTGACCGAGCGTTTCTATCTCTGGCACCCGACCTGGTGTTGAGTCTCCAAACCCAGCAGATCCCTGCGGTGCACTCCCGTGCTGCTCCTCCCCGGGGAGGAAGGGGAGTCTCCCCGGCTCTGCCACTTGTTGGGTCCCTGCTGGAGGCAGTGGCCCGACTGACACCGATCACAGTTTATGGCAACCCCGAGCTGAGAGCTTGCTCCTCAGCTCTGTCTCTGCAGCTGGCTTCCCCACTCCGATACCTGGGAGCTCTGCTGCACTCAGGCACCCCCGGTCTTTCTGTGACCCCGAGGGTCCTGAGACCACACTGTCCCGTGAGGGTTCCACCCCCCGCTTAGCCACTGGAGTGACATCCCTCCATGGAGCTGACTTCTAAAAGTTCCGATTTTGTGCTCCGCGGCTCTATCACTTGCCAGAAGCGGCCGACAGAGGCCCCCTCCCCTGCCATCTATCCTCCCGAATAGCACCTCGGATTCACTTCTCCGCATGTCCTACCTTCCAGAAAGTGGTTGCTTTTCTGTTCAGAGAGTTGTTGCTATTCTTTTCTTTGATCTCCTATGGAGTTCATAGGTGTTCAGAATGGTTTGATCCCTAACCAGCTGAATTCCTGAGACCAGACGAAATCCAGGTCTCCTACTCCTCCGCCATCTTGCTCCGCCCCCTCCAATAACATTCTTTACAGAAATAGAAAAAAGAATTTTATAATTTATATGGAACCACAAAAGATCATGGATAGTCAAAAATCCTGAGAAAGAAGAATAAAGCTGGAGGCATCACACCTGATTTTAAAATACATTGTGAAATATCTTGCAATATATATATTACAATGTAGTACACTAGCCAAAACAGTATGGTAGTGGTAGAAAGAGAGACATACAGACCAGTGGAACAGAACTGAGAGTCCAGAAATAAATTCACATGTGTGTGGTCAACTTAACTTTGACAAGGGTGCCAAGAATACACAGTGGGGAAAGGACAGTCTATTCAACAAACGGCGCTGGAAAAACTGGGTATCCACATGAAAGGAATGAAATTGGGCCCTTATCTTACACCATACACAAAGTCAACCCAAATGGTTAGAAGACTTGAGACCAAGTCTCAATTGTAAAACTCCCAGAAGAAAACAGGAGAAAAAGTTCATGATGTTAGTTGTGGCAATGATCTAATGGACATGACATTGACAGCACAGGCAACAATAACAAAGATAAGCAAGTGGGACTAAATCAAACCAAAAAGCTTCTGTACAGCAAAGGAAGGAACCAACAAAGGGTAAAGGCAACCTATGGAATGAGTGAAAATATTTACAAACCATATATCTGATAAGGGATTAATATCCAAAATATGCAAGGAACTCCTACAATTCAATAGCAAAAAACCTAAAAGCCCAATTAAAGAAATAGGGTAAAGAATAGACTCATTTCTCCAAAGAAGGCATAGGAATGACTAATGGCTGTATGAAAAGATGCTCAATGTCACTAACCATTTCAGGGAAATGCAAATCAAAACCACAATGAGATATCACTTCACATCTGTCAAGACAGCCATTATCAAAAAAAAAAAAAACAAAACAAAAGCAAAAGACAACAAATGTTGGAGATGATATGCAAAAATTGAAAATATTGCACAGTGTTGGTGGAAATGCAAAATGGTACGGTACCATGGGAAACAATGTGGAGGTTCATGAAGAAATTAAAAATGCCATGGCCGTGTGGTCCAATAATCTCATTTCTGGGTATTTATCCAAAAGAATTGCAATCAAGATCTTGAAGAAATAGCATTACATGTTCACTGTAGTGTTACTCCTAATGGCCAAGATGTGAAAACAACCTAAATGTGCATTGATAGATGAGTGGATAAAGAAAATGTGGTACACTACTGGGTATTTACCCCAAAGATACAAATGTAGGGATCCAAAGGGGTACGTGTACCCCAATGTTTATAGCAGCAATGTCCACAATAGCCAAACTGTGGAAAGAGCCAAGATATCCATTGACAGATGAATGGATAAAGAAGATGTGGTCTATATATACAATGGAATATTATGCAGCCATCAAAAGGAATGAAATCTTGCCATTTGCAACGACATGGATGGAACTGGAGGGTATTATGCTGAGCGAAATAAGTCAATCAGAGAAAGACATGTATCATATGACCTCACTGATATGATGAATTCTTAATCTCAGGAAACAAACGGAGGGTTGCTGGAGTGGTGGGGGTTGGGAGGGATGGGGTGACTGGGTGATAGACACTGGGGAGGGTATGTGCTATGGTGAGTGCTGTGAATTGTGTAAGACTGTTGAATCACAGACCTGTCCCTCTGAAACAAATAATACATTATATGTTAAAAAAAAAAGAAGAAGAAGATAGCAGGAGGGGAAGAAGGAAGGGAGGGAATTGGTGGGGGAGATGAACCATGAGAGACGATGGACTCTGAGAAACAAACTGAGGGTTCTAGAGGGGAGGGGGTGGGGGATGGGTTGGCCTGGTGATAGGTATTAAAGAGGGCACGTTCTGCGTGGAGCACTGGGTGTTATGAACAAACAAGGAATCATGGAACACTACATCAAAAACTAATGATGTAATGTATGGTGATTAACATAACATAATAAAAAAATAAAATCTCCATTAAAAAAATAAAATGTGGTACATACATATAATAGAATACTATTCAACCTTAAAGGACATTCTGTAATATGCAACAACATGGATGAACCTTGAAGACATTATGCTAAGGGAAGTGAGCCACTCACAGAAAGACAAACACTGCATGATTCTACTTATATGAGGTATCTAAAATAGCCAAATTCATAGAATTGAAGTGTAAAATGATGGTTGAAAGGGTCTAGAGGTAAAGGAAAAAAAGAGTTACTAATCAACGGGCATAAGCAAGATGAATAAACTCTAGAGGTCTATTGTACTGTTAGTCTGCAATAGTGAATTATACCCTAAAATTTTGTTAAAAGTATAACATGACAAGTGTTTTTACATCAATAAAATAGAAAAAGAAACTAATTTTCTTCAGATACTTTTATGGTTCCATTTAAACCACTGATTCACTTCAAATTTATTTAGATTTAAGTTTTGAAATAGTGATTTAACTATATTACCTTTCCAAAAATTGATAGTCATCCCAGTGCCATTTGTTATAGCCATTATTTTTCCATTAATTTGAAATCCAGTCTTTGTCAAAGATTTGATGTGTCTTGACTTTTTATTATTTCAGTTATTATTTTTTCCTATTTCTGCACTGGCGCTATGCTGGTTAATTGCCTTATCTTTATTATCTGGGAGGGCCAGCCATCCTCTATTATTTCTTTTCAAATTTCTCTTGAGTAGATTTTTAGGTTATTCTTTCAGAGGAAGCTCAGAATTATATTGTCAGGTTCTCCAAAAGATTTTTTAAAAGTTTGATGGGAATTATATTAAATATGTAGATTATTTTACTGAGACTTCTTTACAATATTAAGTCTTTTCATTCAGGGATGTGGTCTCTCACTAATAAAACCTTTTATGTCCTTTGGTTAAATTTTGTTATTTTCTTCTTAGAAATGGTATGCTTTTCTTTTTTTGCCACCGAGAAAAGTATTTTTTTTTCCCATCATATTTTATAACTAGATATTGCTGGTATAAAAAAAGCCATAGCTTTTTGTTACATTTATTAGGTAATGGCCACCTACTAAACTTGCTTTTTGTTTCTTATAGGTGAGACCATTGCTGGTGTTTTTAAGAGGAAAACAGGTGGCCTGGGATCTGGGGAGGGGCAGCTAACTGGTCATCTTAGAGGCCTCACAGATTGTGAACCTCAGTCTTGAAGTTACAGAAACTGGACTTCTATCAATCTCCCCCACCCCTGAAAGATAAAAACCACATTAGTAGGGGACTAAATAGATAAACCAGAATGGTAACTTATTTGTATACCATGGAATGGTATACTTTATAGGAATGGGAATGATCTTATGCTTCAGTGCAAGGCACTCTCACTCTTTATTACCAGGTAGCTTGGAAATAAACTGAACAATGAAAAGTTTGCTTGGGGAGCAGACAGATCAATGGTCTTGGAGTTCATTTCAGTTAGGTCATACTGTAATTGAATTTCCTCAAATCCTAAGCAGATAGTAAACATTTCTTCAAGGTCTAGAATATTAGAATTCTGCCTGAGCCATTTTTATTCTCCTGACTAGTCCTGGGTGTATGCTCCTAGGTTTCCCTTCTGGACCCTGCATTTTTCTTTTGGCCACTGACTTCTATTAGTACATTCTTTGTTTAGATGTGTTCTTACTACCAATAAAGTTGCTGTTTTTATTTTTATTTTTAAATTTTTATTTATTTATTTGAGAGAGTGTGAGTGAGAGAGTGCTTGCGTGAGTGGGGGAAGGGGCAGAGGGAGAGAATCTCAAGCAGATTCCGGCTGAGTGACCCTGAGATCATGACCTGAGCCTAAACCAAGAGTCCAAGGCTTAACTGACTGAGCCACCCAGGCGCCCCAGAAAGTTGCTGTTTTTAGAAGAGGGAGTCTATGGGATCAAAGAGACTTTGTCTCTTACCATTATGTGTCAATTTAATTTTCAGAAGGTGGTCTTAATTTTCTGATTTCCAATTTAGTGAGTATGTGGGAAAATTATCTAACTGTTAATCCCTCCACTCCATGATTCCCATAGCCATAGGGAAAAAGCAGAAGGTTTGGTGGCCATGTTGGTTTCTGTAATTCTTTTTGTGCAAATTAAGGTTACTAATACACAAAGGTAAAGTTAAAAAAATACATTTTGATGACAAAAGGGACATTGCCAAAGATAGGGAAGGATGAGATGGATAAAGTTTGAATGTGCATACCTGTGATCTTTGTCCAGTTCCCTTTCCATGGTCAATACCAGCATCACAGCTGTGGGCATCCCGTTGACAGTTGAGGTAGGCTCCAGGGAAAAAAAAGCCCGGATAGTTTTGAAAACATTGTTAGATAATGGGCAGAGGGGTTCCCTTCCCGTGCATCAGAAGAGGATGTTCTGTTCTCTCTTGAACCAGAAGAGGAGAATTAAGCCCCTTGGTAAAAAATGAGCAGATAAAACTGCTCACCAACTTAATAAATAAATGTCACCTCATTATAGTTTGGTTTAATACAATTCCTTGGAGTCAGTCCATTGGGTGTCATTGGAAATATTTGCCAAAAAAAAGTTTCAGCTAGGCCTGCTTCAGCAGAGAAAACATGCAGAATATCCACCACATTCAGCAGAAACACAAACTGAAAGGGGAGCCAGATAGAAAATAACATATACTGTACAAGTCACCTCATGATTAACAAAGACTAATTAGCTTGCAAAGGTGCCTTTTGCTTGCTGTTTGAACATTAGTGGTCCTTTGTTTCCTTTATGATTTACATAATTGTTATTTATAAATCATGCTCTAGTCTTCCCACATGCTGCTGAAATGGGCTGATGGTCTTACTTCTATTTTACAAATGAAGAGGTTTTAGAGTGTGTCTTCTTCAATTGACAGTGTAAAAGTGAGTAGCCTTCCCAGAGCCTATGTTTCGTAAATCTTCTTTTCAGGACCATCAGACCTGTCACAGGGCATTAAGCTAGCGGACCTTCAGCAGGTGGTAGTTGGCGCATTGTAGCCTCGTCCTGGAAGAGTGTCCATGTCTCTCAGAATAAAAATTTTAGGACTAGAAGGGGAAAGCCTCAAAAAATTGTTGTCAAATTACCGAGAGGAGTCCTATAAATACGGCTGATTTGTTAATCTTTGGAACTGGCTGCCAGTAAAAGGTAAGAGTATAAAGACTCAAGAAGATGGGCACCTAGGTGGCTCAGCCGGTTAAACATCTGCCTTCCGCTCAGGTCATGATCCCAGAGTCCTGGGATCGAGTCCCGCATTGGGCTCCCTGCTCAGCGGGGAGCCTGGTTCTCCCTCTCCACTCCCCCTGCTTGTGCTCTCTCAAAAATAAATAAAATCTTAAGAAAAAAAAAGACTCAAGAAGAGAATCAGGAGCAGGCCTGAGCAGCCAAGGAATGCAGTAGAGGCAGAATAGGTGAGATCAGAGAAGGAAAACGTGGAGTGTGGCATCCCTGAAGGCAGGAGAGAGTAAGATGGCTATTTTGAGGGGAACCAGGAAAAAGCCACTGGATTTTGGAATCAAGAATTAATGGTCCTCAGGGAGCAATTTGAGCAGAGTGGGCTGAGCAGGGTCAGACCGAAAGAGGTTGAAAAGGGAAAGGGAAAGGGCAATCGGGGAGGCAATACCGCTATGTGGTTAAGCAGAGACATTTGCAGTTAGCTAGTCCGGGTTCAAATAGGCATTCTCTTTTCACTAGCACAGTGTTTCTGAGGAGTTACTTCAACTTTCCAAGACAGTTTCCTTGTTGGTGCAGATGAACTAATGGTAGTACCTACCTCAGGGTAAAAAAATGGGATAATGCATATAAACACTTAGCACTGGGTCCACAAGAAGCATTCCATAAGTATGAGTTGTTAGGAAGAAAGGCAGTACATTTTAATATTTTTGAGGAAGCTGGAGGAAAAAGTGATTGAAGAACAGGAAAACTTGAGAATGTTTATTGGCCAAGGAAAACAGTAAGTGTAAAGGAAAATGCTGGTGCTGGAATAAAGGATGGTCAATGCAGGTGTGAGGGGAGAGTGAAGACAACACAATGAAGGCAGAAGGTGTTGGCCAAGTAGGTCTTTTTGGGCAGAGTAAAAGGATGCCAAAGAGCTTGCTAGATTACCCTAGAGTAAAGCTCACAGGTAAATTTATTTGCTGAGAGAATGGAGATGTAGTGAATGCTTAACAGCTTCGTAGAGGGAAAAGGGTTGGAACAGAGCTGTGGTGCATGCTACGGCAAGCTGATGAAAAACGAGCACAAGATAAAGAGCTGAGCCCTTCAGGCCTGGCTGATGACAGGATGATTCCATGGTGTACCATGCATCCAAAAGGCCAGTTAGGAGACTAACATTGGCAAAGCTCCCTGGGCAGAGAGAAGGTGCAGGGAGTGTGGGTGGTAGAGCTGAGCCAGAGTTGGGACTGGCAATAAGGTACAGGGGAGGTTCTAGAGAAGAGTGCTTCTGGAAGGCAGGTGAAGGCATAGTTGATGACCGACTGTGAGGTCCAGGTGGAAAACAAGGCAAGTGATGCTTGAAATGAGCTGATGGCCAAAGAGACTGGGGAATGGAAGCAGAGGCATAGGCAGAGGTCAGATGGATATTTTACCGCATCTTTTTAGAGTTCACATTACCTTGCATGGGGTTTGAGAGACATTGACTTCTGGAACAAAACTAAGGTAATTTTTACAATCAGAGAAAACTTGGCAAACCTTCACTAGAAAAAGAAACAAGCTTTGGGTCTGTCTCCTTTTGATAAAAACTAAAAAAAAAAAAAAAAAAAAAAAACACATAGAGGTCGTTCAGTTTTCTTGGCTAAATGCCCTCCCTGAATAAGGACTTCGAAATCAGGATGCCAGGAAATTGAAGAAGATTTCTCTTAAACATATTTAATCCTATGGGGACATATGGGAAGCATTCTCCACATGTGGAGAACTGAATGCACAAAAATGAACTTCGTACTTAAGACTTTTTGATAATCTGAACAGTTGAATAGAAGTATTTTTGGCCTACAGAGACAGTTTATGTATAGATGAGTAACTTCTCAGAATATGTAAAAAAAATAGCCTCTTCTAATAATAAATATTACCATAATGAAAAGAATACTTTTAACTCTCATAACAACTCTGATAGGTTGGTGTATTAATTTCCTACTGCTGCTGTAACAAATTCCTACATTCAGCGGCCTGAAACGACATAAATATCTTACAACTTCAGAGGTCAGAAGTCTGAAATGGGTTTCACTGGGCTAAAATCAAGGTTTTGGTGGGGGCTGCCCTCCTTTGGGACACTCTACAGGAGAATCCACTTCCTTGCCTTTTCCGGCTCCTCTATAGAGGCTGCCTGCCTTCCTTGGCTGGGGGCTCATTCTTCCATTTTTACGGCGAGTAACACAGCATCTTCAGATCTCAATCTCTCTCTCTCTGACCTCTGTTTCCATTGCCACGCATTATCTCACTCTGACTCTTCTGCCTTCCTCTTCTAAGAGACCTTGTGATTATATTGGGCCAACCAGGAAAATCTAGAATAATCATCCCATTTCCAGTCCCTCAATTTACTCACCTCTGCAAAATCCCCTTTGCCATGTATGGTACCATATGCAGAGGTTTCAGGAATTAGGATGTGGACATTTTGGGGCCATTGCTTTGCCTACCACAGCAGGTATTGTTACCCCGTTTCATGGATAAGGAAACAGACTCAGCATTTAAGAGGTTTTCCCAAAGCCATGTAGCTAGTGATGCTGCATGAATTAGAGCTCAAGTCTCTGAACTTGAAGACCCCATTCTTTCCATGACACCATGGCTACTTCTCTAGTCATAAAAGAAGCCTTGATTTTTTATATTTTTTTATACAAGTGCCACATGAATATGTGCATGCTTATTAGTTTCCCATTGCCATTGTGACACATGACCAAAAACTTGATGGCTTAAAACAACAGAAATATATTCTCTCACGGTTCTGGAGGCCAAAAGTTCAAATTCATTGTCAATGGGACAGAATAAAAGTGCCAGCAGGGCCATAATCCCTCTGGAGATTTCTGGGCTTAACCCGTTTCTTGCCTCTTCCAGCTTCTGGTGACTGTAGGCCGTCTTGGATTGGTGGCCACACAACTCCAATCTCTGCCTGTCTCATGTGGCCTTCTCTGTGTACAGTATCAAGATTCCCTTTGCCTCTCGTACAAGGACTCTGGTGATGGCATTTTACTTTAATTAATTTTATTTTCTGGAAGCACCAGAAGCTAGTTTATTCAGTTCCTTATTTCACATCCTGTAATTCACAGATATAGCATTTATCTTACAATAAAATCAATAACAAAGGAAGGAAGAAGTCAGTGGAGAAACTCACAGTCTGATACCCCAGTGTCATGCCAGTGGTGGGGCTGTTTCTTAGTTTCCCTCTGTATTATTTGTATGTTAGCTTTTTATTCCCTACTATTGTATTGATGGAGAGTTAGTTCCCTAGAGTTTCATCTTTTATAGTAAGGATCTGAACTGGAAATGGTGTCTGATATGAATATTGTGTATTTTTTTAAATAAAAACATCTGCCATTTCATACTGCAGTAATTGGTCCTGGTCAACACATCACCATCACATTACATGGCTTCAAATGACATCCCCAAATCCCAGGAAATACTAAATATGAATGACTACCCTGTAACACAGTATAATGGGACTCTCTGTTGGGCTGCAATTCAGTACTCACTAGTTTCTTTGATGTTTTGCCCATTTCAAAGTAAATCTCAGTATTTTTATGTACAATACTGAATTAACTAAAAATTCTCTCTACAGATGTTTATTTTCATGAATTCCCTCATCCTGCTCATGGCCCCAAAGTTTGGCAAATATATAGACTCTCCTTAACAATTTCAAAGTCTTTTAAAATTGTGTTGTCCATTGAACCTTTCAAGGCATAGGTAGTTTTTGAGTCACACTTTGAAAGTTGTGTGTTAGGAAGTGATTTTGTTCCAGGTCAATCTATCTAGGTGGACATAGATAAGACCTGAATAAGTGGAAAAGGGGAGAGAAAGTCAGTAAGAATTATAATTATACTCTTTAAAGGAATTATATCTCTTTATTTTTTTTCAATAAGGTTTTTTTTTTATATTTTTAAGTTTTTTTTATTAACATCTAATGTATTATTTGCTTCAGGGATACAGGTCTGTGATTCATCAGTCTTACACAATTCACAGCACTTACCATAGCACATACCCTCCCCAGTGTCCATCACCCAGCCACTCCATCCCTCCCACACCAGCAACTCTCAGTTTGTTTCCTGAGATTAAGAGTCTCTTATGGTTTGTATCCCTGTCTGGTTTCGTCTTGTTTCATTTTTCCCTCCTTCCCCTATGATCCTCTCTCTGTCTTGTTTCTCAAATTCTTCATATCAGTGAGATCATGTGATAATTGTCTTTCTCTGATTGACTTATTTCACTTAGTGTAATACCCTCTAGTTCCATCCACCTCATTGCAAATGGGAAGATTTCATTTTTTGATGGCTGCATGATATTCCTGTGTGTGTGTGTGTGTGTGTGTGTGTGTGTGTGTGTGTGTGTGTGTGTGTATACCACATCTTCTTTACCCATTCATCTGTCAATGGACATCTAGGCTCTTTCCATAGTTTGACTATTGTGGACATTGCTGCTATAAACCTCGGGGTGCACATACCCTTTCGGATCCCTACATTTGTATCTTTGGGGTAAATACCCAGTTGCACAATTTCTGGGTCGTAGGGTAGCTCTATTTTCAACTTTTTGAGGAATCTCCATACTGTTTTCCAGAGTGGCTGCACCAGCTTGCATTCCCATCAACAGTGTAGGAGGGTTCCCCTTTCTCTGCGTCCTCGTCAACATCTGTCTTTTCCTGACTTGTTAATTTTAGCCATTCTGACTGGTGTGAGGTGGTATCTCATTGAGGTTTTGATTTGGATTTCCCTGATGCTAAATGATGTTGAGCACTTTTTCATGTGTCTGTTGGCCATTTGGAAGTCTTCTTTGCAGAAATGTCTGTTCATATCTTCTGCCCATTTCTTGATTGCATTATTTGTTCTTTGGGTGTTGAGTTTGGTAAGTTCTTTATAGATTTTGGATACTAGCCCTTTATCTGATATGTCATTTGCAACTTCTTCTTCTATTCTGTCAGTGGTCTTTTGGTCTTGTTGACTGTTTCCTTTGTTGTACAAAAGCGTTTTATCTTGATGAAGTCCCAATAGTTCATTTTTACCTTTGCTTCCCTTGCCTTGCCTTTCTAGGAGGAAGTTGCTGCAGCTGAGGTCGAAGAGGTTGCTGTCTGTGTTCTCCTCAAGGATTTTGATGGACTCCTGTCTCATGTTTAGGTCTTTCAACCATTTTGAGTCTGTTTCTGTGCATGGTGCAAGGAAATGGTCCAGTTTCATTCTTCTGCAAGTGGCTGTCCTATTTTCCCAACACCATTTGTTAAAGAGACTGTCTTTTTTCCATTGGACATTCTTTCCTGCTTTGTCAACGATTAGTTGACCATAGAGTTGAGGGTCCATTCCTGGGCTCTCTATTCTGTTTCATTGATCTATGTGTCTGTTTTTGTGCCAGTACCATACTGTCTTAATGATTACCGCTTTGTAATAGAGCTTAATGTCTGGAATTGTGATGCCACCAGCTTTGCTTTTCTTTTTCAACATTCCTCTGGCTATTTGGGGTCCTTTCTGGTTCCATACAAATTTTAGGATTATTTGTTCCATTTCTTTGAAAAAAGTTGGTGGTATTTTGCTAGGGATTGCATTAAATGTGTAGATTGCTCTAGGTAGCATTGACATTTTCCCAATATTTGTTCTTTCAATCCATGAGCATGGAACGTTTTTCCATTTCTTTGTGTCTTCCTCAATTTCTTTCATGAGTATTTTATAGTTTTCTGAGTACAGATTCTTTGCCTCTTTGGTTAAATTTATTCCTAGGTATCCTATGGTTTGGGGTGCAACTGTAAATGGGATCGACTCCTTAATTTCTCTTTCTTCTGTCTTGTTGGTGGTGTATAGAAATGTAACTGATTTCTGTGCAATGATTTTATATGCTGCCACTTTACTAAATTCTGTATGAGTTCTAGCAGTTTTGGGGTGGAGTCTTTTGGGTTTTCCACATAAAGGATCATATCATCTGCAGAGAGTGAGAGTTTGACTTCTTCTTTGTCAATTTGGATGCCTTTTATTTCTTTTTGTTGTTGATTGCCGAGGCTAGGACTTCTAGTACTATGTTGAATAGCAGTGGTGATAGTGGACATCCCTGCCATGTTCCTGACCTTAGGGGAAAAGCTCTCAGTTTTTCCCCATTGAGAATGATTTTCACTGTGGGTTTTTTATAGATGGCTTTTATGATATTGAGGTATGTACCCTCTATCCCTACACTGTGAAGAGTCTTAATCAAGAGAGGATGCTGTACTTTGTCAAATGCTTTTTCTGCATCTATTGAGAGGATCATATGGTTCTTGTTCTTTTATTAATGTATTGTATCACACTGATTGATTTGTGGATGTTGAACCAAACTTGCAGCCCAGGAATAAATCCCACTTGGTTGTGATGCATAATCCTTTTACTGTACTGTTGGATCCTATTGGCTAGCATCTTGGTGAGAATTTTTGCATCCATATTCATCAAGGATATTGGTCTGTAATTCTCCTTTTTGATGGGGCCTTTGTCTTATTTTGGGATCAAGGTAATGGTTGGCTCATAAAATGAGTTTGGAAGTTTTCCCTCCATTTCTATGTTTTGGAACAGTTTCAGAAGAGTAGGTATTAATTCTTCTTGAAATGTTTGGTAGAATTCCCCTGGGAAGCCATCTGGCCCTGGGCTCTTGTTTTTTGGGAGATTTCTGATTACTGCTTCAATTTCCTTAGTGGTTATGGGTCTGTTCAGGTTTTCTATTTCTTCCTGGTTCAGTTTTGGTAGTTGATACATCTCTAGGAATGCATCCATTTCTTCCAGGTTATCTAATTTGCTGGCATATAGTTGCTCATAATATGTTCTTATAATTGTATTTCTTTGGTGTTGGTTGTGATCTCTCCTCTTTCATTCATGATTTTATTTATTTGGGTCCTTTCTCTTTTCTTTTTGATAAGTCTGGCCAGGGGTTTATCAATCTTGTTAATTCTTTCAAAGAACCAGCTCCTAGTTTCGTTGATCTGTTCTACTGTTCTTTTGGTTTCTAGTTCATTGATTTCTGCTCTCATCTTTATTATTTCTCTTCTCCTGCTGGGTTTAGGCTTTAGTTGCTGTTCTTTCTCCAGCTCCTTTAGGTTGTGTATTTGAGACCTTTCTTGTTTCTTGAGAAAGGCTTGTATTGCTATGTACTTTCCTCTTAGGACCACTTTTGCTGCATCCCAGAGATTTTGGAACAGTTGCGTTTTCATTTTCATTTGTTTCCATGAATTTTTTTAATTCTTCTTTAATTTCCTTGTTGACCCATTCATTCTTTAGTAGGATGCTCTTTAGCCTCCATGTATTTGAGTTCTTTCCGACTTTCCTCGTGTGATTGAGTTCTAGTTTCAAAACACTGTGGCCCGAAAATATGCAGGAAATGATCCCAATCTTTTGGTACCAGTTGAGACCTGATTTGTGACCCGGGATGTGATCTATTCTGGAGAATGTTCCATGTGCACTAGAGAAGAATGTGTATTCTGTTGTTTTGGAATGGAGTGTTCTGAATGTATCTGTGAAGTCCATCTGCTCCAGTGTGTCATTTAAAGCCTTTATTTCCTTGTTGATCTTTTGCTTAGAAGATCTGTCCATTTCAGTGAGGGAGATGTTAAAGTCCGTACTATTATTGTAGTATTGTCATTATGTTTCTTTGCTTTTGTTATTAATTGGCCTAAATAATTGGCTGCTCCCATGTTAGGGGCATAGATATTTACAATTGTTAGATCTTCTTGTTGGATAGACCCTTTAAGTATGATATAGTGTCCTTCCTCATCTCTTATTATAGTCTTTGGCTTAAAATCTAATTTGTCTGATATAAGGATTGTCACCCCAGCTTTCTTTTGATGTCCATTAGCATGGTAAATCGTTTCCCACCCCCTCACTTTCAATCTGGAGGTGTCTTTGGGTCTAAAATGAGTCTCTTGCAGACAGCATATTGATGGGTCTTTTTTTTTTTTATCCAATTTGATACCCTGTATTAAATATTTTCGCTTGGGACATTTAGCCCATTTACATTCAGGGTAACTATTGAAAGATATGAATTTAATGCCATTGTATTGCCTGTAAGGTGACTGTTACTGTATATTGTCTCTGTTCCTTTCTGGTCTATGTTACTTTTAGGCTCTCTCTTTGCTTAGAGGACCACTTTCAATATTTCATGTATGGCTGATTTGGTGTTCACAAATTCTTTTAGTTTTTGTTTGTCCTGGAAATTTTTATCTCTCCTTCTATTTTCAATGACGGCCTAGCTGGATATAGTATTCTTGGCTGCATATTTTTCTCCTTTAGTGCTCTGACTATATCATGCTAGTCCTTTCTGGCCTGCCAGGTCTCTGCGGATAGGTCTGTTGCCAATCTAATATTTCTGCCATTGTAGATTACAGACCCCTTGTCCTGAGCTGCTTTCAGGATTTTCTCTTTGTCTCTGAGACTTGTAAGTTTTGCTATTAGATGTCGGGGTATTGACCTATTTTTGTTGATTTCTGTGCCTCCTGGATTTTGATGCCTGTTTCCTTCCCCAGATTAGGAAAGTTCCCTGCTATAATTTGCTCCAATATACCTTCTGCCCCTCTCTCTCTTTCTTCTTCTTCTGGGATCCCAATTATTCTAATATTGTTTCATTTTATTGTATCAATTATCTCTCGAATTCTCCCCTCATGATCCAGTAGTTGTTTATCTCTCTTTTTCTTAGCTTCTTTATTCTCATCATTTGGGCTTCTATATCACTAATTCTCTCTTCTGCCTCATTTATCCTAGCAGTTAGAGCCTCCATTTTTGATTGCACCTCATTAACAACCTTTTAGATTTTGACTTGGTTAGATTATAGTTCTTTTATGTCTCCAGAAGGGGATTCTCTCATGTCTTCTATGCTTTTTTCAAGCCCAGATATTATCTTTATAATAGTCATTCTGAACTCTAGTTCTGACATCTTACTAATGTCCATATTGATTAGGTCCTTTGCAGTTGGTACTGCCTCTTGTTCTTTTTTTTTGAGGTGAGTTTTTCTGTTTTGTCCAGAGAAGAATAGATGAATGAGAGAACAAAATGCTTATAGGGTAACAATGACCCCAGAAAAATATACACTAAACAAATCAGAAGAGACCTGAAATGGGGGGGAAAAGGAAGAAAAAAAAAGAATATGATCAGGCTGGTGAATAGAACATAGCCACACACTAGATTTTGGGTGTATTTTGGTCTGTTAGAAGAAACCTCCTCCCAAAATTTAAAGAAAGAAAAACACATATATACAAAAATAAGGGTAAATATAATGAAGGGATGGAATATGACTATAAAGATGAAAATTAAAAAAGATTTTAAAAAAGGAATTGATAAGATAAGAAGTTGGCTGAAAAAAGAAAGAAAAAAAAAAAAAGGAGAGAACGTGATCAGGCGGGAGACTAGAACAAAGCCATACACTAGATTTAGGGTATATTTTGGTCTGTTAGAAGAAACTGTATCCCAAAACTTTAAAGAAAGAAAAACTTATATATATGTAAAAAAAAAATAGCATTAAATACAATGAAAGGATAGAATATGACTGTAAAAATGAAAATTAAAAAAATTTAATAAAGGTATTGGTAAGATAAGATGTTGGTTGAAAAAGGAAACAAGAAAAATTAAAAAAAATAGAAAAAGAAAAAATAAAGAAAATTAAAAAAATTAACTTTGAAAGACTAAAGAATCATGGGAAAAAAGCCATGAATTCTATGTGCTGTATTCCCCTAGCTCTGGAGTTTTGCAGTTCTCATTGATCGGTAAACTTGGTCTTGGCTGGATGTTCTTGCTGATCTTGGAATTATATCTCTTGAAAGTAAAAGAAGTTTTTTAAAATTTAATTTAATTTTTTTAAGTTTTTATTTAAATTCCAGTTAGCTAACAGACAGTGTCATATTACTTTCAGGTGTACAATGACAGTGTTTTAGGTTTTTTTTTTAAATTTTATTTTATTGTGTTATGTTAATCACCATACATTACATCATTTGTTTTTGATGCAGTGTTCCATGATTCATTGTGTATAACACCCAGTGCTCCATTCAATACCCATCACCAGGCTAACCCATCCCCCACCCCCTCCCCTCTAGAACCCTCAGTTTGTTTTTCAGAGTCCATAGTCTCTCATGGTTCGTCTCCCCCTCTGATTTGCCCCCCTTCATTTTTCCCTTCCTGCTCTCTTCTTCTTCTTTTTTTTAACATGTAATGTATTATTTGTTTCAGAGGTACAGGTGTGTGATTCATCAGTCTCACACAATTCTCAGTGCTCACCATAGCACATACCCTCCCCAATGTCTATCACCCAGCTACCCCATCCCTCCCAACCCCCACGCCTCCAGCAACTCTCAGTTTGTTTCCTGAGATTAAGAATTCCTCATATCAGTGAGATCATATGATACATGTCTTTCTCTGATTGACTTATCTCGCTTAGCATAATACCCTCTAGTTCCATCCACATCGTTGCAAATGGCAAGATTCCGTTTTTTGATGGTTGTATAATATTCCATTGTATATATTTACCACATCTTCTTTAGCCATTCATCTGTTGATGGACATCTTGGCTCTTTCCATACTTTTGCTATTGTGGACATTGCTGCTATAAACCTTGGGGTGCATGTACCCCTTTGGGTCCCTACATTTGTATCTTTGGGGCAAATACCCAGTAGTGCAATTGCTGGGTCGTACAGTAGCTCAATTTTCAACTTCTTGAGGAATCTCCATACTGTTTTCCAGAGTGGCTGCACCAGCTTGCATTCCCACCAACAGTGCAGGAGGGCTCCCCTTTCTCCACATCCTCGCCAATATCTGTCATTTCCTGACTTGTTCATTTTAGCCATTCTAACTGGTGTGAAGTGATATCTTATTGAGGTTTTGATTTGGATTTCCCTGATGCCGAGCGATGTTGAGCATAAAGTAAAAGAAGTTTTTAACAGTTAATGAATTCAAGTGGCTCAAAACTCAGTTACTAAATGGTACATGGTTAAAAATGTCTTTCCCTTCCCTATCTTCCAGCTACTAAATTTCTTCCCAGAAGGCATATAATAATACCAATTTTTTGTGCATTTTGCAAAGATAGTCATATGTAAACAAGATAAATATATGTAGGGCAGACTGTCAGGAGGGTCCAGCTGGAACTCTCAGACATGAGCTGAAGGTGCAGGCCATGACAGCATTTCTTATTCTTCAGGAAAACCTTGGTTCTGCCCTGAAGGCCATTCAACTACAGAATCAGGCCCACTCAGATTATCTAGGACAATCTCCATTACTTGGAGTCAATTGATTATAGACACTAATCACACCTACAAAATACTTGAGCTATAACACCTAGATTTGTTTGGATAACTGAGACTATGTCCTAGCCAAGTCAGCACATAAAACTGAAACTCACAATCCACATCTTTTCATCTTGGCACTCATATACATCACCCTAAACCATACTTACTCCCCAAATGAAGGTGATAGCCAAATCATACTTCCACCTAACATGACATAACTATGCTGAATACACTGAAAACATACTGACCCTTTCCCAGAAGAGGATACAAAGTCCTTGGCTGGTGTTCACTCTTATTCTTGATATTCTGTAACTTAACTATTATGATGTCAAGTTACCTATTATTAGTATATCTTATGTTAGATGATAAGGGGATAAGAAAGGGGAGAAGACAAATATATTTGTTTAAAATATATACAAACATTCATAACAAAATAAGAAGAAGTACCTATAATTATTATAGTCCTCATTTTTGCAACTGGTTAAGTGGTTGTAGCTGGTATTTATAGCTACCTTCTTCCACTACCCATTTCATATTCTCTTTGCCCTCAGCAAGAACCTCAGCTTATTTTATCTCTTCGGTGACCCAAGTTTCATTGCTGAAGGGTCTGGACCATTAACATTCCTGCCTGAATTAGGTTATTGTATCTTTTCATTGACTCTAATCAGAGGGCATGATAGTACTAAGAGACACCCTCAGAGATCACCTATATTCCAGACATACTGTTCCTTACCTTCATTGTGTAGTAGCAACTCAATTTTCCCCGGGTAATTAGGATCAATCTCCCCAGCCAGTATAGTAACTCTCTCTTTGCCTATTGATTCAGAGCCATAAGGAGTAAGTAGCTGAGTGTCAGTCTTACCTTCCAGTTCAAAGAAATCATTATTGTGTTTACTGGTGAGAGCATTGCTCCTTGTGAAACTTGGACCTTACAACTAGCAGAGCCGAGGTCTGCTGGGGATGGGAGGTAACGGGAATAAGAAGCAAAAATTTTGCTGGTGGATGATTAGGGCTAATAGTGAGTGACTCCTCTCCCATTTCCACTTCTAAATTCCTGGACCCATGAATCCTGGCTCTGGTAGAAATAGAACCATATACTGGATGCTAAATTAGAGCATATATAGCCTCCTGGTGAAACTTGCCCTAGCCCTGCAAGGTGTTGCCTCATTGTAACTGAGTCTTCAATAGGCAGTTCCACTGATCTATCAAACCAGGTACCCTAGGGCGGTGGCAATGTGATAAGACCAGTGAACTCTGATCATAGGCCCATTGCTTAACTGCTCAACTTCTTTTCCTGAGAAGTGAGTGTTCCTTCATGAGATGCTATACTGTGTGGTATACCACGATAGTGGGTAAGGCATTCTATAAGTCCAAGGATGGTAGTTTTGGCAGAAGCACTGCATGCAGGGATGGCAAATCCATATCTAGAATAAGTGTCTGTTTCAGTAAGAACAAAGAGCTACCACTTCCATTATGGAAGTTGTCTGATGTAAGGTTCAATGTAATCATTCGGGCACTAGATGGCTGATCATTTTGGGGAATGGTGCCTTTTCAGGGATTCAGTGTTGGTCTCTGCTGCTGGCAGATTGGGTACTCAAACAGTGACTATAGCCAGATCAGCCTTAGTGAATAGGAGTTCATGTTGCTGAGCCCATATGTAATTTCCATCCTTGCCACTATGGCCACTTTGTTCATGAGCCCATTGGATGATGACAGGGGTGGCTGGGAAACATGCTGATGGTATCCACATAACAGGTCATCCTTTTTTTTTCAGTTTATTTTTTTATTATGTTATGTTAATCACCATACATTACATCATTAGTTTTTGATGTAGTGTTCCATGATTCATTGTTTGCGTATAATACCCAGTGCTCCATGCAGTACGTGCCTTCCCCAATACCCATCACCAGGCTAACCCATCCTCCCACTCCCTCCCCTCCAGAACCCTCAGTTTGTTTCTCGGAGTCCATAGTCTCTCATGAGAACAGATCATCCTGTCTGCTTGAAGCATGCCCCACATACTGGCCTCTCCCTTGTCCATTTCAATAAATCAGTCCTTAACAGATATTCCATATCAGTGCATGAGGAGTTTTAAGAATAGGCATCTTTCTAAGAGATTGTTTTTTTTTTCTTTTGTTTTATGTGGCCAGACTGGATTTATAGCAATGTGATTTAGTGGAAGTGAACAATGAAGAGCAAGCTCCTTTCTGTACCCAAATTGTGTAGTATATCTGATGTGTTGAATTGACTTCATAGAACTAGAAATACTCAATTCTTAGCAGGAAGCTGTGCCAGCAAGATGCCAGGGAAGTTCTCAGAGCTTCAGTGTCTAGGCCAGTTTTGGTCATGACTGTTTAGCCCTTGCATAGTGGTTAAAGAGCATTAACCTAAACCAGTGACTCTTTTTTGGCTATCCTTGTCTCTTCCCCAAGTTCTTTAATTCAATAATGTCTATTCCTTTTATTCATTAATTTGTGTATCCCCTCTGCAATCTTTTTGTGAGCAGGGACCTTGTTTTAATCACTGTTGTATATCAAGTGCTTTGTATCATGCCTGATATATAGTAGGTACTCATTTCATAGTCACTTATTACTTTATTCAACAAATATTAACTGAGTCCCTATTCTTAATGCATCTTGAATGGACACTCCCTCTTCCTCTTTTCCTTATTTTTTTCTGGCTGTTTCTTTTTCCCACTTTTTTTCCTTATTTGGCATAAAAGGAAAACAAGTCTTACTGAAAGATAACTTAGTTCAGTTCAATTCTACAAACATTTACTGAGTCCTTACTTTGTGCTGGGCACAAAATTTGAGAAGACTTTCCCTCGAGGAACTGCTTAGTAAAACAACAACAACAACATAAATATATGATTAAATATAATCAAAAGTAATATGGTAAATGCTATGGTAGAAATACACTTTTGGAGCTAGGAGAGTATCTTATAGCCACTATGGAAAACATTATGGAGGTTCCTCAAAAAATTAAAAAATAGAACTACCATATAATCCAGCAATCCCACTTCTGAGTATATATAAAAAGGAAATGAAATGAGGATCTCCAAGAGATATCTGCACTCCCACGTTCATTGCAGCATTATTTACAATGGACAAGAAATTGATACAACCTAAGTATCTGTCTATTGATGAATGGATAAAGATATGTGTGTGTGTATATATATATATATATATATATATATATATACATAAATGTGTATATATGTAGGTATATATGTGTGTGTGTATATATATATATGTATATATATATGTATAATAAAGAAATAAAATTTAGCCGTGAGAAAAGAGGAAATCCTGCCATCTGTGACAACAGGGATGGGCCTTGAGGGCATCATGCTAAGTGATATAAATCAGAGAAAGACAAATATTGTATGACATCACTTATATGTGGACTCTAAAGCCAAACTTACAGAAAGAGAGAGTAGAATGGTGGTTTTCAGGACATGGGGGGAATAAAGAGATACTGGCCAAAGGGTACAAACTTCTAGTTATAAGATAATAAGTTCTAGGGATCTAATGTACAGCATGGTGACTACAGTTAACAATATAGTATTGTATTGTTGACAGTTGTTAAGAGAGTAGATCTTAAATATTCTCACCACATACACAAAAAAGGGTAATTATGTGAGGTGAAGAAAGTGTTAACTAGGGGTGCCTTTGGCTCAGGTCATGATCCCAGGGTCCTGGGATCGAGCCCCACATCGGGCTCCCTGCTCGGCGGGAAGCCTGCTTCTCCCTCTCCCACTCCCCCAGCTTGTGTTCCCTCTCTCGCTGTCTCTCTCTCTCTGTCAAATAAATAAATAAAATCTTAAAAAAAAAGTGTTAGCTAACCCTATTGTGGTAATCATTTCTCACTATATACAGGTTGAACACCTTAAATTTACACAGTGTTATGTCAGTAAAGCTGGAAAAAAAGAACTGTGTATTAGTAACCCAGGAAACTGACCCCACAGATGGCTATCTCTCTGGTGGGATGACTTCAAGTAACAGTTGTTCACTATTTCTCAGAGTTTCCCTGTAGGATGACATGTCCACCAACCGCAGAGGTAGCTGGCTTGATACTGTTCTTATTGGGGAGATCTCTCTTCCCTTTTCCACCTTCCTACTCCCCTACTGGCATTTTCTGAACCTTCAGATAAACTGCTGGCACTTGAATCCTTGTCTCAGGGTCTGCTTCTCGGTCCCCGAACGAGGACAAGTAACATGCCCAGAGTAGAGACAGGATTTGAACCCAGGCATTTAAACCCTGAGCCCATGCTCTTACCAGTTCCTCCACTGACACTAGGAGGCAGGTCGGGCAAAGAGCAGGGTAGACACAGAGACTTGAGAAAGTCTGGTGGATTTGAAGAAATAGTTTAGTATGGCTAGAACAGAACATCTAGGGGGCCAGAAGGTGGGTGGGGGGAGATGAGGCTGGAAATGCAACCTGGGGTGAATTCATGGTCAAGTTAAGGCATTTGAGCTCTTTTACAAGGACAATGGGAAGTGATTGCATAGTTCTGTTCAGGGTGTTATATGATCAGATATCCTTTGCAAAAGTTCCTTTTGGTATAAAGAATGAATTGGGGGTGAGAGGCAGTAGAGAGACCGGAGAGAAGACTGGTTCTGAACTGTAGCTACTAGGAGAGTGACAGTGTGGATAGAAAAGAAGGAGCTGACATGACAGATGCTTAGGGCATAGGGTCAATGCCACTTGGTGATGGGTGTGGTTGTGGGCACGTGCCGAGATCGAGAGGTATTGGGTGGGAGGCAGGAAGAACTGGGGCATGTGTGAGTGCATGTGTTTATGTGGGTTTAGAAAGGGTACCATTTCAACCAGACATATTGAGTTGTAGGTGGCTGGAGGCTTCCCAGGTAGAGATATCCAGAAGCAGATAAAGATAGAACACTGAGATTTCAGAAAAAGCCCACAATTAGATATACAAATTTTGGAATATCAGTTGATGTTTGAAGATCTTAAAGCCCTAGGCATGGATGGAGTTCCTTGGAAAAAGGGAAAAAAAAAAAAGGCTGTGCACATGATCTTGTTTGCTTTCCACAATAACCATCTGAGATGGGGAGGAAAGATAATTTTCACCATCATCTTTTAAAGGAGAAAATCAGGATAGAAAGAGGTTAGATGGCTTTTCCCTTAGCTGGAAAGGGGAAGAGCTGACGCCAGGAATAGATTCACTGGCTCCATGTCCAGCGCTCCTCTCTCATACTGCACTGTCCCTCCCAAAATATGTCTGCATGCCTATATTGAGTGATACAGGCTCTCTCCAGAAAAGCTTTTTAAAAAAGAAAGTATCATATCTTTCCTCATGTTATACATGTCTCTATTGTATTGTAGAACTCTAGCATATGTCTAAGCATGGTGTATAATGTTCTTTTCTGCATTTTTACTTGTTTGCTGATAATTGGACAGACACTTAACATAATGGTTGGATACACGCATACATGACCCCAAATCCCATTTTTCAAGGCAGTGCTAGCTTTGCAGGTGCATTCTTGGAGGCTCAGCTTACGCTTGGTCGTTTTTCTCGGTCCATCCATTCCTGCATTACCTGTCACCGTGGTTATCTTCCCTTTTCATTATTTTTGGCCATGTGCTAAACATCCAACCAACTCTATAGAATTGAGTTTTAGGCTGTAATAACTCACGTTTATTCAGTGGACATCCTAAATGCCTACAGCAAATCTTCTGGAGGTTTTTTTCTCTTCCTCCTTTTATGCTCTGGGGAAAGCACTCTCCAAACAGTACCATAAGTCATGTCAGAAAAAGACCCTGACATAGAACCACCTCTGAATACATAGAACACAACCAGCCATTTTTTGCCAAGATTTTAAAAAATGTATTTCCTTTTCTTATTTGCCAGGGAGATGATACTGAGCTTTGGAAAACATTGCAGGAGAGGTTTTATATGCAACACATTGTGACATATTTTATTGCAGTATTTGTGTCATATTTTATCTATTTGGGAAAAAAGCCCTGACAATGTCACGTACATATAAGTGAATCAAGCCCTTGCAACATTCCTGGGGCAGCCACAGTACGAACTTGGTTGAACGGACTGAAGGAGTCGTTCATGGATGCAGAAAGCAGAAGGGGACTTGTCATGTTCTTGCTGTGGTTGCCAATTTGCTTTGCCACCTCTTTGAGCATATGGTGACGGTGAGAAAAAATGATCCCGGATTATGGCAGGACACCCTCTGTTGTGTTTTTTCAGTTTTCTGCTGTTTTAACTAATTTCCAATTTTATTGATTTTGTCTTTGGCAGAAAAACATCACCATCCTGATCTTTTTCTGTGATCACCAGAATTTGCTTTTGTTTTAATTGTGATAGAAATCAAGTTATAACTTATTTATAACGTATAAGGGACAGTTTCTAGAACTTCTGTCCCTTACCTTCTCCTCTCCATCCCCCTTTCAAATGACCAGAACAGATCTACTGTATGCTAATGACTCACTCAGGAAGCAGATGTCAGAAGCCCTGACTGATAAAAAAAACTTGAATGAGCTTCTTTCCCCAGAAACGCGTGTGTCTGTGTATGTGTGCCTGTGTGTGAGTGTGTGTAGATTTCTTAAGCACTGTGGCCCTTTTCCCAGTGTCAGACCTCCGGATTATCCAACGTATTTTTGTGAGGGCAGAAAATATTCCACCTCTAGCTGTCCTTTCCTTTTTGGGAGAATAAAACTGTTTCCAGTGTGAGGATATTTAGCCATATATTGGGTCATTTTCTTCTTACTCTTTCCAGTTTGCTGGAAATTGGAGACAGAAAGCAGGGGATAAACAGCATTTCCATTTCTGAGTTGATAGCTTATGTTTATGTTCTTCCTTTCAAGTGAAAGTAAGTGCCCTGTAATCCTGTGCATAAAAATGTCAATGTACTTGGATAAGGTGTGTGGTTAATCACAGCCAGTTTCTTGACTTTTCTCAGAGGAAACAAGAACTTGGATCCAGTGTCTGGCTCTCTTGAATGGAGCCCTGGTGTTAAGGACTCTGGTTCAAGTGTATACATTCACTTTCTACTCCTCTGCTGTGTCTCTCCCTGCACCCTTGTTTCTTTTACTGGTGGTTCTCTGGAGGCCCTAAATTCAGTTGCTTCTTTTCTTGGCCTCTTGTGCTTCTATTTTTAAAGAGATTTCTGGGGTTTCATGCACTGGCTAGATGAGGTTTGATATAGGGACTGAGTCCATTTTCTTACCACTTGGCTGGGGGCAGGAGGTAGAAATTGCCTTCAGAGGTTTCTCCTCCAAAGAAATTGGGGAGCCTGTGATAGAATATCTCAAATCAGTCTCTTGACTCCCTATCCACCTTCCTCTGTTGATAGGGATGATTTCAAATCTCCCCAGATCTGACGATAGTTAGGAGATTTTGTTTGGCAGTGTGAAGGCTGGGGCCAGTCCTAGAAACAACTGTAGAACGAGTGAAGCTCAGCTTACTCACCTTTTATTGCGGGTGCTACATCCGTCTTTGTACCTTTGCCTCCAAACGCTTAGTGCTTAGTACTAAAAATAATAATAGTCTTTGTCTTTTATTATTAATTGCCATAAAGTGATTGTTATCATTTTGTTGCGGAAAAATAAAAATCAGGCCGGCGAGAGAACAAGTGACACTCGGAGAAGTAGGAGAACTCGGTTTCTTTTTACGCCGGCGGACCCAGATGAGCTCGTGCTGGAAATTCCGGGCTCCCGGGGAAGCGGCGTTATAGGGCTTTTATAGGGGAGTGTGGGCAGTCCGGTTCCAAGGGCTATGCTCACTGCTGGTAGGTGGGTTTAAACTGGGGGAGTGGGGGCGGCGACTGCTTTAGGCGGGAACATCTGTGGTTCCAAAGCTTGTGGGGCGGGAAGCCTGTTTACAGAAGCAGAAAGGGCTCTTGTTCCCAGCGGGGCTTCAGGTTATCGCTTCCTACTGACTGAGCTAGTAACTTTCCATCTTCTGGGGCCTGCTGGCTCGGGCCTGCTCTGGGTAATTTTCCTCTTCAATTTTACATTTATTATGGGCTAGACATTTTGCTCAGCATTTTAATATGTAATCTCATATATCTCATATCTCATTTAATCTTATGATTTGGATATTATTATTCCCATTTTCCAGATGAAGAAACTGATGCATGAGTGAGTTAAGTATATTTCCCCAAGTCTCACAGCTGGTGAGTGGCAGAACCAAGATTCAAAGTCAGGTCTGAATGATGCCAACTCCTGTGTGCTAATCACTTGTTTACACTACCTTCCCCTTCTTGGGCATTATTTTGGCCTACAAGTTTAAGACTCTAGCTGTCTCCCATCAGAATTTACCTTCTATCTTTCCCTGTAGGCCTACTCTTAGGCTTCTGGTGTCATGGATGGTTCTGAGGGTGCTGAGGACTTATTGGCAGAGAAAGACAGCATTGCCTGGGGTCATCTGCAATTTTCCTGCTAGGCCAGTGGAATCTACAGTAAAAGGAACAGATCTCTAATGGTTGCTTTTCAGGTATTTTGTCATTTGGGAAGATCTTCCTATACAGAGAAATCAACTTAATTTGCCTACTTTTTATTAATAATTCTATTATTCATTTATTGATATAAGTAACATTTATTGAGCCCCTTCTCTGGGCCAGGAATTGTATTGGACCAGATGATAAGAATATAACAAAATAAAACAGAGATTAATAAAATAAATCCATGCCTCTGGAATCTTACGGTAGCACCAGACAAAAATGTGAGTAATAAGTGTCTTTATAGAGGGATGCAGTGGGGTGTTACGGAAGCAGAAGCAGAGAAGGCAGGCACCTGGCCTGGGCCTGGGGAGCTCAGGAACAGCCAGCTGGTATGGATGAAGTTTGAGCTAAATCTTAGAGGATGAGCATAGGTTAGCCAGGTGGATAGAAGGGAGATTAGTGAAGGGAGTCTCAGGCAGAGGAAACGGTAATCACCAAGGCCCAGAGGTGAGAACGAATTTGGAAGACTGGGGATGGCCACTGATTAGATGGCTGAAGTGTAGGGGGTGTGGGGGTGAAAATGGGAGGGAGCCTAGAAGGGCCAGTTCACTCCATGATCCAAGTCATGGACAGCAGCTGTTCTTGGGATATACATCTTTCTAAGTAAAAGGCTGAACAGCAGGCTGGCCTATAGTCAGTTGAATGAAAACTTCCCCCTTCTAGCAGGCCTGAGGTGCCTGCTGGTGCCCGCATTGCGCTGGGCTCAACTTACTGCTTTACGTACACAGAGCTGAATAAGAGTGGAAATGGGGGGGAATGACCACAGGAAGGTGGTGTGTAGTTTTCCCAATGGGTGCTCTTTGGGGATCACAGGCCACACTGATACCCGCAGTAAAGTAAACTGCTGGCTTTAACTGGTCTCCTGAAGGGCCCCTTTGTTCCAGTTCTGCACTTTTTTTTTTTTTTTTGACAGTAAATCCTCACAGTTTCTGAGGCTACTCAACTATTAAAATGCCTCGTTCTTTAAAGCAGAGACAGTTCCACTATTGGATAATTTGGGCATGTGGCTTTTCAAACATACCAAGTAGAATCTCCTAAACAGTCTTGGATGTTTGCCAGGCTAACCTGAAGGTGGTTAGCATTTAAAGAATTGTTTATTCAGCCAGACAGCGTGGCATTTTTAAAGAAACAGAATTGGAAAAGCCTCTTTGATGGTGTTAGCTCAAAACCAGTTTGTGGCAAGTGAACTCAACTGCCTGGGCTTGACCTGGCTCCTGAGATTTCTGTTGACAGATGCCTGAGCTGCATTGAAAGCACTCCTTTTTTTCTAGGAAAACTGAAACTTCTCAGCTGATTCTGACTTTCCACAAATGGACCTAAGTGTAGCACTGGCACCGAATTCTGTATTTGCCACAACCGTTGAAAGGAAGGGATATATTTTATATGCAGTATGAGTCCCCTCGTCTGAACCCTGTACTTTCTTCCCAGTATTGCTAGATGTTGGCTATAGCAGCTGAATACTTCTGGTTAGATACAAACACTGTTAATTGTTCCAGAATGATACTGCGGTCCTGTCAAGGATGATGCAGGGATGGCTGTTGTGTTTGCGTGCCACCGGAAGGAGCTAAGTGTCGGGGTTTGCAGCTGCCTCACAAACTGCTGGATTTTTAATGCAGCAAATAAAAGGGCTGAGCTTTGGTGACTGTCCAGCTGGAGGAGGCTAATGAATTTGGACAGACCTAAGTTGAGGGTATTATATGGATGTCTAGATGTTGAAGACACCATGGCTTTGTAGATGCTAGGTCAGGTTGCAGGTGGTGAGTAATGCTTCCTGTTGAGGTGTCTGTGACAAGATCTCTCATTGCATGGTCCAAGAAGGAATAATTTTCTCTTCCTCCTCCTCCTCCTTTTTTTTTTTTTTTTTTGGTTAGGAATCATTTTCTTAAATGTTATGATGTGTGAAAATGTTAGTGGGTAGAAAGAATCCAGGCCTTTGTCTCTTCATGTGCTCCTTAAATGAATTTGCTCCCAAATCAGAAGAAAACGGGGCAACTGGCTCTGTGCTAATCCAGATAGGTATTTGTCAGCCCAAAGAACAAGGCCCTTAAGAAAAGCATGGGGAAGTTCTAATATCTGAGGGAGTAGCAATAGTTTCTTTAATTAGATTTTCTAATTCCCACTCTCCTTTTCCTGTGGTTTATGATCCTCTCCCTTTTTTTAAATTAGTTTATTCCCCATCAACTCTTTCCTCTTCTTGCAATATTAGTTGTTTCTAAGGGAGCCTCTTGTCCTTTGCTGAAACCAAAATATCCCCACGTCTCTCATTGAATGAAAATCAGAAATTTTTTTCTTTTAAACTTTATTAATAACTAATAGAAAAATTGCAAAGTAAATTCTGAGCACTAGTTCTTTCTCTCCTTTTCCCTCTTAGTCCCATGAGTTTTTCTTCTTTTATCTGCAGTACTTTTTCTCCTTCAGCCAAAATCTCTGTTGGTAGAAGCACTTGGTAAGAGTCTATCCAAGTTGTAGGTAGTGGACATCTGTTGTTTTTGCTTGCCCAGCACCCCTTCTTCTCTTCTTTAACGCATGCCCATTTTCCTTTGGAGAATTACTTGGCTCCCACTCAGTGGGGCGGCAAATTACATGCCCTGCCTCTGTCATGACAGGTGATACAGAGAGAGTTGGCATTTTTGAGGACTGAGAGAAATGCTGGGTTATTCTCCTTCTGTAATTATAGACACGAGGGACTTTTGTGAACATGGGGCCATCTTTGCTGGTGTATGAAGATTAAGAATACAACCAACAGAAAAAACAGCTGAGAGAGAGTGACAGAGACAGAGACACACAGAGAGAGAGTGTGACAGATTGAGAGACACACACACACAGAGACAGAAACCTAGAGAGAGACACAGAGAGAGAGGAGATTTTTATGAAGAGAGGTTGTGATTTCTACCCAAAGCAATTTCTGGTACTGCTAATAGTGCTAATAGGGGGTAAGACTGTGTAGAGGATCTTGAGCCTTCTCCATGTCCTGATCTTACACTATGTTGGTAACAAGTCATATTATAGCTTGCAAAGGCTTGGGAATTATATTTGTTTTGGAAGAACCAGACTAAAGAACAGTTCTGGAAGCTCTAGTTAAGGGATTATATTGAGAAAACAACTTCTCTTCCTACCTAAATGAAGCGCTTAATTCAAAGAGTCACTACTGGAGTTCACAGATTGACATTTCCTTCCAGTTCCTTGGCCTTGCACTGGAGAATGGTACCTTAAGCCAAGACAAACTTGTGGCATAATTGTTGCAACTTTCTGTTAGGAACATATCTATGCTCCTAAGTAATCTGGTTACTTAGACAAGTTAGTCTGGTGTCACAGAGTTGAATAAGAACATAATGTAGAACTTCAGACAGTGTTACCATTTATACTTGAGAGGTGGTACAGGATTAAAATTCACATGGGCATCAGAGGGTTAAGCTAGTTCATCAGTTTAATTCATTCATGAATGTTTAGGTTCTAATAGGTTATTATTAACCTTTTAAAGTTGTTGTCATTTACAAATTTTCATTTATGTCATAACCCTGGCTGAATGTGTGATTTTCCATGATTTTATATTCTAAAAAATGAAGTTGCTCTTTCCCCATTCCCTCCTCCATTTTTAAATAAAATAGCACTAATAGAATAAGTTAGTGACACAGGAGTACTGATCTGATTTTGTGTGAATTTAGTGGGTAGATATTATAGGGAGGCAGATTTCAGCCTGATATCAGGAAAACTTTCTGGCATTGTCTTATTAACTGGATTCAAGTAATAACTGTCCCTATCACTAGATGATCCCCGCTAAGGATGTTGTAGAAAGGATTTATGCATTGGTGTAGATTCTGGGCAAAAACGACATTTTAGAGCTATTCTATTCTAGCTCTAATAGACTAAATACTACTAGTAGTTATACTAATACTATTAATACTACTTCTACATTTTGCTATTAATAGTAATAATTACCAGGTGTAAGTGTGTATTATCCGCTATATACAGTGCTAGACATTTTACATATACATCCCAGGTAAACCTTGTGTCGACCCTCTGTAGATATTATGCTCACTGGTGTGGATTAAAGACCTAATTGTTCTCTATTTTTTTCTTCATGTGTGTTGTCTTGACCCGTCTAGTGGATTACAAACTCATTCTTAGGAGAGAAGGTAGTGTCATATACTTTGTATTATTCCTTACAGTTGCTGCAAATAGGGAAGGGTGGAACAGATGCAGCTTAAAAGTTGTGTGCTCAGTTCTGTTGTGCACGTCACCCTGACAGGTTTTCACTTGATCTTAGCCAAGAGGCCGAGAAGCGATACACTGACAGGTTTTTCAGAAGAGTCCTGAAGCTTTTTTCCTTGAGTCAAACTTCCCAAGTGGTACGTACATACATTGGAATGGTTCCTGCAGAACCCTGAGATCATTCTTACTGAATGTTTTACAAAGGGAAAGGGAAAGAAGTAGAAGTTGGGAAGAGAAGGAACAATATCCAACCTGTAATCACCTCTTCTTCTCCACCAGGACAAAAATTCCCTTACTTGCTTGAACAGTGTTCATTTCAGTATTTTGGCCGGGCAGGGGAGGAAATTTAATTATGCCTGTGAATGACAAATCACTGCATTAAAATTATTGTTTTAACTCACTGGAATCAATTGCTCATATTATTTTGCTGTCCTACAGATCTCACTGTTAATGTCGATGGAATGATTACAGTGTCGAGATGTTTCGCCCACTGAAATGTGATAAGATGTTTATGGTTTGACATATTGAAAATAATATTTGTTATATAAATGCCAGGCTTGATCACTCTTTTGGTCATTAACAGCAATGAAAAAAGAGTAACATGCTGGAACCCTATATGTCACATGGCCTACATAAGAGGTATTTTATGGTTGCCTATACCATCATTACGATCAGTCAGCTTTCTATAGAATCATATTTTTTATTATGGCTATTTGCAAGCAATCATTGGTATATTTACCATTTTCCAGATTTTAATATAATTGTAACTCAGGGAATTTGAAATCAATAAAGTTTTAGATGGGATATGCCAATTGGATAATGAAAGTGATTTGGAAGCACAGATACTCTGTGGGGGATATCATCTTTGTTGAGCAATGTGAAGGCTCAGAGTTCTGCTTCTGGCAGGTGTAAATCAAGTTTGGGCCCTAAAGAAGGGGCCTGTGGCTTATGGGGAATATTAGCAGGGAGGCTGCTTTTTAATCCATGGATTAATACTAGTAGATTCTATTTGAGGATCAGATCTGTGCTCATGCAGGTTGGGGAATGGTATTCATTCTTCCTTCCACACACCTAGGATGAAATGCTAGTGTTAAAAGGGAACTCAGTGGTCAACTGGCCTCACATTCTAATCCTACAGTCAAAGAAGTCAAGAGACTAATCAAGAAGCAGAAGTCATCTGTCACCATGTCTTGAATGACATCTTTGACTTCTAGTTCAGTGGTCTTTCTTCTTTACCTGTCACTCCTATAATTCTTTCTAAACCTTAGCCTTCCTTGGTCTTATCTAAAATACCCCAAAGCCATGGAAATGGTTACTATAATGGAGCAGCTACAAATTGGGTATTTTCTCAGCTCTCTGCTATCTTAGTTTCTGTGTAACCTTGGTGAGGTTACTTAACATCTCTAGGCTTCAACATTCTCCTCTATAGAATGGGAAAATAATAGTGCTTCCTCCAATAGGGTTATAATAAAGATTAAGTTATTTAACATATGCAGTGTATTTAAAACATTATTATTAATCCCAGTTTATTTGTCTTTAATAATGAGCATTTAATTGTGTATACATTTAAATTATTTAAAGGGCTGTTTTTTATGGGAATTCAGAAAGACACTGAATTAATGTTAATTTTTTTTTGGTGTAATTATTTTAAGATTCCTTAAATCTTATCTGAAACATCCAATTGGGAATTTTTAATTACAAGTCTGAAAAAAAATAATTCATCTTTGGATTACTTGAAGGGAAGCTCAAGGAACATTAAAGATTATAAATTTTCAGCTCCATAGTCACAAAGATGTTCCTATCATCTTCGGAATTATGTTTTTCAGTTAGGGTAGGAATCGAGTTTTCCATCATATTTTCAAGCAATATTCCTAATATTGTTTGAAAGTTGTGTGTGTTTGGGTGTTAAAGGAACTTTCTTTATAATCTCTTTAAATACCTTTAATGATAGTGAATTCTACATTTTTGGACGACCATGGGCTTGTCAGCTTAGAATGCAAGAGGTATTCAAATCTTGCTGCTGTAATGGATTTTGTGTTTTAAAATTTTAATTACACATTTGAAGCCCCAATTGCACTGTAAGGATTTAAGTGCTTATGGAAACTCAAACTATGAATTACAGTATTGCAGGAAACTTTCCACTTCATCAGATTAGTTTCACCATGCATTCCACAAATATGTTTTGTAAAATTTCCCAATATCTAGAAAACTTTGATACTATGTTATAAAAGGGTACTTAAATATAGATGAGAAAGATAAATGTTTGTCTTCTCCTTTTGATAGTGATGTTAAATAAAAGATGGAATGTTTTTGTTTAAAACCAATCCCTCATTCTGCACCCACCTCCCCCCCCACCCCGCAACACAATAAGTAAAGGGCAATGTGAACAAAGTCTTCCTTTAGATCTGTTATTCATTTTAAGTGTGTGTTAGGAAAAAGGTCTACTCTGAGTATAAAATCTAGCAACAAAAAAGAGAATTGTAAATAGAAAAATGAAACATGTAGAGGAGACAAATATTCTCTGCACACAGAATTAAAATCCCAATGGGGAACACTTGTCAGAAAGAGAGACTACACACTCATTTAAAAATAAGTTCCCAAAGAGTAACATTCCAATATGTTAATTTGCCACAATAGATTTATCCACTGAAATCAGTCCACCAGTCTTGACCAGCAAGTAGGATCTTAATTTTACCATCTAACAGTTCAATTGAAATAGAATAAAGATTTTCACATCAATATCTTAGTGACATAGACTTTCCTGGTTGGCAATGGTACATTTACTCAACGTTCAGTCAATTTACAGGTAATGAAACTCTTTGTTAAGTGTTATCTCCTCACACAGTAGCAGGGTCTTTAACGGAAAAGGGTTCTGTTCATTTTCTATTTAAATCACAGGAAGAGATTATAGAATTGGATAATGAAAACAGCTTATTTTTTGGAAATCAGTTAAAAAATCTGAAGTTATGAATAGAAAATAATAAAAGAGAAATAACTGTCTGGATTTCCCCCCTTCTTTACAGTGATATGGTAGAAATATAAGGAAAATGCTTAACATCCTTTAGTTAGGAAATCTGGTCCCTTTACTTGCTTACAGGGCTCAGTTTTGAGTAAGAAAAGAAAGAATATTTTTGGCTGCAGCTTTAGTAAACAATGAATGATGAAAAATATTGCAGAAATGTCTTCAAGAGATTGGACAATTGAGAACACAGACTTTATCACTTTGATATTGTCTACATTCCTCCACAAAGCTTGGCAAATAAATAACTGAGCCCTATTTTGGCGGAACGAGACAAGGAAGTACTAGTTCCAGCATCAAAACAAGATTATGAAAACAACCAACACAAAACAGTTATTTCTTCTCCTGAATAATAAAGACATCATGTTTGCATATAGAACAGCTTTTGCATTATTGCTCTATGTATAAGAATATATTGAGGAACTCATAACAGACTGCACATTACAAACTTAAGGTTCTTTGGTGAAGAATGAAAGAAAACAGTATTTGAGCTTTAAAGAAAATGATCTCATCCGTTTTGCTTTTATCTATTGATCCGTTGGATCCTCTCACAGAGCAGGGAGAGGTACTGTGTGAGTTTCACCATGGCAACGATCACCACACCCCCAGCCATCATACACGTTGGCCAGAACAGTGAATGGAACAGCACGTTGGAACTGTAGAGTTTGGTTAGGATGACACTCTTCTGGTTTCCTTCTGGGTCAGAATAGCAGGAGAAGTGTTGATACTTCCTGAAGTTTTCCATGACGACATTCACCAGGGACATGGATTCTTCAAAATTTTTTCCACACTTAGGTATATAGGAGCACTGTGGAAAATGAGATAAACTGTCACCAGAAGATACTTTCTTTGTGCATATCTGATACTAGGAGGAGATGGGATATTGAGGTCAACTTAATGATCTGTGAAATAACCATGATGGTTATTCTTTTCATATTCAAACCAGTGTCTCCAGAAACCCCAAGACCTCACATAGTAATAAAAACAATGCCTGTAGCTGTCTGACCCAGATGTACCTAAATAGTTCACTCATGTATAGTTTAATTGTTGATTAGAATTGGATGACTCCAGTGGATTCTTTTTACCGTAGCTGAGCATGGTGAGTTTTAATTATTCCCTATTGAACCTACTTTAACATGGAATCAGAGTGTCAATCTTTCTGTCTTCTGTCTATCCACAGCAGTCCATGTAATATCAGAAGCTACCAGGTCTCTCAGGGAAAGTAGTTTATTCTTCTCTTTTTGGCTTGGCTTAATTTATTCAGCCAAGTCAGCTTGGTCACCTTGCTACTGTAGTGAAGGAAACAGCTATACCTCTGGTGAGTTGCTGAAAAAGAATCCTGGAAAGTATAGAAATATTGAATAGTTAAAGAGCTGTGATGAATTGTTGGTGCCCAGTTCCGTGGCAAGGTAACTTTTTCCATAAATCATGGAAAAATAAAACAGAACCAAATGAGTTTACTTTTCAACCATCACTCATCTGAAAATTTACACTATCTTTTCTTTGATCTTTTCCCTCTCTTATCTTTCTTGTTATAGGTCTTCTACATGTCTCTCCTTTCTTCCTACATACTTATGTCCTTGGATTTCTTTCTTTGTATCTCATTTCCTTCCTTGCCCTGCCCTGACTCCTCACCTCACTTTATATTTTCCCCTCTGTTCCCTCTTCCTATCCTTCCTCCTTCCCCTGCCCTCTCTTTTCTAGATACAGATGGAATTAAAGAACTTTGAATTTTTATTATTTATTGCATATACTTTTAAAAATTTTTATTTATTTATTTACATATTTGTTTCAGGGGTACAGGTCTGTGACTCATCAGTCTTACACAATTCACAGTGCTCACCATAGCACATACCCTCCCCAGTGTCCATCACCCAGGCACCCCATCCCTCCCACCCCCACCACTCCAGCAACCCTCAGTTTGTTTCCTGAGATTAAGAGTCTCTTATGGTTTGTCTCCCTCTCTGGTTTTGTAGGGGAAGGGAGGGAAAAATGCATATACTTTTGAACACATTTTTTTCCTAATTTAAAAAGCAGTCTTTAAGTAGATGAAATCTCTATGACCCTTTTTCCTTGGTCTGTAAATGGGCAGTGATAAAACTGATTTTTTAAAAAAGTTAGGAAGAAAGTGATTTAAGTCACTTTTCAGGGAGATGTGTGAGTCCTAAGCTAACTCTTACCTCTCTTTATAATTGCCTCCCAACAGGAAAAAAAAAAAATCCCTGCCCATTATTATACACATTATCAAATGGTTAATGTAACTGATTTATCTGAATTGGTTTGTGACAAAATCACAGCTAATCTAATGTTTTGGTATAAATTAGAAAACTATGTGCCCTCTTTAGAACACTATTATTTTCTGTTGAAAATTGTTGTAATACACTGATTTTATGAAAAAAACCCACATATTTTTACTGCTTTACCAATTTATAAGTCCTGCTTACAAATATTCACATCTATGACTTTTACCATGTGACTGGTACCCCAAAGGTTGTGCAGTGCACAACTCCCACACTGTATGTGGAGACACAAATGAGGTGGGCTAATGTTGAACTTTGAGGTACATTGATGGAAGCTTTGGGGGTAGGATCCTGGAAGATCTGTAGATTTCACAGGTAGAAAATATAAAAGAAATGGAATGAGTTTTGCTAATGGAGTATGTTTGGATTACTCTTTTCTCTGACTTTATTAGTGGGCACACAGGCACCAAGCTTTGTTTATAGTGCTGTAATCATTGGATTCTTTGACTTTAAACAGCAGGAAGATTCTTCCTTAGTTAAGAATGGAGGTTGAGCATGCTGGCATTTATGGTAAACCAGGCTTAAAGTAATGTTCTCATAGCAGGGCTGGTTGACACCTTCAAATTTAATCAGCTAAGAATAAATGTGAGTACACTCATAAATATGAGTACAGCAGAGAGCTGGTGCTAGCACAATATTAAGGGTCTGAAATTATTTCCAAAAAAGCAGAATTTCTCAGTGAGTTACAACCTAGTATAAAATTAGCCTATGACTCCATGAAACAAATTTTCTACCAGTTGGTTGTCTTTGGATTAAAAGCGTTTAAGACAGGATGGAGATCTCTACCTTGATTATTTTTTTCCTTCTTCAAAGCTGCCTCATGTCTTTACAGTTTTTAAAAATGTTTTCTGAAGCAAAGCATTAAAAAAAAATCACAGACAAGCCATTTGTGGTTGAATTTGAACAGAACCAATTTAGATTACAAATGCTCAGGCTTCTGCATATTTTTGTGCCAAGATAGTTTATAGTAGTAGTTCCCATGGCTAACAGTACTAAGTTATTGAAATGATCTCAATAAAAATGGCATTCCATTAAAAATGGAGTTTTTTCTTTCCTTATGCTCTTGTGAATTGGTCTGGCTTTTAAAATTTTTTCTTTTTTGAAGAAATGTTTGTCAGTCAAATGACAATAATGCTGTCACTAGGTAAGATTCTTCCAAGTACAATGAGATATAAAGTACTTTTGAGACCGTCTAGCAAGGTTGCCGTACAGATTTAATACTGCTTATTAAAAGTTTCAGGCTTCAGGGTCTCAAATGTGTATATTTGGAATGGCCAGATAAAGCCTGTTCTGTACATGATCAGACTGACTCTACCATATGTCAATCATTCATTTACTTTTATTATTGATGGGTCCTTCTCTTGTCATTACGAATGCATGAGATAGTAGAATAAGCCCAAGTTGTGTTATGTAGATCTGGTTACTACGTTTCTGTAGGCAATTTACTTTGCTCCTCAGAATCAACTTCTTTATCTACATAAAGGGGTTAACAGAGCCTTCCAGGCAGGGTTTGTGTGAAGATTAAATGATGACTATGCATGAAGCCTCAATAAATTTTCACTTGCATATTTCCTTATTGGAGTATCACATTGTCCATATGATCTTCTAAAGCCTTTGACCAAGTGTCACATATGAAACTCTGAAACCTCTAAGGAGGGCAAAATTATTAGTTATGTGGTGTTCACAGGGACAGTCCTGTTCAATGGCTCTTATCTTATGTTCCTAGCTTTTGTGTCCCGGGAGATTTGACATTTTGCTGAATCCTATACTAGGATTCTAGGTTTCTTTTTCTATGGCTCAAACTATAGCCATGTGTATGTTCTTGAGGCTGGTATGAATTTGGGGTGAAGATTTAATGATCTCATGATTTTATCACATGCTTGGCAGATAATTTTATGTGATTGGTTTAGAATACACAGAATGCATTTCAACAAATGGAAACTTTACTATCCATGCTTACTTGGAAAATGTAATGTAGACTGAAAGATAAAAATCCCAGCATTTTAGATCATACTTTTTTTTAGTGGGAGGTGTGGGATAGGAAAGATTTAACTTTTAGATTCTGTGTGATATGTAACATAAAGGAACATATGAGTAATCATTTTATATACACAAGACACTTAAGTACTAATCAAAGTATGTTAATATATACATATTTTTTTCCATGGCCTTGGGTTATTCTTTCTTTTGTGCTTTAACATATGGAAATAGAAACCTTGCAAACCTCTGAGGCAGCCATTCAGTGGAAGATTTAGTTTCACATCTCTCTTCTTAATCCAGAGTTTTGTTAATAAACCTTATTACTTTCCCAGATCCCTTACATTCTCCTTAGTATTAAAAACCATAGAGCTGGCCCACAGGTGTGACCTTTCCTCTCCCAGCTGAAGAAACCCGGCTCATGGCAACTTCTTTTGTTCCCCTCCAGGGCAATGAAGGTCCAGCAATTGCATCTTTTCTACAATTCTTTGAAAAATTGACTGAAACTTTTCTTTTCTTAGTCTAACTTCCAGAATCTTACACGTGAATAGAGTTATTTTTATTCTGATGATGGAGAGAAGTTTTGAGAAACTACCTGTTGGGCTTCGCTTAGATATGCTTTGCTGGGCATGTGAAGCAAATAGTGACAGGCTTTCACCCTAAAAATAAAAGATGTGTGGAGAAGTGGGGGCAGGGGAATGGGGATGGTTTGGCTGAATAACCTCATGGGTCAGCCTCTTTTTTTTTTTTTTATGATGGTAGAAAAGGAACTATCAATTCTCAGCATCATCTCAAGGGAAGGGTTTGTTTTTCACTTGTTCTTTTATAAAAAGAGAAGGGGTTTATTTTCAGAGAGGGGATAGAAATTTAATGAAATCTAATCAATTTTCAGTGTCTCTAATGTGCCAGGTAGCATACTAGAGAGAGCCGTCAAAAACAGAAACAATACAAGACAGGTCATTAGAAAGAAACAGGAAGGTATTACAAAACAAGGATAGGGTGACACAATGGAACCAGGAGTGAAGTTAAAAAGGTTTTGAGTGAAGATATACCCTTCGCAGAGGTGGGCTCAGAACTTGTTAGTAGCCTGGGCATCCTACGACCACCATGACCATGGGGTAAAAACAAAAAGATTGCTCATGTGAAACAGACATATTCTTGGTTCTAAAGTCAGATGGACCTCGTTCTGGTGTAGAGATCAGCAGCTGGAAGCGTTGGGTTACTCTGGTCCCCATGTATATTTTGAACTTTCAAGTTTTTTTTTTTTTTGGTATCAGTAATGGGCAGAAGAGGTGAGAGAGTAAATTCAGATGTTCCTTTCTTTCCCTTTTGAGACTTCTTGTTCCTTATCATCCTTTCTAAAACAGTGAATCCCACAAAATTTGGTTTAGATTTGTTTAGTTTGCACTTCTAGTGTCTGTTTGACTTTGGCAAGTGGGACTCTGAAATGTTTGGGAGAGGAAAACAGAATTCACACTCTGCTATGCACTAACATTTCTTTCAGTATTGAGACACAGATCCCTCCCAAGAAACGTGTTCCTTTTCTGTGTTTCCCAGAGCTTTCACCTTTGTTATGACATTTCTGCTTGATTTAGAGTAGAGAAGAAGTTAAAATGACCTAGGAAATCTACTAACTGAATAAAAGCCATCTGAAGCCTTGAGATTACTTAATACCCAGATGGCTAAACCATGGAGGCCCACCCCTCCCGGTTCATGATGTATCCAGTTAGGCCTAGAGTAAGTCACATACCTCGTCTGACCTTGCCCTTTGCCATCGTCCTTTTTCTCAGCAATTGGAAAGGAGCAGATTCCTTCTCCATGCTTTTCTTCCTGATGCTTAGTGCAGGCTTCTTTGGGGCACACTCTTCCTTTCATTTCCACACAAAGGTGCCCTGGGCTGTCCCAGAATTTAGTTTTGGGAGCAATGACTAAACTTTGTCAATCATAAAAGTATTTCCAAATCTCTGGCCCATAGGTAGTTTCAGCAAATGTCTAATAGATATCCTTCAATTTAAAATGCTAATTATGGGGATTTCATATATCACATTTCCGGGCATGTTTACCCCCACCCCCCCTCCCCTTTAAGGGTGCACTTCTATCTGTTTAATATCTATTCTGTGTAAACCCGTGCTGAATACACATGCCGTGCCTTCCCTATGGATCACAGATAATTCTAGTTCGTGTGCAATGGCCTTTTGATCCTAAGCAGCTCTTGGGATATGATGGAATGGCATGGATTCTCACCTGTTCACTAAAATATGCCATCCGAGGATAAATATTTCATAGAATTAGATTTTTCATCCTCTTAAGAGGATGCTCTAATGTTTTTCTCTTTAAGAGACAGCAGGATGAGATGAAGAGACTTAGATTTTTATTCAGACCTAATTAGTTAGTGAATGTGTGACTTTGGGAAAATTATTTCATTTTCTGAGCTTAGCTACATTATTGCAAAAAGTGGTACCTAATATGTGGGGTTGCTACTGTAATTAAATAAGTGAGTTCATGTAAAATATTTAATATGATACAGTGACTGGCATGTTGTAAACTCTTGATAAAATTTGACTATTATTTTAGGAGTGTGGTTTTAGTCAGGAGTAAATGAGATGATTTTTATAAAGTTTTTACCCGAGTGCTGGGGTCACAGTATATAGAAGACACTTGATAAATGTTTGATCCTTTTATTTCTTATCTAGATTTTCAACTTCCTTCCATTTCTTTCCTTTAACCCTTACCCTATCAATGCAATGCAGAGGAATTAAGTGCTTCCAAGCTTTGCTTAGGATTTGGGGATCTCACAACATCCAAACTCAAAGCTAAATGAAATCTAGAGCAGTGGTTCTGCCACTGTCTGGAGACATTTTTAGTTGTCACTGTTGGAGGGAGGATGATGCTAGACATCTAGTGGGTAGAGGCCAGGGATGCTGTTAGATATCCTACATTGTATAGGACAGAACCCACCCTCATAGAACAACAAAGAATTATCCCACCCAAGATACTGGTAGTGCCAAGGTCGAGAAACCCTGGTCTAGATATGCATAGTCTCTGCATTTAGGAAACCCAGAAGGATTCAGAATGGGTGATGAAGAGAGGGTCGGTGGTGAGTCTGGAGTTGCAAATACTTGGCTAATTTATAGAATTTATTCTCCACCAAAAATAGCTATCTTCCCCATGACAATTATCTATAAAATAGAATAGAATAAAATAGAATATAGTACTATCCCACATACCGAAGAATTGATGTGATATTTGTCCTTTGTCCCTGTTTCTGGAACAGAGGTCCTAAAACCCTTGAAATTTCCTAAGTGATAAGAGCTATAAAGGTGTCTTTTGTTAGGTTAAGGTTACTTTGGGACCACACTTAAGGATGGGGCTGGCTGCCTGGAAACCCGCCGCCCCCCCCCCCAGGTGATTAGAGGGTTAGAACTCTCAGTCTTAATCCCCTGACCTCCTGGGGGAAGGGATGGAGATGGAATCACTTGCAATGACTAATGGTTTAATCACTCATGCCTATATAATGTAGCTTCCATAAAGACTGATAGGACAGGGTTAGGAGAGCTTCCAGGCTGGAGAGTGCAGGGAGACCTGGAGAGAGTGGCGTGCTTGGAGGGGGCTCTGTGCTCCTCCCTGTATTTAGCCCTATATGGCTCTTCCATCTGGCTGTTCCTGAGTTGTACCATTTTAAAATAAGCTGGGACTCTAATAAGCAAAATGTGTCTCTGAGTCTGTGAGCGACTCTAGCAAATTAATAGAACTTAAGGAGGGGGCTGCTGGAAACTCTGATAAGCTCTGATAAGACTGGTATCTCAACTCCAGGTGGGGGTAGTCTTGTGGGACAGACCTCTTAACATATACAGTCTAATGCTATCTCTGGGTAGATAGTATCAGATTTGAGTTGAATTGTAGGACACCCAGCTTGATGGTGTGAGAAACACCCCCTCTTCCTGCCCCACACACATTGGAATTGTGTTCAGAACCCCTTTAATGGATATATTTTCTTGTCTTATACCAAACTTCATTTTAAATACACTCTCAGACCAGATAGTCATGTTTTGAGAATCCCTGGTAGGCAGAATAGGTTTTAAACTACCAAGGGAGATCAGCATTGAAGAATTTAACAACCATAGTGAATTAATACTCAGCCACTGTTTATGATTCCTCTGATGGAGGAATCATAATCCTTGCGGCCCTGAGAGGCAGGGGCCCTTGAGCCCACTTGCAGCTCCCTGCAACACTCAGCCGATTGCTCTACAAGAGCATGCCCCCTTATCAGCTTAAGCAGCTCCAGTTGTAATGTTGACAAGAGGCTGGGCACTGGGTTTAAAGGTTAAAAAAGAAAGAGTATATGAGAGAGTGTGAAAAATTAAAAGTAAAGTTCTTTTGGATATTTTCTACAAAGATACAGACAGCTTGACTGTTTCTTTTGCCTCCTGTTTTCTCAGATCAGACTTGGTCAGTAATGCCTTATGTATCTCAGTAAAACTCTGCCCATTTCCTGATAACTCTGGGGAAGACTGTTTATTTTTAGTGAGCTGGGAGGAGGGTAACAGGAAGGAGGGATCCACATAGAGATTATTTTTATGTTTTCCTCAGGAATATCCTGAATATTCCTCATGTTGCATGAAGACTGTGCTTTAATGACCTTCAGATGTAAAAGTAATTGTATTTTTAATATATATATTTCTTTCTTTTATTTTTTATTTTTTAAAATTTAAATTCAATTAGCCAAGCTGTAGTACATTCCTTGTTTTAGATGTAGCATTCAACAGTCTGTCAGTTGTATATAACACCCTGTACTCATTGCATCATGTGCTCTCCTTAATGCCCATCACCCAGTTACACCATCCCCCCACCTACCTCCCCTCCAACAACCCTCAGTTTGTTTCCTATAGTTAAGAGTCTCTCATGGTTCGTCTGCCTCTCTGATGACTTCCCATTCAGTTTTCCCTCCTTTTCCCTGCGGTCCTCTGCCTGTTTCTTATATTCCACATATGAGTGAAACCACATGATAACTATCTTTCTCTGATTGATTTACTACATATATTTCTGATTAAAGACAGAGGACAGCTATCCAGGTATGAAGAACTGTGGGGCCAGGAAGGTGAGCCACCTTTGGTGCCACCTTTTCCTTGGGAGTATATGCTGATTCTAGAAGGGGGCTAAGAGTCTAGAAAACTGAATGGCATTTTGGACAACCTTGCAGAGCTGGGGGCAGGAACCATGATTGAGGGCCTATCAGATAGGGAGCCTTATGACCCCCCCATTCACTTTGTGTTGGGACCCTAAGGACTGCATCCTAGTAATAATGGCAACCTGAAGTAGACAGATCCTCAAAGGGACTTAAGTTCAGACTTGTATATCTCAAGTTTATGAAGTCAGAATGAAGTGATCACATATGGCTCATACATTCAGGAACCTGGCAGAAGCAAATGGAAATACTTTTTGGAAAAGATGACATGATGACCTCAGCCTAGGCTTAAAATTATTTTTATAAATGATTTTGCAAATACAATACCTAATAAAAAATAACCAGACATTACAAGACAAACATGAAAATGAACAGAAGAAGAAAATCAAATAGCATAGGTATATAGCAGCCTTGGATATTGAAGTCCTCAAGATAAACTTTAAAATAACTATAATTTTACTTTTTATGTTGAAGGACTTAAGAGACAAAAATGAGGCTATTTCAGAAAACCAGAAATGGCAAAACAGACTCCAGTGGATATTCTCAAAATGAAAAATACAGTACGAGAAGTTAAGAGTGCAATGGGGGGGGGTTTAACAGTAGATTTGTCAGAGCTGAGGAATGAATTACAAATTAGAAGATAGGTTAGAATGCAGAATGAAGCACAGAGAAATTAAAAAGAGGGAGAATAAGTACACAGGAGATCCAAAGAGAAAGCTTGGCATATGGCCAATTGGAGTGCAAAAAGGAGAAACAGAAGTGAATCGGAGCAGAGATCATATTTGTCCAAATACTGACTGAGAACTTTCCAAAATTGATGAAGAACATCAAGGAACAGCGAAGGAAGCCCTGGGAACGCTAAGTAGGCAAATAAAAATAAATGTATACTCTGCCACATAACAGTTAAACCGTGGAAAACAAAATCAAATGATCTTTAAAATAAACCAAGATTACCTTCCAAGACGCAGAAAGTAGACTGAGAGCCGATTTCTAAATAGTAATAAAGCTCGCCAGAAGATAATGGAATGTATCTGAGGTGCAGAAACAAAGTACAAGCCAAGTTAGAATTTTATGTTCAGTAGATGTATCCTTCAAGTAATAATGTCTACATGAATTTAGAGTATCTATTGGATAAAATGGCAATAATATGTAAGTTGGGAAGATAATAAGTAGGAGTGAAGATGTTTTAATGTCCTTAAATAGTCAAGATTGCAAGTTGTGATCTCTCGGCTAAACCCTAAAGGAATGGTAATACAACAGATAACTTCCAAGAAAAAAAGGGGGGGGGATGGGATTATAAAAATAATCTAGTGAGGAAAGGGTGGTCTTTTCATAAGCGGACTTGGGCAAATGGCTGTCCACATGAGAAAAAAGAAACCCAGAAACTAGACTCCTGCATAAAAATCAGTTCCACTGTAAATGTACTCTAAATGTACTCTAAATGTGAAAGGAGATCGTACTCTAAACATGGAAGGAGGAATAATAATGTTTCTAGAAGATAATTTAGGAGAGCAACTTTGTGAACTCAGGACAGGTAAAGACTTTTTAAACAGGACAACAAAATGCCAGAAAAACCAACCAACCAACCGAACAAAAAACCCAAAACCCAAAAACCAACCAACCAAACAAAAAACCCCCAAAAAATCAACAACAAAAAAATCCCCCTCTCCTAAACCCAAACATTAAAACAACCACCACCACCTCCACCTCCACAACAGCAAAAACAGATTGACAAAATTTGACTATATTAAAATTAGAAAGTTCTTTCATTCAAAGACATCATTAAGGGAGTGAAAAGGCCACAGAATGAGAGAAGATATTTGCAACACATATAACCAACAGAGGCTCATATCTAGATATAAAAATTCCTACAATGAATATGAAGAAGAAACAATCTGATAGAAAAATGGACAAGGGACTGGAACAGAGATTGTACAAAAGAGATATCCAAATGGCCAATAAATAAATGAAAAGGCAGTTGGCAACATTAGTCATCAGAATCCCAAGGAGATATCACTACATTAGCTAAAATTAAAATTATAGGTGATACCAAGTGTTGGTAAGGATTTGAAACAATAAAAACTCTCTTATCTTCAGGGTTGGTGGGAATTTGGAAAACCATTTGGTATTATCTACTAAACTTTCTCAGATAGGTGTACCCTGTGATCTAGATATTTCATTCCCAGGTTTATACCCAACAGAAATGCTTGTGCACCAAGAGACATATACAAGAATATTCATGGCACAGTTATTTGCAGTAGCCCCAAAATGTACATGACTCAAAATGTCCATCAACAGTAAAATGAATAAATGAATTGGCACATTCATACAATGGGACATGATACAGTAATGAAAATGAATGTGCTAATACCAAGTGGAAGGGCTCTAGCAAACGTAAATGTTACGTGAAAGAAGCCAGACACAAAGGGAAATATTCTGTGTAATTCCATTTATATAATATTTAAAAACCAGACAAAACTAAAAGATAATGTTTAAGGATATATGCTTAGGTGATGACACTACAAAGAAAAATACAAAAAAAAGTAATTGCTGTATTGTCAGGATAGTTATCTCTGGCATGGGACAGAGCCTATAGTTATTGGAAGGGGGCATGAGGGATATTTTTGTGGTACAGGAAATGTTTTACTTCTTTACCCTCGTGGTGGTCTCTATAATAACTGCTTGAGCTGCACACTCTTTCATTTCTTGCGTGTTTCACTATGTGTGTTATACTTCATGGATAAAAGCAAGGTAATGGGGCAAATAAACCAAATGATGAACTAGTATCATGCTGACAAGCAGACAGATACAGGTCCTAAATTTTTAACTGAGCCTTCCTATGGTTGGTTCACTCCCTGTTTATAGCCTAAATAATGCATTCACAGGGCTGTAGTGATAAAATGTCAAAATGAGGAAATGGAAATTTGTCCTACTTTTGGATGCCTCTTCACCTTTGGCCAATTTCCAGTTCCACAGAGATCTGAGAGTTTTATAGGCATTCACCATTACAGGTCAGCTTTGATTTAAAGATCTGACTTGCGGGAAGATCTTGAAAAACAAACACTTGTGGGAGAGCTAAGCTTTATATATTTGCAGAACAGGGTTAGGTTTGGTATTATTTGTGGCTGCCACAAACCAAAGGAAATCAGAGCAGACATTTTCAAAAGATGGTCTCTGAAATATTCATTATGTTCAGTCCTGAGAGATACCTGCAAGGATTTTTTTAAAGTTACTGTGACCAAAAGGCAAGGTGGATTTTCTTACTTTGTGCCAATATATCACAAAGCAAATCCTATGTTCTAGCATCTAATTTACAAACCACTGCATTTTTTCCCAATACATATAATATGTATCATTTAGGTGCTGATAATTGTGATGAAAATAAGATTTTACAAGAAAGAGTGGGGTTCATGAGGTTGTATCCTAGAAAGGAGGGCCAACTGTCCTACTGGAGAGTAGCATCAGCTTCTCTTGGCATATCTAAATTGCTACCATAAATCCAAAGCTCAATATATTTAACTTAAAATTGATAATGGCAGGTGGGTTCTGTTGACACTTTACTGGTGATCTCAGACCTTATAGATGCAAGTGTTATGTAGAGCTTTCATACAATACACATTTGTTGAGCATCTACCCCACACATTTGAATATATCAGTGCTGGAAAATTCAACCTCTATGAACACAATATATAAAAAGAAAGAAACACAGACACACACACTCTGACTATGGATTGAAGGGCTCCCCTGTGCAGGCACTGTGGTCTGCTCCGTACTTTACGTACACAGCCCTGATCCTCAAAACGGCCTTGCAAAGATGTTAGAGAAAAGGAAGTTGAAGCTCAGAGAGATTAAGTTACATCCCCATGGCCACAGCACAAAGTGACAATGACTGTGGGAAAGGAAAATACCGTTTTACTCCGGTGCTCCCAGGTATATGACGAATACCTGTTTTTTTTTTTTTTTTTTTTTTTCTGGCTTGTATGACTTAGACTAAGCTGCACATTTGCTTTGAAAGACTCAGTCTATTTGTGTATAAATGATAGGATGTTTACTCTTCTAGATGAAAGTAAAGAGTAAATCTGCACTACCACAAAATGGGGGAATGATTTGTCTGCAACATGCACAGAAAATAAATGTCTCCCAGGCAAGAGTCAAATAGTTCTGTGAAGGGATGAGGCAGGGCCTGCTCCCCATTTTCCTTTGAAATGCTGGCACAGGGGAACTTCAGAGGGAGATAGGCTTCGCGTGAGAACTCTGTGGGTGGTGACCGAAATGCGGTGTGTGTGCGCCACGCTCTTACCTTCTGATTGATTTTCATGGTCTCTTCGGTGTGGTAGAGAAGGAGCTTTTCACCGGAAGAAGTCAGGTTAACGTACACCTGGAGGCAGGGGTACTGAGAGAGCTTCCAGCAGTCCGGACCACAGCTGAAGGAGCAATTAAATGTTTCTGTGATGGACGCATTCACCAAGGTGCATTGAGACTCCTTGGTCCACACGCTACAGAGAAAGGGGAGAGGGAACAAACACAGGCCTGGATACTAAGAACGAGGAAGGTGTCATCAGAGGGGATCATCTGTTGACTCCTTAAACCTGAAGAATCTTTTCCAGATCTATCATACAATCTGTTTGTTAAAGTTTATGCCTTTGAATAGAGTAGCTTTAGGCTAACTGCAATATAAACATGAATAAACTTTGCCTGGCACTTGAAAACGTTTCCAGGGACTTCTGTCAGACATACTATAATATCCAGTGCTTGGTTTAAGTTAGGTTTTGACTTCCTTCTCACATTTGCTGGTAAGCATAAGGCATCTTTTATATCACAACCTGTATTCACCCTGAGTTCTACCTTGTAAGCAGCTTCCTGCCACACACCAGGCCTCACTTGTTATGTCTGCCCAGTTTGTAGGCAGTGAAGGTGTAAGGGAGAAAGGGAAGGGAAGATGGCAAAGGGCTGGGGGCACTTGACATATAACTTGACAGACAGGAGGACTGTAATCTATTTCTTTACAGTCTTTCTAATAAGGGAGAAAAGATAACTCCACCCTTTTATTGTACCAAAAGCAATCACTTGTGGCATCTGTCTTCACCCTACTTGGTGCTTTATATACATTGCCAAAACTCTGTAAGGTGGTATTAACTTTTTTAAAAGGTGAAGGTCAGAGAAATCAGGAAACAGGTAAGGGCACACAGCTAGTAAGTGATGGAAACAGTCATTCTACCCACTCCTGTATTTCTCGAAGACCCAGGCTCATTCCATGGCTTTGTGTTGCCTCCCTTTGAAAACAGTGGCAAAGAGACCCTTCTATGGAGATAATGGGTTCATGTCAGTGCCCTAGGAACCTCTATTAGAAAGATCAAAAAAAGGAAAAAAAAACCCTCCAGCTGCCCATTGGTTAGTTTTCACTCCAAAATACTTATAATTTTATGATCAAGGATAATATTTGTGATTAAGAAGTGACACACTGGCAATCAAAGTTTTACTTCTGGGTATAAGCTGATTACCAGAATGATCAGAAAACAGCACATTTTCTTTGCAGATTAATACCCCCTCCGTTGGCTGGACATGTGTTGACTTCCCTTTTCATGTCCGACTTCATGCCAGGCCAGGATATTAGCCCTTGCCCCCTCCGGTGTGGCAAGTTGTATTTTCCTAGGGCATGGATGGTCAGATTTTGCTTATACAAAGGGGAAAAAAGTCTCAGATGGTTCTAAGCAGGTGTGAAGATCTGAAGGCGGTTTGGGGATGAGTGAACACTCAGGCCTGAGGCGTCAGCGCTTTCCCTGAGAAGAAGCACAGCTGAAGACATCAGAGACACAGCGCGGAGCAGCCACAAACGGGGAAGATGATGACTTAATTTTAGCAAATTACTGTATTTCTGCTACATTTTGCTTCTAAAACGAAAGTATTAATTTAGGCGGAGAAATGAATGCCACAAAATCGCTTGATTCTCTTTCAGAGCGAAATCTCAATTTTTCATTGGAAAGGGCCTCGTTTCTTTAAGCTGAGCCACTGTGAGACTTTCCCCATTAGTTACAGCAATGCCAGGCTGCCCTGTGCTCAAAGTGTCCAATTTATGGACAACAGTTAGCTAGAGAGGCTGTGGGGATTTATCATGCGGTTTGCTCAGGGGGAAGCACACTTGCTGTTTCAGTATTTAATGGCCTCCCTATCTATTCAGTAAACCTGGGGCAAATATTAAAATGAAAAGGGTTCAGACTCTGTTATTGTTAAAAGTTGATGCATAGCAGTGTTTCTCAGCCTTGACAGCACATTAGGATCACTGGGGGGAACTTTGAAAGATACTGGTAACTGGGTCCCACTACAGACCATTAAATCTGACCTTCTGGGGGCGATGGTGGGGGTGCTGGGCATCAGTGTTTTTTAAAGTTTCTCAGAAAATATAAATGTGCAGTTGAGAACCACCGAGGCGTGGGGTGATGAAGAGGGGCGTGGGCTAGAAAAGGAACAATGGTGGGGAACAAAGGTGGGAAGAGGCAAGAAGAGGGACTCTGGAATGAGTGGGATGTGGGTTTGACTCTTATCTCTGCCATATGCTATCGTCGTGTGATATCAGGCAAATTATAACTATCTTGAGCCTCAGTTTGGCCATTTTTGCAATGAGTGTATTCGTACTGAACTTCCCTTATAAAGTATTCATGAGCATTAAGCAAGTCATGTCTGGAAAGTCCCTGCACATAGTAGGCAGCCTATACACAGAACTATTCTTATCGTTATTATTGGATAACATTATTAAAAATATTACATGCCAGGAACTGTTCAAAGTACTTATTGGGAAAGAAGGTGAGGAAGAGGACCTTGGGGCAGATAAGCTATGGGAGAGGAAGGAGAAGGGGAAGACCAATGACCGTGTCCCAACAACCCAATGGCATTACCTCTGCATGTATGAGCGCAGGAGTGTGATTCCCAGCAGAAAGTACATCATGATGGAGCAGACCATCATGGCCAGTCCCAGGAGAATGGCCCGGTCCTCTCCTGCCTTCAGTGCTGTGACAGTTTTCCTTTTGTCCAGGAGGTCATGGTCCCTGATTTTTTGGTAAATATTTCTGAGGTTGAAAATAATACAGTCTTACATGAAGTTCACAGTTAATGAGCACACCCCTAAAGAGTGGGTAAGTCTCTGCCCATGCCTTCCAAGGGTAGAGAGGCCTAGAGGAGCCCTCCAAACCTACCTGAATGCAATCAGATCCCAGCATGTGACTGACAGTTGCCTCCCAACACACACGTGTATGCACCAACCTTGAGCAGAAAAAGTCACCCTTCTTTACTTGGGGCCCATGTCTAATTGGAAATACTTTTTCCTTCTCTTAAATCTAAAGAAAGAAAGCACTCCCTTCAACTCTTAAAATACTGCTTTGGATTTGCCATTTAACCTCCAGCTGGTCATCATTGATCTTTTTATGCTCTCTGAATACCTAATGGAGCATTAATTCAAATAAATGGCAGTAGACATCAGAAATCTATCAACTTAATACCTTATTTCCCTTCAGTAGTAATAGACAGAAGTTATTTTGGTTAATATTTTTCTCAAGCTTAAGGTTGCTTAGGGCTCTGTTGACTTGAGATTTATAAGCAATGTGAAAATGTGGACTGGTGACCCAGTCTTTTTTTTTTTTTATAGGTTTAAACACTTGATTGAGTTTTGAAAAATGCCAGTCAGGGCCAGACTCCATAACTTTGGATAGTTTTATTAGTACTTTTGTTTTTTGATTTTAGAGCAGAAACTCAGGGTAAGAAAGAACATGAGATTGGACCAAACTGGCTCCTGAGTTCAAAACCCGATTTCCCCACTTACTACCTGTGTGATCAATGCAAGCTCCTCAGTCTTTCTGATTCCCAGTTTCCTGCAAAGTGGGAATAATGTTTTTTTTTTTTTTAAAGATTTTATTTATTTATTTCAGAGAGAGAGAGAATGAGAGATAGAAAGCACGAGAGGGAAGAGGGTCAGAGGGAGAAGCAGACTCCCTGCTGAGCAGGAAGCCCGATGTGGGACTCGATCCTGGGACTCCAGGATCATGACCTGAGCTGAAGGCAGCCGCCCAACCGACTGAGCCACCCAGGCACCCGGGAATAATGTTTAATTGCATAGTAATGGTTAAATGAGATGACCTAAGTAAATTATCCAGGAGAATGACTGACATGAAGCATTTAACAAGTGCTCCCATTCGGAAAATGGGGTGGGGGGCTATAGCTCCATGACAGGAGCATCAAAATATCCTAAAATTGCTACAATCTTCCAAAGAATTTCTAAACGACAGAATGGCAGGGAAATGAATACTGTAGAAAGCTTTTGAGTGGAAGACTGGATCTGAAACAAGATCTGGAGAAGACAGAAAAGAAGAAGTTGCTGGGGTGCTGGATGCTTGGAGAGATAAGTGAGAAGTGTGGGATTTGGTAAAACAGATGACCAGGGAAGGAGCAGCTCAGGCTCCTTTAGTTTCTATTTTGAGAAGGGAGCTTTGGAGTACAGGGGTTCAGGAGTAGGGGAGTTGCTGGCCTTATTTAGGGCCTGGGAACAGAGAGAAAGACAAATAAAGCTGAAAATGGAGGAAGAAACTCTTATGCCTTTTTTTTTTTTAGCTTTAGGCAAGAAGCCAATATACACAAGAATAACCAGATTTTCCTTTAAAATTTTTATCACTAGTCATTCTTGTTGCTTGGAAAAGAAACCAGAGTAAAATCCAGAAAGGAACTTGGCAGGGGAGAGAAGAGATGCCTGCTATTTGTACAATTGTGTGTATATGTAGGGCTTCTATTTTGCTTTGTGCTCCAGGATGGCCTTACTGATATTTATGGTTTGCATGTCATTCTGGTTGGCTAGTTCATTCTGGGCTGGTTGTTAGATATTTTGATTCCCTGTAGAAGTGTGAGAACGTGTATGGACTTAATATTTATTTCCAAAAGGTTTTAGGGTATTTATTAATCTAATTATTAGAGTGTAAAATTAACCAATTAGCTTATTGTTATTTAAAGTTCTCTTCATGAGGTAGTTTATACAAATCTACTGTTTCCTTGAAGGGTGGGCCCATTGTAGTAGGAGAATCATAGCTAAATAGAAGCCATCTTTCTGTGGTCATGTTCTTCCTACCTCCCCCCTCTTCTCACTCTCTCTGCTCATTATCTTCAATGCCGGAAGTCCTGAGAGTCTGTATCTTCCACTATTCTCCAGCTCCCAAGCCCAGTTCCTCCAAACTAGCTGCTCTGCTCTGTTTTTGACTTCCATAGACTGGCCACCACCCACCCGCTAGTTTTTCCATTTGTTTCCTGAGATTTCCTTTGGAAAATCTAAGATTTATATCAAAGCTCTTTAAACTTGACTCCTTATTAACTTGAATTAAAAAAAAAAATCTGTGCCCATTAGCTGCCAAAGCCAGTAGTAGGCAGGAAGAGACGGGCTCAGTCTCTGAGTGACTTCAAAGAGCTGTTGTAATGTGATGGTACTAGGTTATTATTTATCAAAATGTATTTAATTCTGATGGCTGCCTCTGAGATTTGCCTTTCCCGCAGATGGAAGCCAGCAAAGGAAAGCAGCAGTCTCACAGTTCCAGAGGATTAGGCTGTCACTCCACATCACAATTTAAAAACAAATCACAGTTTGGAAATGGTTAACAAATGTTCTTCGTATGCTCTGAAATGGTAGAGAAGAAGGAAAATGATTGGTTTCCACACAGGCCAAAAGGTTATCAAGGAAATCAGAATATTACTCAGAAAAAATAAAGTGGATGAGTAGGGTGGGCCATACCCATGAAATTCATCAATAAATTATTTTTGAATTTATGGATAAATTAAGGAATGAATGATTTGGGAGAACAAAGAGCTCAGTTTAAGTCCACACACTTATCTTGTTTTCTGATAGCCTCTAGTTCCTGGGGATATGGCCCCTGCCCAAGACAGACATGAAAATAAATATCCACATAGGGTAGTGAATTCAATGATGGAGCAATTCACAGAGTGAGTACAAAAGAGGAGTAATTTTCCTCTAGCCTGAGAGAGCAGGACAGGAAGCAATGAGGCATTAAGGTTAGGGAAGGCTTCCTGGAGGTAATGCCTTAAGGAGAATCTTCAAGATTGAATCAAAGTTAACCAAATGAGTCAGGGACTCAAGGGGATTTCAGACAGAAGGAATCACGTGAACAAAGGGATGAAGATTTGCAACTGTTTGGTGACCGTCAGAAACTACAGACATTTTCATATTACTGGGATGAGTGTGGGGCCAGGGAAATGGGACAGATGAGTTTGGAAAAGTGGTAGGTCATGAAGGATTTTGGAAGTCATTCTAAAGAGCTGGCTTTTATCCTGTAGTTAACAGAAAGCTGTCAGAGTGACATAATCAGAACTGAGTTTCAGAATGATCACTCTGGCTGCAGTGTGGAGATTAGATTAGAAATGGAGCAAGACAAATCAGAAAGAATTAGGAAATTTTTACTGTAGTGTTGGCAGAGGATGATGAGACCTGGATATAGGATTGAGGTAGGATAGATGGAGAGAAAGGGATATATGGAGAAATATGTGGAGATAAAAGTTTAGGGTTTGGTGATTGATAGAATGTAGAGGATGATGAGGAAGTCAGAAGGATGTAGTTTAAATTTATGCCCAAGTACTTGCCTTGGATCACTGGGGAAATGGTAGAAAGTGTTAAAACCGGGATTCTTATGTCCTTACTCTACAGGGTTTCCAAGAAAGGACTTTTGCTGCTCTGGCTAAGAAGGGAGAGGCTGATGGTGCCTTTGTACGTCCTTTCCCTCACAAGCATAGTGTCCTAAGCTCAGGTGGAGGAGTGAATAATTTGATTGGTGAGATGGGCCAGAGCCTGACAGTCAAGGGGCCAGGTCTATCTTTTGGGTGAGTTTGAATATCATCATTCATGTATGGCACAATTTTTAAAAAATCCTTTTGGACTTGGCTTTGTTCAGGCCTGGTATGCCTTGGCCCTCCTTTCTCCAGGTAGTAAGCCCCAGTTGGGGAAGGCAGTATTCACAGCCTGAGGCTAATGGTTAGTTAGGTGGGCCCTTTCATGCCAAGCTGTCTTCAGTGCTATATTTCAGGCTTTATACTAGGAAAGCTTGTACTTTGGGAGTTACTGTGCCACTACTAACACAGCTGGTATTTTATCTCTCTTTGGTTCTTTGCATTTATTCTCTATGAATCTACCTGAAAGGGGGCAGGGAAAGACATAAGGGAATGAAGGCCAGTATGGTTCAATGAAGTAGAGGTCTCAGGAGGAAAAGTTTGAGGCATGGTTATAAATTTGGTTTTGAATATGGGAGATGTCCAACAATAAGTAAAGAGCATGAATTTGGATTTGTAAGTTTGATGCAGATCTAGCCTTGGTATGTTCCAGAAAAGCAGTATGTTTGAGCTCTGTTGAGGCAGTCCTGGCTTCATGGTGAACTATGAATCAATATGGTGGATATAAGTCAACATTTATAGATGGTGACAGCAACAAATAGTAGATATGTACAGTCTTTACTACATGTACAGGAAGCATTCTGTCCAAATCTTTTTGGTGAATGGGAGTTATTAATAAATGTACAAGCCAAATCCAACAAAAGTCTGATAATAAATCTACAAGGCAAATCCAAGTATAACAAAATATCTTGCATGGAAACGGATTTTCAATTGTCCAATAAAGCTTTTTTTCCCAAGCAAATTTGGCACAATACAATTTCATTTCAAACTCCATATCTGGATAGCTTCTTAAAGTTTGATATTAGGACTCAGTTTATAGTTCATAAACCAATTATTTATGAGATTATGTGATAACAAACATGGCTAGATAGAGTAAAGTGTGTAAGATTTTTCTCCTTAGTCTTCCCTATTTAAATTCGGATTCCCCTGGTAATTAGCCTGCTGGGAAAAAAATATTCAGATTAAGGCAGGGTAAGGGTTATTTATTAATTCAAGATTCCCCTGGTAGTTAGCCTGCTGGGAAAAAAAAATATTCAAGGTTAAGGCAGGGTAAAAGGTATTTATTAATTCATTTGTTTATTTGTCAATATTTTAAAATCCTCATAAGATGAAACACATCATGCTGAGTTCTGGGGATACAAAATGAGTAAGACATGTCCTAAGGGAGCTGGGTGAGAGACCAATGAAATTGATTTGAGAGAAGAAAAAGGAAGCAAGTCAATGTTCTGGGGCCATTTGCCAAAGGATCAGTTACTGAATAGCTCATTCACCAAGAGCCAATTTGCTGAAGGATCACTTTCCTAAATGAATAGTTTGCCTACTTTATTACATTTACACACTTAACACAGACTTATTTGAAGGAGTATTGTCTTAAGTATAGTAAATGAATATGCATACCTTTTTGTTATGGATATTGTAAGAACACATTCAATCAAAAAGTAAATTTTTCTTATGAATACATTCTTTTTAGCAGCATTGTAAGATTTGACTTTTTTTCAAAGCTAAGCTTCCTAGGGAGACTGAGTCACTTTTTAAATATATTCTTATGAATACATTCATAGATATATCTTTCTTGACTATGTGTGCAAATATATTCTTCCAATAGTTATAACAAAAATTTAGTGTTTCATTTGGGAGAATCTCAGTTTATACCAATTTTTTTCAAAACTTTTTTAGAATCATTTGCTGTTTTCCTAACATTTTAGCATCCTTGAGATTCTTATGGCAAATTTCATACTGACTAATTTGATAGATTTGTCAATTTTATCAATTAACCAAAATTTGTTTCTTTTAACTATTCATAAGGTTATGGTAATTAATTTTGGACAGGAATTTTAACAGCTTTTTGAAGATTCTGTGAAGTTTCATTTGAAAAGTCTTTTTTGTTTTTTTTTTGGTCCTTATAACATCATCTTAAAAAATGTTCAATTTGTCTCTGCTCTGGTCCTGCTATTACAACAGGAGGGGTCTGGGTAAGAATGGTGGGAACCTCTGCTGTGGGAAAGTTGAAGAAGTTGAACTGTGCATAATGTGCAGTTTGGCAATGTGCTAACCCATAGAACTATGTAGGGTTACAATTATCATATTGAGTTTCTGGCACATAGCTAAATTTGAGAAATTCATTGAAATAATTGGCTTTTTTTTTTTTTTTGTATAGTGGCTTCAGGCAAATTGACTATCACTGTGTTGGGTATTCCGTGAACTGGGCATTCAACAGATTGGTGGTAGTAAACTGTCCCAGGGCTATGCTTTATAATCAGGAAGGTGGTGTAGAAGTGTGCCAATGAAGGCCATAACTTGATTTCAGCAGCAATGATTAAGTCTCCTATAACAGACTGAAGTGAGTTTTTGATGAGCAAACAATTGAGAAAGAGAAGGGTATCCAGGCAGAATGTGTGAGATTAATAGTTGAGTGTGGTTGGATTCTAGGATCTGGTGGGCGGGGGAGGCAGGCAGCAAGATGGTTACATACGCAGGGGCCAGAGGTAAGGAATCTTGTGTGTCTTCTGAAGTTAGAAGAACCATTAAAAGAATTTAAGGAATGAAATGGTATAATTACATTTGTATTTTAGAAAGATCCCTCATGTTAGTGTGGCTGGTTGTTTAAAAAAGTTTATGTCTGGAGGTAGGGAGAGGCTGATTCTGAAACTCTCCCCATGTTTCAGGTGTTCGATAAAAAGGAATGGAAACAAAGGAGTGGCAGAGGAGATGAAAATTTAGATCCAAGCATCACTTGTGTCCAGAATAAGTAACACTGTGGGTTTTAATGAGACTCTCCTCAGAGAAACAAAAGATACCAAGAGTGCTAGAACACAGAGGGCAGGAAGATAGGTCCAGAGCTATGAGAGGACCTGGGGAGGGTGTGGAAAAGAGAAATAGAGAGGATATGAATAAAAGTAAAGAATTCTGTATATCTGAAGTTACTTGGGGGAGATGCTTCAGAAACTCCCATACATAATAATTAACATACTGAATATTTATATTTACATCATTTTGGCCTAATGAATACTGAGCTGCTTAAGAATTAGAGCCAGACCACATTCATCTTTGCAGGCTCAGTCTCTTGCATTTATTACGGTTACAACATATGTTCCTTTTATGTGGGCTAGAAATGACTACAATATGTTTAGGTTGTGAGGTAGCCAGCATAAGGAGGCTAAATGGTCAATTGAAACTGAATGAACCAGAGAACCATGGCTAGAACAGGCTCCTGGCTTTTTTTTTTTTTTTCTCCTATCAGTGCCCATTGGATTCTACCACCAACAAATTTAATATTCTTTCTAGAAAAACTTCAAGCTTTCCGGGCACTACTAGCTCTCATTTCTAGATTTCAAGGGAAGGTGTCTTCTGTTAGATCCTATGGGGGTGATTCTGTGGGGCAGTGGATTGCTGAGTGCCACCTGAGCTGAAATGAGCAGAGTTGCTATATATTTCTGTTCCAGGAACTCTAAACCCGCTATCTCACGTGGCAGACTGGGAGTGGCATCGATTAAAACAGCCATTGTTCTGCCTTTTGTCCATGAAAGACTTCCAAAGACTTTTTGAGATGTGCTTCTTCATATGTATGTCCTCTTCTATTAGTTCCAGATTTCACGTTTTTTTCCCCTTGAGCTAGGAGGTGCATTTTTATGCAGTCCAGTTTGATTAATTGAATTATTATTCTGTTTCCAATCTTTTAAAGTATACATTCCATTGGGTGAAATGTGCTTTGAATTTGGGAACAAATGACAGTCAGATTTAATATAGTCATTAATTCGAAAGGTTTTGTCCATGAACCTAATGTTATTGTGAACTTATTAATCCACAGGACTTCCCAGGAAGTCTTGTAAGATTATTTTATGAATAATAGACACAAGATGAGAGCAAAATTATAGAAACAAAAGTAGGAGTTATTTCTTTTTAGTCCTGCCTTTAACTTACCAGATCACACAATTTCCCAGTGATATCTTAATTTTCAATTCTTATTTATTTTTTACCTGATCTACTAGCACATTGGAATTGATAAAGAGTCCTTAGTGAAAAATATAGAAGGAAAGAGAAAATTATGTGAATCATTTAGATAAGTTAAGGTATCCTTATAACCTAAAGCACCTTTGAGAAGTATTACCTTTATGTTGACCACATGATCTGGCTCTATTGCAATAATGTTATAAGAATAAGTAACAACAACAACAAAATAACTAGAATGGCTCTATATATGGAAATAAAAATCAAGTTCCAAAGAACTCATGGGTCATAGAATAAAATGTGATAATTTAGGATCTATTCAGGACTTAATAAAAACACTGTAGAGTGACCAATGGGATGTGACTAAACCAATACATAGTTAGAAATGTATAATATTAAATGCCTGAATTAGATAATAAAGGGACCTGAAAATTAATACGCTAGGCATCTAACTTAGGGAGTTATAAAAAGATTAAGAGAATATATTAAAAGAAAATATAAGAGGGAAATAATAAGTAATAGAAGATGTTATATTAAAGGATCAATGAATTCAAAATTAATTTTTTGAAAAGACTAATGATATAGACAAATCTCTGACAAGACTGATCAAGAATAAAATAGAGAAGGGCCAAAAAAATATTAAGAATTAAAAAACCATAGATACATACAGCATGGATTAGAAAGATAATAGAGGATATTTAAAGCAACTTTATAGCAAGACATTGAAAACTCTGAAATACATAATTTATTGAAATATACAGCAAATTCTTACAAATATATAGCTTATTGAAATTGATTCAGAAATAAGTAGAAAATCTAAACAGTTCTAAATTATTAAAAAATAGAACCATAAATTTAAAATATCCTCATAATGGAAATACCAGGCTCTGATGTTTTATAGGTGAGTTCTACCTATATCATACAAATCATTCTGGAGTATAGAAGAAGATGGAATGTTATACAACCTATTTATGAGGTTAGCAAATTTTGATGCCAAAAGCAAATCAGACAACACAAAAAGGAGAATTATGGACCAATTTCATTCATAAACATAAATGCAAAAATTTAAAAAACAAGTTGGCTTACTAAATCTAGCAATACATAAAAGTTAAAACACATCGTGATCAACTTGGGGCTATCCCAGGAATATAATGTTGGTCATCATTTGAGTATCTACTAGTGTTACATATTATATAAACATATTAAAGGGTTACCATTATATGAAGAGAAACATATTTGATAATACTTAACATCCATTCATGATGAAAACTCTTACTGAATTAGAAATAGATAGGAACATTCTTAATATGGTGAAGAGTATAGAGGAAATACCTATAGTAAACCTGATACTTAATGGTGGAATGTTTAAAGGATCCTCTTTATGAGCAGGAACAAAGCAAAGATGTTACACTATTGTCTGTTTTATTTAATATATGGCATAGCATAATATGGAAAGAAAATAAATAAATGGTTTATTTACTGATAAAAAGAAGCAAAAATGTATTATTCACTAATGATATGACTATGAAGAAAATACGAAAGAATCTATAGATAAATTGTTATAATTAATTAGAAAATTAGCATAGTTGAAATAAAAGTTGATATATCATTTCCCTTCCCATGTGCCTGTAAAAGTAGAAAATACAATTTAAACATTAAAAAATCAGTACTTAGGAGTACTTAGGAATAAATCTAATGATCTATGTGCAAGTTCTCTTTAGAGAAATTATAAAACTTTATTGGGAGACATTAGGGAAGACAAATCAATGTAGAGATTAATTATATTCAGAGAAAGACTTGATACATAAGGATGCAAATTTTCCATAAGTTGATTAATAGATTTCATAAAATTCCAGTAAAATTTCAGGAAATTCAATAAAAATTTCAAGCAGGGTAGGTATGACTTGACGAGCTGGTTCTAAGATTTATACGGAAGTACAAACATCTAAGGATAGCAAATATACTCCTGAGTACAAAAGAACAGGTAGGTGATTTGTTCTGTAAGGTGTCAAGATTATTACAAAGATAAAATTTGTAAGCTCAAGGGTGGTATCTGTCTGAGGCAGACAAAGCTGACCAGTGAAACAAAATGGAGATCCAGAAACATCCATGTGTATGTGGAAACCTAATATATATTAGGTTTCCACATACACATACCTAATATATGATGCCTGTGTGCTTTTAGATCACTGGGGAAAGGATATCCTATCTAATAAAAGGTGCTGGGCCAACTGGTTACCCATAGAGAAAAAAAAAAATTGGATGCCTACTTCACAAAACTCAAAAGTCAACTTCAGATGATTAAAGATCTACTTGTGAAAGGCAAACCTACAAAATGTTAAAGAGACTGTGAACTTGGAGTAGGAAGGGATTTCAAAATGTTCAAAAAAATTGCTAACTTAGAACACATTAAAATAAGAACACATGTTTATGAAAAGTCACCATAAAGAAAGTGAAAGCAAGTATCAAACTGGGAGAAGCTATTTGTGCACAATAAACAGACAAAGGGTTAATATAAATTTTTACAAAGAATTTCTACAAATCAATAAGAAAAAGACAAAAAAATATGACTATATATTTGAATAGGTACTCCACAGAAAAGAGAAGGGAAACAAGGGAAATAGGCTAAGTCTTATTAGTAATCTGAGAAATGGAAATTGAAAGCACAGTGCCCTCTTGGTTAATGAAAATTAAAAATCTGAAAACCCTAGGCAAGGTTGTAGAGCGATGAAATCACATTAATGGCTACTTTGGAAAGCAATGGCATTACCTGGTAGAGTGGAAGCTGTGCATACTTTTGAACCAAATATTCCTAAATTAGGTACATATCCTAAGAATTACTGGTACAAAGTATACAAGGAGATATGGACAAGAGGGATTCTAGCAGCATTGTTGGTACAAAAAGAACTAGAAATAATGCAAATGTCAATTAACGATAGACTGGATGATTAAATGGTGGTATATTCATATAATAGCGTACTACACAGCAGAGAAAAGGAGTTATAGCTACTCACACCAGCACTGATAGATCATAGAAACATAATGTTTGATGGAAAAAGTCAGTTGCAGAGTAATTCATAAGCCATGATTCCATTTACATAAATTCTCCAAACGTTCAGAAGTAAACAATATATTGTTTAAAGATTCAAATGTGATAAACTCAAGAAGAAAAAGCAAGGGAATGATAAACAGAAAATTCAGGAAGTTGGTTATCTCTGGATAGGGGCTGGGAAAGGGAGAAGGGTGCTATTAGGGAAGTATCCTCAAGGGCTTAAAAAATTCTGATTGTTTTATTTTTTTAACCTTAATGAAGGGTACTCAGATGCTTATTATTTCATCATCCTTTGTGTGTTAACATGATAAAAATTCCTTTATATCAGCTCACTATTCAATAAAAACAATCCGAAGAATATTTGATAAAAACTCAGCTGTAATGTCCTTAGCCGATAAACTCTCCCTTCTTTAAATTCTGAATGAGTTACTGTTGCTGCTGTTTTATTTTGCCGCCTGCAATTTAGGGATTAAACTAAGCTCACCTAACAAAGAAATTTGCTCAGAGATGAAAAAGTATTCCCTCATATTGCTCGTGTGTGGAATGCAGGGTAAGGATAGAAATCAGGGTTTTGCATATACAGACGATCAGAACAAGGACCGCCTCTGAATTCAACGAATGAAAAAAATGCGGAATTGCCTTCAACTTCCCTTGAGCCATAAGACATTTGGTTTCAGAATTTCCAGTGGACTTTTCCTTCCACTTGGTTGCTCTGCCTGTCTGTAGGCTATTTCCTGATGTTCCAGCTTTTGAGGAATCCTAGGGAAGCCCGTATCTTGACAAGCTTGGCTGTGGTCTGGCAAAGAGGTGGTGTGGAGTGGAGCTGAGGACTTCTGGCTGCCTGGCCTCTGGGATTGCTGTAGGAACCCAGCTGCAAAAGCCAGACAGACCCACAGAGGCCAGGTTTGCAGAACAAGAAAGTGAAGGTGGAGCAATTACCAGCAGTTCTGGGCAGTGCTGCCAGACAATGTAGGTAATTTATTTCCAAGTAATTAACTTGAGGACCTTAATTATCTAGACTCATTATCAGCCATCATCACCTTCATTATCACCATGATCACTGCCACTAAGAGCATCTTAAGGGAGCAATAGATGCTGTTCCAAATCGCTTTTAGAATCTCATTCCTATCCTACAAGAGTCTTGACTTAGGCAGTGAAGGTGAAGGTGTTGGTCAAGGGAGAGGTACAGACGAATGAACCAACGTCAAACTAAGGATACTGGCTTAGTAGCAGATTCTGTTGCTGTATCCATTGGCTGTTTTTCCATTTGTCTTTGACTTTCAAGGCTAAAACCAGGCGGATTGATTTCACGGGCCTTGGCATTTCTACCCCATAAATAAAGCTTGCTGAAAATTATTTCTTATAGTCAGTATTGTAATCATTTTAAATCTCATAGTTACTGGAATCATAATTTGAAAATAAAAAATGAAAGTAAGTAATTTAAGAGTTTCATATAATTTTAATGGTGTAGAATATGAAGCTAATTATTGGCTACCTTTAACTCCACAAACATTGCCCATATATCATATCCACATGTTTACTATCTCTCCTCTGATATGCAATTTTCAGCTGTAATTTAACACAGTCTCTCCCCTGCAGGCTTGGACCTTGACTGCTGCTCCAAGTGTCTCATGTCTGAAAGAGCCTATGTAAGCTATGGGTTGGATGCAGGGGAGAGAGAATATGACCTTGAGTTCAAATTCTGATTCCATCACTGGCTAGTTGTCAGACCCTGGGAAGTTATTTAAAATCTCTGCTCCTCAGCTTCCCCATCTGTAAAGTGGACACAATAATCTCTATCTTATAAATGAAGAGAGCAGTTTATGTAAAACATGTAATATACAGTAATTGCTTCTTAGGTGTTAATCTTTTTGTAAAAAAGTTATATATATATATCAAAATATACTTAATTAAATTATTCAATGAGAATAAATAGAGGGTGAAATAAATCACACTTCACCTGCTCTGATGAAGTCTTCAAAACCTCAGACAGGCTAGCCACTGAAAGTCACAATATTGCTGTAGGGAAACAAAACCTCTGCCATTTTTCACCATCACACGTCGGTGGGCTTTTTTCTTTTATTTAGGAAATGAGATGACATGCAAAATATGGAATTTTCAAATGACACACCAAGTTTTAGTCTTACAGTAAAGATCTTGCTGAAAGAGGATTCACTTACTCGGCTTGAAAGCAAATGAAAAATAACTTGATTAAGCATTGAGAAAAAGCATGTGGAAACCTTGAGATGAACAAAGATAGGGAATTTTCAGTTGATCTTGTGTTGTGATGAGCACTAGGACTTTGTTCAAATGCTAGTTGCCTTCTGGGCTGTAATTTTACTTAAACATCATATCATTCTTTTTCCCATAATTAAGATAGTATAACACATTACAAAAGACTTGGAAAATGGAGAACTGAAAAACGTTTTTCCTTCCCAGCTTTTTCCTATGTATATATATTTTTGTTGCTGCAATCATAGTTTGTATGTAATTTTTCAACTTGATCTTTCAGTTACTATTATGTCAAAGCATTTTTAAGTGCTAAGTGATATATTACATTCCATGATTTATTTAACAGATTTTCTATTATAAATACTAAAGTTGCTTCCAAGTTTTTTTTGCTGTGATATATAGTTACTGCAAAGAACAATTTTGGTTTCAGAATTTTTCAAAGGATTTTCTCTGTAGGGTAATACTTTAAAAGGAAAAATAAAAGTACCTCTTCTCAAAACTGCATTCACGTAAACCTCCCTCAGGTCCCTTCTTGTGTCCAGCACCATTTATCAAGCCTGGTTTCTATTGGATTCTGCAAAGTTGCAATATGCTGGTATAGATAGTGGTGTTTTAAACTTCACCAAACCCAAGAAATAGTGTAAGGTCAATGAGAAAAGAGAGAAGGAGAAGAAAACAAATGGAGAAAAAAACGAATATTTAAAAATGGCCAGAGAATTTTATGAATAGATTTATTCCCTAAACCCAGGTGGGGGCGGGGAGCTGGACTGAGCTGTGTAATTGTCATTTTGTCTTTTATGAACATTCCTTTGCCTTTCAATCTTTCTTCTCAGTCCTGCATTCCTCCCTTACCCCAGACTATTCTTCTAAGGACTTTGAGGGCTCCATGGACTTGTCCATCCTCTTTTCATCCTCACATAGCTTCTGCTTTCCTTCCCTGCCGTATGTCCTTGAAATGCAACTTTCATCATTTTGGTTCAGTATTTACTGAGCATTTACTGTGTGCCGGGTGCAGTGGTGGGGGCTGGAAATTCAAAGGCGAGTAAACCACAAAGTCTGTGCTGGTCAAGAGGACGGTGGGAGGCTGTGAGTGAATGGATATCTGAAAGCAGGACTGGAGCTAGCCAAGTGATGAGTGGGTGTGGATGTGCATGGGTGAAGGGCATTTCTGACAAGGAACAGCCCTTGCAAAACTGCACAGAGAGTGCAAGGGGAAAGGCCAAAGTTTCAGAAAGCCTACTCCCTCAGTGTAGAGCCCACCTCACGTTAACACTTGTGAAACACAAAGCTCAGTTGCCTCATGCTTTCCTACTGGCATGCTGTCTGGGTAGTAGGTTAAATGATTCTGAAAAGCCCCCGAATCCCCGTGATTTACCTTTTCTCATCATGTCTGTAAGATGAAGAGGTCCGGCCACTGGTCCATATAAACATCTTAGAGGATGTTGGTCCAGGGGCTCCTTTCCTTATGGTGGAAGTCCTGGAGGAATGGCGGAAAGACCTAGATGGGAACACACTGAAGTTAAATCCATTACCTTAAGTTTGGGAACTCTGTATCAACAGCAACCAATAGCTTTAGTGGACTGACTGTCTTAAATAAGGCCAGGTTTCTGTTGCTACAGAGCAGTGCTTCTCAACCCTGGCTGCACATTAAAATCAAGTTTTTCGAAAGGTTCCTCATTGTTTCTAACGCACTGCTAGGGTTGAGAGCCACCGCCATAGGGAAACATGGCTTTCTAATTGATGTTAGCATCATATTCCTTCCCCACAAATCTAATTTTAGTATGGTTTCACACCCTGTAGTACACTGTATTTTTCCAAAATTTTGGTTCAGATTTAGATACTAAAATTCTATTTCTCCTTTCCTATTCAAACTGTTTTCCTTGATGCTGACGGGTGTGACATATTGGTGACAAAACATCATCTTTTAAATATGCTCTGCTGTTGCCAAAGCTGTGGGTTTGTTCCATGGTGGCCGAGTGTCTGAGGAAGTCACAGAAGCAGAAGATGAAGCAGATACTCTCTGGCTCCCGGAGGCTAAGTTTATAGGATCCAGAGTCAAGCTCTTGGAGGAATGTTGTGTTCTCTTGGTTAGGATTTGGCTTATGGGTTTAATTTTTTCATCTCCAAGCATAGCACTGAAAGTAGTTAGCTATTATAATTTATTTTCTACATAATAACCATTTTCTAGGGATTTAGAAACATGAAATATCATAGAAATTGTAATCACATCTGAAAGTTAAAATAATATTGAGCTAATAGAACAAAGGAAGGAAGGAAAGTGATTTCTTCATGATTCACAATCACTTGTGGCTTTCCTTCTGGTTGAACACTATATTAACGGGAGGCATGAGACTGGAAATATTAGCTATTATATGATATATTAGCTACTACATGTCAGGCACTTTGCATATATTATTTATGCATATATCATGAGATGTATATGCATACATTTATGTTGTGCTGATATTATGAAAACTGCAAGGTGGATGGTGCTATTATTTCCAGATTATGAATGATGATTCCAGGAGATTGAGATATTTGCTCAGATTTAGAAAAAGTGAAGCCATGCTCCAAAACCAATGTCTGCCTGCTTCCAATTTTCATGCTCTCTGTAGAAAGATATATTATGGTCTTAGCCCAGTGATTCTCAAACTGTAACATGCATATGAATTACCTGGGGGATCTTATAGCAATGGGGATTCTGATTCAGTGGGGTCTGGGGTGGGGCCTGAGTTTCTGCATTTCTAACAGCTCTCAGGTGATGCTGATGTTGAAGGTCTGCAGAAAACACTGAGCAGCAAGGGCCAGAGCAATGGTCTTAGAGTGAGTAGTTGGCTAGAGGCCCAATTTTGTCACTACCTAGCTGTGTGGCCTTAAGAAAGTCACTTAACTTTACTAGGGCTTGGCTGTTTTTAATCTGTAACATAGAAAGTGTGAAACAGAGAACCTTTACGATTGCTCTCAGCTCCAACATTTTGTGATTCAGTAAATGGTAGAATGAATCTAGGCATATTCAAGGCATTGTGTACTGCCTTTCTGGGACTAGGTCTAGGAATAGATCTCCTTCTGCAACCCTGCGGTCAGCATCGGAGATAGACGGAACAGAGGCCAAGGGGGTAGCAGGGGCTTGGTAACCCATATAGATGCAAGAAGTCATCCTCCCATCCCTGGTCTCCTAGGATAAATGGTGGGAATTACAGGATACACCTAACAGATGCCCTCACCAGTTTTAGAAGGGCTTAGAAGTAGAACCTGCTAGCTCTTTAAATGACTTGGATCTGAGATATTTAGTTAGTTATGTTCCTTTTTGAAGATCCTTAAAACATATAAAATAAGATAAGAGATTAAATCCATTATTAAAGCCAGTTAGCCTTCAGGAAATTAGAATGATTTGAATCTACGTTGAATGACCTACTCCATAAGAATGAGGATTGACTTAAACTTCCAGGAAGTTATTTCAACACTGACTCTGGCGGAATCTTCTGCTCACCTTAGTCACTCCTAAAGGACTAAGGATGTGGAGTAGACGGAAAAGTGACACAATCTTGAGTTAAAGTAAAGCAATAGATTACTGAGGTCCTGCCTTGTTACTCGTTATTAACCAGCATTTCATAGACACACCATACATATTATAAATGCTTTGAAATCATTCCAAGGGAAAGGCGCTGCAATGATTTTAATATACTTAGGATACTTTCAGACTATGTGTCATTATTCTAGTGTGGCACCCTTGCTCTGTTGTTTTAAGACGATATGGAAAGGGGAAGATGAAAGATGTATTCATTCTAATTAACTGTCTAAAGCTTGTTGGAAAGGAGTTAATGACTCCTCGGGTTAGTCCAATAAGTGGATTTGGAGTTTCTCCAGCCCAGTTTTCTTTCATAAAGACAAACTATTATTTAAACCCTGCTAGGTTTGTTGTTAATTAAAATTAAAGGGAGTAGCTGCTTTAAGGACAACAGTATAAAGGTTCTGTGGAAGTTGAAAAAATTTCCAGGCTTCAAAAAAACACCCAGGATATGTTAATGGAAGCTGGTTTGGAGGTTTTCTCAGCTCAAAGGCAGTCCTCCTGAACTGTTAATTACCTCAACTCCGCTCACTTTCTAAGACAAGGAACATCTCATTTGAGTTGTGATAAGGAAAGTGATAAAGAGACAAAAAGACACTTTCTACAACTTTGTAATTTGGAATCCTAGCATCAGCAGAGTTCTGCGTTAGCGGAGACACGGGCTGTGGGCAGCGCGAGGCAGCCTGGATCCAATTCCATCATGAAGTGACCTAGGACTTGCAGTGAACCTGGCAAAGCCAGGACCATATGACTGCAGACGAATGAAGTCCGAAAACCAGCAACCCTAAAAGATGCTATCTCAGCCTTGGATGACAGCAGTTTATCCGCGAGACTGTAACAATTTCTTTGGGTCAGGAAACTATAAAGGGCCTCTTTCCATTGCTCAAGCACACCCCTCGTGGATTTCTACTTCCTCGACTCAGTTTGCACCTTCTCTCTGCCTCTCTTCCCCATCTGGTGAATGAAAGCCTTTGTTTCCGGGGCTGGCTCAGATGTCACCTCTTCTGTGAAGCCTTTCTTTGACCCAGGTTAGCAGCTTCCTCCACTCTGCTCTTAATTCTTGGTATTCAACCTCTGTTAGAGCAAAGCATGCTGTACCCTGCTTGTACACAAATCTGCCTCCCCTGCTAGTCTGTGGGTAATGCAGGGCAGGGCTGCTCCTTACGCACCTTTATGGCACGATGCAGTTCACACAACGCCACCCTGGTTATGTTTGCTGCCCGACCATCTCACTATCCATTTGAAAACATGATTGTCGACATGACTTTGCCCTCCTGCGTTGGGATCACTGCTCCTGGGTGCAGCTGTGGCTCCTTCCTGACCCTTCCCTGAGCTCCAGATGTCCTTCCCCCTTCCTATTCCCACTTCCTCTTGCTCCTTCTCCTGACTCTCCTGCTCCCTCTGTCTTTTTTCAGTGACTTGGGCAGAAAGTTCTATTGCTCGCTGAATTATCATCCAGTAAGATTTTCTTTAGAAAGGCAGCATGGTCCCAGGAGAGCCAGATGGGGCCTATGCGTTTGTTTGCCTCCTGGCATCACCACCTCCCAACTATGTGACTTCAGACAAGTCAGTTGAACACCACTACGTCCTTGTTTCCTCAGCTGTAAAAATGGGAATGGTGACATTTGTTTTTCGGGGTTGCTTCGAGGATTGATGAAATAACAGATGCAAAATACCTAAAGTAGGATCAAGGCACATAGTAGGAACATACTAAACATCAGTTTCTTTCTTTTTTCCTCTGTTATTAGTTTTGATGGCAAATGGACTGGATTTTTTAATCTTTTTTTAAAAAAAATCCAATTAACTTGTTTTGTACTTGTACATCGAGATTATTGATTTTTTTTTTCCTATGGGTCAGTGGCTCTCAATAGAGGAAAAACAGTTTTCTCAGATACTAAGATAATAAAATCTGAAGTACTTCCTCATTCACATTAAGTTCTGATACCTATCCTGAGCAAGAAGAGCAGAAAGAGAGCGTCCCTGAACCCTGGCCATACATTACAATCATCTGGGGAAATGTCTAAAAAATACTGGGTCTCTAGCCAGACCAGTAGAACCTTTGGGGTGGGGCCCTGGCATTGGAATTTTGAAAAAAGCTGTTCGGGCATTCTGCATCGTGGTTGCAGCCAGGGTGAGAAACAATTGTTACAAACGCTCAGGTTCTGATTTCATTTCATTTGAATCCTTTATGGAGACTCCTCCTGTCTCTAGAAGCTTCAGCGGGGGAGTAACAGTTCTGAGTCCTACTCTGTGCAGTGGCTTCTCCACTGGTATCCATGTCGAGGCCTTGAGGTGACAGCCACAAGGACAAGTGGCATATGAGGCAGGGAAAGAGCATGCGGTTGCAGTTTTCTGGCATCAGTGGCCTTGAGCTATGCATATGGGATGCTCTTAATGCACTCTGCTTTATTAAACAGCAAGCAGGAGCCAGCAGAACTATTTAACACATAATTACATGTCTAATCTTGCGTAAAATTGTAACACTAATGACATCACAGCAGCAACTTAAAAGGTCACTCTGAGCACAGAAATTTAGGAATGCTTCTAATCTGTGACACTTTATCTTTGCAGATGGCAAATTATATGTTCTCCATAGGAACTGAGTTGTTTTGTCTTCAGGGCCTTTGGAGGGAGAAGCCAAATGTATGGTGATAACTTTAGACCTAGTGATTGAATTTAGAAAACACTGGTCCATCTTAAGAGTAGTTTTAAATGTCTTAAGGATGTTTTATTCTCAAAATAAACTAGTATGTCTTGTTTTAATTCATTTGGGTGTCCATTTGATGGCATTTCTTAAGTGTCTTGTAGGTGCCAGGCACTGTACTGGGTGATGGGGGCACCAAGCCACCGTTTATCTGCTTCCAAGGAGTGCACCATCTATGGAGGAGTCAGGATAATAAATCAACATTCACTCTACCACAACTGCTCTTTCTAAAGGGTGCTGTGACTTCCCAGTGGGCATATCTAATAGTTACTTGTCTCTTCACATCTTACTTAACTTGCTCAGCTTACTGAATTTGATCCTAATATTGTTGGTCATTTCTTACTTCTAAAAATGCTTTACAAACTTGATGCATAGGACAATGCTCTCTTGTTTCTCTTTCTCACTCTCTAGCTGCTCCTTCCATTTCTTTGTTGGGTTCCTGTTTCTCTATCTGCCCCCTAAATGTTAGTATCATTTGGGGGACTACTCTTGAAAAGTCTCTTGACTTTGAGAAGTTCTTTATAGATCTTGGATACCAGCCATTTATCTGTAGTGTCATTTGCAAATATCTTCTCCCATTCTGTGGGTTGCCTCTTTGTTTTGTTGACTGTTTCTCAAACTCAACACCCAAAAAACAAATAAGTCAAAAAATGGGCAGAAGACATGAACAGACACTTCTCAAAAGAAGATATACAAATGGCTACAGACACATGAAAAAATGTTCATCATCATCAGCCATCAGGGAAATTCAAATCAAAACCACATTGAGATACCACCTTACACCAGTTAGAATGGCAAAGATTGACAAGGCAAGAAACAACAAATGTTGGAGAGGTTGTGGAGAAAGGGGAACCCTCTTACACTGTTGATGGGAATGCAAGTTGGTACAGCCACTTTGGAAAACAGTGTGGAGGTTCCTCAAAAAAATTAAAAATAGAGCTACCCTATGACCCAGCAATTGCACTACTGGGTATTTACCCCAAAGACACAGATGTAGTGAAAAGAAGGGCCATATGCACCCCAATGTTCAGAGCAGCAATGTCCACAGTAGCCAAACTGTGGAAAGAGCCGAGATGCCCTTCAACAGATGAATGGATAAAGAAGACGTGGTCCATATATACAATGGAATATTACTCAGCCATCAGAAAGGATGAATACCCAACTTTTACATCAACATGGATGGGACTGGAGGCGATTAGGCTAAGTGAAATAAGTCAAGCAGAGAAAGTCAATTATCCTATGGTTTCACTTATTTGTGGAACATAAGGAATAGCACGGAGGACATTAGGAGAAGGAAGGGAAAAATGAAGGGGGGAAATCAGAGGGGGAGATGAACCATGAGAGACTATGGACTCCAAGAAACAAACTGAGGGTTTTAGAGGGGAGGGGGGTGGGGGGATGGGTTAGCCTGGTGATGGGTATTAAGGAGGGCACATTCTGCGTGGAGCACTGGGTGTTATACGAAAACCATGAATTGTGGATCGTTTCCTCATGTATTGTATGGTGACTAACATAACATAATAAAATAAAATTAAAAAAAAAAAGAAAAGTCTCTGGACAATGCCTTCTAACAGGAATGTGAAAGACCTTTCTTTCCCAGTTTGATGCCTGAAAGCCTGAGTGAATGGCTCTGTTTGCGGCTCAGTGGTAGAGGTAAAGAAGTGTATTGCTGAACACTAATGGCCTTTTTGAGAAGAATCAAATAAGAGAAAATGGGTTCTATGAATTATTATTTCAGACTACTTTTCAACGGCTGGGTTGACAATGTACAGACTCCTCTGGCTAGAGGTGGGTGTGGGAGTTATTTGCGACCTCTGTCACATATGTGGGGCAACTGTTGTTCATGTAATCAGGATGTGTTTGACTTCTGCTTCAGGAGGACATAGCCCCAGTTAAATAATGGACCTGTCCTTTAGCCTGCTGCTGACTTGGCTCATTGAGCTTAGCACTTCAGAGGCTCTGGGCTTCTGATCTTCACTCTGTAGCTGAGTAATTGTATGAACAAAGGCAAAACACTCCTTTTCTCCTCAGTGTTGCCACCCGTGAAAAGTTGACTGTGGAACTGAACTCTATTCTTTTAGTTAATTCAGTATTCATTTCTTCATTAACAAAAACTTATTATTGAAGATGTAACATACGGCAGGCACCAAGCTGGGTGTTAGGGATATGTTGGTGAACACAGCACGTATGACCCTTTTTTTGTGGACCTTATGGTCTAGAGGAGGGGATGGACTGGTCAGATGGGTGTGCTTGGGGGCCTTTAATATAAGATCATTATGCATGTGTGTAATGAAGTAAGTTTTGCATTATATCTACATCAAAAATGGCTATCTCAGGGCTTAGTTGAAAAAGCTTTGAAATTAGTTTCAGGTTGAAATTCCAGCTCTACAACGCAGTAATTATGTAACCTAAATACATTGTTAGACTTCCCTGAACGTCATTTTCCTCATCAAGAAAATCAGAGTAATAACAGATATCATAAAGATTCACCATGCAGATAATTTGAAATAATGTATGGCATTGAGTAGGCACTTGGTAAATGTTAGTGTTTTTCATTTGGAGGAAATAGTAGAAATTTTTTTCCCAAATTGCCATACCAATACATCAAGCCCTTCTGCTTGAGTCATTTAAAAAAAAAAAGTCTTATGCAGAAATGGAATACACATTTCTACATGGGCTTAATTAGTCCACTATTCCATAATTCATTTCTTAATGAGCTTTTCAAGCGGATAATCACAACTGATGTTCAGTTTGATTCCTTCTATGCTACATATTTAAAACTGGTTTAATTGTTAAACATTCACTCTGTTGGGCATCACACATACACAGCTGGTGTAAGAAAACCTGCTCATAACTCACGTGTGCCTCAGATTGGTACAAATGACAGATTTATGCTGAGACCATCCATCTCTTCTCAGTGAATGTGGTTTAATTCTTCTACTTCTGTTGAAAATCAAAGATGCCAAACTATAATAGCTTTTTTACAGAGAAGAACTAGAAATGCCAATAATAAACATAAAGGTATGAGGTTCTTCTCCAGACCTATATAAATAATGCATTTATATGCATTGTTTCATTTCATTCTGTAACCCGTAGGAGAGCTCTCAATATTTACCAAAAAAGGAAAGCAATATTCAGAAAAGCAAGTAATTAGGCTTAAGTTACAGAGTTATTAAGTGATGATGTCCGATTTTCAATCTGAACCTGTCTAACCCCAAAACCCACGCTCTCTCAACCTCTTTTGAGGTTTTGAGAGCCCTTTTGCCTCCTGGGCTCTAATTCCTCATATATAACATGAGGGAATTGAAAGAGATGAGTCTAAGTTTCCTTTCATCTGAAAAATTTTATTTCGTTCCGCTTTGGAGAATTGCAGCCAAGGTCTGTTCCTACGACTTGACTTCTAATTTGTCTTTGGTGAGATATAATTTCTTTCTATTTCACATTCTGTTAATTTCTTAAATGAAGTCTTCAGTAATACTCATGGGGAAAACTAGTAAAGTAGACAGAGGAGAGATTAAGCGCCAAGTAGGAAGGCAAAATGAAAGCCCCCCAGTGATCCTTGAAAAGTTTTTCTGTAGACCCAGGCATTGCTGTAGAGTTGGACATCTTGGGTACAAACGTTGTTTTGATGTTAGGATTCCAACAGACTCTTCTACTAATTTCTCCTACTCCCTAGGCTGCCTCTCCATACAGCCCATCTCTAACCCAATTGTTAAACCATCACTCTATCCCAAGGGGGAGCTATGATAGTTGAAATTTTAGATGCTCTAGCAGACTGGTGAGAGAGATATTTTGGGGGCAAAAACATACGGTTCATAGGTCCAGCTGTGGTGGTCACTGAATGAACTCTATTTGTCCATGGCCTCTCCCAGTAGGCTCTCTGAACTGACTACCGATAATACACGTAAAATTCTACTTGCTGAACTCGCTGTTCTCAGCCCCAAATTGAGTATTCCAGCTCTTTCTTTTTGCCAACAGGACCATTCCTTTGATTTATCCTTGTCTTTAATTGCTAAATGGAATAGAAACCATGACCTCTGAAAGCAGAGAAAACTTGAGTTGAAGTTCCATTTCTGCCCTTTTGCTATCAATATTACATTGGATACAAGCTAATTAACTTCTCTGAGTCTCAATTTCCTTACCTATGAAATGGAAATATGATGTACCCCTCAATATTTGTTGTGAGGATTAATTAAAATAATGAACCTGACATTATTGGCAGCTATTTATTTATATGTAGCTATTTATTTATGTGTATATAAATAAATGTTTATTTATATATTATAATATACTTAATATGCCAAATTAAGACCATTATCCTAATGAAGGGATTTTAAATAGAGTTCCAAAAAATCATTGAATACTAGCTGGAAGAGATATCAGAAATATTCTAGGGCATATGCCAATATTGAGGCTTGGTGGTTTTGGGTTTTCTTGGATAGTTAAACTTTTTTAAGACTGTAGGTAAAAGGCAAATGTGTCTAATTACAAAAGTAGGTTTTTACAATGCAAAGGCACTAAGCTGGTGAAGGAAAATATTTTTAAAATTCTAAATCATACTTTGATCCAGTGGAAAGAACTGTACTTATAGATACAAGGGAAAAAAAATCAGCAGCAGAAATAGTGATTCCTTTTTGATGGCTACAAGTTGAAGAAATACCCATTCAAACTATTTAGACTTTATGGTGAATAAATATGAAATTAGATAGATAGTCCTTTTTTAAATCTATGATTTTACTATTGTCTGGAAAATACCTGATATGATAATTCAGTTGCTGAGGATAATTACAATATAAATAATATAAATACCTTGGGATAGTTTGCTTAAAGAGCTTGAATCTTCTGTTTGTTGCCTATATGATTTTGGGTTCCATATTTGGGACTAAGAACCTAGGAGACTAAGAGAAACCACCTAAGAAGATGAGTGAGGGTCAGAAATTAGAATCCTAGTTATTCTTCAACCCACACATTTACCTCTAAATGACTATGCAAATTGAAAAGAGGCAGCATAGATCAAGGAGGCAGATGGGAATCACTTTTACCTCTTACTTTCATTTCTTCCTTGCTCTCTGACATGGGATGAGTTAATTAACCTCTCTAAATCTCAATTTCCTTATCTGTAAAAATGAAGTTTGTAATGCCTCCAAAAATTGTTTCAGTATTTTCAGTATTAAGTGAAAAGACATGTCAAGTCTGGGACATCATGGGTACTAATCAATGTAAATCTCTCCCTGAAAGGAACTGATTTGTTTACCTTGTCCAACATCTGTTATCAAGACCCAGACAAACAGTCTCTTTTCAAGTAGGGAAAAGCAGCCAATGCATATGGTTGGTTTCTTGAAAATATAGACACCAATCCATTAAGAAGCATTGATTAAAAGTTGCTTCATATTAGAAGATGTTAAATATATAGGGATGAATGAAAGAAGTGATTTTCCTGTCCCTCATACCTCATCACTCAGTCTCCAAATTCTTGTATATAATTTCTTACTGTCTCTAGAGAACCACTGTCCAATAAATGTATAATATCAACCACATATGTGATTTTAAGTTTTCTAAAAGTCACAACGAAAAGAATAAAAAGAAACAAGAGATTAATTATAATAATAAATGTTATTTAACCTAATATACCCCAAATATTATTGACATGTAATAAAATAAAAATTATTAATGGAATAATTTACACTTTTTACAAAAACTAAGGCTTTAAGATTCAGTGCATATTTTATACTTGTAACACATGGCAATGTGGACTAACCACATTTGAAATGCTCAATAGGCACATGTGTCTAGTGGCTAGTGTTTTGAATTATTTCCAAATCTACCTTCTGTTGCTACATCAATTTTTGCAACAATAATACATCACCAAGAACAATAATTATTTTCATTTATTGAGTACTTGTCATGTGATGAGTCCTGTGTTTTATGTACATCACATTGACGACTACCCTATTTTATGGAAGAGGAAAATGAGGCTTAGAGAGAGTAAATAATCTGAAGGTCATACAACTTTTTAAATGGCAGATCTGGTATTCACATCCATGTCAGTTTGATTCTAGTGTCTATCATGCTATCTGTCTGGATTCCTCGAATAGCTTCCTAACTGGTTAGTTGCCTTGGAGCAGGACATTTTCATATAGCATGTCAAAATAGGCACTTCAGATTGTAATACCATTATTTTATTATTATTACCAAGTAATTTTTGTCATAGACATTCCTGACCTTCAGCCATCTTTGAGCCTAAACCTATCTGTCCTCACATTCATGAGGACTAGCCAGACCCTCATTTCATTCCCAAGTCACTTACAGGTGTAGGGCTGGGGTGAGGGCAGGGATGTAATCAGTGTTCAGAGTGGACCAAGATTGCTGGTGAAAATGCCAGCATTGTCCCTAAAAAGGGTTGAAGTTGCCTTAGCTGATTCTAGATCTAGAGCAGGTGCTATGCAAGAAGAATCATACCAAGTAACAAGGAATCTATCAAAGACTATCAGGATCATTTCAAAAAGATTTAGAAATTGACCTAAAGTTGCAAAGAAAGAACAATCTATCAATCAGAATAATAATAAAATGGATGGAAATATAGCACATATGTTTCATTTGTGATTTCACAGTATTATTTTAAAAAACTAACTGGTTACCATTAGAAGATGCTAGGAAACAAACTTATTACTTTGAAAATTGTTCAGTATAGGGAAATAATCCTTTATCCTATGTTTTCAATATTAACCAAAGCATTGGGAAGCCAAATAGTTAGTGAAGTAAAGTTTCTCTTTATAGAAGTCTTTCACCTAATTAAAGAGGATAGGATATTAGAATTAAACTATCATTTTTCAACTCTTAAGAAGCCAAAGTTCCTAGACTTTGATCATCAGTGACTGTTATCATTAAAAAAGAAAGCCACTCACAATATCAATTATGAATTAGTCTTGTCAAGAAACCCCCAAACTTGAATCTGATCAATCCTCTGGAGCCAATGAACAATTTATGGAAAACAAAGAGAACAGAAGAAATGTTATAAAATATAGTGGGGATGCAATCAGTGAAATTGAGACCTTGAGGACAGACAACCTGGAGTCTTTAATAAATAATTTCTAAGATAAGATAGAGAAGGAAACTGTAGATTAAATGAGACTTAAAAAACATTATTTACCAGTTGTAGTGTGAGAATTTTATTTGGATTCTGATTTACAGACTGTGAAAAAAAAGTCATTTTCTCTTCTGTTTTTAATCTTTATTGCAGTCCAGTTCCTCTTGAAGTATTTTTTCTAAGCATACTTTTAGTCAGGTCACTTCCTTGCTTAACATCCATCAATGGCTCTCTATTATCTGTAGGTAAACCCAAGGAAGATTTCACAGGCTCTATGTGCTCTACTTTAAGGAAGATGTTATGTGTGAACTTTAGGGAAGGTGTCCTAGAAGAAGGGGAATTGATAGGATAAGAAGGGGAAGAATATTAGGCAGAGTTTCTGGGAAGGACAATCGAATAACTCATTGATGTGAGCATAGTATGGGTGGAGATTGGGTGGGAGGTTGGAACTTCCTGAAGTGTAGGGTCGATGTTGTGTAGCTGGAGAGTGAAGAGCTATGAAAACCAAGTCTGGGAGGAGTTGATACTTGTTGCTTTGGGATTCATCATTGTACTTTCTTTTTGCTCCCTAAGTAACAATATAAGATGAAGCTCTTCTTGAAAGCAATGATTCTTAATCTTTTCCCCTTCGTGACACACATTTACGTCACTTTACTCAATGAGCATTACCAAGTTCTGAAGGTCAGGCTGCAGCATAGGTCCCCAGTTATGCACCAGCTTTAATGTGGTGGCCTTCATAACCAGTCACAGTGTGGTGTGTCTTGTTACCCCAGCTGAAAACCCCTCTTGTGGTTGTGGTGGTGGTAAGGTAGAGTCCAACAGCTGGTAGCAGGAGTTGGGGTCAAGAGTGCTGGAGCTACAGGGAGGAATGTTCTAACTGGCTAATAGAGCCAGCAGACAAATCCAGGTCAAAGAATGAAGTGCAAATACAAACACCAAGGATTATATTCAGATTTAAAGACTGGCCATAGTGTGTTCCCAAGAGAGAAAGGTGGTTCAGGATCATGGGGAATGACATACTGGCTTCCTGTCCTCTCAAGATTTGAGACAAGCTTGGTTCCAGGATGCAGGGAATCAGCCTGGAACAAGTGGGGGAAAGGATCCTGGCACAAGTGAGGCAGACTTGGAGGCTTTCCATCTTTATTGGTGTGTGACTCTCTGCTTTCCCCCTTATTGACTATGTGGCTTGGAGTTGACAATTAAGCATACCTTAGCTTGTTTCCTTATTTTTAAAATGGAATTATTATTGGCAAATGGAAGGAAATCAATCAGGTAGTTCTTTTTAATGGATTTATCTCAAAGCTTCAATTATGTCAAGGTCAAAAGACCCATTTCTTTTTCTGGAACATTCTCACCTTATATAAACTGATACATAAAATCAAAATAAAGCTCTTCTCAAACTCATGTTTTCCACATTGCTTTCAAAACACTTCAAACAAATTGTAGAGGAAAAAAATGGTCATTGTTTCTTTCAAGGAATAGAATTCTGTAAGAAACAGAAAGAAATGCAGCTGCAGTAGCCAAGGATAGCTGCCACTTGAGTACATTTGGCTAGAATATTCCATCATGAATTGTTGGGCCAGGGAGATTGTTTCAGTTGCTGTGGCATACATAGATCTAGAGTTTACACAGCACTGGATAAACAGGGTTATTGAGGGAAACTAAATGACAAACCAACCTAAACTAGTGTTAGCGACATAAATATTTATGTTTTATGGAATTTACCAAAAAGAATCAATTACTATAAACACCTATTCACTGCTAACTGACATGGTAAGCCTTTTGTCATCTGAGACTCATAAGATCCTTAGAGGTCATTCTTCCCTTTGTATCTGATGCTTTAACCCTTTGGAATGTTCTAAATGAGGAGTTATCTGGCTATTGATTAAAAGACTCCAGTGGAGAGGAATCTGCTTTCTCTGGGGACAACGTCCCCCCTCCTTCCCAACCCATTGTTGGACGTTTATATTTGTTGGAAAGTGTTTCTATAATTTGAGCTGGACTCTGCCTTCCTAGAGTTCCACTATTGCTCCTGGTTTCACAGTCTGGATTGCTTTCCAGATGTTTCATTCAGCTGTAATATCCTGCCAATACTTCTTAACTATAAACTGAATGTTATCCAACTGTTTTTCAGATAACATGATCTCAGTTTTTTTTCTTATTTTAGTCCCCTCCTCAGGCCATACTCCATTGGTTAATGTCTTTCCCAAGTATCATGAGCAGAACAATACTAAAATTTATTATTTAACAGTGCTATATATTTTTAAATTAATTTAGTTGCCACAGAACCTCTACAAAACAGGAGCATAGAGACTTTAAATAACCTGCCCAAGTCACGGAGCTGATAAGTAGAGAGCTAAAAAATGAACTCTAGCTGCCTACATTAAAAATCTATACTCTTAAACATGGCACAATTGTATTTTTCTGAATATAGTACTTCTAGTGTCATCTGGTTAGTGTTGAGAATGACAAAACTATCACCTCCTTCTATGTATGTGTCCTGAGAGACCACATTCATACTTTTGGCTGGTATGATTGACCATGATACATACAGGGGATTAAGTCAAGAGTCAGATCCTGAAATTCCACACCTGCCTTTCAAAGGCCATGCAGAGGTCCTTATCTTGAAGATGATGGAGTCCTACTTTGCATTTAAGATGATGGCGTCCCATTTTGCATTTTTTATTTTGATATCTGTCACATAGTTTTGAACAAAGGGCAAACCACACGATCATATCTACATATTTGAAACATTACTCTGAAGCTAGTATCAAGGATCAATTAGAGCAGGATGAAATGATAAGCAGGGAATTAGATGATGATGAGGGCAATAATCCAGGCAAGATCCAGAGGAAGTGGAGATGGTAAAGGATGAAGAGATCTAGGCAGTGTTTAGAAGGTTTTGAGGTCAGAACTCGGTGACTGAGCAGATCAAAGGGAGACAAGGTGATGGGAAGAAGATTTAAAAAGGATTTTCAGGTTTCCCTTGAGGACTGTGTAGATGGTGGCATCATTTATCACATCAGGCAATGTAGTAGAAGGAGCGGTGCTTTGGGGCAGGGTGGATGGAGTTTGGGGGGGGCAGGGGGTGATCAGGTAGGATAAAGAAAATGCCTGGCAAAACATCCAGGAGAGAGGGCTGCGGGCAGTGGACGTGTGCAAGAAACCAGACGGGAGGCCCAGCTGTAATCAGTGTGCTACAGTTTGGCTTTTGTTCTTGGGAGCCCCAGAGGATGAAGTCTCTGAGCTGCCCTGGATGTCTTCCTGTGTCAAAACTCGAGCAAAAGCCCTTCTTTATTGCCTTGTCAGTTGTAAATGAATTTACTTTTACATAAAGAATGATGTTTGACAAGAGCCATATTCATCACTTCACAATGTTCCCCGAATACTCTAGCAGGGTGACCATTTGGTATGAATGGCATGTCTGATGACTGTAAGTGGCTCTCTCTCAAGAAAATGAATTCCTATTGTAAGAATCTCATATTTTTAGTGTAAAAATACAGGAAATTTAGGTCCCAAGAAAATAAGAATTAAGAGTCTACTTTGTCTAGAATACAAATGTTAAGTCATTCTTCTTCAATTTCCTCTCTAAAAATAGTGTTCTCCTTTTTAAATTTTAAATCTTTTAAGCAGTTTTTGTGAGCGTCTCATTTACTGATGCATTCATTTATGCAGTATTTTTTAGAAATGTACTAGGTCAGATACCATACAGGGCGTGAAGGATCAATTCCCTGTTTTCGGCCATTATCAGAAATATGGGAATTCTTAAAAGAAATCAAATGTTTAAACACAACAGTGAACCTGGTGAATTGGCAACAAATACTAGTTTGTGAACTGCTGACCATTTTTAATAGCCTGTTTATTCTTGTTTGAATCAGATATTAATTCCTGCTCCAGAGTATCAAAGATGAAACAGTATGTCTCTGAACTTTGATGCATTTTCTGGAATCAGGCTGCAAATATTACATGAAATAGAGAAAAGTGATCCTGGTTCAGAAAGCAGTTCTGTAACCTGCATTTGTATGAGGATGGTTCTGGGAGGACTATTAGCCTCTGGAAGTTGAAATCTTTTGCTACCTTACAGAAGAGCTTCTAGTCAAAATTAAGGTCAAAGAGACAAGGAAAATACTGAGGTGCTAGATAGAGGGAACACACACTTGACCTTTAAAACTGCCCTAGGTTTTCAAATGACATCTAAAATGTTGGTATAGTTTTAAGCGGTTGTCCCTACCATCTGCTCTGAGAATAGGGAGGAGAAAGATGGTAAAATTGTTCTCAGTTTGAGTGGAGAAAAGGAAGTTCCTGTACTTCTAGCAGTAGTTCTTGGGAAGCCTATTACATGTGTGTCCTTTCCAGTCCAGAGCTGGGTCCTCTCAGTGTGTGTTTTCCCCAGTGTCTGTGACACAGGTCTGGCCCCATGTGCCCGCACCTGTCCTGGTATAGGAATGAGAGCAGAAGACTCACTGAACTCCAAGTGTTTTCTTGCTCAACCCCTTGAGATCTAACCACTTCCTCAAGACTGAGATGCAAGCAAGGGGGTCTATGGAACAGAGGGCTCTAGGACACTGTAAATGGACTGAATGCTTGTAATTCCTAATCCCCAAGGTGATGATATTAGAAGGTGGGGTCTTCAGGAGCAGATTAGTTCATAAGGTGGAGCCCTCGTGAATGGGATTACTGCCCATATAAAAGGGACCCCAGGGAGCGCCCTCGACCCTCTGCCATGTGAGGACGCAGCGATAAGATGGCCCATCTATGAGTAAGGAAGTGAATCTTCATCAGACATGGAACCTGCTGGCGCCTTGATCTTGGTCTTTTCAGGCTCCAGAACTGTGAGAAATACATTTCTGTTGTTTATAAGCCACCCAATCTGTGGTATTCTGTTATAACTAGTGGACTGCATGGACGAAGACAGATGTAGTAAATGCTCTGTAGATCTCTTTCTTATCTGGCTCATCCTTATTTCTTTTACCCTCTATCTTTCCAAGTTCCAGTCTGAAGAAAGGGGTAGCACTGAAGGCTAGGATTGTAACTGAAACAGAAAACCTTGTCCTATAAAACCCCGAGTTAATATGTTTGAATAGGGGTACACTGAATATTTTCAGCTCTGTGACCAAAATGAAAATATAATGGCTTTTTGTTTATAAATGAGAACTGGCAAATGGAGAACTCCTTACCTCATGCAGTTTGGCAATCGTTTTGGTAGAGAAGAGGAGGTGTCATAAACTTTCAGAGGAATGTGCCTGGTAAATTTCTAGAGTCCCAAAAAGGGACATTGATCTGGAGTGTGGGTTAGTGAGGAGGGTGAGGGGGAGGGGGTGATGAACATGCGTATGTGGTCATTTCTAAGATGTGTGCATTCTCCTCACTACATTCCAGTAAAGATAATGTTCTGAGTATAAGAGTGTCCTGTTGTGTTAAAAATACATTTGTCTGAACAAAAGGGTAAAGCCTATTTGATTATTCTGGACTCAGATTCAAGAAAGGGAACAAGCTGTCCTGAGATTATTAAGCATTTACTGCTATAGAGAAGTAATCACTATGCAAATATATAAAGGTCATATTGATTAGTAAGAAAGCAGTAAAAGAGGAGTAACTTGCCAGAGAATAATGAATAGGAAATAAGACTGGATATCAGGAATCTCTCTCAGCCTTGAGCAAAGGGAACAGAAAGGGGGGCCCTTTGGCCTTTTCTCCTTTTCCTATTCCCAAATCAAAAGAGCAGTCATGACTGGATGATCTGGAAGCCTGCCTGGGGCCATAAGATGCCCTGGAGTATGCCAGGTTTCCCTTTGCAAGTATGGAAGTTGTAAGGGATATCAGCAGCAAAAAGTAATGGATACCTTCTTCTTCTGAAACTGTCAACAGAGCCCAGAGCTTTGAAGTCTTTGAAGTGATGGAGGCAAGTGCTATGGTGCCACTGGCTTTGAGATCCAAAGAAACCACCAGGGGCGTTCGGGTCAGGCTAAATATCTGAAAGTGTTCAGGAGATGGTAACGGATGACCAAGCTGAGCTAAGTCAGAGAGTGCTTGCTACCAGTTACATAAGACACTTGACAGGCTCTGGTTCTTTAAAACTTGCCTCAAACAAGTCACTTTTTCAATATGTATTTATTGAGCACTGTTACACGCAAGGCTTTGTTACCTGCATAGGAAAAGTTAACAGAGGATAAAACCGATCCTCATAAAGCTACTAAATTAAACCATATAAAATGTGGATATTTGGCCATTTTTGACCCATGCAAATGGCAATTCTATATGGTTTCACCTAACACATTCAAGTGGGGATAAAGAGACGAAAAATAAGTGAGACTGTACATTCATCATGTCAGTTGGTGACAGATGCTTTGGGGAATGTTACCCAGGGTAAGGAGAGTGATGCTGCAGGAGGGGCTGATCATTTATATACAGCACTCAGGGAAGCCTCACTGATAAACTCACATTTTGGTAAAGAAGTAAAGGATTGAGCCAGTCGTATGGAGGTAAGAGATTTCTCATGCGAGGCAGGAGAATAGCAAGTGTAAAGATGTTGAGACGGCCATGTGCCTCTTGTTTCTGAGGAACAGCAAGGAGGCCAGTGTGGCTGTAGCCAAGCTGTTGGGTGGCGATGGCTGGAGGTGAGTTAGAGACTTAGGAGGCAGGCAGCCAAGTCTCCAAGGGGCTGGAGGCTAGATCAGGACTGTCTTTTGCCCAGGGTGACATGGGCAGTCACTGTAGGACTTTGAGCATTGGAAGGGCATGATTAATGTAGATTTCCCTGTAATCACTGTCTCTGGTTCGTTGAGGGCGAGGGTTGAAGCATGGAAGGAATAATTTTTTGAGGTTGTAGAACTAGTCAAGGCACAAGAGGATGGGTTGTGGAGTGCTGTGGTAGCAATGGGGGTCCTGAATATATTGTGAAGGTAGAGCCTGACCGGATTTGCTGAGAGTTGTTGGTAGGATGTGTGAGAAAAAGAGGAGGTGAGGATGATTCTGAGTTTAATATGCGATTTTGCTGTTGTCAGGTATACACAGATAAATTATCACACAAATAGATAATTAAAATTTAATGAGCACGTATGCACTTAAAATCTCTAACTAGATTTTGTGCAATTGTTTTTCCCAAGAGTAAGTGTCTGTTGGATTTACCCTGTGTTTATAGGCATTCCTATTCATTCATTCATTCCTATTCATTCACTGGAGGAGTAATCCTGGTACCAACAAGACATAAAGGCTAAGAGCCACACAGAACTGGGTTCTGACTCTGCCACTTAGCAAAGGTATGAGGTATCTTTCCTGGAAGTCTCGGACACCTCTGTTATATGAGGTGAGTAAAACCTACTTGGGAGTGGTGGTTGTGGTGAAATGAGATAATGCATGTAATACGTGTAAAAGATAATGCATGGCTCTAAAAAATAGCAAGGCTATTTTATATAAGGTCGGTGATAATAAAATGTGTATAGACACTATTGGAGTGCTTGGCAGCCCTCTGCAACACTTTTGCATATTTTATCTTATTTTAACCTCTGGAGCTTCTATACTGAGAATCATTTTTTTTAATGATGGTTTGTTTTGTTTTTATGTTGGTAAAAATAATGGTCATTCTATCTCAAAAACTTCTCTGAAATTTTGTAAATTAATAAAAGTAATTAAGTGAAAACTGTGTTAGGCCCTGCCTGGCCCCTGCCCGATGTCACACTTGGTCTCCACCTTCTGGCCATACTGACTTGAGGCAGCCCCTCTTGATCAGACTTGGACACTCAGTGTCAAGGTAACCCTGATGCTCCTGTCTCTTGCGTTTCTAAGTCATTAAAACTAGATTTCTGCCTTGATTGCTATCCCTAAATTCCTATAGATGTAACCTAAATATTATCCTCTGATCCTGTCTGAGAGTGGGGGAACTGCCTTCTTGCTGCAGCCTCTCTCAGAGCCTGGAGCTTGGTTCTTAAATACCTGCCTGGTGACCACGACCCTATTATCAGGGTAACCACAGAATTTAATGCCAAAACTGGAACACTTTGGAGAGCGAAACATAGAGCTATTAACAATTATGCAAGGACAACCCTATTTATAACTATATAAACATAGGTCTGGATTTGCATAGGACAGTCCAGTTTTTGCCTGTTGTTTCAGCATCCCATTGGTATTTTTTTACTCTTGAATTGTCTTGATTTGGACAATAAATTGTATAACCCACCAACTGAGTTATAGAAACCTACTGGGAGCAGATCTTTTTCTGTTAAATGGTAACTTTATCAGAGACTGAATTCTTATGTAATACATGGATCTGTTTCTAAATTGTACTCTGGTTCATTTGTATAATTTTCTTATTCTGGCATCAATGAAATTTTGAATACTATAGCTTCATGGTACATTTTAATATAAAAGAGAACTAGTCCATCATTTTTTTTTCTGCCAAAAATTTCTTGGCTATTCTTTAGCATTTATTCTTTCAGATGAATTTTAGATGTAGTCTGTCAAATTTTGTTTTAAAATCTAGGATTTGGATTGGAATTACTCTGAATTTTTGGGTGAATTTGGAGAGAATCTACATTTTTCACCAAATCAAGTGTTTCTGTATTTCCTGCCTTCATGCTTGGACTTCTGAATATCATTGCTGACTGTGGATTTGCAATTCTTATGCTCTATTCACCTTTTGGGATAGCCCACTGGTTGGATTTGTTGCCTGTCTCCACAGTTATTTTTTATGCTACACAGTGGTTCTAATGACTTACACAGACAGTACCATTTTTCAGGATCTTCTACTGGGTCAGACATTATGTCTATCCCACCCCAGCCGGAAGACACTGTTTCTCATTTCATCCCGACTGGTGTGAGAACTGGTCATGCAAGGGCAAACCGTAAGACATGATAAAATGCACTTTCATTAAGCAGTACAAGCATTCGGTACTCTTATTAGAGAACTTGAAAATGCCTTTACATGGTGCATACTGTAATGGGAATATCATGGTTAAAAAAATTAAATGGTTCCAGGGAATTCAAGGTAAATTAGAGACTCTACATATCAGGGGTGAAAAGCTAAATCGATGAGGTCAATTAAGGAAGGCACATTCTGAAAACTGAAGGAGTCTTTGCATTGCAAGTGGCAGGCTACCTTTCAACATCATCCTGCTGGGCTGTTTAATGTTCCCAGATCTGTAAATATAATGGTTTCTTCCTTGGGGGAGGGAGCGGATGGTGTTTTAGGGTTTGTTTTACTTTGAACATTAGACAGTCCCCTCTGGGTAAGTTGGCAATTGCTGTCACGTTGCTGTTCAATGTTAGTACATCACTTGGGCGTCCTTCTCTTTCAGGCTTCACTTGTGCAAAAATAAATGTGTGAAAATTAGAAACACTGAACTGATGAGTCTGGCTTAGTTTTTTATTTGCTCTGTAAGCTAGAGATGGGGCTCTTTTATTATTCTCTTTGTTTATGTGAAGGGAATTACGACACAGGTCAGTGGGATAAATGAGGAGAAAATGCAGATCTGCAGCCTGAAAAGTAAATGCTCATTGACTGTTTCCAGTAAACGGAGGGCTCCTCCAGAGAAGTGAAATGGCAAAGCAGGGATCCTGAGAGCAATGTTTCTTGACCTTTTAAAATTCATGCCTCCCACAGTGATTTTCATTCTGTTTTCTTACTAGTCTTCTGTGATATTGTGATTTATAATATGAAATACATATTTGGTCTTCTTCCTGTTTCTGGCACAGATCTCCTAAAACCCTTGGAATTTCCTAAGGAAAGCAGTAAAGGTGTCTTTTGTTATGTTAATGAGGTGACTTTGGTAAAGCACCTTTGGTTGGGGGCTGGTTGCCAGGAGAACAGACCTTGTGGGTTAGAGGGTTGGAACTTTTGCACCCCATCCTCTGGGGAGGAGAAAGGGGCTGCAGCTTCCATCAATCACCAATGGCCAATGATTTAATCAAGCCTGCCTATGTAATGCAGCCTCCCCAAAACCCCACAAGGACAGGGTTAGGAGAGCTTTTGGATTGGTGAACACACAGAGATTTGGGGAGGGTGGTGTGACTGGGGAGCACATGGAAGCTCTGAGCCCTTTCCCCACACCTTGCCTATGCATCGCTTCCATCTGGCTGTTCCTGAGTTACATCTTTTTACAAGAAATGGGTGATCTGGTAAGTAAAATGTTTCCCTGAGTTCTGTGTTCTAGCTACTCTAGCAAATTAATTGCATCCAAGGGGGGTGGGTTTCAGGAACCTCTGATTTATAGCCAGTAGGTAAAAAGCACAAGTAACAGCCTGGAGCTTGTGATCGACATAGTGGAGGCAGAGGGCAATCTTGTAGGACTGAACCCTTAACCTCTGGAATCTGATGCTGTCTCCAGGTAGATAGTGTCAGAATTGAGTTGAGTTGTAGGATATCCTGCTGGTGTCTGAGAAATGAATGATATTGTGTGGGAGTGTGGGAGTCATTCCATACCCTCCCCAACACACACACACACACACACACACACACTCACTCACACACGCACACTCACACACGGAAATAGGGTCCAGGAAATAGGGTTAGGCAGAAAATCTCAACCAAGGCAGCACAATGATTTGGGGAAACTGGCTTTAGGAGAGAGACTGTTGTACTACTGGGGAGGCAGATGGTCCAGGCATCAAGGTTTGAGGTCCAGGGGAGAGCAGGTGCTTAATAAAGTGTTGCTGAAAGAATCTTTGAATAAATTGTTCTGAGGGAATCTATACTTAAATTCCTATCTGCATGGAGTAGATAATGGTGGAAGATCATCTATGGGAGGAGACTTGTCAAGAGCCAGTCAAATTGAACATGGACCCCACAGCCCCTGGTAATGCAAATGATTAGATCAAAGGAGAAAGTGTCTGGACAAAAGTCTTGTCCAATGGATTGGCCCAATGTAGAGTGTGTGTGTGTGGATAAGGAGCACTCCATCTCAGGTCTAACGAGGCACAAACCTACACACAACTTCAGACACTGGGCTGTAGACGTTAGGTGAGATTTTGTGGGTGAGGAGAGAGAGAGGGTGAATAGGGAAACAGTGGTCATAACCGTGGCACCTCATCCTAAATCTGAAAATAAAAGCTAATCCCTAGTTCTACTCACAGGGGTTGTAGATTGGTGAAGAGGATGTTTTGAAGTACTGGCTCCTTGTACAATACTAAGTTTCTACCTTTGCCATTTATTCAAGAATATTACACAAATAATTACTTTTTAAGGATTTGGTTTGTGTTTCTGTTTGCAACACATGAAGAGACCTGGCAGAAATAAAATAACAAAATATGAAAATAAAATAACAAAAAATAAGAAAATATGAAAACAAAGCAATTCAAAATAATAGTGTAGTTGTCACAAGGTGGTGAAATTAATTACCAAATCACTTACATAAATGATATTTTTCATAGGAGTCTGGAAGAAGGAGATATCTTCCTGGGGAGGTGAGGGAAGATTTTACATATAAGGTGGGATTGGAGACGAATTTTTAAATTTCAGTGAAATTTGGAGAGGCAGAGAGGAATGGAAATGTACAGAAGTAGACGTGGAGAGGCAGAAAAGCATTAGGTGTATTGCAGGGATGGTGTGTTGGAGAAAAAAGAAAGTCTTAGATCAAGAATAAAGGAGGGAGAAGGGGACAGAGGAAGGTTGAGTGTAGAACAGAATATATGGAGTAGGAAAGATAGGATAATTTGTGTCTTACAATTGCCATCTTCTTAGTAGAAGTAGGAGAAAGGGCATTTAATTAAATGTGAGGGGAGCAGAGATAAATAAGCTTGAGGGTATGATAAATAGGGAGAAGGTCTAGAATATCAATTTTTGAGGAGTTCTGGGGACTGGGGAACAGACAAATGGCTAATAAAAGCATTGCCTTGTACAAAACCAGAGAGGATAGAGCCCCCACGCCCCAAATACACACACATACTCACATATATACACACATATAAACACACAGCCAAACAGATTCTAGCAGAGCTGATCTAGAAGTCTGACTGGCATGTGCTGAAGAGGAAGTAGGTGGGCGTTGTAGGAAAAGAATTGGTGACAGGTTGTGCAGGAGGCAAACTAAAGCATGTTTACTAAAGAAAATGTCCTTTTCTTATCTCCTCTCATGCGCCCTTTAGAAAAATAAAAGAAAGGTAGAATGAAACAAGAAATGGGAGGTGGTTTTATTTTATAAAACAGAAAATGAGCAAGGCTGTGACAAGTCTCCTCTCTCCTCTCTTAAGGAGAGGGCTAGAATAGTTGGCAGGTGGCAAGCTTCTTTCTCTAGCATGTGTGGGGTGTCGAAGCCACAACAGTGCCCTTTAGGAAAGAAAGAATGGACTCTAGGAGTCCATGTCTAGTCTCACACTCTGGGATGATTATTTCTTTGGTGCCTACTTTACCAGAGGGCACAACCACCATATCTGTGAGCAGAGGGTACAATTTTAGTTGGACGTGCTCACAGTGTCAGGATTGCTGTACTACAGTATTCATTTCAGACATGAAAGAAGAACAATATACTATTTCTTTTTCTTGCTATTCTAAATTTACTTCATTGTTCTCAATGATTGGTTTTCATAGGGTCACACAAAGTATTACATTTTACTTATACTGGTTCAGTTATTGCATATCATTTTGGGTAATACAAACCCAGACAAACTCTCTGCATTCACATCAGTTTTATGATAGTCTGCATAGGGCATCAATGCTCAAAATAATTAGTTGTTCTGATTCTTACTCCTTGACCCCAGGAGGTAATATGTTGTAATGGTAGGGTACTAAGGATGTCTGTTTTTTGGGTGACAATTTATGAAAAATCAGTTTATAATTCAGTATACTACCATGTTTCTTGTTATAATGAGTTTATTCTCACAAAGATCAAAATATGCAACAGCATTTGTTTTTAACAAATGGGAGTTAGATTTTGTGTTCGATTGGCAAAATGGCAAATAGGTGACAGAAAGAACACTGGACTATGAATTAAATCATGGGAATTTAATTCTGGTTCTTTCATTTACTGTCTAACCTTGATCATTTAATTACCCTGAGCCTTGGTTTCCTTTCCTATAAAATAACCCAAATCGTGACTTGCATTCTAAAGTGGTTTCCTAGTTCAAAATGTCACTCTATTTAAACGTGACAATAACTTTGTAAGTGTTGACTTAGTTATTAGCAGTCCCATTCTTCAGATGATGAAACTGAGGCACTACGGTATTTTCGAAGTCATGCCGCTAGAAAATGGTGGAAGTAGGACATGACCCACTGTTTTCTACTTCTAAATTGAAGATTTGTCCCACCACTCCACGGTGGTGTTTTTGGCTTGATTCCTTTACAAGAAATTGCTGAGGATCAAAATATACCATCTAATCTTCCTCTCCACTTCAGTCATTGACTCCCATTGTCTCACCCTGAATTTTTATCATCATCAGTAACTATCTTCTCAGGATCCTATTCCTTGATCAACAAGCACTGTTTCAAAGTTTGTTTATTCCAAGATTCTCTCTGCTCCAATTTTTTGATCTTACTGAGTCCCCCAACCCAATGTCACTGCTTCTTCTCATTATCCATCAACTTTTCACCTCCTCTTTTTACTTCTGTCTTTACCTAAATTGATTTCATGGTCTTTCACTTTATCCCTCCCTTGCAGACACCCTTAACTCCTTTGCCTCACTTTTCTGTCATTGTTTTGTTGGACAACCCCAACCTTGAAGAAACAACTATCCATCTTCACTGTTCCTATACAGTGGCAGCCAAACTTTACTGACGAAAATCACAAAGCCTGACTTACTGATTTTACATTAAATAATGGCTGTAAATTTCACATGGCATTCAGCCATTGCCTACAGTTCTCTAGTGAGTTCTATCTTTCTCTCTTTGAAACGATTAATTCATCTCTTCACCTTTCCTGTCAAACATCCCACAGTTTCCAATTCCCTAACTGATGACCTTGCCGTTACCACCACAGATCTATATGATAGTCCCCCTTATTCTGTGGGGGATACGTCACAGGACCCCCAGTGGATGCCTGAAACCATGGGTAGTACTGAACACCATATATACTAGGTTTTTTCCTCTATAGGCATACTTCAGAGATATTGCGGGTCTGCTTCTAGACCACCACCATAAAATGAATATCATGAGACAGCGAGTCAAATGAATTTTCTGATTTCCCAGTGCACGTAAAAGTGTGTTTACACTATACTATAGTCTATTAAGTATGTAGCATTATGTTAAAAAAGTAAATACCTTAATTTAAAAATACTTTATTGCTGAAAAATGCTTAACTATCATCTGAGCTTTCATTGAGTCATAATCCCGGATCACAGAACACCATAAGAAATATAATAATAATGAAAACAGTTGAAATATTGTGAGAATTACCAAAATGTGATTCAGAGACACAAAGTGAGCAAATGGTGTTGGAAAAATGGTGCCAACAGACTTGCTCAATGCAGGGTTGCCATGAACCTTCCATTTGTAAAATAAAGCAGTATTGTGAAGTCCAGTAAAATGAGGTATACCTGTACATACATGCCTATGTAAAGTTTAACTTATAAATTAGTCACAGTAAGAGATTAACAACAAAAACTAATAAAATAGAACAATTATAATAATTATAACAAAATACTGTAATAAAAGTTATGTGACTCTGCTCTCTCAAAATATCTTCTTTTTTTTTAAAGATTTTATTTATTTATTCGACAGAGAGAGTGAGAGAACACAAGCAGGGGGAGCAAGAAGAGAGGGAGAAGCAGGCTCCCCACTGAGCAGGGAGCCCGATGTGCGGCTCCATCCTAGGATCCTGGGATCATGACCTGAGCTGAAGGCAGACGCTTAGCCATCTGAGCTACCCAGGTGCCCCTCAAAATATCTTCTTATACTACACTCACTCTTCTTGTGATGATGTGAGATGATAAAATGCCTATGATTAGATGAAGTGAGGAGAATGACATAGGCCCAATGGACATAAGTTTAAGCTACTATTGACTTCCTGACAATGTCAGGAGGAGGATCATCTGCCTTTGGACTGTGGTGGACCATGGGTAACTGAAACTGCAGAAAGAAAACTGTGGATGGGAGTACTACTGCACATCTACTAGTATCTGTTTTTACCTTTCCTGTTTTTCCTCATGGAATGCCCTCCCCTTGCACCCATCCAAGATCTTTCCCTTTATTCTCAATTTAGGATCCTGTTCTCTCCTTTATTTCTGCAAGGTTTTCTCTCCTTCAGTTCGCCACCTCTCTTCCTCTTTTTTGATTTAGTGATTATGATCATCCAATTAGCAGGATTCTAGAATATTCCATATTAAAAAAAAACAAAAAATTTTCAGTGATCTTACATTTCCCATTCATTACCTCCTTGTCTTTCTGCTCATCTTTACAGCAAAACTTTTCGAATGAGTTGGGTATACCTACTGTCTTCTCTTCCTCATTCTCCATTCAATCTTCATACATTCCAATAGGATGTTAATCCCCATCTCTCACTAGAACCTCTTTTCAAGGTCAATAATGATTTCTAAGGTGCCAGAACCAATGGACAGATTTTTATTTTAAATTTACCTGAACTCTTATCGCATTCAATGTAGTCGACTAATTATTTCCCGAGCAACCCTCCTCTTTTGGATTCCATAAACTACACTGTCTTGGTTTTTCCTTCCATCTCTCTAATTGTTTCTTCTTGGTCCCCTTGAGTGTTTTCTCAGTTTCTACCTGTTCTCCAAATGTTGAAGTGACTTCTTTGTCTATGCTTCCTAAATGCCCTCATCCAGTTCCATCACTTTAAATACCATCTATGGCTAAGTATCTCCCAAATTTGTATCTCCAGACTTAGCTCTTACACTCCAGACTCCAGTTTCTCAAGTCATAAACTTAAGAATAACTTTTGATTGCTTTCTCTACTTCACCATGCTTTCCCACATCCAGATAATCTCCATACTTTGTTGTTTATATCTCCAATATACCTCTCAAAAAATTTGTATCTCCAGACTTAGCTCTTACACTCCAGACTCCAGTTTCTCAAGTCATAAATTAAGAATAACTTTTTGATTGCTTTCTCTACTTCACCATGCTTTCCCACATCCAGATAATATCCATACTTTGTTGTTTATATCTCCAATATACTCTCAAACCAGTTTTCTTTCTTTGCTACTACTACTATACAACCTGGTTTAAGCTCAACCTTTCTCTATCTGCACGCCGTAATAGCCTCATTTCTATTCTCTCTGCTTCCTTGATTTCCCCCTTATTGTCGATACTTACAGCAATTAGAGAGGTATTTTATTTTATTTTAAAGATTTTATTTATTTATTATGAGAGACAGAGAGAGAGAGAGAAAACAGGAGAGGCAGGCTCCCAAAGAGCGGGAGGATCGGAAGGATTCCATTGCTTCATATTTGAACTCTTGGTGGGCCTTGTGTGCTCTCACTGACATTATTATGTCCTATTCTTCTCCATCCATCCACACTGGACATGATAATTCTCCTCAGGGCCTTTGCACATAATGTTCTCTCTTCCTAGAATGCTTTGCTCCCAGCTCTTGCTTGGCTAGGTCCTTCTGATCTTTTTGTGTTCAGCTCAAGATCATGTGTCCAGGGAGGCTTTGAATCACCATTCCTTTCTAAGAGTACCACTTTCTTTTCTTCCCCCCGAATCACTTTCTACCATTCAAAGTTTTTCTTTATAACCATTCTCACAACTGAAATTAGTTTGTGTATTTGTTTATTTGTTTGCTATGTGTCTCTCTCCAACAGAGGTGAATGCATGACTTAGGAACCTTGTTTATAGTTTTTCAAATTTTCTCTAGTGCTTGGTATGTTTCCTATCACCAGTAGGCTCTCACCAAGAGTATTTATTGAATGAATGCATATGCATAAGGGATGTGAAACTGCTTGTTCATTGTGCTATACTGTGTGACACATTCTATTTTTCACAGATGAGCTGGATTGCTTTAGCAGATCAGTAACACAAGTAGTCTGTATTGGGGCACTAAAAGGTAAAAATCATAGGCCATATTGCTATATTTGCCACACAACAGCTCTCTTTCCAGTATGAAAAAGCTATCTTTTGTTTTGTAGAATCAAAACTAGACTAATGAATAGACAGTCTATGGATAGACTGTAAGGAAATGTTGACTCAGGTAAATAATATCTATTAAGAAAAGTTTATGGGAAATGGGATTACATAGGATGAATATAATTTTATTTCTTCTATGTTTTGAAAAAACAACATTGAGCTTCTATTGCTTATTCTATATGAAGGTCTGAGAAGAATACACAGTAGTACTCAGACACCACAGAAATATTCTTAAAACACTGATATTATAGAGGTAAGAGATGGGAGTCCAAGAGTATCCTCACCATGATTCATTCCTAGCTTCTTTGTTCAAGCTTGAAGGTTTTTTAAAAGTAAGTCAAAGCTTATTCAGACTGAGAGTTAATGCAGACCCGGAGAAACTGCCCATATCTCAAGTTAAGTATCTTCGTAATTACAGGTGTTCTACTTTGAAGGTCTCATACCTTTCCATTTTCATTGAATTCAAGGGATCAAAGAAATCATCCAATATTTTGATGTCAAGGCTCTAAAGATCAGAATTTCAACCTGTACACATCCTTATTAGTAAGTCAAATTATTAGATATGTTGATCTAAAAATGGTATATGTAAGTAAAAAAGTAAACCCTAAATACCTTTTTTATAAACACCCTTTCATGGCCCATATTTGCATCTTTTTCCACTTGATACTATCTCTGAGGAATTGTTTGGTTTATAAACATTTTTATTTAGAGATCATATTTGTTATTTAAATCAGCATAGCACAATAGCCCATTTCAAAGCCTTGCTTCCCTATAGCCACCCTTGCTTAGCTCCTCTACACTTTTCTGCCAGTGTCTTTGTTTCTCTTTTTCCCTTAAGTTTATTTCATTCTTATAGAAGACAATGCTGATAGGTACAAAGAAAAGCAAAGGAAGAAGGGAAAATTACCAGCCAGAATCAACTGTAGTTAAATTTTGAAATATGATACTGTAGGCATGAAGCTAATTTTGAGGAGTCCTTCTAGCTTTGACAACAGTGTTGGGTGAAAAGTTGGAAGAAGGTTGTGTTGTAGATGTAAATTAATTTTTGAAACAGTTTGGGCAAATCCAAAAATAGCACGGCAATAACATTGACATTTTGCTTTACTTGCTTGATACAAAAAGGTGGTGGTAATCCAACTGGGGTTAAGATTTTTGATTTTTTTTTTTGTTATTAAAATGACCTCAACCAAAAGATAGAATATTTCTAAGATACTAATATGCATTTTTCCATTCCACATTAAGCTTTAAACAAAAATTCAAACATTAAAACTTTTAGAGTTTCCAAACCTGAAGAGATAATGGTACTTCCCACCCCTAATATGTAATGGAGAAGACAAATAATGCTAAACTGCAAAATAAGTATGAGAAAGTTCACAAAATGACATTTGTCATAATGACTGTTATAAAGGATTTTTATTTTTTAAATATCAGGTTCTTTATGGAGCATTTATTGGGCACCCCTGCTTTGCAGGTGCCTAGGCATGTCTTCTGTCATTGCCACCCCAGATGGAAGAGTTGCTGACATTGCCTGCCACAGCAATGGTGCTCTCTGAGCTGTTGGTCATCCTTTCCTTCCTCTCCTGCTGGCATTAGCATCTCTGGGATGCAGGGGGAGCCTAATGTGTACCAGCCAGAATGGGGAAATCGTCCATCTGCTCTGTGCTGGGCTTTAATTTCATCACCAGTGATGGCTGCAAAGCAGATGCCTGAATATGGGGTACGCAGTGGCCATTTATTCAGAGGCCATGGTAGGGGAACTTTAGTTAGGCTGTTTATAGCCCATAACTCAGAAAGAGGGCCAAACATGCTAAACAGGCTGTCTCTGAAGCTTGGAGGTCTGTGCAGTCTCAAATAGATTGAACTGGTTGGGAAGCTGAGCATGCATTGTTTCTAACCCAGTGATGTTGCTATGTAGTGATATGACCTTGGGCAAGTCCCTTCACCTTCATGCTTTGTCATAAAAATGCATCATCTGTAAACTGCAGATTATAGAATGTACTCTACCTATGTTCCCTGACTGTTGTGAGGACATAACATCAAATCTCATTTATTCATCTGAGCACAGCACAAATGCTGCCGCCTTTGTACTCATAAAAGGATAATCATTCTTTTTGATTTCTATGGACATTTTATTAGTGTCTCTCTTTGGACACATAATAAATATATTAGCAAACATTTATTAGATGTGCCCACTTTATTCCAAGTGCTATTCTAAATAATTCAGTGGTTATGGGTGATGGGGTAGAAGGGGTTGTAGTGGAATCAGGTACAAAGATAAGTAACTGAGTTCTTGAGGATTTACTTTAAAAATGATGCAAATTAACTATATTCCGTATGGTTCTTTCCCAACAACTTCTAAACTTTGATGATGGAGCCTCTTGCCTATAAAAAAACCTTGACTACCTCAAAGTATCCATCAACATACCCTGTGGAAAGTAATGACCACATATTGGACACTTACTAATGCCAAATGTTTTCCCAAATGCTTTACATGAATTAACTCATTCAGTCATCACCACAAAACTATTATCATACACATTTTACAGATGAGATCAGAAAATGGCATAGAGAAGTTAAGTAACTGGTCTAAGGTTGCATAGCGGGTATGTGGCAGAGCCTGACACAGGCAGCCCGACTCTCTAGTACACACTCTTAATTACCATGGTTACTTCTCATGGTAGTATGTGAATGAGTGAGGAATGTAAGACTGTTTTAAAGAGTGTAAAGCACTTGTTAAGTTTAAGTCATTACTGCTGCTTTTGCTCTAAATGTAACTATTACTATAGGATTATACTTGATAATGTATAGCATTTTGGGGGAAAGAAATCTCAGCATTCTACTTTTGATGTTGGAGCTCAAGTACAGATAGGGAGCACTTGACCACAGTGGAGCAAACTTAGTATAAAAGATAAATTCAGCTGTAGGAGAACTAGAAAAAAAATGTCCCTAATTTCTTATCCTTACCTTGGGGTCATGACATTTAGGCTGTTCTGGGTGACTTCTGATTATAGGCTTAGCCCACAATGATCTCTTCCCCAAAAGACTCTGCATGAGTTTGTCTTTTGTACCCCAAACTGATTCTTTGCTGACATTATTTTTACCCCCAGTATACCCTCTTTAGTACCTAAGCTAGATAATGTAGCCTCATCCTCAGTTTGTCCTCTCTTTTACTTTGTGGTTATATCTTGCCCATTAAGTCTTTCTCAAAGATCTCCCTCTCCCTTCTACTCTGACTGCCGTTAATTTCAGTATCTCAAATTATACCACTGTAAAATGTTCCCAAGTAGCATCCCAGGCTCTGGTCTGTATTTTCTCCAGTATTTACTCTGGCTTAACATTCTTTAATTTATGTTGATCAAAGTCACATCTGATAATATCCGTCTCTGTTAAAAGTCATTAATGACACCTAATTGCCTCTAAGATAGACCATGAGCTTCTTAGCATTGTGGTCAAGGCATTCCTCAATTGGGTCCCAACCCGCTTTTTGGATATCATCTCCCATTGTACTTCCTAAGGTTTTTAAAGTTTTTATTTATTTAAGTAATCTTTACACCCAACATGGGGCTTGAACTCACGACCCTGAGATCAAGAGTTGCCTGCCCCTCCAACTGAGCCAGCTAGGCACCTCCCATCATACTTCCTTATTAATCCAATACACTGTAGCTACACTGGACTATTTACTGTTCTTGAAATGGATCATATGCTCCCATGTCTCCAGGACATATACTCTACCTTCTTAAAAAATTCCTTTCCTTCTCCACCTGTTAAAATATTTGATCTTCTTCAAGGCAAGCTCAAGTGTCACTCCCTGATTACCTCAAGATAGAATTCATTGTTATTTCTAACAACTCTGTGTTTATAGTTATCTTCAGACATTCTTTTTGTTACAGGGTGGTTAATATGCCTTTTCCATAATAGATTGGAAGATCCTTGAATTTAGAAAAAAATTAAGTCATCTTTGTAGTTACATACTACCTAGCATGTAATTTTAGCTAGGCCTGTACACCTAGTCCTGTAATTTTAGCTTTCTGAATGTGTAGAGTTCTACTCCCCATATAGAATGTAGGCTTTTGGCAGGCAGTGACCATTAACATTATGAGATGGCTTCTGTATTTGGGGCTTTTGTTGACTTTACATTAGCTTTTACCAGTTAACATGCATGTGTAAGGGATCAAAAGGAAGCTATTAATTCTGTTCCTACTTCCAGTGATTGCTGTGAGAGGGCTAAGAGAAGTAACACCTGCAAAGCATTGGATGCATAATAGAAGCTCAGTAGAGGTAATGATTGGTTAGCTTTATGGTTGAACTCCTTGGCATGTCATTTTATGTGACTGATGTGAGCCATCCAATCTTAGGACTGATAGTCTCCCATAATAAAACACATGTGCAGTTTAATTCTAGAATACTCTCCAAAAGAACATTTCTCTTCCCTTCTTCCCCATTGTAACTTTAGGCACTTTTACCACGAAGCCAGTTGCTCTAGAACAAATAATCTGTTTAATACTATCTCGTAAATCCTTTTAATTTTGAAGAGTTTTATTATCATTATTGTTATTATTTTTATTTTGTTTGTTTCTAAACTAGTTCTTTATATCTCCTTGCTTTGGTCTTTGTGCAATATGGAAGAAAGCCTCACTTTTGCAGATTACCATGCCTGAAGCATAGTAGGCAACAAATATTTGTTGACTCAGTGAATGGAGAATAAGTGAATGACCTCCATGCTCCTTAGGCAAAAGGGACAAACTATTTACTTACATGAGTTGTCTAAATCAGTCATGCAAAACTCACTCGGGCTTTTAGGCAGCTGGGAATAGTTTTCTACCTTGGGGCAGATGGATCTACTCCTCCCTCAAATAACGAGTAGATCCATTGAAAGAACAGTGCCATGGTGGTTGCAGGCAGAATTGAAAAGAACATGAACATTACGTGAGGCAGAAAATTAATTTGTCTGCTGGAGTTGATGAGGAAGTTACAGTGGGAAATCAATGACTATTAATCTTTGTAGGATCTCTCCCTCTCTCATTATCTAATGAGGCTCTGTCAAGCAGGAAACCCATAAACTCTCCGCAGTCTGAAGAATAGTGTGGAATCAGGGTTCTTACAGGAAAACATCACTCTAAGGTCTGTGGGTGTGGAAATCTGTCTGAGTCCTTCTGGGCAGTGTGTGCTGAGTGACAAGGCAAAGCTCCACAGTGATTCCTAAAACCCAAATGGGATTAGATGAGGGTGGAGTGGGGGACAAAGTTTATGAGGACACTCCATCTATCAGACCCTGGGATAAGGTGCTGTTCGGTTTTCCCTTCAGATTGGAATGGCTGACTAGCCATTCTATTGTCCTCATCAGTGGAGAATGTTTAGAAGCTGTATTGACTGAGAAGTGGGTCTTTTGTAGATGGCTGCCACAGATTGGAATAATGAATAATACCATCAGATTATAACATTAGCTACCTTCTATTCTTTTTTTTTAGAAAAAACAGCACCAAAACTTTATCTCCTTTCCCCCTCCTTCTCAATATCCCTAAGTCTCCATGTCCTATTTTTCCAAACCACTTTTTTGGTCAAAGGCATTGACTAATAAGACCATGAAATCTTAATGGCAGAACAGATTATTTTAATTTTCATTTGACCTCTTTTCTAGGTGATTTCCTCAGCAATGAGTGTGTTCCCATATCTGCACTCTAAAAGTGGTTAATGGCTGTATCTCTCACTACCAGTTTAGGGCAGATTGTGTCTTCCTACTTATTTTTTCATAAGAAAATTTCTAATCTGTTCTTTGTGTCCCTGCATCAACATTTGTTGACTGACTAACATTTGAGAGTTTAACACCTAATATTTATTTGGACACTTCTTAAAACACATGTCCTGGGACTATCCAAGATCCATTGACCCTCAAGACACATGTCATATTCAGAGGAATCTCTGATATAGTTCTACTGTGATTTTCACATCCATGCCCTTGGGATAAAGCCCATGTCTACAGTCTTACATAGTTACTCTGAATGCCATCACCAGATTAAAGGCAGAACAAAATGCTGAGATGATAAATTTAATCAGCTCTCCCAGAGGTTAGAAACATTTCTCAGACACCTATGCCCTGACACATCTATATTCCAATCTGTTCAATTCGGCTGTCACAATTTCACCCCAATTTACCCATTGCAAATCCTCGAAATGCTGCCTTTAATTAATTCTCTGCACTCAGAACTTTGAGCAATGCCAAGTGAGTTAATTACCCAAGTTTATGGCTTTAAGCATTTCCTAGATGCAAATGATGAAAATTCTTAGTGAGTGCCAGCACCCAATCTTCAAAGACTTCAACCTTCTTCCTCCACAGTACTGTTCTGAGGAGCGAGAGGTAGGTGTGCTGGGTTCAAAATGACCAGATGGCACAGAACAGTATCTAGATAAAATTTTCACTATCAGCTAGCCGATAGTTGTTTTTAGAAACACCCTCACTTTATTGAAAAAGTGGGAAGTTTCAAAGGAAAGTTGTAATCTGCTTTTGAGTAAAATGGATTAGAATTGTTACTGTATACATTTTCTTAGGATAAATTGCTTATTGCTTGGTGCTAGGTGTTAAAATTTGAGGTCAGGTAATGATCATGGATGCCAAAGTGTCCTGTTTTGGTGGAAATTTGTTTTATAAGGAGTTTCTCAGGAGAGAAGGAAGGAAAGAAATAATCTTTATTTTCTTCTTCTCTGTAGGCATTCTAATACATCATATGCATTCCTCATGATAACTGTGTGATAGGTATTAATATCCCCATTGTTATAGATAAAGAAACTAAAGCTCAGAAAAATAAACAATTAAAGATAGTTGAAGGATTTGAACTCAGGTTTGTCAGACTCTTCGGGCCATAATTTCTCCATTAGACCACACTCTTTCTGTGGGTAATTTGATAAACACCATTCAACCAGTAGGAAAGTCATTACAAAGGTTTTTCTTGCTCACCTTGAGATCACTAGGAACCATTTGTTTGTTAAATTGAAATCCTGGTTTGTTGCAATCATTACCACTTGTCAGTAAGAGATAGGTTTCTTCAGTTTCTTAAATATAAGTACTTGTCTTGCCTCTCCTAGTAGAGGACAAGTCTCTGTGAATATTTCAACATAATGGACATGGTGTCACCAAGACACAATAGCTAAGGAATAGTTTTGTGTTCCAAGGTAACTTCAAATGTAATGCTTCAATCTCAATTTTCAATAGCCAGTTTCCATTTATAGACATTAATCCAAAACTGTTAAAAGCATAAAGCTCACAGTATTTCCTGTGGGCCTGGGAGAAAGGCTATAGACAAAAGCCCAAACTCTTAATGGAGAACCAATTAGAATAAATAAACTTTCTACTGAGCACTAGAAAAAAGGATTTTATCGTATGCTGCCTAATTTTCTACCCCCACTCATACATCATCATTTTTTCCCTAAACATTGAATTTTTGCAGATTATTCTGGGAGTCTTAGTTTCCCTCGAGCTCCCCTTCCCTCCCCAAAATGGCATCTGGCAACATTTGAACTGGTAAGAACTGTGTGTTGACAGAACTGTGAAAGGTTTGTCACTCCTTAGTACATAAGCAGGAAATCTTGATATAGAAATCAAAAGGGAAAAAAAACAAATGTTTACTAGAGAGGATTTATTGTATCAGGTGAGCAAAGTACTTTGACAGTAGACTAAGCTCCATGGTATGGACATAGCTGAAATGTTTTTCATTCTTTACTTTTTACTTGTTATTGTTGAATATAGTTTTGGCCGTAGTTACTTTTGAGTAGAGTGATGGCCCTAAGCTGGGCAGACTTTGGCCTCCATATACAGAGAAATATCCCAGAGGAAATAAGAAAGGTTCATTGATCTCCAAGTCAAAAATCCAGAATGAGCTTTGGTTAGTCACCAGACATTTTAAAACCTCAATCATTGTACATGTAGAACGAGTACATTAGAAATGTCAATCATATTTCCTGCCATGACTACAGCCCCTTTTATCTGGCCCTACTTGAAACAAGTGAACTCACTGCCTATAGCCCCAGCAAACTGACCCTGGGTGGATGCTGACAGAAGGCGGGCCAGCAAACTTTGAGGGGATTTGTCATGAAAAGGTGAGCTGCGATTTGAAATAGAAGTGGGTCCAAGAGAGATCACGGTGAGTAGAAGTTAGGAGTACTTCAATCAAGCAACATTGAGATCGAGAAAAGATTTACAGATTAAAGGACAAGACTAAGTCAGTTATTATGGTAGCACAGTCATTAAGACCATAGGTTTTGGAGTTTGTGGACTCTTAACAGCTGTATAATTATCAGCAATTTATTTAACTTCTCTAAGACTCTGGTTTCCTTTCAGTGAAATGAAGAAAATAATAATACTTTCATCATAGGATTGTTGTGAGGATTGCATGAATTAATACACAGAAAACCATTAGAACACTACTTGGCACTTCAATAAATCCTTTGTCAGTGTTGTGATAACTGTTATTGCCTGAGAAGCATCATGCCATGTGCTATGTATAGATTTATGTCAGTGAATCCTTCAACAACTTTGTGAAGTAGGTTCTATTAATATCTCCATGTTAAAGATGTGGGAAATAAGGCACAGAGAGATTAATTAACATCTTCATGGTCACACAACTACTAAGTAGCAGAGCTGTCATTTAAACATGGGTTCTTTGGCTCCAGAACCTGCTTGTTGACCATTACTTTCTGCTGCCTCTCTGTAATTGATGTGTTCCAGTAAGAGGAGAGCAGAGCAGAGCAGAGCAGAAAGTGGCCAAATCCTAGAATGGCTGACAACTGGTTTTAAGAAGAGCAAAATAAGCCCAAGGAGATTTATGGCTGCCCTGGGTTCAATTACAAATCCAAGGAAGCCTGATCATGCTTGTTCCTGGTCTTGGAGTCTCACAAGATCCTTGTATATTCTTCCAGAAGTTATCCCTTTTCATAAAAGGGCTCCCATGAGCCTCTGCTCTGAGCATCACAGCAGCAATAAAGAGGAATTGATGAGCTGAGCCAGTGGGTACTAACCCTTGCTCTGCCTTGTTCTCCAGGATGGATGAAAGGTTTTTTGTTCTAATGAAACAGGGGTTGCTTTGTTTTGGTCTTCACCATCTACTTGACATTTAGCGTAGCACATAGTAGGGGTTCCTGAAGTACTCACTGAATGAAAGAGTAAAAACCTGTGATGCCTTAAACAAATGTAGAGTATCATTACTTCCTTCTGATGATTGATGTCACTATTCTCTTTCTTTCAAAGACTAATTCCTCATGTACCAGGCTATATAGTTACAGAAAAGGACCTTCTGTTAGAAAACTGAGAATTTGTATTATAGTCATAAAACTAAGTGGTTCAGATTTCTTTTACTTGAAGGACTAAGAGAGCAAAAAGGCATTTCAAATTATTCCATATTTATTATGTCAACAATTTATCAGGCATGCCTAACTATAAAAGGCCCATTATAGCTTCATTTAATGTGAAATACTGTGTTATTAACTTGCAATATTAAGTGTATTTCATCCTAACCATAGTAATTTCAGAGATCACAGTCTCTTTCCATCTCTGGTAGTAGTTAAAATAAGATTTAACTTCTATCACCACAGCACATCATATGCTAGTGAATATTGACCTTCTTGAGGGTCACATGTCTGTACACTCTAAATTAGAATCTGTTAATGATATCATGTCACCAATCCCCAGAAATAGATGTTTTACATTCTGACTAATGTTGCATTCTCTTCAAGCAATGCCCTTCTTTATCTGGCCAAAAATTCATAGCAAGACCAGTGGTCGATGAATCTGAACACTTCTCCAGCTTCCCCTTGATCCCCTTGCATTAAATGCTTAAAATTTAATGCTGGAGCTTATAGCACCATGAGCTCCAGAGAGAAGTAAATGAAAAGCCAACCTTTTGGGCTGTATCCCTGTGCAAGCTTTTGTGTTTGTGTTCCCCCTTCCTCCCACGGCTGCTGAAAGAGTTTGCTGTCAGAACACTCTCCCATCAGAACTTTGTGGCTGACACAATGCAGAGATTGGAAAATGTCACTATTAAAGAATTACAGTACGCAGGGCTCTTTCCGACCAAGTCCATTTGTGCCTGCAGAATTTTGTCAACACAGCAGGGGCTGGGGGTTCATGTCATTTGTAGTAGCACTTGAGAGTCTATGTTTGTTTTTCTTGGGGAAAATTCAGAAGTTAAGAAAGCTCAGCTGTTCTGAGAATTTCTGAGCCTCTGTAGCCTTGGAGGACGGAGCTATAAAGAGGAGATGGGGAGGGGGGTATTGGGGTGGAGGTGGGGGGTGAATATAATCTACTATCCGATATGACTGAGACAGGTTACCACCATAATTTATTTTTTTGTTTTTGTCTTGATAAAAACTTAGAAATTAAATATATGTTTTTCATGTCTAGAGTTGATTTATTATTCTAACATTTTTATCAATGTGTTTTTTTTAGATTTTATTTATTTATTTGAGGGAGAGAGAAAGAGAGAGAGAGAGAGCACATGAGCGGGGTAAGGGGTAGAGGGAGAAGCAGACTTCTGGCTGAGCAGGGAGCCAGATGCGGGGCTTGATCCAGGGACTCTGGGATCATGACCTGAGCTGAAGGCAGATGCTTAACTGACTGAGCCACCCTGGTGCCCCAATTCTAACATATTTAGACACTTATAGTATAACTTAGTAGGGGCTGAAACTTTGGGGAGAGGGCGCATGCTGAGAATGGAGAACATTGTGTCCAGTTATGGCCACAGCCACCCTGGGCCCCTTTCTGCACACTCTTGCTGTACTGCTATGGAGCACACAGTGGTCCTATCTTCAGGCTTTTCTTCTCTTTACTTTTTTCCTGAGCAATCTCACTTACAGACTAGGCTTTGTCCTAATATTTCCTCAATATCCCACTCCAAAAATCACGTGGTTTCCTCTGCCCTGAACCCCACACAGGCCCGGGAGAGGTGCCTGGACAAGGCTAGTTACCTTTGCCTCAATCACCCGGTCCCCATCTGGCAGGGCAGGGGGCGGACTACTTTTTGGCCAACATATCCCAGAGCGCAGTGATGGGAGATGGTGGTGCCTCACAGCCATATTGAAACAATATTGCAAAGCATATGAGGCCATCAGCTCAAAACCCTTTCAGGGATTCCCCCATCCCCAGCCATATGCTTGGTACTACAGGTATGTTTGTCTTCCTGTATCACTTAGGGCATTTTTTGACATTTCCTCCATTATACCCTGATTTGCTCCCTCCACAAGGGCTTTCCATGAATGCCTTGTTGCTGTTCAGGGAGGCAGAGAGAAGAGCCTCAGGTTTCAACCAAGAAGATGTTAATTATGTTGGTGACAGACTTGCCTTAATGGGGCTTTATTGGCATCTTTGCCCCAATCTCAGAAAATTTAAACAAAGCAGACATTTACAATTTTGCTTTTGTTTTCACCTTGACCAAAGAAAGATCATCATTCCTATGAGTTGAGTAATGATGCATTGGGGCCAGACGGGAGTAAATTTTGAGGAGCATCCAATGTCATTAGAGTTATTTGCTTTGCCACGGTCGTGATTCCACAAGCATAGAATGAGCATCAGATCAGAGAGATTTTACTATAGCTGAGACCTGGGAGTGCAGGTGCAGAACCCATCCGACAAAGGCCCCTGCCTTGTTGGAAGAGTGTGCTGTTCCATTGGAGGTTTTATGAATGTGAGTAGCATTTGAATCTTCCTAAATGAATGTACCTAATTTTCCTAATCATTTACTGCAGAGTAATTTTAATGGTTGAACTCCATGAAATATATACTGGCAGTGAAATTGCCATTATAAGGTATTCTATGACTTTCAATGCTATGATTCCTTAGTGAAATGTATTTTTGTGATGGATATTAACAGTTGGTTAGACTCTCCTTACCAGCCCATTATATCCATAAATCAGTGCATCTGCAATATTTAAGAAAGATGAATTTGTTAAAACTTAGGTTTATTCTTTCACGTAATAATCTTTAGTGCTTATTAATTACCCAGTAATGTTGAATTCTCTACAGTCACTGGACAACTCTAAATCCAGCCTATGAGTCTTGGTTAGATGTGGAGTTGGGATTTACAAGAGAGAGATTTAAATCATTTGTAAGGCAAGTTCATTCATTCAGCAGGCATGTACTGATGGTCTGCTGTCAGCCCAACCCCAAGCTAGACTGGAGGTCTTGCCAACAAGAGGAGCATACAGGTTGGCTCTTGAAGGTCTTGCATTCTCTGAAATCAGAAAGAGCAAGCCCAGAGAATATAAACACCTTCCCTTTTCAACCCCAGCCCAGAAGCAAAGCACTGTAGTGAGAAGAACCTTCATGGGAGAAATAGGAAAGAAAGCCCCGTTTTTAGGGGCAAACTGGAGTCAGTTAAGGAGGGAAAGGAAAGCAGGAAGAATGGATTGATGAGGGGTAAGAGGTCTTTAGAGAAAACTAATAAAATCAATGGGAAAAGAAAAATAAGAATTGTCTCCTCTTCCTCCCAAGAGGGCTGGGAAAGGAAGGAAGCATCCGTTGAGTTTTTTACTAGGTGCCATACACTGTGCTAGTTGTTGCATATATGCTGTTCCAATGATTTCTTAACACAGCCCTCTAAGTAGATGTTATGTCCATTTGTTTAGGGAAGGGCTTGAGGCTAGAAAGGTTAAATAACTACCAAAATTCACATTCTAGTATACAGTGAAGATGATGTTCAAATACAGGTGTGTCTAACTCCAAATACATTCTCTTCCATGCAACAGATCTCAATGCCTTGATTGCAAATTCACAATCATGTTCATTCATTCTTTCAGCAAATATTGAGACCCTAAGATGTGTCAGACAGTCAAGATTATTTCTCTCTCATTTTCTTTTTTGCTTTCATGCTACTCTCTTTCCTTGCCTTTTGCTTCATACCCTTTTAAGGTCCTCTAAACTTGTTACTTGTGAAGGATTGATGATTTTGCATCCCCGGTCTACTGCTTGGGAAGTTAAATCATTTTGTTGCATTGAGCCTCTGATTTTTCTCCTATAAAGTGGAGAATAGTAAGAATCCCTACCTCATGATGGTGGGTAGTTTAAATGAGGTAATACATCTGAGAACATCTGTTGGGCAGATGGTAGGTGCTTAGCATATGCATGCTCATTAATGTGTTCACAAAAGATTCTTTCTGTGTAGCAGAAGGTGATACAGACACATTTCTGGAGAACAATAGTCCTGCTGGTGGTAATGATGATGAATAATGATGAAGAAAATCCTTAAAGACAGAGGTCACAGGCTACCTGCCTAAATAGGTGTTTTGTGTGGTACACTCAATGTTAAAAAAAAGTAGTTGCCAATATTTAAAAGGAGACAACTTTGTATAAAAATCATAATTTTTTGATTCTCTTGAAAAGTGGGAAGACCTGTCAAGAGTAGGTTGGTGTTCCCACGTTAACTGAAACCAAGCAGTGACCACATGTCCTGGTTTGCCTGGGATAGCCTAGTTTGTGCGTGTTTCCTTAGGATAATTAATGGTAACATGCTTTTTCTTTTTGGTTTGGACAATATTTTAGGTGTTCCCCTCATCTCTGGTGTGCAATATTGACCACTCACCTCGACTGCCTATTATCACCTTTGTTATCTGCCTGCCCCTGTAAGCATTTGAATTTGTGACCTTTTTTAAGGGCATCTTATCCCTCTTGACTTTGTTTCAATAGCACACTGCTTTCCAAAGGATGCATCCGTTTGGAGGTCAGGAAGATTTAGCTTCTCTACCTTTAGAAACTATATTCACCAATCACTCTTGAATGCAAGGAAAAGGTAATGTCCTGTGAAGTGGCACCTGCCCTATGGAGAGCTTCCACCAGCCTTGGTAATTCACTGGAAAATTTTTATTTCTAGTTTATAGATAAAGAAGCTGACTAAGAGTTTAAGCAACATAGCCTAAAGTCACATAGTCCATAGGTTATAGAAGTGGGTCTGGTCTTTAGTTCTAACAAATCCTGTACTTCTGCATCCCCCCTGCCACAACATGCATGCATGTACACATTCTTTTTCTGTTATCTAAGGACATTAATCTAGAGGCCCCTCATACACACATCATTTATCTTATAACTTTTTCCTGATTACATATCAATTGATCACTGGAAATTGTATACCTTTATAAAAATATATGACCTTGCCATGGACTTTCATTATCCTCTGCTTATTGAGAGCTAGAGTGATTCAAGTAAATATTTATTGTAGGCATACCATGGGCTAGATATGGTCCCTGATTCATGACACAGTCTGGTGAGAAGGGGAAAGACATTAGTCAAATAATCACAAAATATGTAATTAGAAGTTGTTAACTGGTGGAAATGTGGACAGTCTCTGCCCTTAGAGGATTTTGCATTCCAGTGAAGGAAAAGGACTGGGAGCGGTAAGAGGGCACAGTGGAGGGGGGAGGATGAGGGGGTAGTAGGGTAGATCCACTATGGAGAGCGAGAGGAAGCTTCTCTTAGCAAGTGAAATTTGACTTGAGGTCTAAAGTGGTTCTGGGGGTTGGGTAGGAGAGTGCTAAGCAAAGGAAAGAGGATGTGAAAAAGCCCTGAGACAGGAGGAAGTTTGTCTTACTGGGAGAAGTTGGAAAACACTAGTGGGTTAGAGCTCAAACAGCGAAGGGGAGGGTGTTACAACCTGAAGCTGCCAGATCACATGGGACCTTGGGACCATGCTGAGGATCCTGGACAGTACTCTGAAGGCAATGGAGAATTGGTAATAGTTAAGCAAGGGAGTAGCAGGATCAGATTTGAATTTTAAAAACATCAGTGTTGCTGATGTTTTAAAGTAGAATAGATTGATGGAGCAGGGCCAATGGTGATGTACACATGTTATAATGCTGGAGGGGCTGGTGGCGGGGATTAAAGGGGGAGTGAAGATGGAGAGCAGACTTAGTGTGGTATTAGAGACAAGAGTGTCAGGATTACTCCTATGTTTCTGTCTTGAGTGGTGGTGGTGTCATTCATTGAGATAAGGGGTGTAGAGGGGAGCAGTTGTGGTGAAGGCGAGAGTAACATTAAAGAGTTGCTACCAATGGTTTGTCAATGGGCAAATGTGCCAACTTTTCCTCACCAAAAGACACTAATGTCTTCTGATCTCTTGGTGGGAATGTATTATTGCCAATTTGTGTCCATTTAATAGATAAACATGTACTGGCACCTACTTGAGTTTTTACTAAGTATCAGTATGTCAGCAAATGTGGTTATTTCATATTACACAGCTCTCTTCAAAGTGAGTATCTTGGGTTTCACTGACAAAAGTCATGGCATTGAGGATCCACTTAAAAGAATTTTAATCTGAGTAATTTTGTCATGTCAGAGCTGTCTTTCCTGATATTACCCTCAACTCACATTTTATGTGCAGCTCCCTTAAACCATTATGCAGAAATCTAGTTTTTTTTTCATATTAAACTGTAATTGTTTTTTGTTTTTTTTCCCCCATCACTACTTTGAAGGCTTCTTGAAGGCAGGGACCATGCCATATTCACATTTGTTTTCTAGGTGTCCAGAGTATGCCTGGTGGGTGGGATTTATGCAGCAAATGATTGTTGAGTGAATATTTTATATCATAGAGAAGTTTTATTTTTTATTTTTTTAAAGATTTTATTTATTTATTTATTTATTTATTTATTTATTTATTTATTTATTTGACAGAGAGAGACACAGTGAGAGAGGGAACACAGCAGGGGGAGTGGGAGAGGGAGAAGCAGACTTCCCATGGAGCAGGGAGCCTGACGCGGGACCCTGGGATCATGACCTGAGCCGAAGGCAGACGCTTAACGACTGAGCCACCCAGGTGTCCCATATAGACAAGTTTTAAATTTGTCATTCATTTGTCTCATTTTTGTCCCCACTGACAATGTACTGCAAGGACGGTAGGAGAGCTTTTTAGGAAGTAGTGAGGAGGAATTTTGAGACCTAGACCGAAATCTTTCAAGCTGTAGTTGATTAAGGTGCAAAGAAAAGCTGTTTTAGTCCCTTGCATTATGAAATGTATACTCAGAACCTTTAGCTGCCTGATTTGGGGGAAGAGATGAAGGTAAAGTTTACCATAATGCCACTGTAACAAAGTTTGGTTACAGAGTTTGGGAGGGGAATAAACTGGGATCTGGTCTTACCTCAGCTTCTACTGTTCTTTAGTGAAGCTGGTAGACAGCCTTTCTGTGATTATTCTACGGACTTCTTGTAAATTACCTAGGTAGGGTCATTCATGCACCAGCACCTCAATTAATTTAAAAGATTAAACATTCTTGATCAGTTTGTTTTTTAAAAAATACTTTGTTAGTATTATTCCTCTCCCTGACTTTCCAACTTATTCTTGACAATATTCTTGATGTAAATCAACTTGGAGAGGACTTGGAACTTGCAGAGTCTGTATATCCAAGAAGCCAGTGAACATTATGAATGTCATCCAGAGCCATTTATCAAACTCGTTACCACATGGGCAGAGGTGAATGAGCCTCTGGGGTTGGGTCAGGTGCTTCTACCACTCACGGGGCTTGGTCTTAGACGTTCGTCTTTAGCTGCAGAACAGCAAGGTCCAGAAAGGGGAGTACAGGCTGTTCTTTGACAAGAAAGACAAGTAAGCCCAAGTGGGCCTGAACAAGGGAGTCTCCACCTAGCAAAACAAGTGCAGAATTTAGAAGCAGCCCCTTTAAAGCTATAAACATTCCCTGTGGCCCTGTGGCATTTTAAATGGTGGGTCCTTTTAGATAGGTTATCTTTTAAGTAACATTGAGTTTTCTTATGTGGCATGAAATGGATATTTCTATTTAATTGAGCGTCTTGATTAATTGAAAGTTATCTTCTTTGCCATACTTAAAATACTGATGTTCAAGTTAGTGTGCTCTTCTGGAAAAGGCATTTGTGTGGTGTCCAGAGAGATACTGGGTTTGCAGCCAAGCTCTGTTATTCACTAGTCTTGCGTCCTCAGTCAGGTACACTGTGACTATTAAAAGGGGTTTGTGAAATGTGTAGCAGACTTTATTTGTACTTATATAAACATTTTATTGGTCATAATTGGATCATCTTTAATGGTGGATACACCAGTATTTTGCAAATATTTTCTTCCCCATATGAGTTATTAAAAACTCCTTCCTTGTAGTTGCTGAGGTCCAAAATCTTGATCCTTCCCTTCTCTCATATCCCACACTCAATTGCTCAGGACATCCTACTAGCTCTATTTTCAAAATACATCTAGAATCAATCACTTATTATTGTCTCTACTGCTACCACTCTGACCCCAACTACCATCATTTCTTACTTGGATTACCACAGTGTTCTGGGTCTCTCTACTTTCATTCTAGATTCCTTACACTAAAGTCTATACTCAACAGAAGCTAGGTGATCACTTAAAAATTGACGTTGGATCAGATCATCCCTCTTCTCAAAACCCTCCACTGACCACCTATATAATCCAGAATAGAGGTCAAAGCACTTATAAGGACTGATAAGGTCCAATGTGATTTGGCTTCTCATTACGTCTCTGACATCATCTCCTCTTGTTTACTGTACTCTAGCCACGTTGGTTTCCATCCAAGTGCCTTGAATATATAAGATATGCCTTGTCTCAGGGCCTTTGCACTGACTGTTCCTTCTGCCTAGATGGCTTTTGTTCCAGCTCTTTATATGGCCAACTTTGTTATCTGTTTCTAAAATGTCGCCTTCTCAGCAAGACCTACCCTGACCGTCTTAATTGAAATTATAAACTTCTGATGCATGTCTCCTCAAATCCCTGTTTTACTCTTGCTCTATTTTTATAACTTTTTGTTATAGAAAATTTCAAACATATATAAGAATAGAGTACAACGAAGCCCCAGATATTATCACCCAATTTCAATAATGAGTAACTATGACCAATCTTGTTTCATCTACCCTCACCCATTACTTTGTACCCTAGATTATTTTGAAGCAAATCTAAAATCCTATAATTTCATTTGTTATTAATTTGGTATACATTTGTTATATATAATATCCTTTGTTATGTAGTCCATTGTCATTTTTTATTACTCAGAATTTTATTTTTAAGCACTATATATACATTTATAAGTGTACATATGACATATTTTATGTACATGGATTAGGTGGGTGTTTAAGGACAACATAAAATGTCTACTAGAAAATTACTGAAGTATAGAAATCCAAAAATCATATAATTACATTTGTTATACAGTCAATTCTCATTAGTTGTGGTAGTTATGTTCTACAAAGTTGCTACAAACACTGAAGTAGCATATACTGAACCATTGCTTCTAAGGGAAATACAGGGTTAGGGTTCTATGAGCACTTGGTCACATTTTTGTCAAGGAATCAATGCATAAATTTGTTTATCTGTGTTTCTATTTAAAGACACCTTATTTAATATATGTTATTGGTTCATTAACATTGAACTCATGGCCCATAGCACTATAACTCGTGCCTGAATGAAACTTATCTGATACACGTATTTTCTTCATATGGTACATCAGAGCCTTCTTGTGTTTAGGAACACTACACAGGACTTCAGCATTATGCTTGGGGGCCATTTTAAACTGTAAAATCACTCACAAAAGGTACAAAAATGTGAAAAATGTAGCACTAAATAGATTATGAAAAGGACACTTGTTTGTAGGTATGAAAGCTGAAATAAGAAAGCAGACCATTGCCTTGTTTGACTTCAGTTAAAAGCTTGTGCATGTCCATGAGTGATTGCAAAAACATTATGAGTATTGATTTTGGGGTTCCAAATAAATTGTAGCAAGTAGGAGAAATTGCAAATATGGAATTTGCAAATAATGAAGATTATGTTTTAATATTTACCAGCAGAAAGAACTTCTTTTAAAACACATATCATAGTATTATTATTTCACCAAAATTTTAACAATTGCTTAATTATCACCAAATATCTAGTCCTTGTTGCACTTCCCCAATTTTTGCTGTCTCTTTTAATCTATAGATTCCTTCTCTACTTCTCTCCCTTTTCCTTTCTTTCTTTTTTTATCTTGCTATCCTTTGTTGAAGAACAGATTGTTTCCCATGGTCTGGATTTTGCTGACTGTCCTTCTAGTGTTGTTTAATATGGTACTTTGTCCCCTGTACTTCCCACATATTGGTAGTTAGATGTATAGGCTTAATCAGTTTCAGGTTTTGTTCGTTTTTCTTTTTTGGAGAGGTTATTTTATACATTGTAGTTTTGTACTTCCATCAGAGAGCACATAATGTCTCTCTCTCATTTTGTCATGAAAATAGCCGTTGGTGCTCATTTCTTAGATCAGTAGTTCTTAAGCAGTGGTTCTTTATTTTTTTTATTAACATATAATATATTATTTGTTTCAGGGGTACAGGTCTGTGATTCATCAGTCTTACACAATTCACAGCTTAAGCAGTGGTTCTTAAGTGATTTTTCCTCCCAGGGGACATTTGGCAATGTCTAGAGACAATTACCAGCATCTGGTGGGTAGAGCTGGGGATGCTGCTAAATATTGCATAATGCACAGGACAGTTCCCCACAACAAAGAATTATCCAGACCAAAACTTTAGAAAATGGTGATACTCTAATTCTATCATTTCTGCTTTTTTGATTAGCTGAAATACTTTTATGGAGAGAAACTTGCCCTCAAGGTTTAATCGTGAACTTCATTTATGCTGAGATACAAATCAGATAGAAGTGGTAGGATTTAAACACAGTGGTGCTCAATATTGTCCCATTTTTGGCCATTAGGAGCTTACTCAAATAAGTACCTGTTTTGCTCTGTTTTCTTTCTCTTCCTTCCTTCTTGCCTTCTGTTTTCTTTCCCTCCCTCCTTTTAATAAAATATATAACTTACTTATTTAATATATTTATTGTATATTATATATCCCCCCGATTGGAGCAGGCATATTTATTTCTTCTGCTTGTGAGTATATTTAAAATAGTCTCTGGTACATAGTTGACACTTAAATATGTGTTAAATGAATAAAGAACATTGAATGATAGGAGGGGGTACTATTTTAGATTGTGTGATCAGGGTTAGTCTCTCTAGAGGGTGCATTAATATAAGAGCTGAATGACAAGAGATGCCAGCCATATGAAGAATTGGGAAGAGTGTTCCAGGCAGAGGCAAGGCTTAACACAAAGGTTCTGATGCATGCATTATCTTGACTTATCTGAGGTTCGAAAAAAATACCATTATGGCTAGAACAGAGTGGATAAGGAGAAATGGTGCCAGCCAAAGTTGAAGAAGTAGGCAGGGTGAAGATTTTTATAGGCCATGGTGAAGAGTTTGGATTTTGTTGTTTGATGAGAAGAAATTGGAAGGTCTTATGTAGGAGAAGCCTTGATTTGAAAAGTAACAGTCTGGGTGCTATGTGAAGAAATGGCCTTTGGGGGGGGAAGTGGAAACAAGGAGACCAGTTAGGAAGCTGTCGGAGTCCTTGAGAACTAGAGGAGCCAGGGAGGGGGGAAGGTGTATGTGTATGTGCTGGGGGGCGGGGGGTGGTGGTAGTGACAATGGAAAGAGAGAGAAGCAGTTCAAATATAAAAAAACTGAAACATATAGATGGATTCTGACTTAATAAATGCAATTACCTAAAATGTCTAGCAGGCTGTTATAATAATAAGCAACTGCACCATGGGCAAGGTATGCAACTTGATAATTTGTGGATCAAATGACACATCAAAACACACATTTTTATAGCAGCACATGATTGTCATTAGTGTTTTCAAATATTTTCAATCTCTAACTTACTAAAAATGGTTGGATTGTACTTCCTCATTTCCTTGTGGTTGGTTGGGCCAATAAGTAGTGAAGAGAAGTGATGTGTATCACACTGGGCTAGAGCATTTACATTATGTGTCAGTGTAAGACTGTCTAGAGAACTCTTTTCCACTGGAATGGCAAGATCATGGCTACTTTGTCAGCCTGGGTGACCCCTCCCAGTGACTATAATGAGACCCCAACAGGCAAATGATAGGTAGCATGAGTGAAGAATAAACCTCTGTTGTTTTAAGCCACTGAGATTTTATTTTGTTTTTGTTTTAATTACAGCATAATTTAGCCTCCTGTGGCTAATACATGGCACAAAAGGCAAAAGTCTTAAAGACAGAAAAACCAAAGCATCTTCCAGGAAGTGTCTGGGAAGGACCACTATTTAAAGACAATCTCTACAGCCTGTTGAAATATATATTATAAGCTGGGATGAAGAAAAGCATAAAATATGCCTGGAAATGGGATCTAAAAAATGTAATATTCTGCTGAGTGGCCATTTTATCAGTCTATTTAATAGGAAAAGTACTTTCTGAAAGAACCTTTGACCTGGCTGAGTTCAGCCCAGCACTGGGCTGATTGAAAATCTTACCACATGAAATATAAAAGTCAGGATAGCAGGAATCCAAAAGCAAATAACTTAAAGAGATAAGGGATTTTAAGATCATGGGTGGTACTGGAGATTAAACAAACAAATACAGTAGAAGAAGAGGTGGAGAATTAATGAAATACCTGTCTGGATTTTGGTCTGCTTGCAACTGCCGAACGTGACTCTGGAAGATACAATCATTTCAGCCATCTTCCTAATCAGTACTATGAGCTGGGGCCAAATCGATTGTATGGTACATGAAACACAGTCTAGGAGAAGCTGATGAGACCTAGACACCGTGCTATATTGGGCCTGACTTACTCACTTACTCCATGCTGCAGTTTGGTCAGCTCTGATAAAAATACAGTACTAAGGAATTTTCGTTTTTCTTTTCTTCATGTCCTAATGTCCCCTTGGTTGACAAAGCTGACTAGAATGTGGGTTGTTGTTGTTTTTTTTTGTTGTTTGTTTGTTTTGTTTTGTTTGCAGTGTTTGTTCAAGATTTGCTAATCTAGCACCAAATAAATAACTTCTTTGCCTGTTTGTTTTTCCTACGTTTCATTTCTGGGAAATAATGTGATAGGCTAGAGAAACACACAAGCCTCTCTTCTAAAGAGTTAACCAGGCCTAAATATGCATTTACATACCAACTCTTGGTCCCTTGATTCTCAGCCCTGAGGATAGGAGGTTGGGTAAGCTTGCAAGAGATTGAGATAGGTGCAAATGAGATAGGAATTGCATGCCTGAGTAACTTTCCAGAGGTGGAGAAGTTCTCAGTTTAATAGAAGGTGAGATACCAAGTCTGAAGTACATTTACTGTTTTTTTTTTTTTTTTTTAAGGTAGAGTGTGTCCCTATAGAAAATGTCATTTCAAGGAGCATAATTACAACTGGGGATGGAGGCAGGCATCCTTCTGCTATAAAAGTATAGTAGATACAGAGGGAGAACGCTGATGAGAGAAAGCCGAACCTTCCCAGACCTGATGCTGACAGAGGCTATTGGTAGGTGCCTCTTGTAAAGAGCTGACAAACACACAAATTCATCCCCAAGTCAATCTCATCTCTTTTGCTTCTTAAACAGACAGTGCTAACATGATTCATAACTTGGCTTAGAAATAGTCATTCATCTGATGGTGTCGTGGGTAACATTGGTTGATGCCTTCTTCTCGACACTCTTTGTGTGAAAAATAAGCAATTACATTTCCTTTCTGCAGTTTCTCCCCTTCTCCTTGGCCTATCATATTTCCCAAAATAACCTCACTGATTCACTGGAAAGATTTTGTGGATACAAATATGTCTTTAATGTCCTTTGACTGCCGGATCTAAAGATATGAATGCCGTTACAGGACGTGCGAAGTCACCCGTCTTTATAATGCCTGATTCTTGTCCCATTTCTTTAATGAAAAATCACAGGCAGGAGACCAATTGGAATGAAAGAGCAATATTAATATGCATTGTCATTATCAAAGCCTGTTCCAGAGCCAAGTGTGAAGTGATGGCTCAATAACTGTTCTGTGTGATGAATGAGTGAATTCACCAATAACCACATTCTCACAAAAGAATCATACCTTTCAAGGCACTCACAGTCTATTGCAAGAAACAGACAAGTAAGCAGATGGTATCACTGCTTTTGAGAAGTGTGACGTACATATTGTTAGCACTATGTGTGGAATGTAACAAAAGCTTATAGAAGGGACATTTAACACAAACTGGAGGGGGTTGTATTAGTTCCCATTGCTGCTATAACATATTACCACTAACTTAGTGGCTTAAAACAATACAAATGTATTATCTTATAGGTAGGTTGAAAGTCTGACACAGGTGTCATTGAGCCAGGTTTAAGGTGTGTCAGTAGGGCTTTCTAGAGGCTCTAGGGGGAGAAACATTTATTTGTCTTTTCCAGCTTCTATGAGGTTGTCCATATTTCTTGGCTCATGGCTCCCTTCCTCCATCTTCAAAGCCAGCAATGGTGCATTTCTCTTACCCTCCTTCCGTAGTCACATTTCCCTCTGACCATAGCCAGTAAAGGTTCTCTACTTTTAAAAAAACTCATGTGATTACATTGGGTCAACCTGAATAATTCAGGATAATCTCCCCCATCTCAATTAACTTAATCACATCTGCAAAGTTGTTTTTACCTTATATAGGGTAACATATGTTCAGGTGCCAGGGATTAGAACATAGACATCTTTGGGGAGCTATCCCAGTGAAAAAGGAGAAAGTGAAGGAAAGCCTCCTAAAAGAGGTGACATTTGATTTGGGTTCTAAAGGTCAAACTGAAATTCTCAAGGTGAACATGAGGGAGAGGAGGGTGGCAAGGAGAGGGAGGGAAAGGAGAGGAGACAGGAGGAAAAGGAGGGAGACATGAAGAAAGGATTCTAGGCTGGATGGGAACCTCAGCTTAGGTGGGGGAAATATGTCCTCACTAGTACATGGATTCAAGGTATAATGAAAGCTAGAATTGATATTTCCTTGGTCTTTCAAAAAGGTGTATGACTATTTCCTATTACTTCAATAAATACCTAAAAATTCAAAGATTTTGCTATTATTAGCTTACTAATTCTTATTTAATTAGCAGCCCAATGAGGGAGGCAGATGCTAGATATTATTAATGAAGATTTGTTTTAACTTGCAAACCAGTGGTGCCTAGTCAGGGCAATGATGAAGGGATAATCACGACAGGATGAGAAAATCAAATGAAAGGAGAACGAGAACTGTAATATGAGAGACAATATGTTTTTCAGTTAATTGTGGGAGAAAGACCAATTATTAAAAATAGTGACAGGCTATAATCTTGTGCTATGTTGGCTCAATATCTCATATTATTGTAAGTGTACATTTTATATTTGCTATAACAGCTTTTCTACTTGAGGACTATAGAAGTGCAAACCAATAATATATTTGAAAGTCTATTTCATAAGAAGACAAAATGAACAGACTCTCAAACATTAAAATAATTTCAATGTTCTTCAGATTCAGTGTATGTTAGAAAACATCTAAAAGAAATATTTGAAGAAAAAAAAAAAAACCTGTGAGCCCAGAATTCTACAGCCAGTGAAAATATCCTTCAGGAAATAAGGTGAAAAAAAAAATTTCAGGCAAAGAAAAACCAAAAGAATGGCCTGTTCTAAAAGAATCAGAAAAGGAAATTATTCAGAGAAAAGAGAAATACCAGAAGGAAACTTGGGACATCAGGAATGAGGAAAGAGCAACAGAAATGGTAGATATAGTAGACAAATGATATAGGTAGGTTAAAAGTAAAAGAGTAGGAAATGATATACTATGCAATTATTAATCAAAAGAAAACTGGGGTGGCTATATTAATATCTGAAAATGTAGATCTTTGAGCAAAATAAATTACCAGGCATAAAAAGTAGCATATTACATCATAATAAAAGAGTCAATTCAGTAAGAAGAAATAACAGTTCTAAAAGTTACATACTTAACTACAAAGTTCAAAATACATGGGGCAATAACTTGCATAACCAAAAGAAGAAATGGATAAAGTCACAATTATAGTTAGAAATTTCAAAATTTCTCTCTCAGTGATCTGCAGAAAGAGTAGACCTGAAATCAATAAGGACATAAAAGATCTAAACAATATTATCAACCAGCTCAAGCCAATTGGTGTTTATAGAACATTCCATCTAACAGCAGCACACAAAATGTTCTTTTTTTTTTTAAGCACACTTAAAAAAGTGCACAGGGGAAATTCACCCAGTCAGATCATATTCTGGGCCAAAACAAACCTTAACAAACTGGAAGAAATTGAAATAATACAAAGTATGTTATCTGACCATAATAAAATTAAACTAGAAACTAATATCAGAAAAATACCAGGAAAATCTCCAAATACTTGGAAATTTTAATTTCTAAATTTTTAAATTCTCTAAATTTTCTCTTCTAAATAACACATACCTATTCTGTATGTTAAAAGTAACAAAAATACTGATGAAAGAAATCAAAGAAGATATAAATGGAGAGACATACTGAGCTTATGAATTAGAAGAATCAATATAGTAAAGATATCAATTATCCCCAGATTTATCCAGAGATTTAATGCAATTCCAGTTAAAATCTTGGCAGAGTATCTTAAAGATACAGGCAATCTGCTTCTAAGTGTTATATGGAAAGGCAAAGGAATTAGAATAGCCAGAAAATTTATGAAAATGAAAAACAAAGTCAGTTATAGTACTGATTTTAAGACTTACTATAAAACTATAGTAGTCAATCCACTGTGGTATTAGTGAAAGCATAGACACATAGATAAATGGAACTAAATAGAGTTCAGAAATTGATCCACACAAATACAGTCAACGTATTTTTTTTTTTTTTACAAAAGTACAGACAATTCAATGGAGAAAGGACAGTCTTTTCAACCAAGGTGTTGAAACATTTAGACATATATATGAAAAAAAAAAAGAACCTCACTTGAACCTCATACTACCTTATACAAAAATTAACATAAAATGAATGATAAGCCTGAACTTTCAGCATTAAACTAATAAAATTTTAGGAAAACACAGGAATAAATCTTTGTTACATAGAATTAAGCAAAGGGATCTTGGACATGACACCAAAATTCATCAAAATTCATTATTTTTGCTTTGCAAAAGACTGTTACGAGAATGAAAATACAAGCTATAGACTAGGAAAAAATATTTGCAAATTATATATCTGACAAAGGACTTGTATCCAGAATATATAAAATAACTTTCAAAATTCAACAGTAAGAAAATCAAGAACTTAATTTTTAAAATGAACAAAAGTCTTGGTATACAACCAAGGTAGATCTAAAGATGGAAAATTAACATATGTTGAAAAGATATTCAACATCATTAGCCATTTGTGAAATTTGAGTTAAAAGTAAGATAAGAGAGCATCACACATCTATAAAATGGTTAAAATTGAAACATACTGACAATTCATACTCAGTGCTTGATAGTGTGTGGAAAAACTGGAATTTTCATACATTGTTGGTGGGAATGAAAAATGGTACAAGTACTCTTCCACAGCATGACAGTTCCTTATAAAGTTAAATATGCACTAAGTATATGACCTAGTAATTATGTTCTAGGTCATTTATCTCAGAAAAATGAAAACTTATGTTCACATAAAAATCTATATACAAGTGTGTATAGCAGATTGGGTATAATCCCCATAAATTGGAAATTACCCAAATATCCTTCAAGTGCTGAATGGATAAACAACTATTATACATCCAGACGATGGAATACTATTCAACAATAAAAAGGAACAGACTATGCATATCACAACATGAATGAATCTCAAATGCATTGTACTAATAGACTCAAAAGACGACAAACTGCATGATTCCATTTATATGTCATTCTGGAAACGACAAAGCTATAAAACAGTGGTTGCCAGGGGCCAGAAGTGGGGCAAGGATTTGAGTACAAAGGTACAGTAGGTTGAGGGAACTCTGTATTTATTGTGGTGGGTGGTTACATGAATCTATACATTTGTTAAACTTCATAGAACCAAACACCAAACAGTCATATTCACTGTATGATAATTTTAAAACATGAGAAAAAAAGAAATATTTGGACATAAGATGATAGAAGCCGACAAGTCTGCTGCATGTCCCAGTTTATGATCGTTTTTTTGTTGTTGAACAGGAGAAAACACAAAAACTGTGAACTTGTTCCGCTTGAAAATCATACACATTCCCAAGCCACTGGAAGAAAACAAGCTTGGGAAGCTAAAAAAATAAAAAAGAAAAATAAATCAAACTTTGAGAAGGAATACAATGAAGCCAAATGCTGTGAGCTGCCCTCTGAGAGCAGGGTTAATCGCTTCTGCAGTGGCTCAGAGGCCCAGAGCAGAGTCACACCCACACCGGCTGTCACCTAGGAGTCAGAAAGCAAGGCCCTCCCTACCTGTTCATGGGGGACGAAGGTCAATGAGGCGTTACCATAGCCTGAGGAGAAGGATCTTGAAAGAGAGCTCAAAGAGCTGGAATGTTCAAAGATCCTACCACTCCCTTGTGGTGAAAAGACACTAGTAAGAGGAAAGCCCAGGACTCTGGCCGGCTTGGAGCAATGTCAGCCTCCCCATGCAGGATTCAGTCTGCTTTGAAAGGAGAGTGTTGACTACTCCATAATTATAAGGGAAAGAATAAACCAAGTGCTGAAAATGCAAGAAACTGGGCTAAAATGTCACACACTGTGCTCCGTAAGCAACCCTAATGTAAACAGAACTGATTAGGCCCTGCCTGGTATAGGATGCTCAGGGAAGATTCACAAGGCTTGGCTGGAGGCTGTGAGAGCTAATAGTTCAGGGACCCATCCTGCCTTTGGGGGTCCATAGCCTGAGTTGAACCCCATCTCCCCACCACCTGGCTATCTCCAGAAGGGACAGATCTCATACTCTCCACAGTCTTCTGAGGCTGTCTTTTTCATCTTTGCGTGAATAGTCTAGGAAGGTGCCTGACATACAGCAGGTACTCAATAAAAGCTTGCTGAAGAAGGTGATAATGATAACTTCGTACACCTCAAAGAGCCACATAAGTATAAGAGATTACTGTATTTGTTGAGGAGATGCCTCCCTGAAGCTACATTATCTCCCAAGTATAGAAGTTGGTTATCATGTTTGATGTGAGCAGAGGGGGGTTTTTAACTTCAACTGTCCAATTCTCTCTGGAGGAGTTAGTTGAAGCAAACACATGAGGAGTGTGGACCCTGTAGTCTGGAATTGGGGCAAGTTTCCTACATCAAGGTTGTACTAGTCTCTGTCGATATTTGGAGGGCCTGGGAGTAAACTTCCTGCAGGCATGGCCAAGGGAAAAAACCAATGACAGCTTGTGAGAGACATGATCAGGCAAAGGATGCAAGGTATGAGTAAGAAGGCCCAGGCTGGTTCTGAGGAGCTTAGAAAAAGGTGCAAACATGCTGTGCAAGGCAGCATGCAGGTGGATGGTTCCTGAACACAGTGGTACTGGAGGCCATGCTTTAGGAGCAGGTGCCTAGTCTAAAAACCCAAGTCATATTAGATACAAGAATAAAAAACATAATAGAAACACTAGTTTTCTTCCCTTCAGGTTTCTATTTATATCCGGATACATCTTGATGTTGACACAGATATATTTTAGGTTAGACATGTTGGGACTTGAATAGCTCATCTTTTTTCTTTCTTAAATTGCTGAAATTTGCCCAAATGTAAAACCCCAACATGAGCCTGACAAGCTGATCATATAACTTACTCTAAAAAGTAGTGTTTTATGTTTTTAAAAGCAATGCCTAAAGAGAAAGACTGACGCTACTATTACTGTGAGTATGAGCCCCTCTTTTTTCTTTTAAAGATTTTATTTATTTATTTGGCAGAGAGAGAGAGATAGAGCAGGAACAGAAGCAGGGGGAGTGGGAGAGGGAGAAGCAGGCTTCCTGTGGAGCGGGGAGCCCGATGCAGGGTTCGATCCCAGAACCCTGGGATCATGACCTGAGCCGAAGGCAGACGCTTAATGACAGAGCCACCCAGGCACCCCCGAGCTCCTCTTTTTAAGTGAGCCAAATCCTGAAGGGACAGGGAATGTGCCTAGGAGCTCTTCGGTCTCTGGCTGGGGGTCAAATATGACCTGGTCCACAGAGTACTGGGCCCCCTGTAGTAACCAACGAGCCAGTGTTGGAAAACCTCTGCCCCTGGGTTGTTCCTAAGGGCTGTGGTATTAAGCAATGTAAGTTCTACTCTGGTTCTAGGTCTTACCTGCTCTGTGACCTCTACTGAATTACCTTTCTAAGGGTAAATTTTCTCTCTGACAAAATGGGGGACTACTAGTATTTAGCTCATAAGATTATCATGAGGAAGATAAATGAGATAGCCTATGAATGGTTAGCATGTCTCGGACGTAAGTGCTCAATAAATATTTGATATTATTGTTTTTATGTACATTATCTAGGCATTCAGAAATGTCAGAAATATCACATGTAGAAGAGAAGCCTAGACCACAGCTGGAGTATAGGAGATCAAACTATAGAACTCTGCTCTGTCCCTTGGGAGTGAGCAGTCCATGGTTAATTTGAAAGAACCATTGGGAGTTGGAGGAATTGTAGACTTTGGTAAGAGGGATGTGTGCATTCAGTTGGGAACAAATGATAGTAGGGCAGACACCCCTCACAGGAAGAGGGCACTGACAGGGAATGGTCAGACAGCATGGGAAAAATCTCGGGTAATTTCAGCATCTCTACCCAAACCTCAAGAAGGGCTGAGGGACCACTGCAGACCTCTGACTTGCTTCCTGAAAATTCAAGCCCTGTTCACCCAGGATCCTGGTCAGTTCTGTTTAGTTGTCATCCTACTACGAAAGGGAAGTTCACTAAGCCAAGGACCCTTTGTTAAATCATGTGATTAAAACTCGAGGTGGGTAGGAAACCAAACTCCACTGATTAAATACAAAGTATCTAAAAAATGCCAAGTGCAGAGAGTGTTTCATAATCTCTAAGCTAATCAAAGGCAATTCCTTATTGGGTATGGCAATAAATCCAACCACAGTAGCATGGTATGGTTTCCCAATAAACTAGATTTATAGTAGGCCTTCAAAAACAGAAAGACAGTCCAGTGATGCAGGTCCTAACTTGTCCCTTCTTGAAATAAATACTGCATCCTTGCTGAAAACCACATTAGCTCAAAGACACAGGCAGACCCTACATCAAATATTGGGAAAGTAGACTTCAGAGGAACGGCTCACACAAAACTTCCATTTGAGTCCATAGAAAGAATCTTTCACTATTTGCCTCAAATAACCACCAACTTTCTGAAACAAACAAGCACACAAAACTGCACCATTGCTCTCCATCTCTCTTCTCCCCAAGTGAACTGAATATTCAGGAGTTAAATTCTCTCTATGGTTCTTGCAATCCCCCTAGAATAGAGCTCTAAAAGGAGATAGGCAGCAGTTTCAGAAAAGCATGAGGCAATAATCAGCCAACATTGCTTACCAAAGCACAAAGCTCTTGGGAACACAAGCCATTATTCAAATCAGCCCCAAACTCTCTTTTTAAAATCCTCCAACTGAAAAAGTAGGCTGGAACCTTTAAAATCTCTCTGTAATTATCTCCAAAATAAACAAAGCGGTCACATTTTTTTTTTTTTCTCTTCAGTTTATAGAAATGCCAGGGCAGACATACAGAATTTCAGGATCAGGGAAGAAGAGCTTCAGAAAGCAGCAGTTGTGTTATTTCTAGGTAAAAGACTCTGGTTCAGCTGTGCTTTCCATGGTCAATCTCTCCTCAGTCTTCCAAAGAGAGAGGGGCCCAGCCTCAAGTGCAAAAGCTTTATCTCAGGCTGACAAACATTAGGTGTGACTCAAGTGGACCTTATCTGGTCACTGCTGCTTCAAAGCCTCCACTGGAGCAAAACTGTCCACCCGCAGATTAACAGGCACAAACTCTTTCACCTGACCCAAAAGAGCCTTCTCGATATCACTGCAAACATGGCTCACTCACTCCTGCTCATCGTTCCTTTTCGTCATTCATAAACACCTCATGCTTTCACCAGAGTGTTCATGCTTACGCACGCTCTTCCCTCTGTCCCAGGTGCCCTCTCTGACTCCACTTGGCAAATTCCCAGTAGTCCCCCAAGACCTAGTTCAAAGTTACTTCCTCCGTGATGCCTTCCCCAGTTGTCTCTGGAAGAGAAAGCTGCACCTTTCCCTGATCTCAGTACATTGCGTCTATCCTCTAGAATCTAGGGGAACACTTGTAATATACCTGTTTGAGGGTCTTTCTCTCAGTGAACCCTTCCAGGCAAGGACTGTAACTTAGGTCCAGCATAGGACCAAATACTAGCAAGTCTGAAGGAATATTTGTTGAATAAATATTGAAATGAAATGTTTTGGGGTAAGTCTAGAAAAACGAAGAAGAAAGGTCATGTCTGATATTTTCATGTGTGTGTGTCACTGAAGGAAGGGACTGTGCAATTTAATCATAATCAGGAATCCCTTCCTTGGAAAATTAATACCAAGTTTTTCTGGCTAGTAGCTCTTCTGAAGGGTTCCATTTCCTCATGGATAATAGAAAAATGTGTGGAGACCTTGAGAGTTAAAATAATTTTAAGATTTTCACATGTAAAGGGAATTTCTACATTCCTTTAAAAAAGCAGACTAAGAATACAGACAAATACTTCTACAAGGTTAGCGACAGAGGTTTGTGCATTGGGGGAGGTTCTATTACTTGGGAACTTCTATATAGGTTTGGCCTATGGGGCTGAAATTTTTCTAACGGGTGGTCAATCTCAGACCACATTGTTGGAGGAGGTCACAGAGAGGACATGACCTCCGGTTGACCCACAAGCCCACCTCGGCAGTTGGAAGCTCCTCACCTGCCTCTGTTCTTGCCCACCACTAATACAGCTGGAGCCATTTTAAGGACGCTGCTCTGAGATACTGATGTGTTATTGAGACCAACTGGATGGTATTCGTGACTGCACTCAGTTAAGGCCTCCATATAAGCTTTAAGAGGGCTGTGGGTGGGTGTAGAGGGCTATTTGTCTTGTGGCCGCTCAGGATGAGTCTTATAAGTTCCCTTGCTTGTGAAATCTGTCACCAGCAATCTGGAGTGGCTTTCCGCTTTTTTTGTCTCTTCTTGCCCTCTGTATACATGGGCCAGTTTGCAAACCAACACACACTGAAAAGTTGTACCCGGGGAGCCCACCTAAAGACAGGTTTGTAGGAGGGTGCTCTCAGCATGGCTCCGCAGGTGGCATTATAGGGCACTGCTGAGAGCCTTAGGGAAGTCATTCCATGTGGCAGAGATCATGTGCCTGAGGGTGGGGTGGAGAGTTGGGGGTAGGGTGGGGGGTGGGAGGGGGTGGGAGGGGGGCACAGCAGGAGTCTGATCCCAAGTAGTTTGCCCCCAACAGGATGTGGAACTTTGTACAAGGCAATTCCTGTCTGCGGTTTGGTTTCTAGATTTGTTGGACCAGATCTCTAAAGTGATCTCTAAGGACCATTTTTGCTCCAAGAGAAGGTGACTTCAGGAGCAGGGAAGTCCTCTTCTTCATTTTTAGCTATGATGTTATTTTTCTTATTTTGGATGCTCTTTAAACATTCACGTGGACCCGCTTTATCATAAGAGCTGATTTTGTATTGTAATTTTATAATTAACAGTGACTTGACTTCAGAAACTTCCCAGGAATGAGATGCAGTTTCTCTTGAGTATTTGCCTATATCCAACAAGAAAGAATAATAATAAAAGCTTATGACCGCAAGATGAAGAGGCTCTAACATTTGCAGAGTAATCATTACATGCTGATCACTCTATCTGCTTTATGTAAATCTGTCCTTACAATGATCATCCCAAGCCTCCAATTTTACCCTGATTTTATAGTGAGGAGACTAAGCATTGTCTAAGACCAATGGGCTCAATTCATATTTGAATAACCTCTTCCCCCTTTTTCCAATGGAATGTATGTATATATAGTGAAAGGAATATTAAAGACAAAAAATATAAAAATATGAATTCTTGTGTCTACCCCCTCCTAGTCTATAGCTGTTTTTCCCTCTGTTTGGTTTTAATTTCAAACATGGTGGGTTTTTTTTTTTTTTTTACCACTTGCTATTCCTAATTCCTAGATGTGTTGAGGCTCACAGAATAAAACATAAAATTTCCTTGAATAATATAAAATACCATTTAAAACTCCAGGTTAAGGAGGCAGTCTGTGCAGTGGTTAAGGCAGCAACCTCTGCCTCTGGTAGTTACCACGTGCGAATCTGAATCCCGGCTCGGATCTTTATCATGCGTGTGACCTTGAGTAAGTTACTTAACCTCTCTGTGCTTGAGATCCCCCTTCTGTAAAATGGAGAGAAGAGCAGCTCATGCTTATGGATTCGTAAGAAAAGGACAATTTAATTTGTCCTTTAACCTTGCAGCGCCTCCCCTATGGCATGCATGGTATCAAGGTCTGCTATCAGAGGATTTTCTCTGTAGGTCAAAGGGCCACGAGAACAAAGTCTCTGCCTTTTCCACATAGCGTCTTCCGCACCGAGACCAGTGAGCGGCACCTGAGAAACTGTTAATAAATATTTGTTGAGTCAATGTAACACCTACAGACATTCACATTACTGCAGCCTCCTCCTCCAAGACTGTACACGTTATTAATGAATACTCAGACAGTCTCTTGGGCTAGGTTTCCAAAATAACAGGTGAATTTTTCATCAGTCCCAAGTTCCATCCATTATACACAAGCTCTACAGATTACAGCACCAGGGTGGTTGGGCCCCCTCATAAATATGCTAATCTTATTATTTCCTACTGGGGAAGAGTGGCCTGGAGCTAGGGTCTACTATTAATCTCCTGGTTTGAATACGGATGCTAAGGTAGGAGCACTTTCAAACTTAGGGGCACAATAGAAGAATTACACTTGCCACATCAAGGTGGGAAACACAGACTCTTTGAATACTTCCTGGTCACAGTGACCTCAGCAAGTGTTCTTCTGTCTGATGGAGAGGGTGGAAGTGAGGAGCCAACACTTGTTGTCGGTCGCCCTAGACCAGGAAATGCATCTTTGTCAATCCTCGTAACTACGCTGCATTTTACATTTCCCACTTTCCAGATGTGGAATTAGAGGTTCAGGGAAGTTATATAATTTGCCTAAGGAAACATAACATGATTTGAAAGGAGGACCTCTTATCCCAAAACCAGTGCTTTCTCTGTTAAATGAAGCCTGGCACATGGAAAATTTTCAGTAAATGGCAAATATTAAAAAAAAAAAAGTAACTTTATTTCTTCTGCCTGGCCAGAGATGATATTGGATGTGAGGCTGATCCTATTCTTAATTTTAAGTGGAATTTTGAAACTTTTTTGAGGATTCAGTCTTCTCTGGCTTTTGGGGGGTGAAACTGGGTTCCTTGGAAGAAGGGGCTTTCTTGGCCGAGAGATTTCTCGCAAGCACCAAGTGAAGCCAGCGGTGCAGCTGGGCTGTATTCTGTGGTCTTCCACAACTTGCACAAGACGCCCATGGGATGCCTGATGGAAAACTAGTAACCTGTCCTGCCCCTACCGCCAGTTTACCAAAATGGAATCTTAACGGGTTAGGTCTGGAGGTCTGCATTTAAAAAACCTCTAGGTGATTCTGGTGCATATTAAAGTTTTATGAACCAATTCTAGGACTTTGGAGGACACTGTACCTGGTGGGCCCCAGGGACTGGCCTTACACACTGAATCTAGAGAGGCTGGGGAGTGGGGGACAGCCTCTGGGCTTCTAAGGATGAGGACAATGTCTTCCGGCGTCTAGGCACCAGGCTTCCTGCTCCTAGGAGGAATGACCTCTTGGTTCTGAGTAGATAGTGGGGAATCCATTTTCAGGGAAGCGGTAGGGCCAGGCCAAGAAGAAGACTGTCTGGCACTTACTGGGGGGACCCGGCTATGAAAGAAGTTTTGGGAATTTAGGATTAGGTAGGTTCTGTCTGTGCAAAATGAAAATAAAATAGCTGTTGCAGGCTGGATGCTAGGTTAAGGGCTGATGATGTCAAGGGCTTTGTTTATATTGTGGTTTTTAACCTTCACAGTGAAAATCTATGCAAATGTGCACGATTAAAGTAGAGGCATTATGACATGGTGGTGAAGTGTGTGTGTCCTGGAAGACCGGGTTTAATTTTGACTCCATATTGGCAAGTGCCATATCCTTACCCCTCAGAGACTCCCTTTTCCCTTGTGTGAAAAGAAATTAATGATAATACCTACTTTATGCAGTGGTTGTGAGGATGAAATGCAATGAAAGTAAGCTAATGATGTAAAGGGATTAGCATAGTTCACAGGATATAGTAGGTTCTCAATACCCCCTTGACAGCAGTTTCTGTAAGGGCAGGGCTGAAGCCCACTCAGTTCATCACTGTGTCCCCAGTTCTTTGTGCATACTAGGCATTCAACAAACATTAAATATGGGTTGAATAAATGAGTGCATAATGGAAGTAACAGGCATTTGAAGGCCAGGGCCTCATCAGAAACCTAGGGAATTATAATATTGATACTATAAAATGGTTTATTTATTTATTTTTTAAGTAGGAGTTTGTTTTATTTTTTACTTTTTGTCATCAAGTAAAGAGCTTTAAATAAGCTTAAGGCGAAACATTTTGGGATATTATTATTATTATTATTATTTTTTGTTAGTCACCATATAGTACATCATTAATTTTTGATGTAGTGTTCCATGATTCACTGTTTGCGTATAACACCCAGTACTCCATGCAATATGTGTGTGCCTTCCTTAATACCCATCACCGGGCTAACCCATCTCTCTACTCTCTACCCCTCTAAAACCCTCAGTTTGTTTCTCAGAGTCCATAGTCTCTCATGGTTCGTCTCCCCCTCTGATTTCCCCCCTTCACTTTTCCCTTCCTTCTCCTAATGTCCTCCATACTATTCCTTATGTTCCACAAAGAAGTGAAACCATATGATAATTGACTTTCTCTGCTTGACTTATTTCACTTAGCATGATCTCCTCCAGTCCCATTCATGTTGATGTAAAAGTTGGGTATTCATCCTTTCTGATGGCTGAGTAATATTCCATTGTATATATGGACCACATCTTCTTTAACCATTCATCTGTTGAAGGGCATCTTGGCTCTTTCCACAGTTTGGCCGTTGCGGACATTGCTGCTATGAACATTGGGGTGCGTATGACCCTTCTTTTCACTACATCTCTGTCTTTGGGGTAAATACCCAGTAGTGCAATTGCTGGGTCATAGGGTAGCTCTATTTTTGTAAAATGGTTTAATATTGAAATAAAATTAACAAGATCCTCAGGGAAGACTGAAATCTTTCCAAGCTTTGCTCCCTACCCATTTAATACCAAGAAGAATTTGAGTGTTTTGAATACTTTTTGTATGCAAAATGGTTTTTCTTTGGTCTTTCTCCCTTCTTCCCTCCCTCCCTCCCTCCCTCCCTCTCTCCTAATTAGGAACCCTCTGAAAACAACCTTGTCTGTAGGCCGTAGGTCCAGTTATAAACCTCTACAAGCAAGGGGGAAACACAAATCTGCTTTCTTCTAGCTGGCACACAAATCTGGAATCTAGGATTATTAAGGTTTGGAATGAGGCACCTAAGAACTGTGTCCTGAGAAGGTTCTCTCCAGAGTCCCTGACTGTGGTGCATCTCCTCCTCCAATGGATGTGCTTAGTTAAGAGACTGTGACAGGAAGACATGAGAAGTTTGGAAATAATTGTAATTTGAAATCTAGGGCTCTGGGAACCCCTTGCTCTGTGAAGGAGCTGGAGTTGGGGCCCTGCTTGATTCCTATGGCCTGAGGGCTCCATGACATTCAGTGGCATTTTTAACTGTATTACTTCAGGTCCCTGGAGGCACCTGTCAGGACAGGGGATCTGAGTGCAAGGCACAGACCGGGGCCCCAGTGGCTGGTTTGGGCAGCCTGGTGTAGGTAGGCTTCAGGGATCAGAAAGGGTGAGGATGCATTTCTAGGGGCATCGGCTGGCAGAAATTTTTTTTTCCCCTGGGTCCTCTGAAAGTCTTTAAAATCCAACTATGAATTCCAAGCAAGCATCTTATCCATATAATCTGTTACATTATCTATAAAAATGGTGGAAATATTTTTCTCCCAGAATTGTAGTGAGATGAAATACTATATGGAATTGCTTAGATGAACAGTGCAAACAAAATCCTGGGAAGACTGGTAAACAAGTAGCAGAACTTCATTCAACTGATGTATTAAAAAATTCTCGGGGCACCTGGGTGGCTCAGTCGGTTAAGCGTCTGCCTTTGGCTCAGGTCATGATCCCAGGGTCATGGGATTCAGCCCACATCAGGCTCCCTGCTCAGTGGGGAGGCTACTCTCCCTCTCCCCCCTGCCCATGCTCGCTTGCTCTTTCTCGCTCTTTCTTGCTCTCTCTTGAATAAATAAATAAAATCTTTAAAAAAAATTCTCAACTTCTCCTAAAACAGAATTTCTACTTGACAATTCTGTTAGTTCATTTGAAATTACTAAACTTAACTGAATGAACAGAATTCTATTATTTAGAAATAACCTATAATTTATATTTTTTCCTACAGAAGTGCCCTTTCTGATGTTTAACTGACATAGAGTCGTATAAAAAAATGAGTTTCTAAAAAAAAAAAGTCCCACATTGTGTTACCTTGTCTTTTGCTATTGATCTAGCACTGTGACAGCTGCTAGTGACAGTCTCAGAAAACCTGTATAAAATCAAACATCCTCTTCTGTGGTTCCGTTTCAATACTTTGTGTGTCACAGCCTATGGCTGGAAGTTAAATTCAAGACATCCTCAGAGCTGAAGCACAGGTGACTTAGCTAAGGTGCCTGGAAAGCAGGAAGTATGTTGCCTAGCAACCAAAAACATTTGACAATATCCAGTACATCTCCTGTTCAGTGTTCTCAGCCTTCCTGTTTTTCCAATTCATGAAGCAGATGTCAAGTCTCCTGTTTAAATTTTAAAGGCATGAAACACCATAGTGAAAAGCAGGGACCGCGCTTTCATTTGCAAACTAACACATTGGCTTCAACTCCAAATCTTGGGGAATTTGTAGAGACTCATTTCCTTCATGTTGATTTCCCCTGCCTCCTCCTCCAAACAGAACTAGTACACTGCCTTTTTTCCCCCCTTTTAACTTGTAAGGAGAGTTAAGCTGCTTATAAACTGGGGATGCTTACCCAGAATATTGATAAAGAAGACAAGAATAGGAAAAGACCATTCACTGATTCATTTATTCTTTCATTCATCCTATGGTGAATTAACAAATAAATGCAGTATTGTTTAGTAAATAGCGAGAAATCAGACACATGTGAGTTCAAATTCCTACCTCACTCTGAATTACCTCATTTGAAATTATTTAACCTCTTACCAAATTTCAATTTCCTCTTCATAAAAGGGAATAATAGGACCTACCTTATAGGTTTTTTTTTTTTTTTGAAAATATAGTGAAATAAAGTAGGTAGAGGGATCAACATAGGTCATGGTAGAGTGGGAGTGCTCAATAAATTATGGGTGATACTATTGCTACTTTATTTTTGTTGGTAAGTTCTCTAAGTCTACGCTGTGAAACAGAGGTGTCTGTAACTTAGTGGAAGTGAGTATAGGCTCTGGAGTCAGACTACCTCATCAAGCAAGTTTCTTAACCTCTCAATGTCTTGATTTTCCCAGGTATAAAAGGAGGCTAACAATAGCATTTTACTTCACATGTTGTGAGAATGGAATGCGAGACTACACGTAAAGAGTGTAGCCCAATGCCAGGCACATAGGGTTAGCACTCCACGAAAGTTGGCTACCATCTTCATCCTTCTATATCCTTGGCAGTGGAGTTACAAAGATGAATAAATCATGGTCCTTGGTGTTGAGTAGTCTCCTGGGGGTCCAGGCATTTGCTGGAGCACACTTAAAAGTAATTACCTAAAAGGGGACATTGATAATAAAGGTATAAACAGAAAGCTATGGAAGCCCCAGTAAGGGTGTTACGCTCCTAAGGCAGCTATTGGAACTGGTTCTCACACTTGGCTACACATTAGAATCACCTTTAAAAATGACTGATGTCTGCATTCCCCTGCCAGAGATTCTGGCAATTGGTATGGGCCACAGAACCTGGGCCTCAGGAGTTTTTGAAACTCTGGGATGATTTTAACGTACAGCCTAGTGTTGATACCAATCATATTTACTGCAAAATTGGCACAAGTATCTGTGAGGTGCCCTGAGGTTCTTACCCTTGTTATGTCTGCTCTGCTTCAAGCATTTTGGAGGAGCAAGTGGAATAATGGCAAATAGCAATCTCTTTGATCTTCCAGGTGGTAGTATTAGCAGTAAAACTAATACTGACAGTAAATGCTATCATTTATTTGGAACTTCCTATGGGCCAGGCACTGTGCCAGGGGCTTCTCATGTATCTCATTTAATCATCCCAACAACCCTAAAACTTAGGGGACTTTTATCTCCTTTGCACAGATGAGAAAACCAATGATCAAAAATTTAACTCGTTTACCCAGAGTCTCAAGATTAGTAAGTGGCAGATGTCTCTGCCCCCCACCCCGCCCCGCCCCCCGCAATTCAGCCACAGGCTGAGGTCTCCGTACCAGAGAAACTAGACCCAGGAAATCAATACCACTGTCCACTCGTATGCTCTCCTGGGCCTTTCTCCTTGAATTTCCGCTTGCAAATAATAAGAGAAAATTGAAGTATGCTTGCTCTGTGATATTCCATTGGCTGTGTTTTGTGTTGAAATGTTAAATAAGCTAGCTGTGAGGCGTCCGGTGGGGAGGAGCCTGGGGTTGTCCGGGGCTGGGGGGGGCACAGGGCTTTGGTTTGGACTGCAGCGTGGACCTGTAGAGGACAGGGCTTTGGGGAGGTAGGGAGAGTAAGTTAGGCATTAGAGCTGGGTGGGGGTGCGGCCACAGAAAGCTCTGTTCTTGTTTATCATGGAAGACGTCTGGGCCTGGCACAGAGACCAGAAGCCAGGGGTGGGGGTGGGGGATGGGACACACAACTTTCTCTTTTCTTGAAGTTCCTGAGATTACAGTAGCACTGGCCTGGATTGGGAGTGGAAGGCTAGCAAGGCAGAAGAGACAAGACCAGACCTGTGTCTAGTCAAATTTCATCTTCACCCACTTGGAAATAGTGTAGACCTAAATGTGGTTGCTTCTACACACCGAAGAGGACAGGTCAGTGAGGGTGACTAACGTGGCCCTACACATACAAAGGGCAGTGTATAATCACAAAAAGAACACTAACTGTTGTTTGGGGAAGGTCTACTCTGTGCTGGACACTTTGCATACATTATCTCATTTAATTACTAAAAAATCCTATGAACTTAGAATTATCAGATAATACATATCGAATATATATATATATCAGATAATAATATCGAATCTCTAATACTGTAAGTTTTTTGCCGAAGATCAAACAGCTGGTGATTTGAGAGCTAGGCAAATGCCTCCTGTCTGTGGCTACTGACACCAAAGGCAGGGAGGTGGGGGGGCCGTGAAATATGGAGTTACCCAGTGTGTGTCTTAGAGTGGATGTGAACATTGAACTTTCAACAAATGGTCATGAAATCTGACGGGCCACGGTTTTCCCCTACCTCCCTAAATGCTTAAAGTTGTCTCCTGTGGCCTGACACGGGGGTGGTAGAAGTGGAGACCTGCTAGGACTAAGGCCAAAATGTGTGTTCCATGTTGGTACTTTTCTCCTTCTGCTCCTGGGTTTATTTTTCCATGCAAACCCTTTTTGGAAGAAGGGGATGGGGTTTTATTCCTCTTAACATTGATTCTAGGATATTTGGCATTCTATTTCCTGGAGGAGATGGTTTTGACTCTAAGTTTGGTGTTTCTTTTTAACAATAATTATTTCAGATATGCTATATCTAAATAACAGTTCAAAAGGCCTAGGAATGAATAACTTTAAAAAGTTGGAAAAAAATATTACAACTGTAAAACGCATTCTTTTTTTTTTTTTTTTTGGGTCTTTCCCCAAATACAAACATCAACCCTTCTGGGGTGTGTACGTATGTTATGTGGGTATGTGTATCCAGAACTCATTTTCAGACGTTTTCTGTGTAATTAAACTCTAATTTGAACATTCCGGTGATCATAAATTTTATGGAAATAAAACCTCCTTTCTATTACTTGAAAGTAGCCAATGAAATATGAATCCACAATTCATAGTATCTCATATGGGTTCTCCTCTAGGCTAGTCCCACCTACGGGATGGCTTGTGGGGCAAGTCAGGCCTGATTATTGAGAGGTCTCTGCAACGCCTAAATAATCTCTCCCACCCCACCTGCTGATGCACAGTGCCAGCATGGCTGTCAGAGGCCTGTGACTCAGAAGTAACCCTCTGGGACTGTGGCCAAGGAAATATCCCTACATGGACACCACTGGGGAGATAGGGCCAGGGACTCAGGGTAGGTCTCTGCTCCAGTCAGATCAAGTTGCTAGGGGGCTGGCATAGGGATATAGTCAGTGGACCATTTCCCCTGAAATGGTTGGATTGGGATCTCAGCTTGAGGGTTGAGATTGGGAACATGGTGTTCTCTGAGACCTGGGACCATGGGTTTATGGGAAAGGACCTGGGTTTTGGTTTAGAGGACTTTGGAGAGGTGGCCAAAGGAGAGTTTGTGCTAACTTGGATTTGAATTTGAAGAAAGGGAAAGGGTGGTGGTGGTCGGTCCCCAGAGGGGAGAACAGAAGTGGAAGAGGCTGGAGACTTGCGGAAGTTGCATTTTCTAGAAGTCAGGAACTGATTATGGTTGGAAAATACTGCGACCACTCAAATGTCCCCTTTATTCCTAGCCTTAACTGAAAAGCCCCTGGGAGTGGGCTGGTACTGAGCACATGCAAAGGAGGCAGAACTGAGTCCTGATTCTCCCACTAACTGTTATTACGACTCCAAAAGCCAGTTACACTTTTGCATCTCATGTTCTTAAACTGCAGGAGAGGAAAAGTGATTGCTCTCTTGTTCTCCCATCTGACAAGGTATTTTTTAAATAAAAGTTTTCACCTTTGTGAGAGGAAAATATTTGTTTAGAGCAGCTCTGTCCAGGAGAATTTTTTTTTTTTTTAAATGATGGAGATGTTCTATAACCCTGCACTGAGTGATGTGTAGCCACTAGCCACAAAAGGCTCAAATTGAGCACCTGAGATACGGCTAGTGAGTCTAGGCTACAGAATTTTAAATGTAATTAAATTCATTTAGCTTCACCTTTGGGTGATGCCCAAAACATTTTGCAAATGACAGAAAACAGGGAAGAGATGATCTCTTATTATGTGATCTTTCTCCCTGGGGACTGCCACGAGTTTGGAACCACCGGAGATAATTGTTTGAGTGTAATTTATACAGAAAATTAAACAAAGGGCATGCCATTTTTTACCATGGAACTTGAAACTTGTTTTCCATGGAGGATGGAGATTTTAAATAAAATTACCTAAACATAAAAGCACTTCATCAACTACTAAAGCTGTATTTCTCAAATTCCAGCATTATAAATTGAGAGGATCCTCTTCTCCAGGGCATGACATTCATGGTCTATAAAGAAAAGCATTTCTTTTATTGCTTAAGAAATATACCTTAGACTTTCCTCCTGAATATTCCTTGAGCTTTTAAAACTCTGGGAATTGTGTTGATTTATGCCATCCTTCAAACCACACTATTTCTCACTTTAACATCTTATAATAAATGCTTGAAATTGCTCAGATTAATTCCTTTTGAATTATTCAGTATTTAGAAAGAGCCTGGGTCTATGGCCAGTAGTGGTCCACATGGAGGAACCAAGATCTACACATTCCTGTAAGCAGATACATGTTCACAGGGACAAGGTCTATGGAGAGCAGTTATACCATTCGCGTGACTCAAAGCTTTCATGACTCAATTTAGGCTATGTATATATTTTCCCATGACTTTTGGCCCAAAGTTAACTGAGTACCATTAATTAAAGAATAAGCGTCCCCTTCCCGCCACACCCCCCCCCCGTGATTAAAACACTTGTAGTCTTCATAATTTTCAACCTGAATAATGGACTTGAATGGCTACTGTTTTGTTTTGTTTTGTTTTGTTTCTGGGCATCTGAAAGGGACTTACTGGGGTCTCTACATGACTATCTGACTGAAATGACCAGCTGGAAGCCAAAGGGGCACAAATGGAGAACTAAAATATCTCCCTGTTCTTTCTCTCTCTTTTTTTGTTTTTGGTTTTTTTGTTTTTCTTCCTCCCCAGCCACATCCTCTTTGTTTTCCTGAAAGCTTTAGGAATAGTGGAATGGTGGAAAGCATGTAGGCAAATCCCAGTGTCAAAGACATTCTAGCTCTGCGGCCCTGTGCTCAATTCCAGCTTCCTCTCCTACAAAACAAGAATATGAGTTTCTGTTAGAGACGAAAATGTCAAGGATTCAGTACCTAGCAAATGGGAGCCCCTTAATAAATGGTTATCAATATTATTGGTAAGACTTCATGGTCATTCTCTTTATTGTCTGATCCTCTGTTCATTTTTGCTTTCCTCCTTGTTTCCCTCTTCTTTCTTTCTTTTTTTTTTTTTAAAGATTTTATCTATTTATTTGACAGAGACCAGCGAGAGAGGAAACACAAGCAGGGGGGAGTGGGAGAGGGAGAAGCAGGCTTCCCGCTGAGCAGGGAGCCCAACGTAGGCTCAATCTCAGGACCCTGGGATCATGACCTGAGCCGAAGGCAGATGCTTAATGACTGAGCCACCTGGGCGCCCCTCCCCCTTATTTCTTTTCTGTTAATGTTAATCATCCTTTTCATATTCCTCTCAGTTATCTTAAAATTTTAAAAGAATAAGGCTATATGAATAATTAAGTAATCTTCATCCCTTTCTTTGTTTAAATTTCCTTCTTTAGTCTGCTCCCTGCTAACTAGCCCATCTCTATATTTTTATATTATATATTTTAAAAAGATGGTAAAGTTGAGGACACTGTAGGATGAAGATACTTAAGAGTAAAGGAAAAAGTATATTAAGTATCCACTTTATAACAGACACCGGGAATAGACACCTGCAGTAAGGAAGGAATGTGTGGTCTGTGTACCCTAACTCCATTTGCTTCTGTGAGCAGAGATTTGACAGTGATGGACTCAGACTTGGTTCCTATCCCTTCATTAACAGTTTTCAGCCCTGGTAGTTACATAGAAGTGGATGCTATTAGAATTTTAAAGAAAATCACCAGACTTGATTTATTTTTGCTTTGAAAAAAAAAATCCCCTAGCATGTAAGCAGGTTTAATTGAGTTTAGATTGGCTGTTATAGTAAAATCTTAGAAGGGGAGGACCTTTGGCTCTTTTACATCAGTGGGGCTCAGTTTCACATTCCCCAGGCAGACTCTAAGTTTTAGGACTCTATTTTAAGAGTATTTTAAAAAAGGAACAATTTCTTGTTCCTTTTTAAAAATTACTCTTCAAGAGGGTCTTGTGGCTGAGGAAAGAAATGAGTTGGAAAAAGATGAGCTCTTATTTCTCTTATTTAGTGCTGTTGGCTGAAGTATTTCCTCCGTGTCTTTTTAAATCTGCTACTTTAGAATTGGAAGAATATTGAGAATTCTTATGTTCTGGAAGGAAATAGCCATGTAATGACACAGAAAACTTCTTCATGTCTTTTGATTCGTGTTTCCTCTTTCGAGAAAGAAGGGCATTGGGCTGGCACTGTATGGTTTGAAAATTCCTTTTAAGGAATTGGAGTTCCCAGGCTCAGGTGATTTAAGGAACCATCCTGGTTAAGGGATGGTAAGCTGGAAGAGAGCTTGCCATACACTTTCCAAAATATTTGTCTACTTCTTAAGGGGTTAGGCACAAAATAAAATTTTAAAGAAATTTGCTAAATGTTTTAGACTGTGAGTGGGATTCCTTTTTTTTTTTTTAAAGATTTTATTTATTTGACAGGGAGAGAGAGAGAGAGAAAGAGAGAGAGAGCACAAGCAGTGGAAGCGGGAAAGGGAGAAGCAGGCTCCCCGCTGGGCAGGGTGCCCGATGCGGGGCTGGATCCCAGGTTCCTGGGATCATGACCTGAGCCGAAGGCAGCTGCTTAACCTACTGGAACCACCCAGGTGTCCCTGAAGCGGGATTCCTTAGTTGATAGGAGAGAAGTACTGAATTGTGTACCAGAAGACCTAGTGATTTTTCTACCTAGTTTGGCATCCATAAGCGATCAATATGAATTCTTTGGGCTTTAGTTTTCCCACTGTAAAATTAATGTAATTGCATCTGCACAGAATTATTATGAAGATTGAATGTGATTATGCACGTGAAAGTACTTCTCAAACTCAAAGGCTTTAATAGATGTTTATATCTCTGGATCACTTGTTAGCTTTTGGCATATGTTGCAGAAATTCCATATGCTGCCCTTAAGTTGGTTGAAGCAGTGACCTTTAAGCTTCATTCCAACCCTTTGTCTACCACATGAAGATCTTCCTGTGGGCAAACTATCCCCAGTATTGAATATGACCACATTTTTTTTCTAATGGGAAACCTATTTTATGTCAATGATATGTTCTTAAAACTTTGCATAGTATATAATTTGAATAACTGAAAGCTAATTTTCGCAAATCAGTAAATGTAAAAGAGATTGCATTTCTGGAACACAGCAATCTACAGCCATTATGGCAATTCCTCCCTCCTTTCTTCTTTCTTTCTCCTCCTCTCTTATTCTCTTGTTCTCCCCATTTTCCTTTTCCTCTTCTTCTTTTTCTTCTCTTTTCCTCCTTTTTCTCTTCTCTCTGTCCTCCAGAGAGGCTTTATAGATCTAGATATAGAATTACCTACTATTTATAGAGATTTATCTCCAAAATCAGCAGCTCATTGTTCCTTGGTACTTGTTTGGCCTTCTTTAAAGTATTTTAGCATATCTAATCTTTCTTCCAAAGTTATTTATTTTGGGAGTTTGTTTTTTGCACTGGCAACATGATTTGATTAATGATTAGAAACTTTGTTACAGTATTTATTTATTTATTTTTAAAGATTTTATTTATTTATTTGACAGAGAGAGACACAGCGAGAGAGGGAACACAAGCAGGGGGAGTGGGAGAGGGAGAAGCAGGCTTCCCGCAGAGCAGGGAGCCCCATGCAGGGCTCGATCCCAGGACCCTGGGATCATGACCTGAGCCGAAGGCAGATGCTTAACAACTGAGCCACCCAGGCACCACTGTTACAGCATTTAAAAAGGAGTATATAATCATAACAGTGAGTGCTACAGATTTCCATTTCCATTCATGGAAACTCAGTTTAGCTAAGTTTAATACTTCAAAGACGGCAAGTGCAACAGCCTATAAGAAAGCAACAAAGAATGAAAACCCTTGAATGTTTCCAACCTGTTTCAACATGTGAGTTTTCTTTATGAAGTCCAGCTACACCTAACCACTGCTGGAGTCCCTGATATATCCCCTTTCCCTTTGGTGAGGTTTCCCTAGTAATACTTAGTAATATTTCATCTTTTCAATGGACATATTGTGAAGTGATGGTCAGTGTATGACTGGAGAAGACTCAACTTCAAGTCCTGGTCCCACGACTCAACTAACTTTAGGACCTTGGATAGACAACTAACCATTCAGTCTGTATTTCTTTCTTTAGAAAAAGGAAGGGGGAAAGAAAGTATTTCTCAGAGTATTTGGGTGTCCATTGAGATCATTTAGATGACTGTGTTCTAGAACTTCTAAAGTGTTATATAAATGCAGTATGTTATTCCTGGTAAAACATCTCATCTTTGAAAACTACTCAAAGCACAATAAATGGGAGAAAAATAATCTTAAAAAATCTGATTACCAAGAAGCTTGCATTACCAAGTCAATCTATATTTTTCACTACCCTTTCAGAGGAGAGAATGTCACAGATTCACTGTTAACAACAAATTTACACTATAACATGTAGCACTTAGTATTTTCTTTATATTAGGATTTTCTGAATGTTACTTCATTTAAAATTTTGTGATACATGCTAATGCTCTGAAGATTTTTGTTTGGTTTAAGCCCAAACTAAGTTCAAAGTTCATTTCTCTGTTTCTTGTATTTTTAATACTTAGAGTAGTTTTTTTTAACACATGAAAGACATCGTAAACATTTGTTCAAATAGGAATATGCACTGATAGCAAAGCTGATAGACCTTGCTATTCACATTTTTTGATGGGAATATGAAGGGAGTTCACCATATTTATTGAAGTCTTACTCTGTTTTTCTTTTTTTTTCATATTCACCAACTTCCTTTTTTTTTCCTTTCACAAGAATGAAAGAATATACAAGTATAAACAAAAAAAATCTACAAAGACATGAAATTTGAGCTGGAAGTTCGGTAGTTAAAAAAATTAACATTCCAAATTTCACATTTAGGTAATTTTTTTTTCCGTCTTCTGCTTTTATTGTCCCTGGAATGGCAGATAGGATAAATGCATTACCTCTGAGACGGTTATTTCCACATATAATGTAGCAAATTATGAATGAAAAAGCATTCTTAGGGAGTTTTCAGCCTCAGAGTTGTTTTTGCGCTGCATGAGTTCTATTTCTGTGAGTACTCATTATAAATTCATCATCTTTTGTGTTGTTAAAATAATTAGTGTGTTTTTACTTGAAACCTGAGGTGACATATCAATAAGATTTGATGACAAATCTTAGAAAGTTGTCAGAAAAAATATCATATGCTTGAATTTTAAAAATTCATGCTCTAGCGGCTAGCCACTAGCTTTATTCTGGAGGTGAAGTAGCAAAATTTATGTCATAAGACTAAACCTCAAACAATCGTCCCATAAAATATCTTTCACCTGAGCACTCAAAATCTCATTAGTCTCTTTTATTTCGAAACTGCTAAACTTTGAGAATTCTTATCTGAAATGTCAAAACAAAGGAGAGAGTTGTTATAGCCTACCTCATTCTTGGTTCCTAATTGTGCTCACCTTAAACCTAATCTCTTTTCTCCCCTCCTATTTCATTAATAAGCTCAGGAATATTACCCAGACTTTAATTGATAGTTACCTTAGCAATAGTAGACCCGAAGTTTTCAGTAAGATTTCAACTGCTTCAGGCAAATTTATTTTTCCTTCCAATTACATTCATTTGTAGTTTCACCTTTAGGAAGAAAGCCTATTTAAAAATAGGTAGTTTATTGGAAATCTTCCGTTTCCAAGGATTTTTTGGATTTTCCCCTTTATCTTCATTTAGATTTTCAGAGAAGACAATGTAAATACTGAAATTTTCAAAATTGTAGCATTGTCCCAAAATTCTGTTGGTTGCGCAGGAACAGAGATAGCAGTCATAAAAATAAAAAATAACAAATAAATTGAATAATAAAAATTGTGGTTCTGCATCAAACTTTATGTTACAAACCCGTGGTGACTTTCACAGTTTTTGAAACTTCCTCCCTGACTTGCAGTGCTATTTGTATTTCCTGTAATTGTTTTACTCACATGATTCCTGGGCATTATTCTAATTTCCACAGGCAGCATTGAGCATTCCACTGGATACGTGTCTCGTCTTTCATGTTCTCTTTGTAGAAGTGTTCCTTTAGCAATAGCTACTAGATTCCCATTGCGCAGCCACGTAGAAACTCCAGACTCACAAACAGAGGCTTATTACAAAAATATGAAGAAAATCAATGAAGAAACTTTTGGATGTGAACATTAATCTTCCTTTTATCAAGCCATGGACCAAAAAATCTGATCTGACTTTCCAAATTATCCATGTAGTTCACTCTCTTCATGAGAGGTAAATCAGGAATCAACCCTTTTTTAGTGGCACTGCAATTATTTTGGAAAATGTCACTGCTGCAAAGATGTAAAGGTTTCCTTAGTTCCTATTTCCAAGAGCATCTTCGTGCAGATTCCTGGATGGAAATGCAGAGCTCTGTGTGTTATTGTTAGTCTCCTCCACTGGGCCATTTTGTCCTTGGATGGTATTTGTTTTCCTAAATCAAGCATGCTCAAGAGATATTCCCCGTCTATCTAAATCTGTTTAGATTTCCTATAAGAGGCACTTGCTAATTTGCTTCCGAGTTTAAAAAAAGTAATAAAAGCAGTCTGTACTTCTTGCCAGTAGATATTCATGATCCAGAATAGCTTGGGATGTGATTTGCTCCTCTTTTAAATAAAAGGTTTTCTGAACTAAGCAGATAGATTATGTCTTGCTATCACTCTGATTCATCAGGGAATCTCCTTGGTAGCTAGCTTTTTCACTTTGTGTTTTGGGAAAGTTCTTTCAATTAAAAATGAACAAATTAAAAATTGTATAGCATATACAAATATGAACCTAGGGACATATATAAAAAGGTATTACTAAGAAGTGATAGTTTCCTATTTGTGAAAGTGTGGGAGTAGCAAGGTCTCTCTCTTTCTCTAACATAATGACATGGGAATGGGTTATAGAACACTAATTAGGGTTATAGATTTTAAAAATGGTGTTTTAAACCATTTATCATAAATTCACAAGAACCTGTGGTTCTGGTAGTCAGTGTTTTTTCATGAAGCTTGGGGGAAGTTTTCACTTTACCCAGAATTTGTAACTTGAGTGGCACTTATCTCTAATTTAAAAGGGTAAAGGATAATTTACTCAGAAAATATTGACTGGACTATTAAATGCTTAATTAAGTTTTCTTCTTTCAGTTTCTACCTATCATTGCTTGTTCCTTCAGACTGATACTGTTTAAAAGAGGCAGCACTTGGCAGACTATGGGAACATTATTGATGAACTTCATAGTAAGGAGATAAAAATTGCCTACTTTGGAGTTGATAACAATGACAAAAATCTTCTCACCTGCATGCCAATAGCTCTGCAAGGCAGCGTGATGATGTTATGCAAAAATGAGGTTACTAAAGTATTAAATATTAATTTCTTAATTTAAAAGTAGAGTCAATGTTGATATGGCTAGCTGATTTGGCAAGGATGAGCAATAGCTGCCTTGATCTCTGACTGCCTTTAGATGGTACTAATACTGACAGGCTAATATTGTGGTGCTAACTCTATGTCTCAATGTCATAAGACAATAGTCACTCCATGGGGTATCTGAAAGAGCCACTAAAACAAGCATTCTCAAATGTGGATTTCTTGGGCTAGAATATCATTATTGCTAATTGTGGCCTGTTTAATGAGCTTTTAAAATACTGACAGCTACTGGTCTTAGGCCCATCCACACTCCCATCTGTCAAGGGTGGTTAGTGGCAGAGCCTAGGCATGAATATAAACCCAGGCCTGCCTCACGTCACAATCTTTGCTCTTCACCAAGATTACTCTACCTTTTACTCCATAGACCTCTCTTCAATAGTCTGTAACCTCTATTCAGGTGGAATTAGGCAGAGGCAGTGTCCTTGGAGAAGCTGTCCAGCATTCAAAGTTCTGAAAAAGTATAAGAGGAAGGAGCAAGCCTTCCAGATGGATGAAGGACTTAGATATTTGTTTAGGTAAGAAAGGGAGAATATGGCAGATGAGTATTTTTGACCAGTGTTTGATAAGCCTATAAAATTGGGGTCATTAGCAAAGAGAAGTAGTTGATGGGTAAAGGTTAAACTGAGATCGAGGCTGTGCTGTTCCATATGATAGTCACTAGTCACATATGACTGTTAAGTACTTGAAATTATGGCTTGTCCAAATTAAGATGCCCTGTAAGTGTAAAATACACACCTGAATTTTAATTCTTAGCATAGAACAGATTGTAATATATTACATTAATAATGTTTACATGGTAACATGTTAAAATGATATTTTAGATATATTAAAATCATCAAAATTGATTTTAGCTATTCTTTTTACTTTGCTTTAATGCGGCCATTAGAAAACTTAAAATTATATATATGGCTCGCTTCTGGGGACTGCACTATATTTCTACTGGACAGTGTTGATTTCGAGTTTGAAATTGAGGGCAATATTGCTTAGGAGATGTTGAAGGGAAGATCTGAGTAGGTAAGTGATAAAATGAAAATTATACTTGAAGGTTGTATTCTTATAGTTGTTGCAGAATAGAAAAATTTGCAGGGAGAAGACCTTAGAGGAGGTCTTAGAGGAAGAGATGGCCGATACCATCATTGTGCAAGCACTATGTGCCAGGCACACTGGTCCATTATCTTTCTGATTCCTCACAACAACCTTGGTATGTAATTATTTCTGTTTCAAGATGAGAGAATTGAAGGGTAGAACTGCTAAGCAATTTGCCCCAAATTATCTAACTTAATGAGAGAAGACTGAGGATCCAAACTTAGACTCATTCCATGTCCTTCCACTTGACCAGGCAGTTGGAGAAGAATGGCTGGAGCTGCTGGGTCATGACTATGGAGATGGGGAACATGAAGAAAACAGAGCAACAGAAAACTTAGCAGGCCTTGAGAAGAGACCAGTGTAAATGGTTAGGAAAAAGGAGATATAAACAAACCTTAGGATCAAGAGCCCTGGAGATGTAGAGTGAAGTAAAATAAAGATCCAAGTCCCAGCTTGGGGGTTCTGATGATGGAAAAAGTGCTGATCTCTGCAAAATCCATTACATAAATTAATTGCAGTAACATACATGAATTGGGCTCTTACTGTAGTAAGACACTGTCTAGCTGGATGAGAGCAAAAGGAACCACAAAATAGAGTTTCTAGTCTTGTCTACTTGGGAAGGCAAGAAATAAGCCTCTGAAACTGGTAACAAATCTCAAGGTAGTGCAAATAATGGTACCTGTCTAGGAGGTAGAAGGTATAACTTGGTTCTCATCCTAGATTTTTGGATAACTAGTAGCGTGGCCTTGTGTAAATTACTTAACCCTTCTAATGGTCAGCTTTCTTATCTGTAAAGTTGGCATGACATTATCTTTTCATGGCTGTTAAGAGGACCAAAATCCAAATGAGTGAGAACCAATATCCATATGCATACACCTTATGAATTGTAAAGTACTATAACTGACTTGAAAATCCATTCATTAGCTAGTAATGGGTTAGACAGATATAGGACCACTGTTTTTTTGGGATCTTTGTTAAATCTACAGATGTTGTCAGGCTTCTGACTCATTCCTAGTAGCACCTGACTCATTCCTAGTAGCACCTGGTAGTAGTGAATTCCATGGGCCCTGTCATCTATTTTAAGAAGTAACATTTATTAAGGAAATATAACTAATTTTTACTTCCTACAGCAACTCTGTAAAGTTGGTATTGTTGGCCTCATTTTACTAATGGGAAAACCAAAGCTCTGAGTTTTAGCAACTCTATTAGTATGTGTGACATGATGGCCTTAAATCTAGGTTCTCTCACACAAGTTTTTGTGCCCTAGCCTCCAATTCCCAGAGTCGGATCCTTTTTTTATTTGGAGTAGGACCCATGTATGCATATTTTGAAAAACTTCTAGAGATTGCAATAGGTACTGAGGCTCAGGAACCACTGCTCTGGCAAGCTCTTTGGGACAAGTGTATTGTGAGGCAGCTGGGAGCTTGGACTGTTAGAACAGTTTCAATCCCCGATTCCTGGGCGCCTGGGTGGCTCAGTTCGTTAAGCGACTGCCTTCGGCTCAGGTCATGATCCTGGAGTCCCCGGATCGAGTCCCACATCCGGCTCCCTGCTCAGCGGGGAGTCTGCTTCTCCCTCTGACCCTCTTCCCTCTCGTGCTCTCTCTCTCTCATTCTCTCTCTCAAATAAATAAATAAATAAATCTTAAAGAAAAAAAAAAAAAAAGAATCCCTGATTCCTGGAGCTTCTACTGATTGTCCTAATCCTATCTGGCAGGAACACACAGGTAGTCTGAAAAATCTTTCAATGAAAGCCCTTTAGACACTTCAGGTGTTCTTTGGGGTGATATTTTGAAGGTATCTGGGACCTAATAGATTAACAAAGTTTTCAGACTCCAAGTCTGGTATTTTTTCTTTACTGGGGCACTTTTTGCTGAGAGAATAGGGATGAGAATTAAAGGCAAGGTAGTTAGATGAGGAGAGTGTGGGTCTTTTCTGGATGCCTAGACTGGGTACGTATAAATGCCAGTAGAGAGCCCTAGGGGTAGATGTCAGAGACATAACCACAGTAGTTTCAAGAGCCAAAAGGAGAAATTAGAAATTCCTGGTATTTTTGAATTGGATTCGAATATTTTTTCAGTTAAATTTAATATTAAGTATTTTAGCTATATTTCTGTTTTCCTGCCTTTTAGATTTCCCAAGTGATAAAACAAAAACTCCTCAAAAATAAAGAAAGGGAAAAAAAAAAGGTTTGGGTAAAGAACAGCCAAAGTGAGTACAGCTAGGCTCCAGACAGCCCAGCTAGGAGGTGTAGAAGCTGTCAACACAGCTGGAGGACATGGGCAGTCCTGGAATAAGTGTGCTTCTAGCCAGACAGGCCTTAAAGAGACCTCTGGGGCCTCACTAGGCAGGCATTGGCAGAGTCAGATTAAAAGAAAAGGCACAACTCTTCTTCCATCTCCAGCTCCCTCTAAATGTCTTTACATGACATTTCTAAGGACAGATCATCTTGTGAATGGGGACATTTTAAGCAGGCTTGCCTCAGTTCCTTGTTGGAAAGAAACTGGTCATCTTTAACTGTCAACCCCAGAGATCCAAGGGGACAGATTAGGTGGGCATGAACTTGGGTATAACTCCCTTATTTCCAGAGATCCTGAAATGTGCTGTGGTCTCTCCTCACAATCCCTGAGATCTCCTTGAACATAGTCTTCACCACCAGCTCTTTTTCTTTCTCTTTTTTTTTGGGGGGGGGGTGTATCTAAATCAGCATGCTGCTCAGCCTTCCTTGCATAAAGCTATATTTTCATGTGTCCTTATACCCAGATAGACTGTAGGCTCTGAGAACAGAAGTTGGGTTTATGGAATATCTACTGAAAATCAGGTGCTATGCTGGAGATTTTAATACTTGTTCATTCATTCCACTGGTAAAAATTGAGCCCTTACTCAATAATATCTCATAGTAGTAATGAAAGTAGACATGCTAATGTATCTTGTATCTTTTGGGGGAGGCAGCCATCAGACAAACAAATTGAGGAATGAACAAAACAGTTACAGCTTATTAAGAGTTAAGATGGGCATAAACAGTGCTGTGATTGGTAGAGAATGGTAGAGAAATGGAAGGGTGTCAGGAAAGTTCTCTAGGTCCCATTTAAATTGAGTCCTGTAAGGTGATGAGAAAGTCACAATCATGCCAGTGACTGAGGGAATCCTGTGGCAATAGGTCATTGCATGTCCCCACGTTATTTCCAAGACATGTCCATTTCCTTTTCCTCAATCACTCGAGTGCCTGACACGTAGAATACAAAAAGCATTTGCATATATTCCTTTTCTCCTTCTGATGCAGGCAGTCAGAAGAATCTTCGGTGGGGCAGTCTTCTGAGTCGTCAAGTACTGGTGACTCTGCATGTTTGTGTATATGTCAGAAATGAATTGATCAGCCTGCATAAACTGTTTCCCAAGCCAACCTTATTTTGCTCAGCCATTCCCATCAGGCTGCTACATTCTATGAAGATAAACAAAACAAAGTCTATTTGTTTTCTTAAGTAGTATTGCCAGGTTTTCCTCTCTCCTACCTTCTTCCTCTTTCTTTCGCCTTTTTGGCTTATTTCTTACAAACTTTCGTTCTCTCTACGTGGTGTACAGATTATAGGCTAGGATTGTCAGGAAGAGGCTGGGAAGTGAAGCACAGAGATGCTGGTGGGAAGACCAAACACATGGGGCCATGGGCTGGGAAGACTGGGGGCTGTGGTGCTTCATCTGGGCCAACAAAGAGGCTGCCTACAAAGAGCAGGCCAAGTCATGGCCCAGCTTCCCTGCAGGGCCAGGGTTTCTGTGTGGGAGCCCCTTCCCATTCCTTGTCCCTTGTCCATCCTATTATCCACATTCTTCCGATTTCCTTCATTGTTCAAAGTCTAAAGTTGTCCTTTATGTAAATGTTCTTCTTAATGTCTTCCAGTGTTTTTCATAGGAAAAATGCTATCATTTATAGAACTACAAATATATGGAGGATGGAAAGAAATCTCTGAGCCAAGAGGCCCTCTGTGAATTGATGTCAGCATGGAGAGTTTGCCAGAACTCGGGGAGTGGGAAATAAATGGTTTTTGTTTAATTTGGTTTTACTTATATTAATGGGAGCAAAGGTTCTATCATGAGGAAATGAAAATTAGGCCAAAGAAGCCTACTCTTCTCTGACAGGCTGAGTCCTTCTCTCTTTTGGCTGTAGTGAAGGAGGCAGTTGACTCTGACCATTGCCTGATGCTGACCAGCTCTGTGGCCCAGGGCAGGCCACTTACCTTCTCTGAACCTACATTTCTTCATCTGATGTGGGAGGAAATGCCTCCATGACTCTTGGGAGAATTCCGTGAGGTAATGCAGCTGGAACGTTTTGTAACATGCCAAACAAATGGGAGGCATTATTTTTCCCCGGCGTGGGAAGGTCAGGAATAAGAGTGTCAGGCAAACCATGAGAATATTGACCAGAGTGTAAGCATATTGACTCTGCTACCTAGGATCTGTGTCAGGCCTCACAGACTGCCTTAAGGGCATTTGCCGAGAGAGGTTACTTTACTCTCAAGTGGGTTATGTTCTGTCTTTTTGTAGGTTGTTGTTACCTGGGCGCCAAGGGAAAACTTGGGGCGTAGGGTAAAGACATAAGATGGGATCAGGGGAAGAGGTCTCAGGAGGAGGGAGGTGGTGCAATCAAGAACAATAGGCCAGGACCTGAGCTTGGAGAGAATGATGGGGGTTAGAGGAGAAAAATGGGAGAGTGAGGAGGATGTGAAGGCAGAATTTGGATGTTCAGGAGAAAGGAGAGCAATGAAGTAGTCCTGCTATCAGTCTCAGCCCTAACTTTACCCCTCTCTGTTTGTGTCTGTCTTCATGGTCTGTCCACCCCTCTGTCTGCCCCAAATTGGCCTGCAGCCCTAAGCCTGGTGTGAAGTCCTTGCCCTGTGTGCCCACTGGGCTAGTCTGGTCGCTCATGTCACTGAGTATGTCCGGGCTCTTGGGCTAGCCTTATGCCCTGAGTGGCTTCCAGTTCTTTATTGGGGCCCGAGTGCTGCCATGATGCCAGCCTGCTTACCCTACACTGCTCCCTTTCTAAGCCTAAGTACTTTCCCTAAACCTCTGCTTCAGCCTAGTAAAGGAGCATTAACATGAGTCTGGGGTCAAAAGATTTGAGGTTTTTTTAAAAAATATTTTATTTATTTATTTGACAGAGAGAGAGAGAGCACAAGCATGGGGGCAGTAGAGGGAGAGGGAGAAGCAGGCTCTCTGCTGAGTGGGGAGCCTGATGCAGGGCTTGATCCCAGGACCCTGGAATCATGGCCTGAGCCAAAGGCAGCCGCCTAACCGACTGAGCCACCCAGGCACCCCTAAAAGATTTGAGTTTGAATACTGATCTTATCACATACTAGCTGGGTGAGTTTAGGCAGCTGAATATTCTTTCTGAGCCTCAGTATTCTTATCTTTAGAATGGGGATAATATATGTGTTTTGAACATTTGTGAGCTAATTCATGTAAAGAACCTAATAGACTTGACACAAAATATGTGTTCAGTAAATGGTCAATATTATAGTTATTCCACATAGAGAAGCCTCTGAGAGCCAGCATGCTCCTACCTGCCTGACTGGAGGCCAGAGACTCTCCAACCACCGGATCTGAAATTTTCAATATCAGTCTTCATTTTGTAATAGTGCTGTGGACTCTAATTTATACTCTGGCCTCTATTATTCATGGTATACCTAAAACTGAGTCCATTCTCTTGTCCCCAGAAGTGGTCTAGAGCAGACAGTTCCACTTTTAGATATACTTTTCTGAGAAAATGTGTGAGCACTAATCTAAGATTACTTATATTTATCAAAGCAAACACTTTAAAAAAGAAAAACCTAAGGAAAAAATGCTTAGATGCTAACTTGCAGTCTATACTTACCCACGCTTGCCCTTACTCAGGTTTTGTCCTGAGTCTACCCTGAGCAGGTGTGGTAGAAGTTCTGACATCTACAGAAATCAATCCCTGTGGGAAACTGGCAGTTCATCCTTCTAAACTTAACTTCACCTTGATCTCTTTGGAGTGCCCTTAGAAACATGGTTGTTGGTGTTTACTACTCAGTAATTTAAATTAAATACACCAGGCTTTTCACCAGTGCTTATTAAAAAGGCTCATTAGGCTTTTAAATAATAATAGCTTTTATAATTGGACATGATGAATGAATTAAAAATCTATCAAAATCACATTTTAAAACGATATTATCCTTCATTCAACATTTAATAAATATTTGCTGAATACCTACCACATGCCAGACTCATGGTGCTGGGGATTCAAAACAAAGAAAATCTCTGCCCTTGTGGAGATTCTCTTCTGTAATAATTAGTACAATTAGAAATGTGTATTATTGGAAGATAATTGTTCAAGGCACACATTAGGTAGGAAAGGGGGATAGAAAGTGCAGGACCTGCAGTCATGGTTGTGGTGGTCTCCCCAAGAACAGGTGAGCCACGTGGAATTCTGGGAGAAGAGCACTCTTGACAAGGAGAGCAGAAGGTGAGAAAGGTCCTGAGGCCAGAGCATGCCCACTTTATTCCAGGAATAGCAAGGAAGCCATGGTGGCTATACTGGACCAAATAAGGAGAGAGCAGTAGATGAGGTTAGGCTGTGGCAGACAGACTGTGAAGGGCTTGGGAGGCCATGTAGGGACTTGAGCTTCTACTCTGGGAGAGGTGGGTTTTGAGAAGAGTGTCATGAGCTGACTTGCCTTTTAACTGGGTCACTCTGACTATCTTGTTGGGAATAGACTGTAGTGGGGCAGAAGCTGGGAGCCCTGCGATAACAGAGGTGAGAGATACAGGCAGTTTGGGTTAGCGTGGTAGAAATGGTGGTGTCAAATTCTGTCTCTTCTTTTAGGTAAGATCAACCAGACTTGCTGATGGATTTGATGTGGGGACTGAGAAAAGAGTCAAGAATGTCTCCTAGATTTTGGCTTGAGCAACTGAGAAGTTATTGAGAAGAAATGAGTGTGGGTGAAATAGGTTTGGAGAAGATCAGGCATTCACCTTAAAATGTTAAGTTTAAGATGCATATTAGATACCAAGTGGAGATGCTGAGTCAGCAGTATGATCTAGTAGTCTGGAGTCCAGGGTAGAAATATAAGGAGCTGTGAGTTTATGAAAGATGTGTAAAGCCACAACATTAGGTTAAGTCATCCAGGGAGTGGATGGAGAAAGCGTGACAGGAGAGATGAGGAGTAAACCAAAGAGATGGGGAAAGAGTGGCCAGTGGGGCAAAAGAGGCAAAAAGGAGAGAATGGTATTCTTCAGTAAGCAAAGAAAGGTGGAGGGAGAGATGAAATCAACAGTCAAATACTTCTGACATGTAGGTAAAGTGAGGCCTGAGAACTGATATTTTGATCAAACAAATAGATCAAGGGTCAATTGGTGGAGTTATGTGGGCAAAGTCTAAATAAAATCAATTTAAGAAAGGAAAGGAAAGAGTTGGAGAGGGAATACAGACTTTTAAAGGAATTTTACAGTAAAGGAAGGTAGAAAAATGAGGCAATTCCTACAGAGAAGTGGAATTGAAGAAAGGTTCTTGAAGGATTGGAGAAGAGTAGCCTGCTTTTAGGCTGATGGTAAAGATTCATGGAGAAGAAAACTTAATGGTACAGTGGTGGAGCACTGTCCTGGGTGGGCATGGAATCTAGTGCCCAAGGGTGGGGGTTGGCCTCTCATAGAAGCCTAAACAGCTCATCTGTAGCAAGAGGAGGGAAGGCAGGACTTAGGAACACAGATGCTGGAGTTGGGGAAGTACGGTGGTGGGAGCTTGAAGAAGTTCTCTTATGGTTGCTTCTGTTTTTTTAGTGAGTAGGAATTAAGATCATCAGTGGAGAGTGAAGATGCAGCCATAGGGGCTGGAGATTTGAGAAATAAGATGGAATAGAAGATCACACTTGACTATTGACTAGGGTGACATAATATGTTTGCCGTAACACCCACTTGAGGTTTATGGTCATGAATAAGTGAGACTGTCTTCTGTTGTTGTATGTTTGTATTCAGCTATTTCCAACTGTGTGGGTAGAAGTGCAGAGTAAGTGGAAAGCTAAATTTAACCAAGGTTAAACCGGGGTTGAGGTTTTGTCAAGTGTGATGAAGATGGGCAATGGAATTGAGGAAGCATGTGAAGGAATGATTAAAAAAAAAACATAATTGGTTATGGACTTGAAGCTGGGTTAAGAGAGAAGGTGAAATAAGGACATGAAGGAGGCAAGAGACAACAAAAGGGTAGTATGATAAGTGCCTTGTTGATCTCGGGGTCATCAGTGGTTTTTGGCAATGTACAAGAGGAAATGAGTTGGGGAGACAGGAGGTGGTGGTCAGAGAGTTGGATGCTTCAAATTTAGATGATAGGCATGTTGCAGGTTTGGGGAAGGACAAGTCTGTAGGTGTGACCCTCGGAATCAGTGACTGAGATAGGAAGGTGGATCATATTGTGGGAGGGAAAGAGTTTCAGAAACTGAAAGGGAAGCCTCATCAAGGTGAATATTAAAGTGGCTAAGAATTTAAAGAATTCCCCAAATCTAGGTTAAAGATACTGAAAACATTCATTTAAGCCACACTATTCTCTTCCTTAGCATGCACAAATCTTATGTAGCTCACTATGGCATTTCACTATGGGGATATGAAATAATGAAACTAACATTAGCACAGACCCTTGTGAATGTTAGGTGGCTCTCCTCTGCATTTCCCTAAGCAATCTTTATGTTGCTCTAGGCTAGCAGTTACGTTGCATTCATTCTTTTACATATCGGTTTTCCTAGCCCAAACATAAGGGGTTTGTTTAACTTGTTTGTTAAACTATGTTTAAGGACAAGGATGATATTAGTTCTCATAGTAGACTCAGGCTGGCATAGTGGCTCAAGGGGTGTACAATAGGTATTTATTCTATGTAGCATAAGGTGGTTAAGAACAAGAATTCTGAAGTCTGACATGACTGGGTTCTAATCCCAGTTGCCTCTTACTAGCACATACCCCTGGAAGAGACACTTAAGCCCATTTCCTCATCTGTAAGATGGGGGCAACAGTAACAACCTCTTATAGGGAATGTGGTAAAGAGTCGATCAGATGAAGCTTTACGTGTAAAGTGCTCAGTCTAGTCCTGGTGCATAGAATACGCTTCGTGAAATTTCTCTACTGATGCATGAAGGCAATAAAACTATGTTTGACTGGGTTATTTGCAGAATGGCACACTTTCCCATCAGCCAGCCTGACCTACAGTCCTTCAGAGAAAAAGGGTATTGGGAGCAAGCTGGCTGATTGGTGTCCAGTGATCCGATAACATGCCTACTGAGAAATGATGAAAGAATAATTTTTTATTATTATTAGTAGAGCAGACTTCTTGATCTCTTGGCAAAGGTGTGCACCTCTCCATACATACAGCCCAAGAAATACAGTGGCTCTGTTTCCATAGCTACTCAATGAACTGAGTGGTGGTGTGGGTCCTGCTTCTTTGTTGTCAGTGGTTACATTATTTTATCACATGTTGACTAAAATAGAGCACACACATATGATAAGTGCTCATATTTAAGCATAGGAACTACTATTTCACAAAGGCACACTCAAAGAAATGTTCTTGTACTCTTTGTTTTCTGGGAAACAAGGACAGACCCTGCAGAGCAAGGTGAATGGGCTAAAAATGCATGTTTTCTCATGCCAGGCTAGCCTTTTTTCTGCTCCTCATTAAGCCCCCATCCTTTTGATTGACCAGAAAACTGTGCTGTGGATCATCAATTTCACCTTCTGTCTGTATTCTGTTCTTACTCCCTAAGCTCAGATCTTGCTGCTCTGAGACACTGGGGGCTGAGATAATGAGTCTAGACTGCTCATTTTCTCTGTCTAGCAGATGGAGCACCTGCCATGTGTGCGCAGACTGCCCCTCTAGAGGTTGGGCAGTGGTGGTGTATTTGGACCCTCTCTCTTTCTAAATGCCACAAGGATGCACAATTAAGGGAGAGTCCAAACATCTTATGTCAATCCTCAGAGCAACTGAAAAGTGTCTCTTCTTGTCTTTGAGGTTAGAGTTTTAGTAGAATTACCCTGAATTGGAAACTTGAATTCTAAGGAAGTTTTCATTCAGTGGACCTAGAAGTGTTGGGGAAACAATATGGATGTTTTTACATACTCTCTAAATCTCTTTAGATTTCTACAGGTTCAAGCCAACACCCACCAAGTGTTCCTTTTTTTTTTTTTTTTGTAGCCTATGCATTTATGGTATGTGAGAGAGCGTGGGATGTGGCAGGGAGGTGACTTTCAGGAGTCCATTCTTTTAATGAGGCATCAGATTGAATCTTAAACAGATTTCTATTCCAGAGGTGATTCCATTGTCACCTGTTACTTGCTTCTACATACAGTTCTCCTCAGAGGAGGAAGCTATTCCTTTGCGCACATCCCTAGGCAGAAAACCTCCTAAGGGTGAGTCAGAAGACCTAGATTTTAGCCACAGAGTAGTTACCCAATGAGTGGGTGACTTTGGGAAAATTACATCACCTCCTCAAGCCTCACTTCCTTCTTAGCAGAATTAGCAAATTAGCTGCCTTACAGTAGAAGCAATACAGCAGAGTGGTTATACTTTCTGGCTAGGAGTCAGATAACCTGGTTCAAAGCTTGTATTCAAAACGTAAGAACTATGTGACTTTGGTCCTTAATTTTATCACCTGTAAAACGGGGATAATAGTTGTACCTAGTTTATAAGGACTGAGGTCTTCTGTGTTGCAGCCCTCCCATGAGTCAATCAATGGGCCGTGATCTTTAGGTAGGTTTATTCAGCTAATTTTAAACCTACCCAACATCAGTATTATAAAGCCCTTAGACACTGACATGTAGCATTAAGTTGTTAGTTGTTGTTATACCTCTAAGGTGTCTTCCACCTTAAAATTATCTTCTATTTAACATCCCTTGCTTCTTTAGTCCCCATTTCCTTTATCTAATGAGTAGAGCCCAGAGATGTTGCTAGACTTCCTATAATGCACAGGACATATCTTTTCCCCACCAACAAAGAATTACCCTGCCCTTGAGAGTTGCTGGAGCAGGAAGGAGTTTAAAGGCTGCTGTGAGAATCTCTTGGAGATGCATTTTCTTTTTCTTTGCCAAATACGTGTATATATTGGCCGTGGTGATGCTTCTGGCTCTTTGTGAGTGGAGAAGGAGTAATACTTATTTTATGTCCTTAACTTTCCAGGGAGAAAGCTCAGAAAGTCTAGAAGAATAGCAAAAACCTACTCTGGCCACCCTCAAATAAGACTCTCAGCTGTATCCACTTGTACTCTCTTGCCCTTATCTCTATGGTTTGTTGCCTCTTTACCCTTCACTTGGGACATGGCCCCTCTACTGCACATCCCCTCATCTTCCACACCTATTAAAATCCTACTCATCCTTTAAGGAGGAAAGGACTCAAACGTGATTTTTTTCCATGATGGTTTTCTAAATCCTCCAAGTGTTTTCCTTTGTCCCTCTGACTCCCAGAGCCCAGTGATTTACTTCTCATGACCCATCTCCTATCCTGCCCGGTATTACAAGTGTTGCTGTTCCTGCTAGTCATGTCTCTTAAATGTTAAGTCCCTCAAAGGCAGGAATTGCTTCTAGTTCTTCTCTGAATCATGTAGAATTTAGCACACTATGTTGTACACAGTAGGGCTCAACCAAAGGTTGTTGAATTATAGTATCATCCCCATGACTAAGCTCCACTCCCACTGGTTACTGCAGGTGCCCATGACGTCCCTCAGCCTGCACAGGATTCCTCTTTTAATGTTCCTAGTTAGTACTTTCACACCCTCCACGCTTACCCCTCCTTCCCTCCTTTCCTCAGCGATGTGCAAGCTATTTTAAGAATGCAGCACAAAGCGGCAGCTGCTATTTATAAAGTAGGAAGTGGTCTGTAGTCCCCTGTGGGTCACGTGTCTATCCATCTTCATTTATGTTTGAAAGAGGTGTTTCCTACAAGCTCTTGGGATTTCCTTTTTTTCCTATCACACCACCTACCCTACTCACTACTCCAATCATTGAGGATTTTAACTTTATTTTTGCCTTGGCTTTAATTTTCCATTTGATTTGGATTTCTTCCCGGTTCCTTCTTTCTTCTCATAAAAAAGGAGAAGCAAGAGAGAAAAACCCCACTAAGCTATGGAAATGTCTTTTTATGAATTGGACCTCAAGATGAGAACTTCATTACTAGAGGAAAAATGAACCTCTGCTCCTGTGATTTGGTAATGGAAATATGGTGTTTTATAAAGTCTTAAGCATTTCTTTTTTATTGTGGTAATATATAAACCATTTAATGTTCTAATCACTTACTATTGAAGACTGGAAGACATGCTAATAGTAGCTTTATTTTTAGCGCTGACAAATTAAATTTGGGTCAGCTCATAAGTACACAGTGTTCACACACCCGTGTGCAGGAATGGTGATTCAGATATACACACTGAAGCAATGCTATTGATTGCACAGATTTATAACTTCAGGATCTCATGAGTAATGCGATTTGTTATTTCAGGTCTTTAAAGAACTTCTGAACTCAGTCCCCTGACAATTCTCCTTCTCTACCCCCATCTAACCTTGCTTCTGCCAGGGTTATAATTTTAAAGATAATCACATGTCTTGTTTCCTTAAAAACATCTGTCAGTTCTCCACTATGTACATGGGGTCCAGAACTCCTTAGTGTGGCAGAAAGGGTCTTTTACTCCACTCCTATATATCTCTTTACCTCCTCTCCCCCTCCTGTATTCAATACACAATTTATTCTAGCCAAGGCAAGCTGCTGTCTTCTTTGAAGACACTGTGGACCCTCTGTGCCTTTGACCCTCTCAACAACAGCTTTCCATTTCCTGGAAGGCTCTGCTTGTCCCTACACTCCTATCTCCTCTTGACATGCCCCTATTCTTCCTTATATGAAGTGATAAATGTGAAAAGGACTAGCAGAGGGCAGGGTCAGAGCAAGTGCTCAGTAAATAAATGCTCAGTGAATGAATCGACCACTGAGTTGGCAAATTCAAAGGAAGATCTATCTTATGAATGGGTTATGTTCTGGATATTTAGAAGTCAGTTTAACTCAGCATGACTGATTCATGTATAATATTGTCTTTATATGAAAATATACACCCTTTCCTTCCTTGAAAGCTCTCTGGCAAAAGAGGACTCTCTTTCTCAATAATTTTCACAGTAATTATTGCCCTGGAGGCTCCTACTCTATCATCCTGGGGGAGCTGCAATCCTAGGGGGCAGGAAAGGAATGGAAGTTTCAGTGGGAAGGTTGATATTCAGGAGTGGGGCTTTGGGGGTCCAAGGCCTGGGATAGTAGAAGTTCTGATAGAGCTTTATATTAATTTGCTAGAGCTGCCCTAACGAAGTACCACAGACTGAGTGGCTTAAACAACAGAAATTTTCTCACAGTTTTTGAAGCTAGAAGTCAGAAATCAAGATGCTAGCAGGGCTGGTTTCTTCTGAGGCCTCTCTCCTTGGCTTGTAAATGGCTGTCTTCTCCCCGCGTCTTCATTATGGCATTCCCTCTGCGTGTGTAGGTGTGTTAATTTCCTCTTATTATAAGGACACCCATCAACTTGAATTAAGGCCCACCCTAATGACCTATTTTAACTTAATCACCTCATTAATTATCTTGTCTCCAAATGCCATCACATTCTGAAGTACTGGAGGTTAGAACTTGGGCCTATGAATTTTGGGGGGATACAATTCAGCCCATGAGAGGATGGTAATGGGGCCATCAGTGGCTCTTCAGAGGAACCCTTGGAAGCAGGGATGATGCCCTGCCTTGGCCTTCTTCACAGTGCCTTCATTGTCATGGTGGGCATTCAGTACAGGTTTTGGAGCTGAGTTCTAGCTTCCACTTGGAAGTGAAATAAGATTCAGATTATGTCTCTCTAATACATATGTGAGCTTTTCCTCTCAACTTCTTTTTCATGTATGAATTTTATTAGCATTTTGTTGACCTCATTTTTTTTTTAACCTTCTTATTTAAATCATTATTGAAAATACCATGATCCATGATCAAAGGATGCCTGGGTGGCTTAGTTGGTTAAATGTCTGCCTTCGGCTCAGGTCAGGATCCCAGGGTCCTGGGATTGAGCTCTGCTTTGGGCTCCCTGCTCAGCGAGAGCCTGCTTCTCCCTCTCCCTCTGCTGCTCCCCCTGCTTGTGCACTCTATCAAATAAATAAATAAATATCTTAAAGAAAAACAAACCCATGATCAAGGATTGAGGCCTTCCCTTGTGCAGCCTTCCTGTGATTTGAACAATGGATCATGATTTTTAGGTCGGTTTATTTAGCTAATGTAAAATCCACCTAACTAGATTGCCATGCAGGCCACATTTCTCCACAAAGATATTTTGTTTACATGTTTATTTCAATAAGGGTCTTTTTGAAATTTTTATTGATGGGTTTTCACCACCTGCTTCCTAAAATAATAATAATAAAAAAAGACTCGAGTTGGCTCTTAAAATGTAGACACAGTATGTCTCCAGCATCATCTTCACTTCTCCCTTTTATGACCTTGTTGCAGTTGCCAGTAACGTTGATCTGATCTGTGTGACTTGTTCGCAGTGAAATTCTGGTGCCTAGTAATTGCCATTCTCTCGTGTCCACAAACCACGTTTTTAAGTAACCTTTCTGGAACACTGACATCTACTTCCCCAGTCTGCAGCTCCCCGATGACACATGAACATCTACCTTGAATAGAGGAAGTAGGGCTAAAGTGTAGAGATCTACACAGCTGCTCCATTGGGCCATTAGGATTAGCTGGAGTCATACTTGAAAGGCTTAATGGGGAATACTGTCCTAGGACAACCACTCTATAGTAGTTGTACTGATGGAAAGTGCAAAGAAAAGCTCAGATCTGAGACAGCTGACTTGTGTGGTCTCAGTCTCACCATTATTCTCTTGACATTAGATTATATATTTATTCATACCTTGATGTATAGTCTCACTCTAAGAGACAAACGCCCTGAGGGTAAGAACCTTGCCTGTTTTGTTTGCTGTTCTGCTGCTAGCAATTGGATACATTTCTGATATTAAGCAAGTCACTTAGATACTCTGAAGCTAAAATTGCTCCTATGTCTAATAAAAATATTTGTTCTACCTAACCTCAAGATCATTGAGAACATCTTAATGAGATGTAAAGGCAATTTATAAACTATAAAGTGGCTTGTAAAGATAAGCAGCTATAAGGTATGTGGTTTTGAATGACAAGGAACAAGATAAGGAGACACTATATAATAAAGAGCTTTACTGTCACGTAAGGAGTTCAGACTTCATGAAATACAAATCAAACCTTTAAAGGAATCTGTTCATTTGCTGGGTTGCCAACTCACAACTCAGCTTAAAAAAAAAAGTGTTAAATTTGATTAGAAAAATCCAAAATAAAACAGCTATAGCTATAGTTGAAGGCACAAATTGCTGAATTTGTGGGTGACACATGAACCCCACTTCCCTTGTTAATAAATTCCTTTCAAGGTATGCTTTTCCTCTTAGACGAATCCTTTTTATGAGAAATGTCCTTTGGCAAAACCTGAAAGGTGGCTGAGAATTCCTTGAAGCAATTTGTTTAAATAATCACATGAGAAGATCCCTCTTAAACTTTTCTGTAAGCAAACAAATGCCACAAAGCAGAATGAATTTTATACCTTTTAGGAGTCCATTAATTTACTTTCAGTGGCATTAAGTAATGAACACTGTTATAGCAAGGTCATAGTTCCATTTTATACCAAATAGCTATCCTTTCTCATATATGATACATGAGCACATTTCTTGTGCAGGGCAAAATGTTTTGTTAAAATCATTTCCTTTGTTCTTTTGTATAGACTGTTCTTTGTGACAATAAAGATTGTCTGCATGACATATCTCTTTAGGACAGCCATTGTATAATTATACTAATAGAGCTTAATCTAATGCTACATTAATTTTCTTCCATTATTTTCTCCAAGAGGGAAGCCACTATTGTTTACATGACAATGCAATTTCTTTTTGTTTTCTTTTAATCGTGGGAGATTTATATTAGGGACAGTAGAGGAAATAAATCTCAGGGTATGGTAAGGCCTTTCTCAATCCTCTGGGTACAAAGGATCCCTGATAGTTGAGCAAATGGACCAATCTTTATATCTTACCTCCCTGCCCCCACTACCATGATTCTATTATTCAGCCACTCTTGATGAAAGGGAAAAACATCCTGTAGGAAATGGGAGTGTATCGCCAGGTTGTTTGACTTAGAACCATCCCGTCTGTCACTTGGACTTGGATTTTTACAGCATTTCACCCGGACTGGTGCAAAAGCCTCTCAATTGGTCTCCCTACCTGTCTCTGCTCCTCTAATCCACCTTCCCTCTGTGGCCCGAGAGATCTTCCTAAAATGCCAATTGGATCATGTTATCCATTCTCTAGCCTCACTAAAGTTCCCTAACTCCTTAGTATGGTATGTAAAGCTCTCCGTACCCTGTCTCCGGAGTGGCTTTCCAATGTTGACCCTCTTCCCCTGTCACTAGCATTCCCAGATGCCTATGGGGGAGCCCAAATGCTCTTCCACTTTGGAAAGTCCAGTGTGATACAAAGTAAGGTAGTAGTGTTATCTTTTTATGCATTGAAGACACTTTAGGTATCAACTAGGTCCCTAGAGAGCAAGTATGTAAATAAAGTCCAGTCTTATAATATGAGTGACTTTAGAAATGAAAAATAATCTGTCTTTAATTTGTATTTTGTTAACCTTCTAATGAGGTCCACGGTAGCTCTAAGTCAAAAAGGAATCATTTGGAGATGAGATTAGCAATGTCCTCACTGTATCAGGAGGTGGCGGTTTAAGAATTAAAAGAGAAACTGATACCACCTAGAAAATATTAGGGGGAGTTTCCTTGAAGGCAAGTGTGGTGGAGTCGTTAAGGCCTGAATGGGACCTGAATTCATGATGTCTTAGTTTACACATGGAACACTCAATTTATGTGCTGGGTAAGATAGCTTGTCATTGATGACTCTCAAGGAATCTTGCCTCTTATATGCAAATCCTTGTGGAGTTCTCTCCCACATTCACCCTAGGTTTGGGACATTAGCAATGTGACACAAACAACCTTGAAGAGTACATCTTCACTGGGGCTTTCCCTTTGTTGCTTCTCACTAAGAACCCTTTTGCCACCAAGTGAAGACATCTGGGCTAGCCTCCTTGAAGATGAGAGACCACACAGAAAATTCCTGCTGTCCCAACCCCTCTAGATATGCAAGTGAGCTCAATCAGCACCACATGGAGCAGAGATGAACCATCCCAGCTAAACAGCCCAAATTGCTGACCATAAAAATTGGGAACAAATAAATGCTTGTTTTCTTAAATCTTATGTTTTGGGGTAGCGTACGGAGCAGTAGTTACTGATACACTGGAAAGCCAAGTTACCTAAATTCTCTTAGACCCATTTTGTCATTCCTAAATGGGGCTAATTTTAGTAATTTAGGGTTGTGTAGATCAAATGAGAGAATCCATTCAGAGATCTTAGCTTATAATCACTTATTATAAGTGGTTAATAAATATTAGTTATTATGACAATATTGTATTTCAGTAACTATTATAGTGATTAAACTATTAAAATTTTATTTCACTAAAGTTTGGAGTGAAATACAATGTTTTCACATTTCTTATTTGATACAATTTCTGAGATATACCTACTTTTCATATGTGAACAAATAGAAATGAAATGACACACCTGACAACAAGTGTTTTCCAAGTTTGGCCTCTCTTCATTATGTAACAGATGATAAATCTCTGGTTTCACTTTTTGAGTAAAATGCCACAGAAAAGGTATAAGACTTTATGATGTACATTTTGTATATGGTCCTCATCCTTGGGCGTATTTTATAGCCCTCAATAATCTACTTCAGTGTTTATTTCATTTTTTATCTTGTATTTTATGTGTTTCTAAGTTACCTCAAAACCTTTTTAAAAATTTTGAAGAGGGGGCACCTGCATGACGCAGTCCGTTGAATGTCCAACTCTTGGTTTCTGCTCAGGATTGTGGGATTGAGCCCTACCTGGTCTCCGTGCTCAGTGCAGAGCCTGCTTAAGTTTCTCTCTGCCTCTGTCCCTCCCCTCCTGCGCACTCTCGCTCTCTCTCTCTCAAAAATAAATCAATAAATCTTTAAAAAAATTTTGGAGAGGAATTAAAAAGGAATATAAAAATACTATCTGAGTAATGATATAGTCCTTTGAAGAATTTACAATGTTAGATAAAGTTGAGTAAAGGGCAGTAGGTGAAAGAAACAGTTTGGCAAAAGGTTTTCTATTCTTAGGACTATCTAGGAGAGTAGAAATTTATTTCTATGACCATGCAGTACTTTCAGTCCTTTAGAATAAAAACCTATGCTTATAATGAAAACCATATTTATTCAAATTCAGAGTTAGTGCCCCTGAAATATTCTGTGTGGCTTTGGTCATACCATTTCTGAGATGAATTATCAACAATAGATTTTTTTAAACTTATGGCTAAATCTAGTGCCATCTGTTATCTTCTTGATTAATATATCTGAACTTCGGTTTCCTCATCTGCAACATGGAATGATAGTAGCCATCTTGCCACGTTGTAAAGATTATAGATGGGCTTTGTGCCTGGAATAGTGCTTAGATTATAGGATGTGTTCAATGAGTTGAAGATATATAGAGCAGAGCTTCTCATACTTGAATGCATACATGAATCACCTACAGATCATCTGAAAAATCAGATTCTGAGTCAGCAGATTTGGAGTGAGATCTGAAATTCTGCTTTTCAGTAAGCTCCCAGATGGTGCTGGTGCTTATGCTCCATGACTTTACTTTGAGTAGCAAGCATAGAAAGCAGGAGTTGGTAAATTACGGCCCATAGGCCCAATCCAGCAGTTGCCTGTTTTTATAAATGAAGTTTTACTGGAACACAGCCATGTTCATTTGTCTATGTACTGCTTATGTCTGCTTGTACACTACAGTGGCAAAGTTGGGTGGTTGCAACAGAGGCTGTGTGGCCCACAAAGCCTAAAATATTTAGTATCTGGAACTTTACAGAAAAAGACTCACAATCCTTAATATAGAGCACTGTAAGTTCATAACACCTTGAGGGGGCAATGTAATGCTGTTGACGGAGATGGAAGGATCTGTCCGAGGAATCGGGTTATTATAATGGGTCTCATGGGGTCCTCAGACGCTGGGAATAGGAGGGACTTGATCTGCGAGTGTCAGGCACTGTGTATAAGATGCAACAGGGCTGGATGACAAATGAACAGGCTCTGGAGTCTTGATGCTGCCAGTTACTACCTCTGTGACCTTGAGCAAGTCATTTTAACCTCTTTGCCTTGGTTTGCTCAACTGTAGAATGAGATTCATCAAACCAATTCATGGGTTCTATTAGAGAATTAGTAATCATATATAAAAGATATTTAACATTTAATCTGCTTTAGAGTAGGTAATAACTGTATTATGGTCGATGTGTCCTCCTAAATTCTTATGTTGAAATCTAACCCCTAAGTGATAATATTAGGAAGGTGGGGCCTTTGGGAGGTGATTAGGAATTAGTGCCCTTATAAATGAGGCTCCAGAGTGCTCCCTAGCCCCTTCTACCATGTTGAGAACACAAAAAGAAGCCTGAACCTTGGAAAAGTATCCTCATCTGACCATGCTATGTCACCTTGAACTCAGACTTCCAGTTTCCAGAACTGTAAGAAATAACTTTCTATTGTTGATAAGCTACCCAGTCTGTGGTGTTTTGTTATAGCAGCATGAACAGACTAAGACACACTGTTCCTATGGCATTGGCCAGGAAGAGAGAGTCTTGTTGGTTGTGAGAGACTGGCTGCCAGAACTTCAAAGCTTTTGTGACGCTCAGAGTCAAGTGGGTAGCTGTTTCTGGGTTCCACACAGTCCTCTTTGAGAAAGGGTCCTGGTGAGAGCTTGGTCCCAGATGGTTAGGCTGGGTTTCATGTCAGCACTCCGGTCCTGGTGGTAATAGTTTAGAACCCAAGACCAAAGTCTTATCACAGGGATAAGGAAACAATGGTGATTTTACTGAGTACTTCCCATTGTCAGTTGGTGTACTAAGTATTTTGCACACATTATTTTCTTTTTTACCCCTAGTTTTATTGAGAAATAATTGACATACATCTCTGTATAAGTTTAAGACCTACAGCATGATGGTTTGATCGACACATATTGTGAAACAATTACCACAATAGGGTTTATGCCATTCAGGGTGTGTCTGCTGGTAATGTCTTTGGGTAGGTGGATGTGCTATTTGGGCAAGGGAACAGTTTGAGCTCTGAGGATAGGGTTGGGGGTTGGAGTGGGAAGAACAGTTGGATAGGACTGCTCACTTGGTTCCCTACCCAAGTGAGGCTATAGTTTCCACAGTTGCCTGGATCCGCTGGTCAGTCTTACTAGATGGCTGGGACTGGGTACTATATTTAGTAGTAGATGGGGCTATAATTGGCTTCCTACCCTGGCAGGGTAGCAGGCTTAGACCCAGGACCTGCACAGCTTATTGTTTGGAAGCCCAACTGAGGCCAGGGTGTGTACGAAATTTCCTGGTCAGGTGAGGCAATTGGTTTTGCTCTGTAGATGGGGGGAAACATGGGCTGTGCTCTCTGTTCAAGTGCCACTGTAAGCAAAGCTATTGGATGGACTATGTGGTTTCTCATGTGCTCTGGTTAGGTTCCCTAAAGGCTGTGTTCAGCAATGAGCAGGTCTATGAATTAGATTCTCTGCGTGGGCACGGTGGGAGAAGCAGCTCTAAAGTCAGTAAGGCTCTTTTTTGTCTTAACTCAAGTTCCTGCATCCCAAGTTCCTTGGCCAAACAGGGCCACTGGCTTTGCTCTGCCAACTATTGGCTCTGCTGCCCTTTTCTAAGGTTGAACATTGCTGGGTTGCAAAGCTTCTTGCAGCTGTCACCAGCCCTTATGGTCAGATGGGGCCAGAAGGCACTTTCCATAGCAGGTGAGGCTAGGCCTCAGCTCCAGGCCTGGGCAAGAAGGGGAGGGGACACTCCAGACTACTGTGTTTCCCAAACTGGCTCTCCAGTTGTGGGGAGATGGGGGGCAGGATATACCCTCAGCCTTGGCTATGAATTAATCCCTCTGCTTATGCATAACACTGGAACCCTCCATACCTGTAACTGGCTTTCTCTGGGGTGATCAGCTCTGCCCACCTACTTTTTTGCCTCCAGTATTGCTGGGCCACACAGCTTTCAGGAGTTGTTGCCAGTTCTCCTTGTCAGATGGGGTTGGAAAATACTCTCCACAGCAGGTGAGGCTGTGACTCTGCTCCTTGCCTGGGCATGGGCAAACCTGGTCTAGGGCCAGCAAAACTCCCCACTTGAGGATCCAAATTAGGTAGATCTGTACCCTGATAGGTTCTCCAACTTGGCTCTTCAAATGAGCAGAGCTGCTGGTTGGGATCACTGCTTGGGCTCTGTTGGTTTGTGTTTGGTCTGCTAAGATCCCTATACTGGTTGTTGCAAGCCCTTCCCACTTCCCTCACAGTCTGATTCCCAGTGGTTGAATCTTGCAGATTCCTCTGCAATCCCAGTAGTGCAAGATCAAAATAGAGGTTCCCACAAAAAGACCCCAGTGCTTGGGAACTGTTAGTCTCCCCTGGTTCTTTTTTTCTCACTAGAAGAGCTGGAGGCTCAAGGGAGACATCTCCTGGTGCTGTGCTGGCCTGGGGGAGGGGCCATGTTGTCCACGTGTAGCTGCTTCTCTTACCCCTTCTAATGCAATCTGTCCTGGTCTCTGTGATATGTGAGGTGGCGCTTGCTTCATCCTCACCCTCATGTTCTAGGATTCTCTCAGAGGTGTCTTGTTCTTGAATAGTTGTCAGTTGTTCTTGTGAGGGAGAGGGAAGTCAGGAATGACCTATTTTGCCATCTTGATGACATCACTACATTATTTAATCTTCTCTACAAACTCTGCAATGTAGACACTATTCTCCTAAGAAAGTAGAAAACGGAAGTAATTGAGTAATTAATCCGAGGTCAACCACGTAGTAAGTGGCAGGGCTGCATTAAGACCCAGAACTGTCTGATTCAATATCAAAGCTCTTTCTACTTGGCCATGAAGCTTCCATACTGTAAGCCAGAGGGGAAGGCACAGCTTGGTAAAGAGATTAGTGCTCAGGGTCTCACCCTAGACCTGTTGGAATTCTAGTTAATTGTGGGAACATCAGTTCTAGGCTTCATTCACTGCTCAGAAGGGGTCTCCTAAAAGCACAGACAACCTGACTAATCGGGTGGGAAACTGTGTGAAGCTTAGAGGGCAGGTTGGATAATAATAACAGTGATAATAATGATCCTAGCAACGGCTCCATTTATTAAGTACTATGATGGGCCATGTGCTGCATACACATGTCTAATTTAATTAAGATAACTCGCTATGAATTAGGAATTACTCATTTCAAGAGAAGTTGAGTAGTTTGTTCACAAAGCCTGTGTGATTTTCATTATGAATCTGAGTGGACAGATAAACTGAGCCAGGGAGCATAGGGATTGACCAACTCTGGGGCCACATTTAGTTCTGATACTAGCTAATGGGGTAAGCTTGGACAAATCATGTATCCCTCTAAGTCTCAATTTCTTTACCGTAAACAGAGGGAATTTCACCAAATAATATTTTGTGGATATCTGAGCTCTAACATTTTAAGGTTCTATGAAATTTACAATAAACTTGACTAATGTTATTTGTAGATATTTGAACTTTTAAGAATTAGAGTTTTCAGGAACATGCTGAGAGTTTTAACTTTCAGAGTTCATAACATTCATTTAAATATTTAAAGGTGAAGGACCCACGTCTAAATGTGGGTTTGTTCTTCGGAGATGTTTTGTCTGGCTGGCAACTGAGGATTTAGAGCATTCTGCCTTGAAATCAAATTGCATAATATTATGCTTCTGTGATTTTCACCTGGCAGTTGTCACATCAGATCTGGCCTCCATTCTGGAAACATGCACAGAATTCCGGAGTGAGTGCTTCACGCATGAACTGACTTTGCCATTTGAAATGTTAAAAACATCCTTAGTCTATCGCTTGGCAAAGCTCCCTTAGCGGGAGGGGCTGGAAGGAAATGTGTGTCTTTTGAGTGCCCCTTCACTTCACTTCGCTGTGGGATTTCTGTTGAGGCCCAAGCTCAGGCATTTGCCTAAAGAAGTGATTTGGTGTTCATGTAGTCTGATGGGGTGCGAGCTGTCTGCCTGGCGTGTGATTCCTGTTCAGTCAGTACTGTGCATGCCAGCCAGACCTAGGGAAGGTATCCTAATTCAAGAAGATAACGTTCTGGACGTATCATAAGCTTTGGTATAGTTGTCTGCGAGGTCCTTTATCGTTTTGGGCATCATTACTGAGTAACTCACTGTGTGTACTCTATGGCACTCTACAGGAGGCTGGGGGTGAAGTGACAAAAGGAGAAGAAATGGCCCCCTGGGCTTTTTTCCATTGGTTGGCATGTATTCTCTCCACACATCAGGTAGTCAGTGAAGAGGTTCAGCTTTTAAACTACTGCTAGAGAATGTGACACAGATGTTCAGAAGAAAGAAAAATGGAAGAAAAGGATCAGCACAGAGGCTAGAAGAGTGTTCTTGGAGTATTTGGTAAGTTGGCTTTTCCGGTTGGGTGCCAGAGGAAAGGGGAGAAGGCTGTAAAAGAGGTAACTTTGCCCTGATTCAATGATGTACGTCTATTTGCCACTCATGAATGGATGTCTTGATTAAATTTCTCCGTGATGGGCAGCCCAGTAGCTTACTGGACCAGCCCTTTGGCAGTATGAGGAAAACCTGTTTCTTAAAGTGTACGCTTGGGAAGTTTGAGAAATGGGCTGGCGGAAATGGCATCCCTTTGGCAAGACTGTAAGTTTTGGAAGCAATGGGGGCTGTCTCCTCCTATCCCCTCATTTTTCTTCCTCTCTTGCTTTCCTTATTTCTCTTTCCTGGGCTCTTTTCTATGCATGATGTGGTTCTAAAGTGCCAGTTCCAAGATAGAAGTAATGATAAAATGGGGCCAGGGCAAGGTCAAGAACTTGGGAGAGTGTGGAGCAAAACGTTAGTTAGGGAGCCACAGGTCTCGCTGATGACAGGCCACAGCCATGGCAGCAGGCTTCCGTCATCGATGCGAAGCTTGCTAGGTGTCACCTCATTTTAAAATGGACTCCTGTGAAGTGGGTGTAACTATCCCCCATTTCACAGGTAAAAACCCGAGGCTTAGAGAGATGACATAACTTGATCAAAGTCACATGGAGCGGCAGGGGTGGGATTTGTTTCTAGGTCAGCCTGCCTCCAAAGTCTAAGCCCTAGGCTGAAAGCAAGAGACTGGAAGCAAAGCTGGAGTGACTGAGAACCTGCAACTAAAGACAAACCCTTACGTCCTACAAAGATGCATAGCAGTTAGGTGTGAACTTCATGAGCCTGCACAAATGAAGTCAGAGGCCTGTCCTCTGTGGTGTAGGCCCCTTTGTGGGCAACGTTAGCAGGAGGGAGGGTGTATGGGCTCTGGAATCAGTAAATGCCTCCGCCATACCCTGGCTCTATGGCCTTGGACAAATTGCTTCCACCCTGTGAGCCTTATTTTTTGCATTTTGCAGGCCTGTAGTGCCAACCGAGACACGGAGGACAGTCAGCAGGCAGAGGGCCAGCACACTGTAGGTGCGAAACATCAGAGGCCCACTTTACATTTGGGTTTCACCAAGTACCTTTTTTTTTTTTTCTTTCAGCTGAGCCTGCTGCTTGTCTCCTTCACTCCAAGGAAGGCACGTTTTAATCATTTTGATATATGCTATTTAAACTTCACACATGAGACTTAGAATATGGGCTGAGACGAGTTCAGCGTTCCTTGAGATGGTTGCAAGAACACCCTGTCACCTTTTCTATTAGACTGATTAACACATTCCTGACATATGCTATAATGCCATTATTCAAGATGAATTCTCAGGTGATAATTTTATTCCTTTATAGGAATATCAGTTCAATTCAGCATTCAATAGCATTAATGCTTCTGAAAGTACTAAAGAAAAGAACTTGACTGTTCCTAGAGAATCATTTCTGGAAGCTCCTGGCTTTTATTCCTGCTGGAGTTTAGTTGTCAGAAATAGAGCTCCATTTGCATTTGGTAGACTGTGACGATGTCTCAGAAGAAACTAAACACAGATTCCCAATTTATATTAATGTAACGTAATTGAGGTCTTAGTTGGCAAACACTAGGTCATGTTTACATGTAAGCCTGCTTTTATCATGTTTGCATGTCTGGATATGAGACCATTGCTGCCATTTTCAAAAAGGTAACTACATGCCTTTTGTGGACCTCCTTTACGGAGAATGTACCAGTCCCCCTTGGTTTCATTACCATTCCATCTCCTGTTAAAGGGGGCTGACAGCTGCTGGGATACAGACCTCCTGTTTTCCCTGGGGGAAAAAGTGAATTCTGATGACAGGTTGTGAAATTCAGGAAGTCTGGGGAGCTCTCATGCTTTACAAAAATAATTTTGCAGTGTGGGGCTCCAGGGAAAGCCTCGGAGGACCAAGGCAGCTACTTTGGAAATGTGGCTCCCAGGACTAAGCGCCTGGCAGGGCATTCTTAGCTGGCACCCCTGGAGGACCCTCCCCGCCTCTCTGGAAACCCCGCTCCTCAGATCAGTAAGCAGCAGTACCATCACTGCTTCTGTGGGGCTGTCTCACTCCCCGCATTTTCTCTGTCTTGTTTTGTGTTTTCCTGAGAATACTCTACAGAAGAGGCTGAAAAAGCTCCAGGGGAAATCAACAAGGTTGGGGCTTTACTGCCCTGGTTAGGCGTGTGGTTCTTTCACAGTTACTCTAAAAAGCTTTCCCTTTTCAATTTCTCAGCACTCCATCTGGACTAGGGCTGTGATGTATTCTTCCCCATTCCACTTTCTACTTTGTGTGGATGAAACCCAGAGATCATTAGGCACCAGATCTTTGTCACTGAATTTCTCACCCGTGGTCTGAAGCTGCCTTATGCCACTTTAAATCTGGGTTTGGGTATCTTCTTATTTACACGGTGCTATCACATTTATGGGAGAATTAAAATTAATACTCAAGCATGCATTCTTAGTTTATCCAAGATTTTCTCTTCCACGGGAGGGGGTATTTAAATATAGTACAGGTTACTAAGACCCCTACAGCAAGAGCTAACATTTACTGAACATTAGGTTAAGCACATGATAGACTTTATTTTACCTGTTTCGTTCTTCTGACTGCTCTCTGAGGTAGAGACCATTATTGCTCCCCACATTGTAAATGAGAAAACGGAGGTGAGTGAGATTATGTAGTAAAGAAGTGGCAGAGCCAAACACTGAACCCATCAGATTGAATATAGAGCTATTCTTGCAACAAGGACGCCACAATATCTTTCAATGAGTACAGTAATGAAGTTCCACTTTACCTTTTGTGGATTGAAACAGGTGGCCTCTGTGATCTTCCTCACCAAAGTCTCAACACTGTAAAAGCAACACTGAAAGCAAACAACTGTTTTTGGTCTACAGTTTAAAATCCTATACGTAGGGCGCCTGGGCGGCTCAGTTGGTTAAGCGACTGCCTTTGGCTCAGGTCATGATCCTGGAGTCCCTGGATCGAGTCCCGCATCGGGCTCCCTGCTCGGCAGGGAGTCTGCTTCTCCCTCTGACCTTCCCCCCTCTCATGTGCTCTCTCTCTCACTCTCTCTCTCTCAAATAAATAAATAAAATCTTAAAAAAAATAAAGTCTTGTATGTAAAAGCACTTTAAAAAATTGCCAATTTTGGCTATTTTTTTCTTTATCTCATTTTTTTTTGCCATTCATTTTATTATTTCCTCTTATTTTGGAGGGTTTGCTCTATTGCTCCTTTGAGTTGAATGCCCAGTTGAAATTTTTGGTGGTTCTTGTTTTGTGATAAATATATTCAAAACTATATGTTTTTCTATAACTGCTATTCTAGTGATGTCCCTCACATGTTGACATAAGATGCTTTTACTGTCCCTCAGCTTGAAGTATTTAAGTGTGCATAAATAAAACCAAAAGCTGCTTCTTTGAAGTGACAAACAGGAAAAAACAACCTATGGCAAGATTAATTAAAATAAAAGATGAGTATACTTGAGGTCTAGAATGAAATAAGAAAAATAGACACAATAAAACAAAAATATAGTAAATCATTGCATGCTAGCAAATTTGAATGAAATGAAATGGATACATTTCTGGAAATGAATCAAATGTTAAAATTGGCTTAAAAAGAAACGGAATTGTTTAGCTCTATAACCTAAAACCTCCAGGTTCAGCCCGTCTCCCAGATGAGAACCAAACTTACAAGAAATAGGTAGTTTTTATCTTACGAGTTTTTAGAAAACAGAAAAAGGGAAAATTGTCTAGCTCATTTCATGAGGCTAATAGCACTGAGACCCAAGACAGATACGTACAGCACACAAAACTTACAGGCCAATTTCACTGATTATTATTGATGTAAAAACTGTAAATGAAATATTAGCCAAGTCCAACATTGTGTATTAAAAAGTCATAATCATGGTTTAATTCTGGAACCATAAAGATGATTTGACATGAACAATTTATAAATGTAATTCAATATGTTAATGAATGGTGCAAAATTTATGATACCTAAAAATCTTTTAGGCAACCAGACTTAATTCTATAAAAAAATTATATGCCAGAAGATTATGGCAAACATCATACTTCATGGATGTGCTTTAAGACACAGTTAAGACACAACATAAGGATGGCCACTATCTCTACTACTGTTCAATACAGACAAAGATATCTTAGCTATGAGATAAGAAAAGCTATAGGAGGAGGTAGGATTGGAGAGGAAGGGACAGAACTCTTATTATTTGAAAATGACATCATTTATATAAAAAATGAAAAAGAATACACACATAAACTATGAAGACTAATAACGTTTAGCAAATTTACTGGGTATAAGGATAACTTAGTATTTTTTATATTAGCAAAAATCAAATAGAAAAGTGTAGAAAATGTATTATCAAAGGCTATGAACATAAATCACCACTGTAGAAATTACTCTAAAAAAGGATGCATAGAGCCACTATGGATAAAGTGTAAAATCCTATTAAAAATATAAAAGAAACCTGGATAAATGGAGTGATAGTACTGTGCTTATAGATGGGGTGTTGTTGTAAAGATGCCTAATCTCTAATCTATTGATGTATATTCAATTAAAATACCGGAAAACTTGACAAGTTAGCTCTAAACAGTATCTGGAGAACTAAAGGTCAAGAAATAAGCTAATTTTTAAAAAAGAAAAGGGGAATTTTCTTACCCAATATTAAACATGTAACATCATTAAATTTAAACATTTAAAACATATTAACGAGGTTGCAGTTGTATGTTATAAAGAGCTTCACAAACCAGTGGAGAAAAGATTATTTTATAGAAGACATTGGGAGAATTACTCATTATAGGGCGGGGAGAGGGGAGTTGATCCCTACTTCACATCATATGTAAAATATCTGTAACCGAAATAAGTTCTGAATGAGAATAGTACAAATAAAAAGAAAATAGAAAGCTATGTTTGAGAATATCTGTAATTTTTAGATAGGGAAGAATTTCTTGAACAAGACCAGATAGCTTAAAACATAAAGAGTAAAGGTGAAAGATTTAATAACATTAGAATATAGATTATATTCAATGAAGGCGAGCATAGGTAAAACTCTCAGAAATTACAAACTGAGTAAAGTTATTTGCAAAGCATAAAACAAAGAATATAACATCTAAACCAAAGAATTACAAATCAATAAGAAATGGCAGGAAACCTGATAGAAAAACGGACAATATTATTTAGAAGATGAGATACCTATATGTGGATATAATTAACCTAATAATCATATCAGGATATGAGGAATATCACAATACTATTTATTTAGAGAAATGCAAATTTAAACAATGAAATACCACTTTATAGCAACCAGATGACAAATATTAGCACATCAAATAATGTCATGCCTTGGCAGAGATCTGGGTAACTGAAAAATGGTACAGAAATATGTCAATGAAATTAAGTATGCAAAACTTGATGCCTCCGTATGTATATATACCAAAAAAACTGCTTAACAGATTCCTAAGGATACATGTGCGATGATGTTTATTTGTCAAATTGCTTATAGCAGCAGGGTGTAAAGCAATTAGGTGCCTATTGCTAGGAGAACAGATAAAGGTGATCTATGCATACCCTGGAATACTAAGCAGCACCTGGACATAAGTTAGGTTTACATGAAAACAGGACTACTTCACTTAAGAACAGTGTTACGAGGACAAAGAAACAACTTATTTTAATCTAGTATTTTTATGTATATTACATATGAACAACAATACTATATATATTTCCAGAATACCTTTATCTCTAAGTGGATGTGTGGAAGCAGGGTGAATGGACAACTATTCAATATTAGAGTCAGTGCCTATGATGAGGAGGGGAATGGGAGCGTTGGTGGAGGACAGGCAAAAAAAACCCCAGAGGCTTGCATGCATTCATGATGAGAGTCTGTCATGAGCTGAGAAATAGGATTAATTCAATTTTGTGCACCTGAAGTCAATGAAAAAGGGGGGTGGGAAGGGAAAAATGTATTTTATAAATGGAATGAATGATTTTTACATTTATATTGGGGCATTACTGATCCTCCTGTTTGAAAATAATAATAAATCACTATGTCTTTTATCATTTGGCTCAAAACGAGAACCTTATTCTTCATGAATTGTTAATCAATGTTTATTTAATGATTATCTTCCCTATTTTAAGGCAGTCAGATAATGTCCATATTGTTCATTCTCTATGCCCAGGATCTAAAACATTATGACTGGTCCGTGATACATGTTCAATAAGGATTTTTAAAATAAATCAATGAAACCAAGTTGCTTATCAAAAACAACATGAAGTGCAGGCTATCTGTTTTTGAGCACTTAATATGTGATAGTAAGTAGGGCATATTCTTAATCTTCAGAGCACTCAGATGTAGGCTTTCTTGCTTGGGCTTTGTAGGTGACAAAACTTCAGTTCAGAGAGTTTAGATAACTTTTCTATGCTTGTAAGTGACTGCACTAGGATTTTAACTCCGGTTGTTTGATTTCAGAGGTCTTTTAGTTACAGGACATGGCCAGATCCTGATAGAAAATAGTTATGCTCTTTTTCTCATTCATCTTAGTCTCCAAATTTTGCCTGGAGTGTATTTCTAGAATAAAAAGGGAAGCATGGGAAAAGCACACAAGTAACAAACTTAAACTGCCCAAGAGGAATGTTCTCCCTTTGGCTTATTTTTCCACCTGCCTCATTATACATGCAACCCAGAATGATTCACCAGAAGGCGGGCCAGGCCTTAATGTTGGTCTGGATAGATTATGAATTAATCCAGCAGAATCAAAATCTAAACATATGTTATAGTTCCTTATTATATCTACTTTCAATTACAGGATAACTGTAAGATCGTATTTGTTTTCCTCAGAGCTTACTAGCATTTATCTAACAATGAGATATATGAAGAGGTGGATCCAGATTAATTACGTGACTATGTAATAAATTTTACTCCTGAAAATGCCTTTTTAACAAAGATAACGTATCTGTGGTGCTGGCATAGTTTTAATTGAAGTCCTTTTTCTCCTTCTTGAGTGGAGGATAAATGCTCCATAATGAACTTGGTCACCGTGGCCAGACCAAGTTCCTTAACAGCATGACGCACTATTAACTTACTATCTAGAATTGTGGTTTTGGAGATTGATTACAGAGAGCCCTCTACTACCTTCTCTCCTGCAGTCCTGTCTGACCAATTCTCAGATCTGCTGGCCTAAAGGAACAGACAGCTTCAGCAGTGCTCACAATCGTAGATCCTGACTTCTTTCCAGGGAATGTCATGTCTTTGCTGGGCGACGGCATTGACGACATCCACTGCCTCACAACTCTTACCTTTGTATCCATCTTTAAGTCAGAAGAACAGATGCCATTTGCCCCTCAGAGATTTAGCCTACTTTTTTCTGGCCTGCATAGCTAAATTATGCTAAGTCTGGGCCAAAATGAAGCCAGAAGTTAAACCAATCTGTATAATTTGGAGGAAACAAATTAACATGCCTGATTATAATTACAACCTTTGTCACAGATAGTGAGCCATTGCCAGATCCTTGCCTGTTTCCAGAGCCTTAATAGAGTCTACAGCCCAGCACAGGTGGTAATGTGCCTTGGGCTCTGCCCTACAGCTGTGTGATTTCCCTGTGATCTTGAAACTGTCTCCCTAGGACTATCAACTAAGGTAGGGAGACGGATGCCTTTAGGAAACAAATGTTCTCAGACTTAACTTCTCTAGATACGGTCACCTTTTGTGATACAAACCGCATTTTCTTGTGTTCATATCAAAAACTCTTTTGGAAGTAATGATAACTTTGAATTCAATGAGTGCATGCAGATGGATGCCAGAAATGGAGAGCCTGTCTTCTACCTGGAATAAATAAGTGTTCTCCTTATGTGGTTCTGGGAGGACCCCTGTAAAACACCTGTCTCCCCACTCAAGTGGTGCCGGAAATTCTATTAAAGTTGTTTAATATCTAATACTTTTCCTTCTGTTGAAAGGTAAATATAGACACTAAGGCTTATTGGTTATGTGGACACACGTGGGTTTCAGACCCTTTCATTCTTGGTGCTTCGCCTTATTCCCTCCTTCACCGTCTCTGTGAGCAACTCTCAAATGCCTGCCAGAAGTAACTATATATCTTGGCTGCAAGTTTTCTCAGGTCTGCTCAGCAAGACAGGAATTCCATTAAGAGATGAGGTTGTGTTCCACCAGGGAACACTCCTAACTAGAGACTGGTTAAAAAATAAAAAATCCTGCTTTCTCTAATGTCCTTCTACACTGGTTTCTAGGGCTTTCCTGCTGGGATTCCCCATCAGTGGCTTGAGGAAGTAGCTGGGTTTATGTCATCCCTTCACTGGCTGGAGGTCTTAATTTCTGTGTCTTAATTCACTTCTTCCTGTAAGTGTTTCTTTCTCCTCACAAAGAAATGACTGGCACTAGAATCATTGTTTCAGGGTTTGCCTTAGGAGAATTCCAAATATGAATGGCAGTGAGAGAGCACTTGGATCCTGAATAAGAGAGGGGTACTACCATTAGAAAAAAGAAAATGACAAAACTCAAGAGCATATCTATTAGGGGTGAAGATCTGTGAAGGGCATTTTCCCATATATTTCTCCACTTAGAGTTCTGTGTGGTATGTTCTGATCCCCCTTTTATAGATGGGTAAATGAATGTTTGATAAAATGAACTTGCTCAATGCGCCGCAAAATTGAGGGAAAGATACAGAGATTTTTTATACACCTCCTATTTCCACACGTGTACAGCTATCCCCATTATCAATGTCCCCTACCAGAGTGGTACCTTTATTACAGTTGATGAACTTAGATTAACATACTGTAATTACTCAAAGTCCATAGTTTACATTATGGTTCACTCTTGGTGTTGTATATTCTATGCGGTCCTTATCTTTTCTGAACTTTACATTCTGAAATAATTATAGAGTCACAGGAAGTTGCAAAGAAATGTACAGGGAAATACTGTGCACCCCTCACCACTCTTTCCTAATGTTAACATTTTATACAACTATAGTACAAAATAAAAAAAACCAAGATGTTGACATTGGTATAATCACTAGAACTTATTCAGATGTCATCAGTGATTCATGCACTCGTGTGTGTGTTTATATAGTACTATACAACTTTATCACATGTTTAGCCTTGTGTAATCACTCCTCCAGTCAAGACATTCAACTGTACCATCAACCATCACAAGACTCTAACATGACCTCTTCATAGTCCTGTCTATTCTATTCCTATCTCTAACCCCTGCCAACCACTAGTCCATTTTCCATCTCTATAAATATTTTATTTCATGAACAAAGTAGGTTACATAGGTTACATAAAATAAGGTAGTAGATATCCTTTGGAGATCAGCTTTTTTCACTTAGCAGAATTTCCTTGAGGTTCATCTAGGCTGTTTATAGTTTTTTTTTTTCTTTTTAATACTGAGTTGTATTCCATGGTATGTATGTACCACAGGGACTTTATTTTTTATCTCTGTATTTCCCACATGGCACCTGGCATGTGGTTGTAGCTCAGCAGGAGCTATGTGAAAGGATAATTGACTCTGCAGATAACTTACTGTGTCAAATATTTTGCATGAGTGGGGGAAGCTGAAGTTGGTTATTTCTACACCATTTAGAAGAGCCAAATCTTATGGCCTCTGATTCAAATTAACCACCATGAGTCCCTCTAGATGACCAAGCTCTTCATTTGACTGATGAAGAACTGGATTAAATAAGACAAACTGACAAAACAACTATATTTGCATGTGGTGTGCTCTTGCCAGATTTGAAATTGGTGGTATGTTTGAACTCAGCCTTTCATGTCTTGATAACCTCATGTGATTTTTACCCTGGCAGTGAAGGTCAACTAAAACTTGAAATCCCAGAGAATGAAATTGCATTGATGATGGAGTTTAAGTGTAAAAATCTGATTGTCAGAACTTTTTCTCCCCTAACTTACACTTCCAGTAGTAATAATGTTTTCCATTATGTTATATGTGCTGGACACAGATTTTATATCTTTCACAAAAATTAACTCAAAATGGATCATAGACCTAGATGCACAAAACTATAAAACTTCTAGAAGAAAACCTAGGAGAAAACCTAGATGACCTTGGGTTTGGTGATGAGTTTTTAGCTATGACAATCAAAGCACATTCATGAAAAAAAAATATGTTTGTCTTTATTAAAAAATGAGAACTTTGGCTCTATGAGTTGGAAATCAATTTTTTGTTGTAATATTAAATTTTTAATCCAACTGACTTTTTGAGCATAAACAAGAAAAGGAAACTTTTCAAGATTTTGAGACTTATCAATAGAAGTTAAATCTTGTGCCCATTTTATTGGATGGTAATAAGTGGTGATATATAAAGTTCATAAGAGTGTGAGGTTTTTTTATTTTTAATATTTCAATATTACATGGCACTATTTTCTTGGGCAAGGGAAGTCAACTTGTATTTATTGAGCACCTATGCTGTGTCAGGCACTGTACTAGACACATACATAACTGCAAGAGGAAATCTCTCCCACTCTTAGCTGTGGAGTTTGTACATCCTCATGCTACTCACTGATTTCAGCCCTCATTCCATACAGAAGTAATGGAAGAATGTTCCGTGGGACACACAAATCAAGAATTTGACAAAAAATAGAGAAAACTTTTAATTTCAAAGGTCTTTCTGATGTTCTATAGGATGGAGTGGTGGATATAGATGTAAATGTGGTATCATGGGTCCCCAGTCCTTTTTTTTTTAATGTTCCAGGAGGCCGTAATGGACTCACAGAAAGTGGAAATAAAGGAAGGAATTGCAGCAGGAGAATGGACAACTTAGGATCAGGTTGAGAAGAGCCTCTTTTTCCCAAAGGGGAAAGTTACTCCTGAGGGTGAGGAGCCAGGGGTCAAGTTAGAGATATTATTTTCTTTATTCTATTTTCTTTTTTATTTTTTGAGAAGGAGAGAGGAGGAGTAGAGGGAGAGGAAGAGAGAGAATCTTAAGCAGACTCCATGCCCAGCATAGAGCCTGGTGCAGGGCTTGATTCCACAGCCTGAAATCATGATCTGAGAAGAAATCAAGAGTCAGATGCCTAACCAGGCACCAGGCATGCCTATTTTACTTATTTATATTAAGAACTCTGCCATATAGGTATTATTTTAACCATTTTATAGATAATGAAGGGAGTCTGACAGGATAAGTAATTTTTTTCAAGATCACACAACTAATAGCAATAGCAGATGTGGAGTTGTATGCTTGTTTAACTCTAAGGCTAATGTTCTTTCTTCTCTTTTAGGGGTGGTTAGTGTAATGGTTAAGTGGGTAGATTTTAGTGTCAAGTTACTTTGGCTCATTTTCTGGGATTTCCATTAGCTATTTAATCTTGGACAATTTATTCAACATATCTGTGCCTCAATATCCCCATCTGAAAAATAGTGAAAATCCTATGCTCCTGTCAGATTGCTGTGAGAATCAAGATAATTAATAACAACTTTTTAATGTATTACATTGTACATAATAAAGATTGATACAGGTCAGCTAGAATTATTCCAACATGATGTTGCTTCTGTCATAAACTATATTTTAGGATGCTATTGGATTCACAGACATCAAAAAATATCTGACCAGCAACTTGAATCTTAGAAGGGCCATAAATAAATGACTGATGCTATTTTAGGAGGCTTATGTGGAAGGAGTTTCACCATAATTTGTTAGTCTAAACCAGAACAGCCCATCTAAACCGCTCCGCTAATCCATATGTTCTTTCCAATATACTTGTGGTTGAAATGTGATTTATTCATCTCTGTCTCCTCTGATGAGGCATTCAATACCTCAAATCTATATATGAATTGGAGCCATAATATATACAAGCTACTATATTAGTTATACAAGGAGTTTACAATCTTGTCAAGAGTGTTTTTTAAAAAATATTTTAACATAAAAAGTGAGAAATGCAGTAAGAGAAGTGTAGATTAAATACTGTAAGGCATCTGGAGGTAGAAAAGATTGCTTCTGGCAGGAAGATGTGGAAGAGCTTTAGAGAAAAGGTAGCATTTGATTGGCGCCTTGACCCAAGAGTAGATTCAGACATGAAGATATAATAGTGAAGGGGAATAAAAGCAGGGAAAATATAAAGGAAGGACGATGGAGTTCAGTAAGTGAGAAGTGTATGTTGAAGAGCTTAGAAGGAAACAAAAGTCTGGTTGAAATCGAGTTGTGGGAATCAAAAGCACTCTAGGGAATTTGAATCTTATGCACAGGCTAAAAGGGTACAATTGAATGTGTTTAAGAATAATAGGCTCTGACCTGCCTTTTGGGAAGTAACTCTGGTGGCCAGTTATAGGCTGGGCTGCAAGAGAGAGAGAAGAGGTGAGGAGATGAATGAGGTATTGTAAAAACCCGCAAGGAGGTCTGAAATAAGGTGCTGATGGTGGAAAGGACATATCTGCCGTAAATTGTGGGAGTAGGCCTGGCAGTACTGAGCCATATTTGGATGAGTTTCCAGGGACTGAGAGGAATCTGATAAATTTCAAGGCTGTGTGGCTAAGAGAATGCTGAGAATCCTGGATAGAAACAAATAGCAGGAGAAGTGGAATTGACAGAAACACTGGGGGACGTAATGAGGATGAAGTTTACCTCTCGCACCTCCAAGTGGAACGTCCAGTAAGGTGTTGGAAACCGGAGATGGGGAACAGTTGATCAGAAATGGAAAATAAACACCATATGCAGGGGTCATTATGATCCTTGGGTTTCTTCTACCATCCTTGTGACTGACTAGTATCCCCAGCTTCCCTCCAGGAGTTTGTTAGTGGTTTTTCCATAAACTGTCTCTGCCTGCATGATCTTCATTTTACTTATGTTAGATCCTTTACATTTACCAACCCATATAATATTAACATCAGATGGTGTGAGACTTCAGAAATTTTCTTGTTCTATAATTTCACTGTAAAGATGATGAGGCAAAAGATCAATGTAATTAAGTAGTCTCTGAAGGTTATTAGGTATTAATGATGGATCTGCTCACTTCTCTGCCAGTGGAGTTCTGCTGTTTCATGAGATACCTCTCTCCAAAGCTGCTCTGTATCCTAAGATATTTCTGCCCACCTCTGAGTCACAAGAAACTCCTGACTTCAGGAAAAGAAAAAGCAATGCTCAGAAGAGATTCCACTGAAAGAGAAAGATGGTTCTTGAAAAGGAGGCCCCAGGTGGCTTGCTCAACTTACTAGGCGAGTTGTGCATATTTGTTCCACATTAAGATGAATAAAACCCTGGAAGCTTCAAGGTAGCAAGAGGCTGAGGGAGTGCACTTTCTCTTTCTGATGATGTATTTTTAAAAGTCCCCAACAAACAGTAATCTCACTGTTTAGGACATGGGTCCCTCTGTCTGCATTTATTAATGGTATTTCTGGAAAACATAATTCATTGAAATCAAGGGGATGTTTTGCGTCGGAAGTAATTTGCTGCAAATCCCTGGGTTGGGGTTGAAAAATTAGGAAGAAATAAGATACTTATTATCATATCAGAGTCATGGATTCCAACTACATCAAATACTCAAACAATGAATTAATTATATCTAATTTTAAACCCGAAGTCCAAAATTAGTTTAGTTTGGTAAAAATGAACATACTCTATAAGGTATGCAGGTAGAATACCCTTTTTGTGCTTCATTAATAATGATGTTAGCAAAATTATAAAACTCTAGCAGTAACAATTTTTCTGTGGTGCTACAGACTATGAATTAGGTCATGAGCAATAATTGAAGTATTGCATTTTTATAATGACAATACTTTATTTACCATGCAGTGATCTTTACGATGATTATAAGCTGAAAAACAATTTATGCCAAAATATAGATGTTTAAATGTGGCCATATGGACTCTGGGTGAATGACTGGAGTGTGAAATAGAGAATGTATATCTGGATGTCAAGTTTTTCCGGCTCTCTGACTTGACCACACCGCCTGGGTGAAGAAGGAGTTTGACATAGGAGACTGGGTGGGTTGCCAAATGATACCTCTATTAATTTACAGAAATCTGTGAAATGGAGCTCCTCAGACCTATTCCACTGCACCTACATCTAAAGCTGTCTTTTGCCTTTCCCTCTGCCTGGTATCAAAACTGAGCTCATGATGAGGAAGGTGTGTGTGTGTGTGTGTGTGTGTGTGTGTTAATCTCTTTCTACTCAAGATGGCGTTATATCCTGATAAACCCATCATAAGTTGAAAATATCTTGTCAACAATGCATTTCATACACCCAACCTAGCTAACATCACAGCTTTGCCTGGCCTACCTTAAACATGCTCAGAACACTTACAATAGCCTACAGTTAGTTAGGTAAGATCCTCTACCACAAAGCCTATTTTATAATAAAGTGTCAAATATCTCATGTAATGTATTGAATACTGTACTGAAAGTTCAAGTGAATGGTTGTATGGGTGCAGAATGATTGTAAGTGTACTGATTGTTTATCCTCCTGATCGCCCGGCTGACTGGTTGCTGTGGCCTGCTGCCACAGCCCGGCATTTATGAGAGTATCGTACTGCATATTGCTCAATACTGCATATTGAAGATAAAAATTCAAAGTAAAGTTTCTACTGAATGCATGTGGCTTTTGCACCATTGTAAAGTAAAAAAAAAAAATTATAAGTCGAACTATTGTAATTTGGGTACCATCTGTATATGTTGTTGTGTGTGTACCTTTTTAAGGGAAATTTTAACAGTTGAAAACCAGAATCCCAGGTCTGTTGGAGACTTGTCCTAGTAACCTGTTTGTCCCCAGTCTTCACCAGACTGTTGGTAGGGAGAAGACAAATCAGTATTTTGTATCCAAATAGTGCTGGCTCTTAGCTCTCCCCAGTTCAAGCACATTGGCAAAGTACCCTCTCTAAGCAGGTATTTTGGCCCCTCTCCCGGGTTGGTGAGCACTTGCTCAATCAAGTCTTTGTCCACTGGGCCCTGCTGGCCTTCCTCCAGGCTTTGCACCGCAGAAGAGCACGACTGTATATAGACTGCTGTCTCCTGCTGTGTCCCAAAGCTGAACAATCACCAAAACAGAGACACATTGCCTTTGATCCTCGAGTCCAAAAGCCTCAATACGTTTTATGGGGGGCAGGAGAAGGGAAGCGTTTCCTCTCCACTGGGCTCAGACTTGTGCCACCGCATCCTCCACTGCCTCTATCTCTCTAATTTCACACAGGCTTGGTGAGACCAAGATCTGCCACCTCAAAGGCAGTTCACGGGTCAGACAAATAGAGGTTTGCAGAGCCCCAGGCACTCCATAAATTTAATTTCATTTTCCCCTCCTTCTGCCTGCCTCAACATTTCTCCCTCGGACCTCAGATCAGAAAGATGGCAGCTGTTCATTTTGCCTCTTGAGTCTAGCATTGGGTTTCACAGCATTAGACGGAACTATGGGTCTTAGTTGGTGCCCAGGGGTTTAAGAGCTACTCTGTGTGCTGCCTTTCCCCTCAATCTACGCTCTTTTTGTGCTGCAACGTTCTTGTTTATTACGGAGATAAAGGCAAAGGGACACACCAAGTAGTCAGAGCAGGCCCTGTGTTTTCAGCCTCTGTTTTGAGGTGTTTTCAGCCTCTGTTTCCCGAGGCATCCTGCTGCTTTGTTTCCAAAGGAAACAAAAGCATTAGAATAACAGAGTCTTGCCTCCCAGATGATGCAGAATAATTTATGATTATATCAATTAAACTGCTCCCAAACCTGTTGCACTGTCAACCTGTTGTAGTGCATGCAAACTAAATAGGCCATATTTTTATTTTAAAGAAAAACCGTTTCCAGGCAAAGCTGGAAACCACGCATGACATGAAGCGGTGGCGAGAATAGCTCTTTTCTCCATAGGAGAGTTAACATCAAGATCCATTATGTTGGGTATACTTGTATGGATTGAAAATTACATTAAAACAATAAAGCCTTAGTAAAATCCAAATTAGTTCACCAAGGGAGTGGCAAGAAAAGCTGAAATCCATAAGTTGAATTTTAGTCTATAGCTTTGGTCCCACCTTTTCTCACCAAACCCTTCAATTTGAACTGCAACAGATAACACACTGGAGATTTGAGTTTCCCTTTCTCATTCTTTAAATACCCTGACTCCAGTCAGAGGGGGCCATTCATCCATCCATCATCCACCATGTGTTATTTGTTCCTAAACATGGGCAGCAAAAGGGAATCAAGCAACACCAGCTGGACAGGCAGAAGCTGGGTATTTTGTTGGCTTGTTGTGGGTTATGGAATAAAATGCAATCAGGCTCTTTTGGCTAAGAAGCTTGGGTCCCTTAGCCCTTTCTCCCAGTATAGTTGTGATTGGTAACATTAATAACTTATTAGTCCCTTTTTGGCCTAGGCTAGACAGGAAGCATCACTGGGAATGACATTTTTACCAGAAATCTCAGAAGTCACTGAGACGTTTATCAGTCCCAGAGAGGAATGAAGCTCAAGTGGAAAGATGGCCAAGAGGGTTGGGTAGTGAGTGAGAAGTAATTTTCACCTCCAGGAATCATAAGAAGAGTAGAGAGAGACTCCACCTTTCTTGAAGTTCCGTCATCTGAAGCCTTTTGAGAGTTAAGCGTCTATCAGGAGACAGTGGAAACAATTCCTCTGTCTTAGGGATGCTGTGTAGTTTTACCAAGTTTTTTTTTTTTTTTTTTTGATTTGTTTCTTTGCTTGTAAATAATGCCTCACATCAAATATTACCAAACAAGAAGAATTTATTTTTTCAGATAATTGTAATTTGTTTCTTAAAACAGTAAAGCTAGTTAGGCTTTTAGGGTAATTTTTCTCAAAACTATTCTAGCATTTCTGACCTTAGGGGCAGAGCCCACTGATGTTATGGAACATACTCCTTGGCATTCTGAATTTCAGGCCCCCATCTACAACATCAGTTTGCATCTACTGATACATATAACAACTCTTGTCCTGTATCTGGGAAGGCAGATATGGGAAGGAGAAGAATGGAAGAAATGACATAGTCTGTTACCCTGTCACTTCCTTGGATTTCATGTAAATGTGTATCTGGAGCTCATAGTCTAGTTATCAGGACCCCAAAGTGGGCACAACTGTTTTTAAGAAAGAATTTGTGATATTCTAGACCCCACCTAAGCTTGATTAGGGTCCAGGTAATAAAGTGTAGCAAAGAGTTTGGAAAGGGTTGTTCTTTCTGTGATTGGAATCAATATAGCTCAATAATAGTCTATGGTCTTGGAATTAGTAGTGGCTTTACAAGGTAGATTAGGGGTGGTAGTCTTGTTTGGAGTGCTAGGACACTTCTTTGGAAATTGAGTTTTATGTTCACACACACATTTTAATTTCGATTGTAGATTTAGTTGGCAGTGAATTCTAGGAGAATTTTGCTGGAAATTGTCAGGGATGGGGGGAACTGAAGCCCACCCAAGCCATCCTGGGACACCACCTTTCTTGTCATGGTCTTCACATGAACACAAATGGTTCAGTGGTAGCAGGTAGTCTCTTAAAAGCAACTTGAGAGAAGTAGACATTGTGGTCATCCACACATGGAAATAAGAGCAGGAGAAAAACAGTATGTCCAAAAAGTGGACACTGGGATAGGGTGAGATCTTTTCTTAGCATTGGAGAGTCAGAACTGTACTTGGCATTAACTATAGATGGGAATCTGTTGGTAATGCCTGGTAACATTGGGTGTATATTAAACGTTCTCTCCTCATTCTAGATTTTTCAGAACTGGCTTATAATGCAGAACTGCCCTTGTAGAGCACAGAGGTATGTAGAGCATTTTGCCTTACTCTACATGGACCCATACTTAATGAGGAGGTTCAATTTGGAATTCCATGTTGGCTATTTCCACAAGCCCAACTTCTTGAATTATTTGTGTTCATCCTATATTTCTTTGAGGCCAAGGACTTTCTTATTGATCTTTATATATCTATCAGTGTCTATCATAAAGCTGTTCATGTAGAAGTTACTCAATAAATGTTATATAAAAAAGTACAAAGATGACTGTGTGCTCAGATTATTGGTAGCCTTATTTCTCAGAGCAGGACCCTGTTTATGTGGTTCTAGACTTCTCTGATTTATGACAGAGTGTCCCAGTGTGATTTCAATGTTCCCTATGCTTCCTGAACTCCCGTTCTCACCCAACCAAATCAAACCTTAAAGATAGGCCTGACACTTTTATTGCTCTTCAATTTGATGCAGCTTCTCAGAATTTTGATACAGTATTTGTCACCATCTTCCTTCCCAGGAGAGATGAGCCATTTTGCCCATGGTAATTTTTCCTACAGAATTGCTTTCAGTTCACCTTTGCTTGCTCTATACCACAGAACCTACTGTTTATGATAAATTCAGAGGGAGAAAGTGGTGTGAACAGATGTACAAATGTAGGAAAATTTAGAACTATCTCTAGAGAACAGTGAGTAACTTAATATGACTGGTACCAAAAATACAGGAAGAGAGCCAAAGAATAGAAGTTTGGAAAGTTAACTGGGGCTTGGAGTAAGGAATTTAGGGTTATGATGTAGATAATTAGAAGTCATTTAAAATATTAGAGAAAAAGAGTGATCTGAGTGAAAATATTCTTTACATACATTAAAAGCAATGAATTAAATTTACTTCAGTTAATAAAGTAAACATTGTATTATTGAGATAAGGATTAAGAGAAGGTATTTAAGTAGACTAAGATCTTATAGTGGTAGTAGTTATTATTTTGGGGCCATTAGCAATTCAAAACTGGGAGTATTTTCTTAGATATAAATATAAATATAATATAAATATAAATATAAAAAATACACATAGTTAGAGGTATTCTGTCCAGGGAAACCCAACTAAAATTCTTCAAAAGCCTTAAGCATTTGAGCATCTCCCTTTCTCTAGTATGATTCTTCCTTTTTTCCAGATCCCAGGAGACCATATGGTGTTCCTTGACACAAAAGTAAGAAAATAGTCTCCCCTGGTAGAGTCTATTATATGTGCTCCTATATGGTCTGTTGCAGTTGTATCTCCCAATAATGATGCTTCAATTTATTTGAATCATACCCTGAACTGGGCACTTAAAAAACTCCTCGTTTTCTCTATAGTTTTATATTGTAATTCCCTGAGAATATTGCTAGATCACAATCATTAAACCTCATTCTCTAATCTTAGAAATGATGGCTAATGTACCTTCTCCAGCATTTGACCACATCTACTTTATGATTTGAGTTCTGTTCTAGAAAGTTAAATGATCAATGCACTTTAATCAACAGAAACCAGAATCATCATTTTTTTGTTCACAGGTTTCCTTTTCAAGAAATATTTGTTTACGAGATGAACTGGGAATAGAGTCTATATTAACAGAGGAAAGCCAAGTGCTCTTTACTTCTCATATTCAATCCTTTCAGCATTATGCATTGGCACAGAATCCAAGAGAGGAGAATTAAGAAGGGAGGGTCTTGAGGAAGGGTGGGGGCAGCACACATAATAGTCTAGGTCTAAAATCATTCACACTAGAAGTATGAGTTTGAATATATTTTGAAAACATTACAAATATGGAGGAAGATTTTATATAGTTAATTTGGGGCTAAGCTTTCTTCTTAATTAAAACCGGCTAAATGGTTAGTTTACACTCATGGACATTGGCCAGAGGTTCACACTAGCTGCTTCCACACAATTATAGCTGGCATCTTTAGCACTTTCTGGATGTTCAAGTTTCACTTTTCTTCCTCTGTCAAAATTTATATTCCTGGCTTTTCTTTGGAAAATCAGTGACTGAAATATGAGCAGAATATTTGATTGCACTGGGGTACTATCCCCATAATATCATCCGTGGTCTTTGAGAAGCAACCACCTATTCAAATACAATGTTATCAGGTTAGCATAGTCAGGGTTGAAATGGCTTGTGAAATACAGGTGGAGATAGTGCAGCATAATCAGCAGCTGTGGGTCTGTTCTTTTCTACCTGTGACCGTAAATCAAATGGTCACCCTGATGAAAGAAAATTAACAAAAGGATTTCAGGGATAAAGTTGAGGAGGTATCTGAACATTTGGGGGGAAAGTTGTTTCCTGGAGAATGTTATTATGAAAGTGAAATAAGTCAAAATGAGCTATCATTTTTCTGATGCTCTTAGAACGAATGTGAAAGTTCCCTTAATAAAGGACTAAGGGTTTTGGGTTTCTGCATCACTCAGGTGATGAAGCTCCTGACCAGACATAAAAATAGCCTCCTAGGATTTTCTGTTATAACTCCCTAAACAGATATTCAAAGTCACACAGTCTGACTTCAATCTAGTTTCAAAGGCAAGCTTAATGAAATGACATAGCATAATTTGATTATAGTATTTTCTTTGTAGTTGTACATTTAAGGAAAAAGATTGCCTGATAACCAAAAGATAGGATGATAATGAACATAAAGAATTTCAACTTTTCTTGATGGTCACCTCAGAAGTTTAGGCTTTTAATAGAGAATGAAACAAATTTCAAAGTTTGTAAATAATCTAGCTAACTCAAGCTCTAAACCTCAGAGAGGCAATCGATAAATGATATTACTAGTACTTAATTTACAATGGACACCTAAGCATTTATAAATTGCTTTTCTCATCTTGGATTTTATCATTGGCCAGTGTAAGGTAGCATAGTGATAGTAATAATGATCATTTGTTGAATGCTTACCATGTGCCAGACACATTATTTAATCCTTTCTGTAGCTGTTTGTGGGAGATTTTATTATAATTTTCACCTTATAAATGAGAGACAAATGCTCAGCAATGTTAAAGAACTTGTTCAGTTCTGACATTTAACCAGTGGTGGAACTGGTGTTCACACTCAAGTCTCTCTGACTCCAGGTTTCCTTTGTTGTTTTTTTTTTTTTCCCCAATATCTTTTATTGAGTGAAAATTGCCAGGAATAGAAGTTTACAGAAGGATTTCCCACTATTTCCCACTTTCCTTAGTGGTATCCTAGGGTAAAATCAAGTCTCACTTTGTAGGTTAAGTCATGTCAAGGTTTTATCTTTGGCAGTTAATACATTTTGAGGGATATGCACAGATGACCCCTGATTTATCTGAGAAAGGTGGAAAAGTGAACAGATGTACATTCAGCATATACTATGTGCCAGGTTTGTAGGCACAGTATCTCCTTTGATCCTCATGACAGTCCATTTTGCAGAGAGGAAGCTGGTTCAGAAACACTAAGTGACTTGCCCAAGTTCACCATGAAGTAGGTAAAGAGTTGGGATTTGAATCCAAGGCTGTCTGACTCTAGCTCCCCCACTTCTCTCCCCTCTTGCACACCGCTCTAGGCCTCCTAATGCACAAACTCTTTTGTGGGAACCTCTGTTCTCTTTTTCTCCTGATAGAACTATTAGTATAGGTTAGAAGATGGAAAGCTACTCAGATTCTTCTGAGAGTCCCCAAATTCAAGGTATTATGCAAGTTACTAACATAGAGGTCAAATGGATCACACCAAATAAATGATCTATTGTCTCAATGAGTATGTTTAAAATGGAGAAATTGACCCTAGGCAACATTACACATTTTCCACAGTGGAATTCAGCTATTTTCTTTAGTCAGACATTTTAGCGCAGACATTTTGCAGCTGTGAAAATGAATTTATGTGTTTTTAAAAATCCAAGGCAATAATGATAATCATTTTTAAAAACACTGAGCTGTTCATGGGTTGGGTGTCAACTAGTCAAGGACAAAAAGAAATAGGTACACTGGAAATAGTATTTTTTTTTTCCCTCATTTGGTGGGATCGAGCCCCGCATCCAGCTCCACGCTCGATTAAAGGAAAGGCTTTGATTAAAGGAAAGCTGAGATCTGCCTTTACTTGAATGCTTGTGGCAGTTTAAATTTGCCCTAGCATGGTTCAAGTTTCCTATGGATGAGGGGCCTCGGGTGAGCTAACAGCTCTGGGAATTGGGCCCAGACAGAAATAACAAGTAGGTACTAATCTACATGAAACCTGAAGGTCTAAATTGGGCAGCTGTGTCTGATGTAATTTCTCATCGCTGTGGTGCTATTGTCCTTTGGGTATCCTGTGATGTGAGACTTTGTCTCAGGAGAGCTTCTGGGCAGGTGTTGTCCCTATGAGATTAGACCTCTGTCTTACCCAGCACTCAAGGAAAGGGCTAGCTGGGGTTGAACCCCATGACATCATGGATGGCTCTGACATAACATTTTAAATGGAGGTCTTGAATATAGTCCACCATTATTGATTTGTAGACATCTATAGGGCATTTTTTTTTTTTTTTTTTGTAAAACAGGAGTTGGCACAGAGGCAAACTATGAGAGAAAACCTGAAATAAATTACATACACTTGCTGAATCTTAAATCTTAACATTATTATTTTTATTTTCTACTGAACTAAGAGATAAAACATTTTTTTTTTTATTAAACCCCAGTGGACTGGTTTGAACCTGTAACTGATTCATTAAACTGGAACCAGATTAGAACATCAAAATATTATCTAAATTACACGAGTCACTGAATATTATTCAGTTAGAGTCCCTGGTGCCAAAGGCTTGTTCACTATCCTATCAGAACTAAAATTCAAGTTCACAGTTTTTCCCCACCATGTGTCTATCCGTGTGGGGACCTAGATGCTATGAGATGCCTTGGTAGTAGAAAGGGGAGAGGGAATACCTACTAAACCAGTGCTTCAAACATCTTCTTAGCTACAGATTTTCTCCCTCCCTCCCTCCCTTCCCAAACTGACACTGAAAGTCAATGTAAGTCAGATAAATGTGGTCAGATAAAGTGCTGTTTGAAGCAGGCCCTGAGGCCCCAAGCCCAGGTGAAGGATGATCTCTGATGCCCCTCTAAGGAATACCAGCACACCATGGGACATGGTTTTAAAAGCCCTGCACTAAACGATTTGGGTTCTTTGGCTTCAAGCATTCCTTTGGCATAGATGATTTCTACAGTTCTGTCTTGACATCTCTCCCAAATGCTAATCTCACTTCCAGTGCTGGCTATCCATTGTTCACATAGGGTCCTTACTGGCATTCCAAACTTGACATGTCTAATGCTGAACTGATTTTATGTTCCTCTTACATTGGCTCTCCGTGTTAACATGGCCACCATTCTTCCAGTTAACCAGACTTATAACCTGTTAATTCTTTAGTTGATTCATTAATTTATTTCTTCTCTCCAACCAAGAAAGAAAAAAATGTCCTACCTTGTTATGAAACAGTTAAAGCACTCAGTGTCAGGCTTGGTCTGTGATGCTATGCTCAGAACTGAGGTGAGCAGTGGGGTCAATAGGGTGCTTGGACAAGGAGTGACCAGCAGGTGCCTCAGAAGAGGATACAGAGCAAAGCTGAGGCAGCAGTTAAGAGGTTTTTGGTGTCATGGCATGGATGGGGCTCAGACCTGGGGCAACCCAGGAGAGCATCATCAATGGTGATTGGCTTAACCCCATGTGTGGTAATTTTCACCTGGGTTGTCTTTAAGACACTCCATGGCCTCATGCCGTCAGGGGGCTAGGTTCTTCTTTTGGCTTTACCATTTCTTAGCTGTACGTCCTTGAGCAAACAACTTTTTGAGCTACAACATTCCCAAAGGTAGGGAATAATAGTTCCTTCCCTGCCTTTGAGTTTGTAGTTAGAATTAAAAAATAATGAAATATGCATCATAAGTTTTAAAGTGCTCAGGGCAGGATGGTGGTGTTAAGTAGTAAGCTCTCTGAAGTCAGCCTTTCATTTGTTCATTCAAATATTTACCAAATGCATATTGTGTCTAGGTGCTATGCTAGGCACTAGACAATACAGTAGTAACTACAAACTCTGCTTTTAAAAAAAAATATTTGAGAGAAACAGAGAGAGAGAGAGAGAGAGAGAGACAGCAGGGCGGGGAGCAGAGGGAAGGGGAGAAGCAGACTCTGTGCTGAGCGTGGAGCTGGATGCGGGGCTCGATCCCACAACCCTGAAATCATAACCTGAGCTGAAATCGAGTTAGATGCTTAACTGACTGAGCCACCCAGAGGACCTACAACCTCTACTTCTTATGGACAGATTCTTCCCTACAGAATAGATGGGGAGGCATATTTTAAACAAATTGTTACTCAACTAATAGTTTTGAGATAAATTTCCAGTCTTGTTCTAAGCCTTTAACTTACTTAATCCTCCTAACAACTTTATGAGAGAGGCCAATAATGTCATCCCATTTTACAGATGGGGAAACCAAGGCCAAGAGATTAAACAACATTCCTAGGGGTCTCGAAGATAGTAAGTGGTAGAGACAAGAAAAGAACTTATTCAGTCTGACCCTAAATTCTATGTTGATACTACTAATAACTATTTCAAACTATCCCCTGTAAGTGATCTGGAACAACTGGTGGGTGAGAACAGTCACTTCCAAATTCCTTTGATAACTACTTCTGTGACCTTTAGTTCCTTTGTCAGAAAATGGGGGAGAATACTACTACCTTCTTCCTGGGGTTATTTTGAGGATAAGGTATTACTTGTAAAGGAATCAACACAGTAACCGACATCACAAATGCACAATAAATGTTAGTTTTTAGCTGTTGATTATGGTAAGTACAATGGAGTAAAAGTGCAGGGTGCTCCAGGAAGTAAAACAGGAAGACCTAGTTTCGACTGGCTGAGAGGGGCAGGCCAGTACTCCTGGAATAAACACTGAAGCTGAGACCTAAAGGATGGAATAAGAACAGAAGTGTTGGAAGGAAAAGGTTGGAGCAAGCATCCTGTGTAAGGACCCTGGGAAAGAAGGCTGTTAGTTCCTTCCAGGAAAACAGTGGAGGTCAGTGTGGCTGAAAGAGATGGAACCAAGAGAAAGCAAGAGTGGGAAGTTAGGCTAGAGAGGTGGGAGGGGGGACTTCTCTGTCTGTTCCTCTCTTGTCATTCCCACTGCCATCAGGCTAATGTGAGCCCCATTATCTTGGGCCTAAATTATTTCCATGACTTTCTAATGATTCTTCCTGTCTCTATTCTCTCACATCTTCCATTCATTGTGCATATACAAGGCAGCTGAAGGTCCTAAAGCATTCCTTTGACCATGGTACTGCCCTACCAAGAAACCTTCAAAGGTTTGCCATTGCCTATCAGATCAACTCCAGACTCCTTCACCAAGCGTGCAGAGGCATCCCCAGTCTAGATTCTATCTGTTTTGGGTCTTCTCTCTCACAACTACCTTTTGCATGCCTCAAACTCTTAGCAATCTTGCCCTACTCTTCCCTGCCTAGAATGCATCTCTCTTGCCCCTTTGTTTCCTGTCTTGACTTGTAGAAGTTTCAGGTCTGCAAAAAATGTTATTTTTCCCATGAAACCATCCTACATCATGCCAGTCAGAAGTTATGCCCTTGTCTTTGAGATGCCATAGGTTTTTGGTTGTAGTTCCTGGTTATAATTTTTCCTCTAAAAAGTTCACAGAAATACAAATTCACTTTTTTAAATGTAAAAAACCTACATGTAGAAAAGTACAGTCATCCATAATTCTATCACCCAGTCTAACTATTGTTGGCATTTTGCCATGTTTTTTTTTCTAGTTGCACATGTGGAGGTTGAGAACTTAACTCTTCTATAGTTTTCATTATAACATCACATCCATAAAAATTCTTTCAAAATGTTATTTAAAGGGCTGCATAATATTCTAGTGTAGGAACATACCATAATATACATAACCATTCCCTCATGGGAACTTCAGTTTCTTTATCCATAAAAAGAAGGCCTATTTCCTAGGGTCGCAGTAAAGATTAACTGAGACATATATTAAAGTCCTCTCAACAGTGCCTAGGACTTGATGGATGCTTAATAAATGATTGTTGTTCCTTTTATTTTTCCAGAAAATCTCCCCATGATTCATCTGCTCTCAGCTGAGGGAAATAACACATATTGGGGAGGGAGGGAATGTTCCCATAGAGGGGGCTTCTCTCTGCCCCTGAAAGAAATCATAGTTCTGCCTATGAGACGCAAAAGTCTTCCAATTCCCTCACAAGATGCAAAAGGCTTCCAATTCCCTCATAATTTTTAGACTCAGTAAAAATTATCCAGGAAATGCACGGGTTTGTATCTTTAGCAATTTGTTGGGTCAGGGAAGGAGGTTGGAAGTTTTAGTAAAAATGCGGTTTGAAGATGGTATCATTAATTAAGTTTGCTTATGTTTTCTGTGACCCTTATTTCTGCCTATAATTGTAGATTTTAGACTTCAGACTTTTCTAGCTTAATTGTTACAAGCAGAAATACCCTTGGGCCTAGTTGTTTGATACTCTAATAAATCTTTGTAATAAAATGTCTTACTTTATCCCTTGATTGCAAGTCCAAGAGTGATCCCATCCCTCTGGTGTTTAGAGCCTGTGAATCTTTGGTAATTCTGTCTGGCAGCCATCTTTTACCAAGTTACACATTCAGTACTTTGAGTGTTTCTTTAGGTCTCTGTTCTTTCAGCCACAGCTGAGCAGGCTGCTTGAGGATACTTCTGTTTTCTGCATTTCAATATCCATATGATTTCTGCCTTTTATTCTTAGCAGAGACAAGCAGTTCCATGTCTTATGTAGACCGGTAATCCCTGTAGTGGATGGAGGATAGTGTATGAGGTTCTTGAACCTTATTCTTCTTCCTTCACCAGACTGTAAACTCTGAAGCCAGAGGCCATGTCATGCTCTCCCTGTATCCTTAGAACCTAAACTGTATCTAATACATGGTAGCTGCGCAATGAGTCTGAGCCAAGAGAACTAATGATGACTGCTGCTTCCTCCTCTTAGTAGAGAAACCTTTCTAGGACATAGGCTTTAAGGTCTAACAGAGCTAGGTTTTAATGACAGCTCCACCCATCACTGGCTGTGTGTTCTCGGACAGGTCATTTATCTTCCCTTGCCCCAACTTCTCATCTAAACGGTGGGGAAAATAGTTCTCGTCTTGCCATATGACTAAAGGAGATAATATGTATGAGCAGGCTCACCACTTAGTACACTCACAAAGAACTCGCTTTCCTTTAGAAGACATTCCAATTTAAATTTTAAATTCTCTTTCCCTCTCCTCTCTCCAAGATGAAATTTAGGAGAGAGCAAAATGTGAGGGAAAGGCTGTAAAAAGAAGTGGGAAGATTGGAAAATGGCAAGGACACAGATTTTTTCCAATCACTTTTTCCAATTTTTACTTTAGTGACTTTAATTTTATAAAAATAGGTTCTTGTTTGTCAGTCAGAAAGATTAGCTTCTCTTAACCTTCCTATTTCTCCCCTGTGAGTCATAAGTGAGAAGGAAGCATGAAGGGAGTACAGAAAGTGTCAAAACTCTCCATGCTTGTCCCCTGAAGGCAAGAATGAGGCTCCCTAGGCCTGTCCTTGTAGTGATGTACTTGGTCTGTCCTTCTCTTGAAATCAGGTAAGGTTAGGGAAACGTTTGGGTGGATGGTTCAGTGCATGTCTATGGTCAGATGGGTTGTGAGGATAAAATAACAATTCACGTAAAGAAAACTTGAGCACAGTATCAGAAACATGATGAGCCCTAAACAATAGCAATATTTATGATGGTGATTGATGATGATGATGATGACTGGAAGGAAAGCCCCACAAAGACAGGTAAAAAATAATTGTGTTAGTTTTGCTAATTTTCTTAAACCATTTTACTAAAGCATATTTGACATGTAAAACGTATGTATTTAATATCTACAACTTGAGTTTGGAGTGATTTCTTTTTATTTTATATATCTCTTACCTTATTGCCACTTTATTGTTTTTATTTTTTTAGGGTGGGTGGGGTAGGAGGGGCAGAAGGAGAGGGAGAGAGAGAATCTTAAGCAGCCTCCATGCACAGCAGGCAGACTGGTGCAGGGCTCGATCTCACGACCCCGAAATCATGATCTGAGCCGAAACCAAAAGTCAGACACTTAACCAACTGAACCACCTACATGTTGCTGGGGCGATTTCTTTTTAAATGTAGGAAAGTAAGAATCTGAACTTGTGGAAACATAATTTGACGCTGGTTAAAGTTTTTTTCTTATTTTTGGTTACATATTAATTATAAGAAATAAAACTAAATTTACTTTTAAAAATACCACCTATAAAATGATTGTAATTTTATTAAAATCTATCATTTTTTTCTATTGGTATACATTGAAATGTGCTTAGGATGATGTTTTCTTAATGTCAAGAATGCTTTCTTCTCAGTAACCTATTTTCTTTCAGGTTACTTTAAAATTTTCACTCTTGTATTTTTTGAAATAATTTAACTTTTTAATAAAATGGTGATAACATTTCTTTAGAATAACACAATGGTTTTTTTAAAAACAAACTAACAAACACAATTGGAAGCAAAAATTTTAATATCCTAGTAATAGCTAATTGTGCATCATAGGAATTTGGATAATTGTTACATTCTAAAAGGAACATAGAAACACACAATAAAGATGACCTTAAAGAGAGCCAATATCTAAGCAAAGAGAAAAAATAAAACATGTCTGCCTCCCCTGCCCTATTTCCCCAGTGAGATGGATGGGTGTCTGTCTAGTACTAAAATTTCTCTAGGGAAGAAAATGAATTATTTCTTTGGTCATCCATTCTAGCCTGGTCTAGGGAGGAAGGAATGGGTTGGAAGATGAGATATCTAGATCCCATTTTCTATTTTCACAAATGGTTTGGTATGAATCTGTAGGCATATCATGAAAGTGTACTCTTTGATTTTTCCATCTATGAAATGGGGGTGATAAAACCAATGCTACATATATTTTAGCACTGTTTTAACAACTTAATAACTGGCAATTTGAGCATTTCAACTTACACGAAGTGTCCGGGCAGGTCAAGTGACATTTATCAGCCTGTGGGTCAAACTGTAAATCCCTATACATCCTTGTTCACTTTCCTTCTTGGGTTAAAAATCTCTGGGAAGTCCTGTTTTTTCCCCAAAGCATTTATGTTGTTGTTTGCCTTTAGAAGTTTGAATTTCATTTTCTTATCTCTATTTTGCTCCTACCTCTCTCTGATCCTCTATATCCCATGACTATTTATAATTTTATTTCTCTGCAATATGTATTTTCATGTTTGTTTCAAGTGATTCATTATGTGGACCCATATCTGTAAGCTCTCCTACTCCCTCCGTGTTCCCTGGGTCTCCCACCATATTCATATTACAACTTTATTTAAAGGAGAACCCTAGAGCTACCACAGAAATGTCATTCCTACAAGCTGAGTAGGAAAATGCGTCCCATGCACATCAATTGGCTCTTTCATTAAAGCTTTTAAAGAAAATCTGGTTTTAAAGAAATGTGTTAACAAGATACCAGAGCGCAGAAGGAAATTTCTCGTGTTAGGTATTCACTAGTTTGACCTCGGAAATTATGAACGATTTGTCTTCAGTATTTGCTGATAGATCAATTAGCAAAGCTGAAACATGTGAACACACACCTTTTCTGCATGAACTCTGAAGGACCAATGTGAACTGACGTAATGACATTTACTTTATTCTCTACTCCGGTGATCCTATCTATAAATTCTCAACTATAATAAAATACCTCCATTGCTGAGAATGAGAAACAAACACACAGCTCTAATTTTAGTCCCGAAGTTTGGACACTTTAAGAATAAGTAGTAGGCTGGTGTAACCAGAGGTTTGAAGGGATATAAAGGTATTTAAAAAACAAACACACTGGTTTTAAGCAGGCAGCAACATACACACTCTGCAATCCTTCCTGCCTTTTGGTTTCACCATTTATTATCCACTTCCTCTCAGCTGATGACACATTTTGTGTTCTTTAGAACTCAAAGATCTTTATTCTATGAGATATATCCCATTTGACATTGTACTGTCCCTTTCCTTATACCTGATTCACCGCTGAGTTTCTGTGTTTAATCCTTAATGTCCTTACCCTCTTTAATGCATAAACTGAGGGGCATATACTGCAGTGGGAATAGTACTGGTCTTAAATCTGACTCTGGATCTGATCCTAGAAAGCTACTTGACAGTAGGCAAGGTATTAAATCTTTTAGGGTCTCTTTTTATAGATAAGTAAAACAAGTAGGTTGAGGTTGATAATGTCTAAGCTTTTGTCAAGCTTTGATTCTACTGGTCATAATCTGTTCTATTAGGGTCATCAGTATCCCGTGTCCTGCTGACAGCATTCTTACGCAAGCCAGTGTCTTAGATAGCATCTAATCATCTAATCCAATTGAGTAATTTTACTTACTAGGAAATTGGTAGATGAAGAGATTTAGTTTGTATCCAATAAGTTAGACAACAACAGGGTAGAGTCTGGGCTTTTTCACATAAGCCAAGTAACTTCAAAATAAATATCATTAGTCACTCACAAATCAAAGGAATGATTTAGTAAAGGGAATGCTAATTGGTATTGGTTAAAATGAGATTTTCTGGATTACTCTGAGTTTGAAAATCAAATCTTGTCAGCCCAAACTTGTGAATTACATTTACACTTCATTCATTAAAAAAATCCATAAAACATTTAAAATCGTACTCTAGTTTTTGAACTAAAACAATATGCTACACTCAGATTGTGAGGAGAAGGTAATGGGGATTTCCGAGACTCCAAAGCGCTGGCCGAACGCTATAAAAGATTCACGGTTCTGGCTTACATGGTGTTTCCCCAGGCTTAAAGGCCTCTCAGCATGCTACTGTGTTGGATGCTATTCATTTAACCTGTTTGTGGCATAGTCTTTGTATTTGGGAATGCATTTCTTAATTTCTCTTGATCATAGCTGATTTTGTCTGTCTTGTCTCCATGCTACCTCACACTCCGTTCTAGCTGTTTGTCCATCCTGTGGTTAATTCTCGCTCTTGTCCCCACACAGCAGTGATGATGACGCTTACACTTAAGGAACAGCACTCCCGTTGGGTGCCCCAGAAGGGGGAGACTGTTGGGCAGGGGTGGCAGGGAGGAGGGCGTGCTGAGGATGTGACGAGAGAAAGACAACAGAGGCAGGATGCCCACGAGGGAGAGAACTGAACAGAACTGTAGCTGTTGGTTTAGCCTGCTGGGTTACTCTGGAAAAAGGCTGCCATGGTCACCGTAGGATGGCGCTGGGCGTCCTCGGTGTGAGAACTCTTGTTCCCAGGCTTTGAGCTGCGTTGCAGGCACTCTCTTCCTTTCAGACCAATATATGTGCAATGTCAGTTTCATTTGCCAGCCTCTGAGTTTGTTTTGCCACAGACATGGCATTTTCCAAATGTCTCTGTACATAGAATTAAGGTGCTTAAGCAAGAGAACCTGCAGTAGAGTTTCCAATCCACAAGAGGATTTCCACTGCACAGAATACGCTATCATCATGCTGGCGCTGCATCCAATTCCCTCTCTTATCATTCAACTAAAGCGCCTTCCCCAAGGTCACCACACTTCGGTGTTTCAAAAGCCAGTGGATGTGGTGACACTCTCTTGTTTGCCCTCTCTGCATTTGTCGATCACTCCCTCCTGGAAATGGTCTCTATTTGGTACATTTCCTGGGCAGTTCTGGTTGCCTCTCTGACCATTTTGGTTTTCCTTTTTGGTTTTCCTCTTGCTCATTCCTGAAATCACCATTTTTATTTCTTTTTTTCAGGATTTTGTTCTAGGGCTTCTCTTTTTATCTACCTGCTCTCTCTGGGCCATGCCTACAGCTCCAGTCTCTATCTCTGTGCTTATGCTGTACCTTCCCAGGACCTTAGCATATATCTCCAGCCTATTTTGCTATTTCTTTTAGCTCTCAAATAATGTACATTTGACTACCTACTTTACAAAGCTTTGATACAACATCCATTTGATTATTGCTTTCTACTTACGTAACTCAAAAGCAATACTCTCAAGACACAAGTGCCATTTTCTGCCCCAAATCAGTTCTTCCTTTTCCCCTGTCTCAGGGAGTAACATGATCCTCTGACTCTATACTCTGAACTCCCTGTTGACCTTGATATACAGTTTGTCACTGAGAACTGTCAATTCTACGGTTTCCATACCTGCTTATCACCACTCGTACTGCTGGTCCAGGCTGCTACTAATTTCTTACGGTCACAGCCGCTTTCTAGGGAGATTTACTTCCAGCCCCCTCCAGTTGCCAACTCTGCGATATTTTTTATATTACTAGTTCTCAACTGTGGTCCCCAGACCAGAGGCTTCAGCATCACCTGGGGATTTAGTTGAACTTCAAATTCTCTAGAGCTAAAACATCAGAAACTCTGTGAGTGGGCCCAGCTGTCTGTGCTTTAATTGGCCCTCCTGGTGGCTGTGGTGCTCACTAAAGTGTGAGAACTCTACCAACCTCATTGCCTGATTGACTTCATGATCATCCTACCGAACTCCTTACCCATCACCATGTCAGCCTCTCTCCTGCCACATGTGCTGCTTCCTCTGCCTGAAACTCGCTCCTCCTTTTCACCTGGCTGAGTCCTCCTCATGTCTCAGTGTTCCTACTTAGATGCAGCTTCCCCCAGAGCTCCATTAGGGGCTTGCCTTAAGTGTCCCATAGTACTCTGTGGCAACATCTATTTTTCAATGGCCCCGTTTATCGTAATTGTTGATTTTTGCCTGGCACATCCTCTAGGAACTCCCTGAGGATTTGGACCATGTTTGTTCTATTCACTGAAGCTCTCCCAGCAATCAGAATTATTCCAGGCACATAGTAGGTGACCCACAAAAAAGATTTTTGGACAAATGATTTTGGTTTGAGCCCGGTATCTCTGTGGCCTCATGCTGCCCTATAGCTGTTCCAGATTGGCCATGTTTTCAAACTCCCTGAACCTGCACTTCACCCTGTATTCCGGGCCTCTGCCATATCAGTCAAGGCATCTGAGCTGGGGGTCAGGGCATTATCCTGGATCTATCCTTCTTACATAGCCCTCCCCCCAACCACATGAAGACCGTCAGTAAGCCTGCTGAGGAAGAATTTTGCAGAACCCTGTTATTAATTATAGAGACATCTAATAATTCAATCTGGCAGAAACCCTTCAATTCAGCTACTCTCCTCCATTCTTTGCCAAGGCTACTCAAGGTGGGCAGGCAATTACTGACCAGATATTTGCATAATGGCTTTCCTTTTGTTGCCTTTGTTCTTTTCTGGCCCCAACTAATTGAGAGCACCACTATTAGTTCTCCACTTCTTCTGATAGGAACCTTTCCTACTGATGTGTTAAATTTAGGTAACTTGCTTTTTCAAAGCACAGTGCAGAATTTACTATTGGTGCTATCAATTTTGGAATATAAGAGGAGGAAACCAGGCCTCCAGGCGAAATAGAATGAGGACCCTTCATGTATATTTTCTTTACCTTGTGACCCAAATAGAGGGCCTACTGAGAAGAGGCTAGGAAAATAATGCAGTTTTTTGCTTTTCTATAATCTTTATAGCAGCTTTCCTTCTGAGTCAGCTGTGGACAGACATTCACTGACCCCAAGTTTATGCGATCCAAAGTTTTGTGTTATTTTCATTCAACCCAGGACTCCCCACAGGGCCACAATCATTAAAGAGTAGGGGGGCACCCAGAGACCTTGACACAATCACCTTCTTCACCTCTTATCTCTTCCTTCTCCTCTAGTCCTACCATCTTTGCTGTGTGGTCTGCCCACCAACTCCCCCCAAAGCAGCAGATTCCTCCCCGATTAACTTTTCTAAATTCTTAAGCAGAATTCTGTTTTATAAAATAGATGAAGCTACTTTTTATAAGGGTGTGTAGATTTTACTTACTAAAAGTCAATGTATTCCTCAAAAAATTAAAAGTAGAATTACCATATGATCCAGCAATCCTACTTCAGAGCATGTATCCCAAAGAACTGAAAGGGTCTTGAAGAGATATTTGCACACCCGTGTTGACAGTAGCACTATTGACGGTAGCCAAGAGGTGGAAGCAACCCAAATGTTCATCAATAGGCGAATAGATAAACAAAATGTGGAATGTACATACAATGGAATATCATTCATCTTTAAAAAGGCCGCATGCTACAACATGGATAAACCTTGAGGACATTAGGTTAAGTGAAATAAGCTAGTCACAAGAAGAAAAATACTATATGATACTACTACATGAGGTACCTATAGAAGGCAAATTCATAGAAACAAAGAATGGTGGCTACCAGGAGCTGGGGGTAGAGGGTAATGGGGAGTTATTGTTTAACGGAAATAGAGTTTCAGTTGCAAAATGAAAAAGTTCTGAGATTGGTTGCACAACAATAAGAATAGATAACACTACTGGACTGCCCAGTTAAAAATGGTTAAGATGGTAATTTTCATTGTATGTGTATTTTGCCACAATTTTTAAAAGTTAATGCACGAGAAAAAGTCAATGTATGAGAATGAATTTGAGAAATGCAGATATTTGAAATCTTGTGTCTTAGGTGGCCATTCCTTCTTAATATTCAACATATGTTCCGTTTTGTTTGTATGATAATAAAAAAAAAATCCCATGGACTGGTGACTCTCCCTATCCCCCTTTAAAACAACTTGCCTTATAATTCCAGACTATTCACCCATTAAGGATCTCAGGAGAATATTGAATTAAATTTGAAACATAAATTCAACCATTGTTGATGTGCTAAAATTTGATTTATGTCACATTGGAATTTTTGTCAATTATTCTTTTAATGGTAATTAAACAAATGTTTTTAAAAACAAATTGAAGGCAAATGTTTTATAACTTTTGCAAAAACTCCATAAACCCTAGAGTTTTGGTGAACCACAGTTTGAACACTATTGCTCCAATAGACTGTTAGTTTTTACCTGGTTTCCATTCTCTCCAATTCTCCACACATCTGCTAGACTTATCTTTCTAACACCGAAGTGACCTTGACATTTCTCTGCTTAAACATTCTTGGCATAACTTCATCCCTGTAGTGTGGTGCTCAGTCCCAGCTGTACCTGGATAGCATTGAAAATTGCCACTTCAGGACCTTCCCCAAACCAAATAAATTGAATCTCTTAGGATGGATCTGAGTATATTTCAGAAGCTCCTCAAGTGTAATGTGCAACCAGAATTTAGAACAACTGACTTAGAAGAAAGTATACATACTCCTTAACATGCCTCACAAGACCCTGATAATCTGATCTTTCCCCAGTTATGCTTAACGTCAACATGGGCCTGCACACCTTGGATCCCATGAGGTTCCTGGGCATGTGCACACTCTAATTCCTTCTTCCTGCTTGGGCTGCTCCCTCTGACTCTAGCCTTTTCCATTCTATCCCCTTACAGATTGGCATTCCACCTTGAAAACAGTTCAAGTATCACCAATTTCATGTTGGTTCCTCCCTTCCATTACCCTTCCCTCTCTCCCTCCCTCAACTGATCAATGAACAAGCTCTGCAACTATAGCTTTTTCTTTTAATCTCTCCCTCACTAACTGTCTGGCTTATTGTTGATGTGTATCATTGGGATAAGTTTCCTTACCAGAATGAATGCATGAACAAATGAATAAATAGAATATCTAACAGATTCCCCAAAAGTCTGATCACTTTACCTTTATATACCAATTAAAATTCTGTAGTGCTTTACAGAATTTTATTATCTATAATTTGCATCTCAGAAAAGTGATGCTGTTTAGTTATCACTTGACTGGACTCAAACCCAGGGTCCTCTATAAATCCCAAGCTCATCCCACCAGGCTCTTTCCTACCGAACTATTCCCTGGGTTCAAATGGAGAGAGTATAGCTAAAAGGTCAGGTAATATGAGCTCATGACTGTGTACTCTGTAGAGATTTTGAGCTGGTGTTAGACTCTAATGAGAAACTTAAGGTCTGTATACCTCATCTGTTGTCCTGTATTTTTCTAGATTCCTTGTCATCAAACTAACCTCCTCCAAAATTTTAAGAATCTGATTTCTTATTAAGGCTTCCTGATTTGATTTCCATGCCATTTCTTCTCTTTCCAGAATTTAACATTTGAAATATTGCAGGGCCAACACAAAAGAGAGAATTGCAGCCGAGGAGATTATACACGGGGTCGTTTTTTTACTAGTAGAGCTTGGTCAGAGATGGAAAGATGAAAATGAGTGCCAAAATACCTTGTCCATAACCATGTAAAACAGTACCCATGGCAGTCTGGAAAATGAAAGGTGAATGGCCCATTATTCAAATACATTAATGTGAAATTACTGACATGGTGGTACTCTAGCACCTCCAAGATTTCTGCTTTAGGAGTCAATGCAATTCATGGTGAATGCTGTGTTTGTTGTATCACTACGTTAGTAATGAAAATGACATGTGACTTTGTCCCCACTTTCATGGTTTGCATGCCAATTTTATCCCAATCGAAATTTTCCCTTTGATTATTCCATGAGCCTGGCTGTGCAAATTCAGTGTTGTGCACATTTCATGAGGAATGAAGCTGGGGAGAAGCAAGTGGCTTTTAGAGGCTAGAATACTTATAAGTGAGCTTTACTTTCTCCAGTACTCTGTCCTTATGGGTCATTTTCTCTGTCATAATGATGATATTGGAAACAAACTTTAAACTAGACATTAATGGAATTGTTATTGAGCTTCACATTGTGTATCTTTGTACCTATTAACATCACAATCAACATAACATTCCAAAGTGCCCTGCAGTCATAATTGATTCAGCAAGGCAATGATTTCCAACTGGCTGAGGAGCCTCCTTTATGATGTGATAAAAATCCATTAGGGGCAAGAGGCGTAAGAATGTCAGCTTGTGACCTAAACTCCTCCCCATGATGCCTGTTTAGGGCAGGTAGCTTGAGACTGTGTGACTAACCCTGTTCCTTTATGAGTGTTAAGTGTCCACAGGATGTCTGGCACTGTGTAGAGAAGAACAGCAGGCACACCTGTGAAGCCTGAGCCTCAGGATGGAAACCCCACTGACCCTCTTCTCTTCTCTCCAGCCATAAGCCACATTGAAACCTTGATTTGAAGCAAACAATGGAGTAGATGTGTTAACTGGAAGAAGTTCTCTTATAAATTGCATCCTTTGATTTTGGTACAGATTTATGGGAGCTGTCTGAGAAACAGATTTGGAGCCTGATACAAAATTGGATCTTTTGTCTTTCAGACACGTGGAAGTTCTTTTCAATCTGGCTGTTGTTCAGTAGTTATAACACGGTTTTGACAATCTCCAGGGTGGTGGTCATCAGTGGGGGGTGGGAATGGGCAAAGGGATAGAGGACGGGAGAAGACCATGAAATATTCTGGAGGATCATTTAAGGGAGAAACAAGAAGCAGTTAACCTCATCCAGAGCGGGGGGAAAAAACAGACCATAATTTAACTTGTGTTGATGTTGTCCCATGGAGAGTGGGACAAGGTCATGAGGAGGGGAGGTGGTAGTGCAGAATTAAGGAAAGAGCTTGGACTTTGGATTAATATACACTTGGGTTCATATCTCAGTTCTTCTAGTTACTAGTAGCTATGTGACCGTAAGAATTGGGTCATGTCATTCTGAGTTTGTTTCCTCATTTGTAAAATAGAAAATGTCTTTCTGGTTAGAACTATTATATAGTTTAGATAACATGGGGAAAGGCCAAGTGTGTAGCAAATATAAAAATTAATGGTCTTTGTCCTTATTCTGCATTGTCGTTGTTGAGGAGAGGTTATTAAAATAGATCATCTGCATCTGGGTACAGGGGAGTTTGTGAGTAGGACTCAGAAACTTAGTTCATAAAGGGAAGGTGTCCAAGATGGGAGGCTAATGATGGAGAGATGTCAAATCGGACTGGGGAGCAAACGTATGCCTCGACATCTGAAGGTACAAATCCAAGCACAGAGGTGGCAGGGTTTGGCAAAAGGGTGAGGTGGTTGAGTGGAAGGTGAGTCCAGACACATTCTCAGGCACATTTTTCTCTTCCATTGTGCTGCTTTGGAAGGCCCAGGTTTCCATACCTGAGGATGTTTCTGGAGATTTACCCCAGATCCAAGACATACATAGTGCAGCTGACCTGCTGGATGGTAGCCAGTAAGGACGATTTATTTTTTTTCAGTCTTCTCCATGAAATGGAAAAGAACTCATGCTTCTCATCCTGTGAAAGTTTTATTGTTCTGCAGCTAAAGCCAGGGTGGACTTCAGGCTCCTCAGGGAGGTGACAAATAGAAGTGGCATGTGCATTTGTTGTAACTGTAAACTGATAAAGATTGTAAACTGTAAACCATCATGTGAGGATATGAGAAGTTTTTAATGTGCCCAAAGACCTCTTTTGTCTGTGATATCCATCTAAAACTCAATAGCTTCATCATATTGATATACTGATTTTTGTGTTTTTGGCAAATATATGACCACTGAGGTATAAAATTAGAAGTCTCAGTAATTCCATGTTTAAGCTGATAATTGTATTCACCATATCTATAATGAATAGTCTAATAAATAACTTCATTAGTTGTATGTTCTTGGAAATGAGAGTTGCCAAGTTTTCCGTAAGAGAATAAAGTGAGGAATGAAATTTCTTTTGAACGATACTGTTATGAGACTTTTGTATTATTTACTTACTCTGCAAAATTGGTATTTCAGTCAGCATAATTAATTCAATTATTCATTTATCTCACTTTTTAAAGTGTTTTTATGTTAACATTCCTCTTTTATATTTATATTCACTTATAAATAATGCCTATAGTGGACAACTTACAAATGAATTTCTCTAGATGTAATCTCTCCCTTAAAGTCTAGAATCCTATATCCAGCCTCCTACAGTACATCCCCACTTTAGTGTCCAATAGCCATCCAAATTCAACATCCCTAAGACTGAACTTCTAATTTGCTACCATCCCCTGTAAATGTGTTTCTTCTGCTATATCTCAATAAATGGCTATTCCATTTTTCCAATTGCTCTGACCTCCTACTTGGAGGTCATCCTTGATTTCGTCTTTCTGTCATACCCTACATGAATTCATCAGCAAATCCTATGGACTCTAGTTTCAAAATATATTCAGGCTCTGGCTACTTTCCACCATCTCCACTGTTTCCAAACTAATCTCTTGCTCAGACAGTTTCTTCCTAATTAATCTCTCTCCTTCTATTCTTTTCACACTTCCCTGCACCCACAGACCATTCTCACCATAGCAGCCAGAGTGAGCTCTATGTTAGGTACAAAACACATCCTGCCACTCCTTTGCTATGATCCTTTCAATTATATTCCATCTAACTCGAGTATAAGGTCCTACATGATCTGCCCTATTTTCTGCCTCCCACATATCTCCTAATATTCTTCTCCCTGATCACTTTGCTCTTGCCTCAGTGGCCTCTCTGCTATGGATCAAACATCACACATATTGGGTACATAAAGAGGGAGGAAGGAAGCATCCCAGAAGAAGAGAACAGCATCCTCAAGGTCTTGGTCCTCAAAGAACTTAGCATGATTGGAATTTCAGTGCCTCTGGGGGATGAGTCTATACAAAGATATGGGCTTAGAGCCAGGGAACGAGTGGTATGGTATGTGATGTCCAAAAGTTTGGAAGATGATCAACAGTATTTCAGGAAGTAAAACGACATACTATAGACATTAAATAACCATAGGTCAAAAACAGTAAGCCTTGTCCAAAAACCAATAGAATAAAAGTTTGTCATCAGCTGGTTTTCAGAGTAGATCTCAATGGGAAAAAAAAAATCAGATCAATGACTCAAAAAACTACTTAGAAATCAGTTTAGGAACCTTAACTTAATTCAACAGAAAAGCAGACTCATAAAAGACCAAGTCATGTTTTTTTGAAACTGTGTTCTCTGGCTAGACTCTATAGTATATTTAATTGTGGATTTCAAGACAAAGCTCATTCGATTGCCCCTCTAGGAGGAACTGAGTCAGGTGATATATGACTTCTTCCTCGTTTGCTTATTTTATTAGACACTTTTTAAATTTCTGGTACTTGTTCCCAGATGTATCATTTTCCATTTCACACATCATAAATATGTACATAAATATTTTAAAAGTTTCTGTTTCTCCAGGTTGAATATATGCCATTTAATAGACAGTTCTAACTAAAGAATACCTAAGGTGATAAACTGCTCTGGCCTTTAAGCTTAAGTTAACCCAAATAGCATCAGGAATAGCATGTTCAAGTTGGCAGGGAACTTAGAGATCATCTACAACATCCCCACCCCAGAGACTCCATGTCCCTACTTCATTTAAAAAGAAAAAAAATCCAGTAGCAAGGAGACTTGCCAAACCTCGTAACTGTGGAGGCCAATGATTCGGAACACACAAATGATGTTTTCTGAGGCCCTATTACGGTAAAGCGATCACACACACAAAATAAAAGGAACTGGTGTGCACTAGAAGCCCTGGAAAACATGCTAACAATACAGGCCCTTCTTATAAGATTCTGATTCAGTAGAAATTTTCACTTTTCAAAAATACCTTCCTGCCATGATGCGAATGCAGATGGCCTGTGTACTATGGTTTGAAAGTGGCTTAAATGAAACAAAATAGGCAGGCACAAACAATGAGTTTACCAAAACACAGAGACCTTCTAGGATTATAGTATTACCCAGATTCTAGACTGATCGATACCACACTAAAAAAATTCTTCTCTACTAACATCGTCTGTTTACGGAAAATACACATAGGCCTTCACAGCACTCTTTGTGGCTGATGCCAACATAACATGATAATTGCAAATCCAGCTGTCCCTTTCCAGCAATTTGAGTATCAAGCCCTTGATGGATTTCACATATGTGTCATTCCTTAAGAGAGTGTGAGATAAACATTAAATAATGTCAGTGTCTTCAATGAACCTGTGTCTTAGGAAACTAGATATGATCCCTTCTTTGGGGGAGGTAGAAGCTGATCAGTAATACCTTTGTGTTCCACCTAGGACTCTTGGTTTCCCAGAGCCTAAAATAATGTGGTCAAACTATGCCTTTGGAAATGCTGTGTGAAGACTAAGTGAAAGATCACACATTATGTAGCTCGAACATGATCTGCAGGTACCCATGTGATTAAGATAATTCAGACCTTCCATAAATATTGCCAGTAAAAGCAATAAACCCTCCCCCCTGCCCCCCCCAAAAAAGCTTGTGGAAAACAGTGTATACTACAGATGTGAGGAGGATGTACTCTTTTGCTTCACATGAAATATATGCATGAAATATACAAGCTTGAACTGAGTTATTTTAAAAAAAATTGCATAGAACTGAAGCAGACTTTAGGAATCATCCAATCCAGGGATTTTTACAAAAAAAAAATTGTAGCTGCAGACTTTTTTTTTTCAAATGAAGTTTTATATAGAACCCCCAAATATAAAAAGATAAAGGCAAAGATGCTCTGAATGAAGCCAGGGTGCAGGGAGAGGCTGCTCTGATCTTCTCAAGCTGCTGACTGTTGGACTGGATATCCTACATCAGAGCCCCAGGGCTTCAACAGAAGAGTACTGTTTGAGTCCATGCCTTCTTTTTTGAGAGCAGTAACTGACCATAGAAGTTAGGGATTTGCCCATAGCAGGAAGGGGTGGAGCAAGATTTTAACAACTCATCCCGACAGTCTCTTTGTACTCAGGAGAAGGGCTGGCTAAGTGCTGCTAAATTCCCTGGGCTTCTTCTGGGAAATTGGTCTACAGCAAGGAAGACAGGAGTGCTACCTCCCCACTAGGAAGGTCTAAGGCTGAGAAGCCACAAGCTCCTCGTTTATGCATACCTTGAAGCTCCCTTGGTAGAGTTTATGGTTCTACAACAAGAATGAGCTCTGGAAAAGGGAAAAGCAGTGAAAACCCCGTGATCTTTGCAATTCGAAGACAAGGGGTATGAAACATCACAGCCCTTCCTTTAGGCAGACTTGTATATATGTTGACACCTCAAACGAATTTTTATTATTTTAGCATTGCATCTTGATTGCATGTGGGAAGTCTGAGATTTTCCTCTGGCAGTTCTCAGGTGTGTGGGACTGACAGAGAAGAGGGGAATCACTTTAAATAAAGACCCCTCAGAAGGGAATTTGAGAGACATCAGCCTCCTCTCCATTCTAGAACATACCATGTTTTACAAGTTTCCTCTGCAAAATCCTGAAGCAATTTGCTTTCAGTCACTAATCTTAGGTTTTTTTAGTGGTTTGTGCCACATCATTCAACACATTGAAATGAAGTTACTAGACTTGCCTTTTTTCCCCCTTCAAATAGAGACCAGGAAATCTCCCTGAAGAAGAGTGTACTAGTTCTGTTCTAAAACTATAAGTGCAGTATGATTTAACTCTACAGTGGACCTTTGAACAACATGGGTTTGAACGGCATGGGTCCAATTCTACATAGATTTTTTTTTCAACAAATACAGTACACTACTGTAAATGCATTTTCTCTTATGATTTTCTTAACAGTTTCTTTTCTTTAGCTTTATCGTAAGAATACGGTTTAGATACATATGACATGCAAAATATGTGTTAATTGCTTATGTTATTGGTAAGGCTTCTGATCAACAGTAGTAGGCTATTAGTAGTTAAGTTTTTGGGGAGTCAAAATTTATATGTGGATGTTCAACTGCATGAGGACAGGGGGTTTGTTTAAAGGTCAACTTTATTTTAAAAAGTGATTAAAGTATTAGATGAAAGGTGGATGGTTGAGGGCATGAGCATTGGAATCAGACTCTGAGTACTGTTTTAACCAATTATAAGCTGTGTGACTCTGGCAAATAACTACTCTGTGCCTTAATTTCAACTATAGATAGAAGATAATAATAGTACTTATTTTATAGTGTTGTTGTTATTTTATAAACTACAATCCTATAGTTTATAGGACTAAACAAGGTAATGTACAAAGCTCTTGGTGAAGTGTCTGTTACATAGAAAGTTTTCAATTAAGTGGTCAGCTATTATTAGTTCTGAGTGGTGGGACAATGGGTGATGTTCTCCCTTAATTGTCTGAAAATGATTTAATGCAATTAAATGTTATGGTATGACAGAAACTGAAGTTATAAACATAAAAGTACCCATTTTTGAAAAATTGAAAAATTTGAAAACTCCCTTTCCCAAATTCACTGTCAACCAAAGCGATGTTTAATTTTTAAATGTGATAGTGTTTATGAAGGGGAGAAAAAAGGAATAAGGTGAATGGACAGGTAAAATTGTCCCACCCACTCTTCTTGAAAATATCCCTTCTTCCTTCTTTCCTCTCAACTGCCTGTTTGTGTCTCTGTCTTTTTAGCACCAAACAAGGGAAGGAAGTGGGAATAAGAGGAAGAATGAGAAAGGTGACATGCAATTTTTCTGGTTAAATGTTCCCAAGGTTTAAATCTAAGGGGATGGCATTTTAATCTCAGGCCTACCCTCCTCTCTGTCACACTTGTGGGCCATTTTGAGTGTATGGATATGGAAGCAGATCTGACTTGATCTCATCTTTTGATAAGTTTAGATAAAAAGATTTTTAAAGAGTTTCTAGCTCATAATGAACAATTTAAAATGTTAGGACTTTCTTCAGGCCTCTTGCTTTAGAGAATGGCAGAAGGGAGTTCAGTGACCAGGTTTTCACGTTGCCCTGCCATTTCGGTCAGTTAACCAGGAGGTATCTATGGAATGGCTACTCTGGGCCGGGGTCATAAAACTGATTTGAATGGGTCTCTGCCTTTCCAGAGGGCCTCACACAGTCCTTTTCCAGATGGGAGTGGACCCTGATTGGACTCGCTGAATGAAGGCCGTGGTCTGAGTCCCCACCTGTGATGTGGGGGCTGTTTCTGCCTGGGGATTATGGATGGGGATTGTCTGTGGGCTCCTTAAGCGGCTCCAGTCGAATCAGCACAAGCCTCAGGGTTTGAATGTGGGCTCAGGCAGAGCCATGTGTGCTGGCAAAACCAAATGCTTTTTAGTGCTTTTATCAGAAATCTGGGGTCTAGGGGCACCTGGGTGGCTCAGATGGTTAAGCATCTGCCTTCAGCTCAGGTCATGATCCCAGGGTCTTGGGATTGAGCCCCGCATCAGGCTCCTGGCTCAGTGGGGAGCCTGCTTCTCCTTTTCCCTTTGCCTCTCTCCCTGCTCATGCTCTCTCTCTGTATCTCTGTGTCTCAAATGAATAAATAAAATCTTTAAAAAAAAAAAAAACTGGGGTCTAGAAACCTGCTGTTGACCTGACTGGCAGGCTTGGAAAGCGAGAGGTGAGTGGTTGGAATGTTGGAGTAAAAACTTATTACATTTATTTGTAATAAGCTTGTATTTTAAATCATTTTCTTTTTAGATAAACTTGCTTTTATTTTTATAAAGGGCCTTTTTTAAAGGCTGTAGAAGATGGTCTGAAAACAAAACAACCTAATAAGTATTTACTGTTTGATTTGAGCCTGAGGGGAATCACTTTATGCAGAGACCTATTGGGCCACTTAGTTGTGTGACCCCGTTCATTATTAGCTGTTGAGTACTTTCTAGGAGCCGGGCCCTGCGCTGCCTGTTTTATAGCCATTAGCTCAAAAATTACTCACGGTAGTCCATTGCAGGACCCTCTTGTTTCCTGCATGAGGAGCCCGAGGCTGAGAGTGGTGTAGTAATGCCTACTACAGTTCTAGAAGGAGTGCCATGATGTTGGGGGGTAGCTCAGCCTCTGTGTCTCCAAATGTGAAATGAAAATCGTAATAGCTACCTTCGAGGGTGTTTGTCATGAAGAAATTAAGATACACATACACACCCATATTAAAATATAAGTTATATGTAAACTGTATTATATATAAATTAAAATATTAAAAATTATATATATACATGCATACATATGTGTGTCTGGTACATAATAAACATTTAATAAATATCATTATTTTAACAGAGGTCTCCTTTCTACAAAGACCAGTTTGCTTCCATAGAGGAATATGTGGTGAGAAGTGAACAAAGAAGCTTTCATTTGGTTTGCTGACACACTCCTAGGGGACAGTTTATACCTTCTATCATCTCCCTGCTCAAAGTTTCCTGAAAATCCTTTCTCTCTCCTATTAGTGAAATGAATTATTCACTCACAGGAAACTTCTGCTTTTCCTTCAGGTGATAGTGGCAGGGATTTGAACCTCCCATTCAGCTCCAAGTTAGAATGAGCCCCTCTTCTATCTGGGTGCCTTTTTTTTCCTGCTAGGCTCTGACCAACTGAAAGGCAGGGACTGAATTTGGTGAAGATTATATTCCTTGGCTTCTTAAGGTGTTCTGTTACTTGCCATGTCCTAGTGGCAGAGTCACCTGGACCCTCAGACAGAAAGATCACTGGAAAGTAGAGTGAACCCACAGAATTCTGTTTGTTGAGGAAGAAAGATCCTCGGATTCTAGAGTTTCTTTCTTCCATCCTGGATTTCCCAGCACTTCCCAGGCCTTAGCTCAGACTGGGATAATCCATCTCTATTGGAAAATTTATTAGCAATTATTTATTAAAGATGGTTAAATGAATGGGGTGCCTGGGCGGCTCAGGTGGTTAAGCCTCTGCCTTCAGCTCAGGTCATGATCTCCAGGTCCTGGGATTGAGCCCCATGTGGGGCTCCCAGCTCAGTGGGGAGTCTTTCTCCCTCTGCCTCTCCCCCTGCTTGTGCTCTCTCTTTCTCTCTCTCAAATGAATACATAAAATCTTTATAACAAATGGTTAAGTGAAGATTTTCCCTGGTAGAAAAATGTACAAAAACTGAAGAAGTTAACACCCATATGATATTAGTAGAGGAATAGATAAATAGACCAACGGAGCAGAATCGGGTGCAAATCATGCCCTCCAACCCATCTACTATGCTTATGTGATAAATGTGGCATTGTAAATCAGGAAAGGAAGAGGAGACTGTTAGGCCAATTTGGAGAAAAATAAAAAAGAATATTCCTCTGATATTATCCAAAACAAATTCCAGGTTGATTAATATTCTAAACACAAAAAACTCTATTATCCTAGAAAAAGTATAAAGGAATATTATTTTAATCTTGACATCAAACCTAGAAACCATAAGGGAAAAGTATATTTTAAGAAATATACAGGTATATTTCCTGTAAAAAAATAAAAACTGTGACATAAAATATATGTAAATGTAGAAAAAAATATTAAAAAACATGTTAGTAGTGATTACTTTTTGTGAAAGTAATGCAAAGGGCATGTGGTCATATATTACTTGGGCCACTAGAGAAACACTGAAAAGAAAAATGTTTAGCGAGAATGTATTTGTATTTAGCTATTGATCTATCTGAAAAAATGATAGGGTTTTTAATTACTACACAATTTTACCACACAATTGTATCAGTCCTATTTCTTTTATTAGGAGAGATTATTTTTTTCATCTTTTTTTTCCCACATCTTCTAGAAAAACTCCCACCCCCTACCCCTTTCTCATCTTCTGAGAAAGATTGTAATAGAAGAGACTGCCTTCAAAAACTGACTTCTTAAGACCCAGGATTTATTTTAAGCTGAAATAAAATGTTGACTAAAATAGAGTCCTTCCTCAGACTCCCTGTTTAACCTGTTACCACAATTCCTGCTTTCCTCCCCCCAACCACTGTCCATTGGCATGTCACAAAATTCCTTTTTAATTGGGATCTTCACTGGTTTGCAGCTGGAAATTATTTCTATCTCTCAGGGCAGGTGAAAGTCAGGGTTGGAGGGAACCTTAGAATTCATCTGGTCATAATCCTCCATCCCAAACTTGGTTCCCCTCCCCGTATCCCCTCTTGGTCCCTGAAGCTGCCCCAGTCTGAAGAGGCAGAGGAGACGGAGCAGAGAAACTGGGGGAAGGGAAGCTGTGGCAATCTTTACACCCTAAAATCATACCAAGTTTTATATATCACTCTACCATTTAGAGAAAAAAAAATCAACTAAAGATCATTTTATAAAAGGTTTTACTTTCTGGATAGAACTTCTGTTCCACCGTACGTACTGAACAATAAACTTACATGGCAGTGTTGGAGCATTTATGAGAATGAATCATTCCTAAATTATCAGCTTACATTATCATTTAAGTGATCACTTTTGTTTTCTCTCCCAATAGTGCTATTATCTTTAATAAAACAGTTTATACATGTTTTAAGCGAGACTACAGTGCCCCAGAAAACTAGCATCATACTGCTCTAATAATCAAGATGCAAAATTATTCAGGCAGCTTCCATCGGATGCCCATCTCTGGATCAAGTCCCAGTGAGTCTTCCCTATGTCTGTAAGGAAAACAAGTCCAACTGAAACCCGAATACAGAACTGTATGAAGTGTCCCCGGCTTGGCATATTTACAGACCCAGATTAGACTGCCGATGATAGAATGTGCTCCCGTTCTCAGACACTCTCCTCTTCCCAGCCCTAAAAACTCCTCCTACAAGAATTTGGTTCTTTAGAAGAGAAAATAAATGGAAAATAATGGTCCTACCTTTGATGCATGGTGGCCATGATATGGACAATTAAAAAGAAGGTCTCTAGTCTAGTGAAAAGGATGGCTAATATAATAGTTTGAACTTAAGTGATGCAGATTGGCTCTGTGGAAAAAGAAAAAAGAAATGACTCTGAGGGGGGAAAACAGACCTTCCTAAATTTAATCATACATCATGTGGGACAAAAGAGCCATTGAAATTAGCGTTTGTACAACTGTATTATGATGATGCTATTTTCAACAAGTTCTGCCAAAATCTTGAAACCACAAGCACTTTTAGAGTTGAGAATTGCCTGAAGAGATAATCTACTTTCTGTTCACTGAAATCTAAGTGAAGGAAAGTGTATACTGTCTAGAGAGTTTTAATTGGCCTGAAAGCCTTAATCAGATGATGAATTTTCCTCTGCGGGCCCCTTTCTGAGTCTGTCAAGAAGAGACTTGCTGCTAAATACGAAAATGTCGGCAGACAAACATTCCTTAATAGAAGTAGGAACATTGTAGATAGGTGCACACAAGTACCATATACAAACAATGGCTCTGTCTCAGATGGTTTCTGTTTGTTTTTTGAGGAGGGTGGGGGAAGGGGAGGATTGCACTCTTTTGACAGTGGGAAAGAGCAGGTGTAATAATCAACTCGCCTTTCTGTCAAGAGAATGCATTTGAGTGGGTCCCGTTTACCTGATATTAATCTGGTAGAAATCTGACCGTTTGGTCCAAAATCAGGAATTAGGGATTTTTTTTTAAAGTACAGACTTTGGCTCTTGGAGGGTCGGGGAGAGAGAGAAGTTCATGAGATTGAGCAGGTTCTCTCCTGTAACATCAGAACAACCACTGCCTGGGGCAAAGTACCCTGCAATGTCTCCCATTAAGCCTCACCAATTTATCTTGGCCTATAAATGTAAAAATTCTCTAATATTCCAACCTTGGACCAATTTCTCATTCTTGCTCAGGGATTTTTATGGTGGACAGTGGGCTACTCTGGAGCCACTAAACTTGTCTGTTGGTTGGGATGTGAGTACCACGAGCCACCCCTTTCCTCACCTTCTAGAAGTGGAGATGCTAATGCCACCAGCCAGGGCAACCGCTTGGCTGGCTGCATTTTGTCTTCCATACATCTCCTTTGTGAGTCCCCTTGCAGAAGCTGGACATCACAAAACATCACAAAGATAACATTGTTTTTGGTAAAATAAGTGATTTGAACCCAGGTTTTCTTGGCTGCTGACGGCAGATGGTTTCGTCTGGAGCTTCACAGACCTCAGGTTTCTACTCTCCTCCTGCTATTGTATTATGTTTCAGGCATGAGAACAGATAATTATAATACTGGGGAGTGCAGTGAACAGCCAGCTATGGGAACAAAAAGAAAGGAGCCACTACTCTGCCCAGTTTCTTCCAACCTGTTTCAGTGTTTCAGTTTTCTGAGTGCTTTTATGCGCAGCATTTCATTTGGTCCTCAAAATAGCTGTGAAGGAAGTGGAGTAGACATTATTCTCAGTCTTACAAATGAGAGTTCCGTGCCTCAGAAAAGTTAGGTGACTTTCCAGGATCACACAGTTAGTAAATTTTTAACCTTGGGAAGGGAATTTATATTCTGCTTCCAAATTCTAGCCTCTTGAGGTCATCATGGTGAGAGAGCCAATCAAAGGCAAATCATTATTGTTTCAACATTTTGTGACTCAGTCATATTGGAAAATAATAGTTCAGATTTCTGAACTGAATATTTATGATCACAAAACATTGTCTCCACTGAATTAAATAATGTGTTTGATAAATTCTCAGCCCAAACGAGACTGAAACTAAGCATTATTGAGTTTCCTCTTTATATAACTTAATTCTAGTTTAGATGAGAAAATGAGGTTTAGCCAATGAGTAGTATAAAATTAGCCAAAGAAGAAAATGTAATTGCTCATGTTACTTTGTGAAATGCAAATAGCTGATGGATCATATTTAAATAGCCAAGTATCCTGTAAGTATTTTCTAGCAATTTTTATAATAACTCCTACATTTCTGAAACATGCATTTTGATATGTATTAATATGTCCAAGGTAGCCATTTTATCCACCAAGTAAATAATGTGCACTCTAAGACTGTTCATGTTAAGTTCTGAACCATGTCTTATACTGAACTCAAAGTACATTATTTTTCCTCCTATAATCAGTTGGACATTTAGAAAATTATGCCACCCTGAAAGAGGATTAAGTTCGCTAAGTTCTTAATTTGTGCCCCAAATTTTACATACATCATCTGTCTTAATCATAAATTTTATCATTGAGGAGCTGAGCTTCAGAAAAGTTAAATAATTTGCTTATAGTCACTCAACTATTTATGGTAAAAGTCTTTAATGCAGGTCTTTTTTCTGCACCATGCTCCTTCCCAAGAGAAATTATTGTTTAATTCTTATAAATGTACATACAAACCAAATCATATAAAAAGTCCTATTTCTGGATCGTCTAAAGAATGGATGTAGAAAAAAAAGAGCATTCTGCAGAGGAAAGCTCAATGTAAACTAATTGGTGAAGGGGAATTAGTGATGGATGTAGGAAAAGGTCAGTCAAAAAAAGTGATCTATTGAACAATTTCCACCAGTATTTATAAAATTAGACAAGCCATGACTGGTAATTACATGACCCTGCCTACAATTAAAAAAAATATTTTAGTTATGCTACTTACCTGTTCTTATATGAATTTAGGATGATGTAGAAATATGGCAGGATCTGAGAATGTAACCTTTAAACTGAGGAAAACTTCTGACAAAAAATTATATTTTTGTGAGATATAGGCGTGCAAATTATAGTGCATTTAGGCTAAATAAATGGTAAAGTGAAAGGAGTTTGATTTTAAATAATGTTTCTAACAGGGATGGCATAAATATATGCACATAAAGTGTTTTTCCTAGTGAAATTTAGGCTTGGGAATGTTCTCTCTATTGAACACCATGTGTACATATTGTAAGCATTTTTGGATTACTCACAATTTCCAAAAAGTGGGATTGATCGATGCCTATTTGGCTTGGGATTCAATGTCCTTTCTTCCTCTCTACTTGATAATAGTAAGATCATGATCCCTTGTATCTAAAATTGCCTTTACATCATTTATTTTGTATTGACTTTTACCCTATCAATAATCCTATGGAGTAGGAATCCTACCTGATTTATCATAATTTCTAGTAAGAAATCTATCACTGAATGGTCATTTTATTATCTTGGATTTGTGCTTCTACATACTTATAAGTTGATTCTTCACAGCTCATAAAAGCTAATATATGTAATTTAAACTTGATAAGTTAATTTTGAGCTTGGTTGGGAGGAGGACTGGTATAATAACTTAGCAATCTTGATGTATTTTTCTTACGGTATGACAATAGAACTCACTATTGACCACACTAGGGACTCGACTCCTCCTCTCACAGGGCACCCCTTCCTTCTGTAACCACCCAGCCAGTTAGCATCTCTTCCCCTCCCCACTCCCGGTCATTCTTACTATATATCCTAATACTTCCACAGCATTTTTCACCAACTGAATTGGTCTTGCTTGTTTATTTTCTTACTTATACTATTATCACTCCCAACTAGAAGGAAAGCATCATGAGGACAAAAACTTTAACAAAAATCTTGTTTACATTGTATCATCTAGTACATAAAATGAAGCTTGAATGAATGAAGGTGTGAATGAAAGAAGACAACTACATGATCAACTTTGAACCAGAGTCCTTTCCCCCTAATCAAAGCCGACTGGACAATGAATGGTTGGCACCTGAGTCAAGGTGGGGGAGGGGTGGCAATCCTTAAGCAGCACAGGGTTAGCTGATATGGCCTGGTTTGGAAAAGATAAATATATAGAGAGCAGCCCTAAGGTAGAGTCCAAGGTGGGTAAAGACAAATGGAATCTGAAGGAGAAACGCTCACAAAGCAGAGCAAGAAAAGATATGCAGGGGAGAAAGCAAGCTCACATGTTTCTGTAGCAAGAGGAAGAGAATCCCCGTGAAGAGCTAAGTTAAAGTGGTGGAGACAAGGAGTGAAAAGGCACAAGCCCTGCTGATCGGGTCCTCAGTGCTACCTTGATTTCCAAATAAGCTTCAGCTTCCAGCTCTTCCTCCACGAGGACCTGCTCTGTCTGGCATCTCCTCGTCTGTGGTATAATGTGCATCTTTGGTTTCTGTACTCTTAGCAAACCTCTGTTTTTACATCTAAAAGTACCTAATCCAAATATCCTCCTTGATGTCTAATTTAGAGTGCAACATGTTCCATTCTGCTCTTAGAAAAAACATCTAACGATGGAACAGGATTTTACAGTATATGGAGTGCTTTAATGTATATTTTGCCATTTTGCCTGACAGCAACTCTTCACCTCTGTGAAGTGGTTCTTGATTTCCTCTAGGTGGGAAATTTCTCTCTTCTGTACTTTGTTATCACTTTAATCTCTTTTAGCATGTATCACAGGCTTTATTTGTGTAAATGCCTTACCTTTGCTATTAAATACTGAGCATCTAGAAGGCAGAGACTATGTCCTGTTTATTTCATCCCTCACAGTGTTTAGTATCATGCCTCCTATAATGTCGTTGCTAAATAAAATCTTTGTTCAAATACTGAACTGGTTTTAAGACCAAATATAATTTGATTCCATGAACTCTGATTGCACTTATCTATCCTAATGAATTAGACCTTAAATTATACATTTTGGGGTTGTTATTTAAAATATTTATTTCCTCAAATATATTTGTATATAAATATAAAAAATATTTATTTTTGTGATTATATTTGTATTATAATCCACAGAATCCATAACAGTTTCTGGCCAATGTTCCACAATAATTGCTGTATGGATTTGTAAAGGATCAAAAAGAACATTTACAATAGGCATCCAACTGTAAAATTAGTAAACTTAGTTCCAGATCTATTTCTTTTAGTTAATCCAAGCCTTTGTTTAGATTTTTATTCTTCAAGATTATAACTTTTCATAGTATGTCTCCACAAGGTTCTTTAGATGTGGTGATTGCTTTTCCTACGATGCAAGTAGCATCTTGAGGATGGAGTCTCAAGTGAATAAGGTTATTATCCATGGGATCCACATTTGCCTCAAAAATGCTAGAATTTCCTTTTGTTTCATTTTGCTATTTTGTTTTTAAATATTCAGAACTGAAGAGGGGAGAATAAAAGACCAACAATAGAAATGCACAAGATTACAATTTTTGCTCAAGGGCAGTAGTGATAGCACTAGAATTTTGCATAAGATAAATAAATCTCCCTTTCTGTTCTCACTGGGTATTAGGTTCTAGGCAACTATATTATTATATGCTGAAGGTCATATGTTTGAGATCCTTGGTACTTTTACATGAATATTAGAATAGGACATAGGAAAGATCAGACAAGATAACATTTGGTGTTTGGATGATTCTGCCCTTGAAAAAAAAAATCAGTGAATTTCTGTTTCCTTAGCTACTCTATTAAATGGGATATTTACACATTCATTGATCATTCAGTACACATTTATTGAGCAACTGCTGTATCTTGCTAGGTACCATGCTAGGAACAGAGGCAATAAGATAAAACATGGAAGGAGACATACAAACTGACTACAGAATCCTGTGCTGGGTACCAAGGTAGAACCTGACAATTTACTACAATTGAGATATGCCCAACAAAAGAGGATCATCAACCCTGCTTTGTAAGGGATTAGAAAGATTGCTCAAGGAGTTTTATGGACTGTGCTTGAACTAAGTTGAAGAAAGAATGGAGTTTTCAGATAGAAAAATCATAAGGACCTTTCAGAAAGAAGGGAGATTATGGGCAAAGACGCAGTAATGTAAAAATGGGCTCTACTGGGTAACTGCACAGTTGTTCAGTTTAGCTGGAAAGAGAAAGTGGAGTGTTGGGGAAGGGGTTTGGAGAGGAAAGAAAAATAGATAATGGATGGCTTGTAACATCATCCTAAGGAATTTATCCTTTATTGTGGGGGTAGTAGGGAGCCATAGTAGGGAGAGATTAAGAATATAATAGCAATGCTGGAGTTTAACTATGTGAAATATAATTTGGGGGAAGTAAGGTTGGGAGAGTGAAATGATTTCTCAAGTTGATACATACATATTGTTAGAGCATTTGAAAGCAGCAATTGAAAGAAGTGAAATAATATTTTGCTATCAACTGCTACTCCTATTCTTCACACAAATAGCAATTTTAAAGTTCAGAAATTATTGGCTAAAGCAAAATTAAGCACATAGTTAAAGACCATTCCAGAAAGCACATTATACCTAGCTGTCTACCTGCCTATTTTATTCTTTACTTCAAAGGAAAATATAGATACATTGCAGAATATATGAACACAACTGAAAAGAGAGGCAAGTGGATTATTATCCACCTTCATGGAAGAGGTGTTTCCAATACACGTGTCCAAAGGAACATGAGGAGTAGTGGTGTAGAATAGAGCTTGAGTCAGAGGAACTGGGTTTGAGACCCAGTTCTAACATGTTAGTCATATGACTTTGAAAAGTTAATTGATTTCTCAGATCTTCAATTTGCTCATTCTTAAAATGGGGTAACAAATTCGTGCCTTAACTATTTTGTAAGGTTACTGTGAGAATCTGTTGAGACAATGTTGTAAGTACAAAAGTGCTTAATTTATATGTATTTTCCAAACAAGGAATCCTGAGAAATGCCAATAACAAGAGATCCTAAGTCATTATTAGAGAAACTTTCTTCAAAATGCTTACACATATCCACTCCAGAAACTATCTGTCTCCAGGCTCACCCCTCTCTGTTCTGTTTTCCATTCTGTAGTGCAAATGTAAGAATTTATTTTTATGAACTGATGGTGCCTGAATTGGAAATTTTACCATTATGAATGTTACACGATGATTATTTCTCCAAGCAAACAGTACATTTTCCAGGACTAGCCTCATGGAATATATACTAAAGAAGTGTGGTTGGGTCAGTGCACATGGTTTATTGTTAATTAAAAATTTTAAGGAATAATAGTTTAGTACAGAGGAAAGAGAATTTTGAGTGGAATCATTTCTCTTGTTCATTTAACTGGCTTAATTAGGCTATGAAATTATATCCATAGGAAAATATAGATTCACATATTCACATAGTTCACCTCACTTACAAATATTCAATTACTAAATATTTATTTAACATATTATTAGAGGTTGTTTGGGAAGATAGATTAGCAATATTAGAATTGGAACTTCAAAGCACTTCCAGTGGAACTTCAAAGCATCTGCAACTCTGGCAAACTCAAAATCTTGGCTATTTTTTATGCTCTCTTTATCCACAAAGTAATTACTATGGCAGGATAATATAGACATGCCTTAGAGTCCAAGGAAAGAGCACTGTTGAGCTCTGTCAGTTAACTGTTCAGGGTTGTAGGAACTGGCTGGCTGTCCTGTTTGAGAGAACTGGAATGAGTATCCATAGACCCCACTATGGTGAAAAAAAAAACACAAACTGTTCACAGAGAAAGGATCACAAAATCTTTTCTTTTTCCTCTTCATCTTAGAATCTGAAAACTCCAACTTACTGTACCAAAATTGCTCAGGTTCCTGGTCAGTGGATGGCTAATTTTTTTTTTTTTTTTTTTTTAAGCCAAGATGCTGTCCAATGTACTGAATTTAGTACAGGTTGAGAATAACTTACAAAGATAACTGAAATAATGGAACTTATGTTTTGAGGCCATTTTTTTCCCCACTAGTTAGGTGAACTTGAATGGAGAGAACTGTTGAGTTGAGTGTTTTAAGTGGATCTTTCTCTTCCTGTCATTATAATTAGAATGCAAGCTCAGTGAGTTCTTTCATGCACATTTACACAGATTTTTCCTTCTGCACTTACTTCTCATCCATGCTGCAAATTGATGATAAATTGTGTTAGGTCTATATCATCTAATTGTAGGCAATGCTGACATATTTCACTGCATAGCATACTTTTTTCAATTCTTATACAATACTACTAAACGCCTATCATAAGAAAAGACGAGTTCTTTAATAGCATAACCATAATTTATATCTCATCTAATCCTCAATATATAAATTATTAGTTATCATCTACATTTTAGATTGTTCTATATGAAAACAATGAATCATGGATCACTACATCAAACACTAATGATGTATGGTGACTAACATAACATAATGAAATAAAATTAAATTAAAAAAGAGAAGCTATAGAAAAAATGAGAAGTAAAACTAATCTAGACATAAATATGTGGGACAACTAAAAAGTAGAAAGAATGAAACTATAATGAATTAGAGATTTTATTCAAGGGGCATATAGGGCCTCAGTATTTATAAAATATATGGCTAATTTACTGAAGCAACAGAGGCAGACGTGGTGTTATGGAAATGGTACAAAATGTTTAAATGAGAAGATGGCTGGCTTTCTCTCTTGGGAAAACACACCAAGTCTGAATTGCAGTTTCCTAATCTGCAAAGTGATAATATAATATTTACTATATAACTTTGTTGAATTGTTACACTCTCTGAGGTGATATAGGTAAAACTTTTGTGTAAATTGTAATGCAAGATAGCTTACATTTTTGGTCAAAGCTCCTTTTCTTCTTGGTAGAGTCCATGGATTGTATTACCCATTTCCTTCTCTTTTTATAAAAAAAAAAACACTGATGCAGTTTATATTTCTCTTGATGGTCATTTCTTTGTGAGGAGGTTTTTGCTGTATTAGTTGGTATTTTCTGCTTTTCTTTCCACTTTTTGCTCCAGAATCAAGTATTCAGGCCAAGTATTCCCCCTCCACAATAGCTAGTAACAATTAGGAATTGAGGGATAAAGCCTTTGTAATTCTAAGTTATTAACAAAAGAAACTTTCATTTTAGCAAGAGCAAAAAGACATCATTACTGTTGGTCACTGTCCAGAGAGAGCTTGGAAATATTTTGAAAATTATAGTGAACTTCTATTGCAGCAGTGTTCATTTTAATGAGACTTGACTTTCTAGTCTTATCTTTACTGAAATATTTTCACATTTTCTCCACTCACTTTTTCCTTTTTCAGACCAAATACAAATGTACTTTTAGGAGCATTTTTTTGGTTATTAAAAAATGATGATTAAAACATGGTCTTCCTTTAAAGGGTTATAATTTTTCTTCCTGACATAATTGTAAATACATGAAAACCAGAAAACCTTGAGAGAGAAGCTTAGATATGTAATTTTAGAAAAATTGATGAGAGACTCAACTTTCAAGATAATGAAATTTCAAGATAGTGATGACTTGTAAAGGGCTGAAAGTATATTGAGTGGCCACAAACCACTTCACTCTGAGTATTAAGGGAAACATCATTTACAGGAGAAAGAGCCAATGCAAGCCAGCCTAGATGTGATAACTAACACAAAGGAAAACAGATGTGGCTACATTTCAGGTATCTTGTTCAATGCCAGGAACAGGGAACCAGTATTACAATGGGTACTATTACCTGGAAATATAACTTGTATAACATATTTTATCTTCAGCCTCTTTATGATGTGAATGAGGAAAAATGGCATGCAATAAAAAGATACAAGTTGAAGGAAGCATAGATGCAGAAGCCATTGTCAGAAGCAGTCCTGCATCATCTCCTAAAATCACTGAATTTTAAGATAGAAGTTCTGATGTTTTTAACTCTATGAGAAGGTCAAAGACAAGTCCATGGCTCTAAATATTTACATTTGTATAATTCTTGATTATTTGCAGTTTAAATGTATACAAATGTACAATTGTATAATTCTTTACAATATAATTTTTTTTGTAAGTTATCCCTTTAAATTAGTGAGTGCTCATAATGTCTAATGAACCACATCCTGAGGAAAACACATCCTTTACCCTGAGAGAGTTTAAGTCCTGGTGAGGTCTGGGGCATGTAAACCCCTGAATATAATATTACAGAGGCTCAAGGAAGGAACCAACAGAGGATATTAAAGTAGTTTATTGTAGGGAACTCTAGCTGGCATCTACCATTTTGTCTTTCCTACATCTTTCTTTTGGAAATTGTCCCTTTCTCTCATCATATGTTTCTGGTAGGCTATCAATCCCCACCCCACTCCAGATGTGGTCACATGAACCAAGGTGGCAAATCAGAATTCTGTGATCTGTGCAGGGCCAGTCAAACCTAAGCAGGGTCGTGTGGAGTCCCTTTCTGGGTAATTGGATGTTTGAGAGCCTTTCTGTCTTTCTGAGGGCAAAGTCTATGTAAGTCAGAAGTTGCTTGTGGCTATCTATTCTTAACACATGGAGAGAAATTTCTGGAAGATGCAGCCAACCCAAAAGACAAGAAGCCAAGAAATGAAGAGAGGACATTTTTGAGCAGCAGATCTAGCTATGCCAAAAGTAGTAAACTTCTGACATTTTTACTTATATGAGCCAATACATTTTATATTTGTTTGGTTGTGTTTGAGCTGTATTTTTGTCATTTATATCCAGAGTTCTGAATAATAGACTCAGTTCTTTTGAACCAAGTCCTAATTTTATCTATCTATCTATCATCTTAAAGATTTCTTACATTCCAGTTAGGATAGATGTATTTACTAATTCAATAGGGATTTCTTGAGTGTCTTTCAAGTGCTAGAGAGGCACTGGTTATTCCATACTTCTTTCCCTTTCTTTTTACCATTCCTCTTAAGAGCTGTGGAATACTATGGCTATTAAACCAATTGAATGTGTCCAAGGTCATAGCATGAATGTCATCAGAAAGTTTTGTACTCTTTTAAAGAGGAATTCTTTCCTCTGCCATTGTAGATGCTCAAGATATCACTGGCATTTGTAAGAGTATATTTGGAGGAGTTCACATTTTTTTCTGTGATTTTAAATGGACAAACAGAGAAATGTCATGGAAGAAACACTGGAAATATACTTCTAAGCTAGGACAGTTGCACTTACAGAAGTGCAGTGATTGGTCCAGTTTCAACAATTTTTCAACAGCCTTTTAAGTCTGAGACATTTGTGAACTTACTTTGACCCAGATAAAGGGAAAAAAAGACGTTGTTCTTTCTTTCTGCCTTTTGGTTACATATCTTCTCCTTCACCTGTGTCTGATTATATATTATATTATAAACCAACTTTTCATATTCATGGAAGCATCATGTAGGAATAAGCTTTCCATATATTCATTTTTTAGATAACTGAAAATTATCCCCTTGCATGACAAAATTGATTTATAGAATTAAACTATTTGAAAAGGATCTTTTAAAGTTAACTATATATTTTCATATTTTTTCAAAGCAAGGTGTAATAATAATATAGCTACCATTTAAAAAAATATTTAAGTAATCTCTACACCCACCATGGGGCTCAAACACTTGACCCCGAGATCAAGAGTTGCATGTTCTTCTGACTGAGCCAGCCAGGTGCCCTTATAGCTACCATTTAATAAGTGGATTCCATGTGGTGATCCCTTTGTTAGCCATTTATAATTTACATCTCATTTAGAGTTATCATGGAAGAGATACAATCCTTATTTAATAGAGGAGTAAACTGAGGATCAGAATGGTTAACTAACTTAACTAAGATCACAAAACCATAAGGAGGTAGAGCTGGGACTTGAACTCAGATCTGACTCCATGGCTACTATTCTTACCATGGTGTCATCATTAAGAACATAAAGTGTATGCTTTGCAAAGATTACATGATGATCTCCCTGGCCTCAGATCCTCTAAACTATACGTCCTGGTGTAAATGGCCTCACACTTCTTTCCTATTGATTTATGTCTGACATTTATAATTTTCTCTGTATTTTCTCCCTTACTGTCAGAATGCTAACTGTACTCTTTACTATTTTAAGTAGGTTTGGCAGAAGCAAAATGTGTCTTCCATTTCAGTTGATTGCTTCTTAGCTGCGTTAAATTTGAGTACATTTTTTAGGATAACTGGTCCCAGGTCCTCTGTAGCCATGTGGAGACAATGATGATAATGGTAGTAGTATGGTGGTGTTTACTGAATACCTTCTATAAGCCACTAGATGTATTACATATATGGTCCACTTTATCCTTACTTTTAGACTTTCTTTTGGTTGCTCAGGACTTTTCCTGCTTATTTTCTAGGTCTTAGGTAAATTTCAAACAGATAATATTGACTAATGGATAAATGATACCTTGTTTAAGTGAGCTACTTAGACATATATATTCACATATATGCACACTCTGAAGCTCTGATTATTTACATTGAACTTTCTGCCTCCGGTCAAATATTGGCAAGGGTAAAGATGGGATGAGAAAGCCCAGAATGGTGATATGCCAAGGACACTTTTGATATAGTCATGATGTGCTGGCTGGAAAATAGCTGAAAGGTTTGAAGGCATCTTATTAATTCATGTGATTACTTGTTATTCCTCCTCAGTACCTACAGCTACAAGAGGTAGGAAGTTTATCTCTAAATGAACGCTTCTCAATTATACTAACACCGGTGTGTTTTGGTGTAATTTTTCATGTGGAGCCATCAGGTGGTTAATCTGTAGAATATAGCTGCACATTTTAAAGCACAAATCTGCTTGATAACATTTGCAGTTTGCATTGTAAATGATCTCTAGTAAAATGATTTTTGCTGAAATATCCCCACCTGAGGAACATTCATATGAAGTTTTCTTGATTTTTACACTCTTATCTAAATGTAAGTCAAGGGATGGATTTTGATGTTTGTCTTTTTTTTTTTTTTTTGTAATTATTCAATACTCTGCTCCTCTCTGACATTGGGTTCAAAATAGAAAATAGAGGGGTGCTTGACTGGCTCAGTTGGTAAAGCATGTGACTCTTGATCTCAGGGTCATGAGTTTGAGCCCCATGTTGGGTGTAGAGATTACTTAAAAAAACCACAAAACAACAACAACAAAAAACAAGATAGAAAACAGAGAGACAGTAGTTTTCTGGAAGGAGACAGGATATATTACCCAGATGGGCTGACCTGTTCATTTGGGTTTGGATACATTTTTTTAGGTGACTTGTATGTTAGTCTCTAGGAGTTTTCTCTGAGGTGAAATTGCCAGGTAGGTATGTATGTGTGTACAAGCATGCATGTATATTTGTGTGATGTGTCTAGATACTGCCTACTTGAATGCTGCAACCATTGAACTTTCAGATGTGACTTCAGTTTATATTTGAACCTACATATATAAGTAGCTAACAGTGGTTCTCATGATGGAGTGATTCTTATAATAGAGTTATTCTCATGATACTTCCCCATTCATAAGAGTCCATCCTACTCTAAAGAGATTATTCATTATCACTTTGTTTTGTTTGTCCACTCTCAGTATCCTTGGAACTTCAGAAATATTTTTAAGTCTTTGTATTCATTGTTTTACTGTGTCCTAGTTGCATTGTTTCAAGGATCTGTACCTCATTAATATTTATAATCAACAGTGTTGTTAAATATTGTGGTATTTCTTAAAATCCAATTCTTTTGCCTGCCATGGAATTTATGCTATGAGGATGTGATTTACTAGAATCCTGATTTTCAGCATGATGCTGCCTGAGAAAAGCCAGAGGAGATGCTGAAGGTTTAAGTTTAGAGATATAAATGCCTTGAATGGAGTCTGTGGAAGTGGTATAATCAGGGACAGCTAGGTGTATCTGACCATGTCTGATGGGGTAACTTCATAGAATAGTTGGAACTGCTGTAAAGAGCTGCACTCTCAGAAAAACCAGGTGAGGTGACACGACACTGTCAAGTACAGACCTCCATGTTTAGAAGTGTGTATTCTTTGGCAAGGAAGTGCTTTTATAGTTGCTGCCATGGCCCCCATCCATGCTCAAATCGATTTTCCCTGGAAAGTTTTCACTTTTTCTGTCAGGTAATTCTACTTTGCATCGTTTTGCACCCTAGATAGAGTAAACTCCTATCAGGAAGTTTGCAAACTCCAAATTGCAAACTTAGAAGTAGGTTCTGGAGGAAGAATTGTGCTGAATTCTGACTGCCAGCTGCTGCTTGTGTGACTTTGGGCCCATTATGACTTTCCATCTTCTTAAAAATGGAACAGCACATATTTGTTTAAAATAATACAGAAGAGCAGAAAGTAGAAAGTGGTCCCTCCCACCCTAGCTCCTCATTCTCATTCTCTAGATATAACTACTATCAATCACTCAGTATGTATTATTCCAGACCTTCCACTATGTACGTACAGATGTATGTATATTTTATTAATAAAAAGTTGACTTTGCTACATATATTTTGTATCTTGATATTTACACTCAAAAATATTTCTGAGATATCTTTCTGAATGAGTTTAACTTCATCTACTTCATTCTTTTTATTGCATTCAAAGTGTTCTAGAATATATCCTAAGTTATTTTACTGAAGAACCTTTAGATTGTCCCCAGATTGTCAATATTACTAATAATGCTACAGTGAAGACAATTGCCCATAATATCCTTGCACACTTGTGAAAGTCTTTCTGGGGAATAAATGGCTACAAATGGAATTGCTGAGGTAGTAAGTTTGCTCCTTAAAATTTTTGATAGGTTCTGCTGAATTACTCTTCAGAAAGTTTTTATTGATTTATAATCCCTCAAAAGTGCATGTAAGAGTAGAATGGGTTTATTAAATTGAACTCTAATTTTCTTTTGTATAAAATGGAACTAAATTAACTTTTTCTTAAGGTTAGCCTGAGAATTAGATATAACACAGATAAAGCATCTAGCACTACGCCTGACCAAAAGTGGATACTTAATAAATCTTTATTTTCTCCAACTGCTTCACGTTGCACAAAGCAATAATGAAACAATTATTAAATGAATCCAGTTTTTCCACCTGGATTATACACAGTGTTCCCGGCCCTCTGGCACTCATATCTACATCAGTTCTGAGTTTCTTAATTTAGTAAGAGTTAGTTCTGGTCACTGTTGTCTTTATATTATTGGTCATTAACCTTCTATGACACATGGTGCCCATTGTAATTAGAATTTCAGTATTTTAAAAGTACTTTGCAGATGTCTTCTCAGTCTTTTGTTATACCTCTTTATTTCCATGTGATTTGGACTTTTGAGACATGGATTTCTGTTTTGAATGATAAAACATGGAAGTGCTCACATCTGTTTGGTCTGAAAAAAAATCATAAAGGAGGGTTTGAGAGATTTGCAGATCCTAAATTCTGATGCTTTTTTGTTGGAGGACTCTGGGGGCATTCTGGCAGTTCCTTTCCAAAGTCCCCACACTTCCACTGAGCCCTCCTTTACTTGATAGGATTGTATATACCTCCCATATACTTCAGTTGATTCTTATCTCAAAGCTGGGATGAATGTTGTTTGAGAAGTGAGATACGATGCATGACCATTTGGTTAGAGGAGAAGTGTCTTTCACTTCTTCCTTTTTTTTTTTTTTTTTTTATGCACATGCAACTGAATCCAAGTTTACAAGTTACCTTAGAGAACCGTCCAGATCTGGACACTGGTAATCTCCAAGTCTCGGTGGACTTTCTGTCAGAACACTGCCGCCCAATCATCCCCACGAGGTGCCCACCGTCCGATCACCCACCACAGAGCTCATTTAAGTTTTGGACAGCTCTGAATATCAAGTCCATTTTATTTAACTTAATAGACACTTCTGCATTTCTTACTCTGTGCAGACACTGTTCTGGGTGCTTTACAAACATTAACTTATTTAATCCTTACTGGCTGCCACTGTTTTTCTGGTTCCAACCCTCAAGGAAAGATAAAATATTTCTAAAACCTTCTCTGTAAAACAGCCTTCAAATACTTTGAAGACAATCACCAGGTTCCCCAGGGCCTACTCTTTTTCAAATTAAAGAATTCCAGTTCACTCAGTTGTTCACATACTGCACGATTCTGAGTTATTTTATATCCTGACCACTCTCCTCTGAATGTCCTTTGATTTGTTAATGACTCTTTCAGAGATTGCAAGCTGTCTGGTTCTGGGCCACAGATGTGTTTTGCTTGGCACAATGTCTTTTTTATTTATTTTGTTTTTAACTAAAACAGAAAAAGCAAGAGAAAATGGAATGCCTTTCCACCGGATATGCATTCTCCAGCTTCAAGTTTCTATTAGCACCTTTGTTTTAGTCCTGGCTTCACTCATCTTGACCTCTCAAGCTGTCTGCATTTGGGACTCCTGATGAAATGTAATATCCAGAACTGAACTGAGCTGCAGTCTGGCCACAGCGCAGTAGAGGGGATCCTTCCTTCTATCAATATTGCAGATGCAGAGTTCTCTCTCTCACAACATACGTCCTTGCAGTGCATCTTTAACCCATAGATCAGCCATTCCTTCACACAGCTTCTGAGGCTGGATTTGATCATTTTTCCTTCAGAATAAAGAATTTACCTGCACCAAGTCATTATTGAAGAGTATACACTTTCTTGACAGTCGAGAGCTGGAGGCAAGGAGAGAGTTTAAAAAACCCAGCATTTTCCTTTAGGTCTCTTCCCATAGCCTGACAGTTCTTGGAGTTTCCTATCTCCTCATGCCTTCTTTCAGCACCAGCACATAACTTGACTGCCCCCTGCGTCCTTTCCCAGAGTCCTCTCTCAGGGGCTTCTTGATCTCTTTCCTTAATAACACAGAACAACTTAGTCCTGGGCTAGTTGTGCCAACCCTGGTGGTCACAACTATTGTCTTCTCAGCCAACAAACAGAGCCTCTGCTTATCAGGAACTACTTTCCAAAGAAGGCAGCAAGTGACTGCCGTAACCAAACGTATTTTTTTCCTACCGCAAGAGGATCACTTGTTTTAGAGCTAGGCAACACATCCAATCCTGTGCTCTCTTCCTACAGGTGGAGAAACCCAGATCTGGAAAGGTCACATTCGTTAACTAAGACAGCATAGCTAACTAACAGGAAGGTAGATCTCTGAAGCCAGCAGGTCTGTATAGATTAAATTGTCCTATATATGATCTTACTAAAAACTCTGAATTTATAAAGTAGCAGTGACTAATCCTAAGTGTAGTAAGTCTTGGTGATATTATTTTAGATTTGACCTTGTCTTCTGCGGAGCGGATCATTAAATTTCGTCTCCCCTACACACACACTATTGTTGTTGCATCCCAACTGTGGCTAACAGGCTGCTGTATTCCTTCCCTTACTGAGTTTTGCCATGAAGTGCCTTTGGGTTTCCTGACAGAGCATCTTGCGAAAGGTGAAAGAAAAATCACAAAGTGAGCATTTCCGGCTACACTAACACTGGAATCTAATGTAACAAAATTACAGAATGATGGGATTTTAGAGTCGGAAGACCTTATCTATCATCCAATCTGATCCTCCCCTACTTTTAACCCTGAGGAGGTTTAGACCCGAAGGGATCAGCCTTTGCTGAGAGCCATAGAACCATTTACTTTCAGAACCAATAATAGAACCAGGCTGTTCCAACTAGTCTAGTTGTGTAGGTGTCCATACTGCTTTCACGTAAAAACAAACAAGAAAGCCTACTTCTCAGCATTGTTTTGTGTTGATTGACAGTAGAGGGGATCATGTGCCACTTATAGTAATCTCTTAGGATTTTATAATAATCCTTACATTATCCTGTTAAGCTGGTTGTAGCTCTGTGCTTAATAAATTGAAATCTATTATTCATAATGCCATCTTGTTCTGTTCAAATAACATTATCCTTATGACTAAAATTTTATGGATTCATACTCCATTTCATAGCACAGTGAGAGGATAAAGCATTAGAACAAAGAGTTTTCATTTGTGAATTCAAGTCAGTAGGTATTTTTCAAGTACCTACTGTGTGCCTAGCGTTATCTTTGACACTTGTGGTAGTTCAGAGGCAATATATCACATGACTTTTAGCCTCAGAGAACTAATGTTCTGTTTTGGGTGTTGAGTATCCAGAGACATCCGGAGAATAGTACACTATTGTCTCTAAGGAGGTGGGACGGTGGATCAGGTAAAGGCATGGACTTGAGATCAGGTGGCGTGGGGTTTGCACCTTGGTTCTTTTATGTATTAGCTGTGGTATCTTAGTTAAGTCTCAGTGTCCTCCTCTGGGAACAAAAATAACACTTACTTCATAGGGTTATTTCCAAGATTCTGTTAAAAGACAAGACCGAAATCGCTTAGCACATGCCTGACAGATATTACTCAAGAATGTTACAGAGGGCATCACTTGAACAGGTAGAATCAAGATGGAGGGGTACAAGTGGGAGAGCCCTGCCCTTGGTGAATTGTGGACGATTGCTGTGGGGCCTTTACGACAGGTGCCATAGGTGGTAATATTTTTCAAACAACCAAAGGTTTTTGCAGTTCTCCAGTGGGAGTAAACCACAGACTACGAGAGAGTTTGATAGCCGTTAAAACCAGGGCTCCTCAGTTGGGAAATTTAAAAAAAGAAAGAAAGAAAAATGTTAGCTGATGTTTAAAATCTTTATTATTTTGTGCCAATAAAGTCACTTTCTTCAAAGCATGTTAGAGGGGAAAAACCAAATCTCTCAACACATTTCTGGGAGGGAAACTTGGTCTACGGGTCTGAAATATTTAGACTTTATTGGTTGATTGACTACTGGTTGATGGATAGATTGAGTTCCATTTCTGTAGGTCAGCATAGCCAGTTTGCCCACAACAGCAATCTCGAGCCTTGAGGAAGAATCCCAAGAGTAAAGTTGGGAAGAGCAGTCACCTCACTGGGGCATTATCTTCAATTTAATTTTGAATTATTTGTTCTTGTGAGAAATGTCCTCAAGATAGACATCTCCCCTTCCTTTGACTGTCAGCATTTCCTGTTCACTTTAGGTTCTCAGACGAAGGCCTCCTGATTGGTTGTCAGTTACCTGTGTTCCCACCCTGCCTTATCTTGAACACCCTCTGTTGTTGCTAATAAATTAGCCACTCAGAGGAATACATTTGAATCAAATGGTACAAAGTACTTTGGAAAGACTTGAAACATTCTGTATGGTGATCTAAGATAGTCCAATGAACTTCCTAATTACTTGCCGTATCTTGCTTCCTTCCTTCCAAGTTCTTTTGGTCCTCATTATATATTTTTTCCTTTATTTAAGGATTATTTATTTATTAGAGAGAGAGAGAGAGAGAACAAGCATGAACAGGGAGAGAAGCAGAAGGAGGGGGACAAGCAGACTCTGTGCTGAGTGCAGAGCCTGACATGGGGCTCAATCCCATGACCCTGAGATCATGACCTGAGCCAAGATCAAGAGTCAGGCATTCAACCCACTGAGCCACCCAGGCGCCCCTCTCCTTTTCTTTCTTTCTTTTTTTTACAGGGAAAATAAACCAAATGTGGGGAGGGAAAATGTCTTTAACAATGCACCTGTATAATCTGAAAGAAAAAGATTATGCCTAATTTGAAGTGAAATGTTTCTTAAACAGCTTTGCAGTCAAGCTATTAATAATAATTCTGCAAAGCTGGTGACAAATATTAGAGCACATTGGAATATTAGGGATCCGTGAATTGCTGTCAGTTTGAATTTGTATATATTTTCTCATCACTAAAATTACTATGATCTAGTCTGCAGAGGAAGAAAATCTGTGAAGTAATACTATTGTCAAATATGTTTGTGTGAGACCATTTGTATGTATGCAAAATTAGAGATCTCAACACAGACTTGGATAATTAATACTAGTAAAGATCAAAGACTTGTTGCCTAAAACAATCAATTAGGATACTTTTTCTAGAGTTCTCTAGATGTTTGTATCAATTCTCCCATTCAGTTTGCATGTCTAGACAGAGCTTCTTTTGGAAAATTGATCAAATAGAAGAAAATTCTGGCAGTAAAATAATTGAGCATTTGAAAGGCTGAGAAAAATCCTACAATTCCATTACATTAGAGCTGAAAACTACAACCTGTGAATGAACCCCCCACCATTTTTTAAAATATGAGAAAATATGCACTAGAATCAAGAAACACCATGAATCCAACAGAGGGAATAAAAATTAGTTCCCTATGAAAGGAAGCAATGCTTCCTTTCCCAATTATCGGTTATCAGCTCCCTGTACTCCAGAGTTTTTGGTCCTACAGATCATTCCAAAGCCTGGAAGCATCGCCTTTTCCACTTTTCCATCTTCTAACCATTCTCTGACACATCCAAACGAATACTGTTCTCTTTAATTGTAGCTTCTTTCTGCATTCTAGCCATCACCAATTCCTCTGCTAACTCAGGAGGATGAATGCAGAATAAACACACTTCTCTGGGAGAGTCTAGCTTACCTACAGTACATGTCACCCAGTCACTCTGCTCCATCAGTTCTTCCCAACATGCCCACAGGGCTCCTGAGATGACCCAAGAGCACACTGCACACTCGGATAGGTTAAAAGAAAAGGAGGAAAAGAGAAAGGTGCTCCGGGATGTTTAAGTTCGTTGGTCAGTGCCCTCCCTGGCTGTGCGGGATGTGGGAACAGAGCATTCAGCCATGCAGGGTAAATAGCAACTAGCCTAGTCCCTGGCACAGCTGATCAAAGGTAGTGAAAAGGCCACTGATGCACAGAGCTGAGAGGGAACCATATTCACTCCAGTGCTTTCCTACTTTACACATAAGAGACCGGAAGTTGAGACATGCCTTTATTTAATTAGATTAATTTAAAAAAGTTATATAAAAAAACCATGGAACTGTGATCCATGAGATAGTCTCTGTATTTTGTTTTAAACTATTTCAGAATATTTTTTGTGGAGGGTGATGGTGACAATGAAAATTCAGTCAGAAATGGAAGGGACTTGAGAAGTGACTGAATTCGGTCTTCTCACTTAATAGATGAACAACCCCAGGCCCTGAGCATTCTGGCCACTGTCCACGTACAGAGGCCATGTGGGGCAGGGGACCCACCGACCTTGTTAGCACACACTGCTCCTTCTTAATTACCTGGAATATGTCTTTTTACAGTTTTACAGGCTCTTTCTTGCTACTTCTCTAGGCTTGCAAGTTTTCCTCCTCTGCGGTTGTATTTCAAACAAGGTACTGAGTGTGGCAACTGAATTATTACAGTTACTTCTGTATTCTATTGGCAATTTAAAATTGGCCTGGGTTAAAATGGGAAACTTCACACTAGTCGTAAGAAACTCTTAAGAGACACAGCAATTCAATCTGGTTCACATAATAATAGCAATAAAGAAGAAACTGAACATTTTTCCCCCCTCTCTTGCAACGAACTAAAAACAATTTACGGATTTTCTTATTAATCCTCACAGAAGAGCTGTAGCCATTTTTCTCACTGAGGACCTTAACCATAGAGGTCATGAGGCAGAGTGCATAAAGGAACAGCAGGTGCTGGTGTGGGAACAGAGGACTTTGTTTCAGGGTCCCTTGGTGGTACTAACATGCTATTTGGTCTGGTTGAGTCACAGAATCTTTCTGAATCTCTGTCCACTCATCATTTAAATGGGAGGAGTTGGTAAAGGTGATTTCCAAGATGCCTTCATGGGCGGGTTCTAAGTGATTTCACAGACATTGGAGTCCACAGCTTAGATTTTCTCCCGTTTGATACCCCTGCTTAAACAAGTCTTCCTTAAGGCTCTGTAACTTTACTATTCTTCCAGATCTTTCCTGTTTATAAATTTTCTTTTTTCTTCTCCTTTTCCTAAGAGGAATGGGAAAGACAGTAATGCCTTTTTTTGTGTCCGGAGATCACCAACCAAAAAAGATAGACTAAGGCAGTAAATGGACAGTTACTTTTTTTATCCCTGGTGGAATGCTATGGTTGTTTGGGATTTGAAGTTTCTTTCCTGACAACGTCACTTCTGCCCCTTCCTCCAAGTGTTTCACATTCTACTTTATCAGACTGAAACCATCCATTATTTCTTTCAAAGTTCTTTCTTCAAGATGTTTCTATTCTTAATTCATCCTTTCCTTTCTCCTCCACCCCAATACAAATATAACCCATTTTAGAGGAAGAAGAGCACCTTTGACATCGAAAAACAACCTTTATTGTGGCCTTAATCTAATGTCCAATTCTTCTGAGTCAGTGGTTCTTCTATCTGGATACATATTAGAATCACCTGGAAGAACTAAGAAATAACACAGGTGCCCGTCCTACCCCAAAACAATTTAATCAGAATCTCTGCAGATCAGAACTAGGCATAAGTATTATTATAAGGGTCCTAGGTGAGTTTAATGTTCAGAAAGGGTTGATAACCAGTGCTCCAGGGTCTCAAAACATTAATTAGCCTTTATTCTTCAGCTGTAATCCATTTTACTGGCTCCTTCGTCAATCTGCAAATGTGCTCAGCCTTCTGTTATCTTAATAAAACACCTTCTCTTGTCCCTCAAGCTATGATTCCATGTATCATTTTTCCTCCCACTTTACCCTCTCATTTGTTCTGCTCTGGGGTCATTCCTGAAATAGCTTTCTTTGAGGTCACCACAATGGCCAAAATAGTCCCTCTGTCTTCACCATCCCCAGGCTCTCTGCAGAGCCTGACATTCCTGATCATCATTGTCTCTGTGAAATTCTGTCTTCCCTTGGTGTCTGTGATTCTGAATTCTCTTGGTTTCTTTCCCAGGTCCCCAAAGGTTCCTTTAAAATTATACCTCTAAAGTGGCCCTAAAGTGTAGCTGCTTCTCACAGTTTTATCCTAGTTACTTGTAAATTCTTGATTTGTTCTTTCCCCCCAAAGTGATTGCCTAAGTTTAAATGATCACAGTCGTGACAATGGCTCTGAAATCCACATGCCCCTCCTGAGCTGCAATTTACATCTCACAAGGAGACATTCTTACCTGGATGTCTTTCCTCCATTTCAAACTCAACGTGTTCCAAACTGAGCTCATCCTCTTCTACCAATTCTATTCCTTCTCTGTGATCCCTCAACCGACCCTGTCTTCCCAGTTTTCTGGGCTTAAAAAGTACGGTTATCTGTCATGTTCCGCTCTCTTATTTACTCCCCATATCTCACAAATCCCCAAATTGAGTCTTTCTTCTGTCATTTTTAAGACCTCTGTTTCTCCTTCTCACTTCTAATTCTTATCCAAGCCCTTGTCTTAAGCTACAGATCAAATATCCAGTCTTTTATTTGCTGTCCCAAATTCCCAGTCAAAATTAGCCTTTCCTTTCGTGGTGGTCCCAAAGCACTTTGTGGGTCTAGTATGAGATTTAGCACATTCTGCTTTTTAATACCTCACTGTGCATACAGTTTTCATTACTTAATTGTAACTCCTGAATGTCAGAGACCATATCCTTTTGGATGGAACTAATATTAAACCTAGAGACTTACAATTTATCTGAGTAAACCAGACAGACACACACACACACACACACACACACACACGAACAATACAAATGGAAGTGGCTATGTACCATAAAGTTTAATGGTGGCACAAGGCTTTGTGAACATTGGTGATACTTTTATCACCATGACCAGTTTGAATTGATCACCCATCATACCAACACATATTTTATATATGTCATTTCATTCAAACTCCCAACGAACCTGCAAGGTCAGTATTATGACAATTCATTTTATAGATGCAGAAATACACTGAAAACATGAAATGACTTGCCCAAGGTAACACAGCTAATCATGGAACAACAGGGGTCAAATCCAGATATGGAACCTCATAGTCTTCACACTGTATGTGTCCCTCAGATTCAGTCCTACCCTGTGCTCACACATTGTGAGATGATGGGCCAGGGAAGAAGAGACTTGGCTAGGGAAAGTTACATGGATAGTGAAGAGCTGTTTTATTGCTGAAAAATAGTAAGATGTTCTGCTTATTCTTTCTTTTGACTCTCATTACTCTTGTAATTTCCCAGTTGTAGAGTGAACCTGAGCAGCAGGCAGTGTGGGGGGCTTTCAGTGGGCATGGAGGAAGTCTTTTGCTCTGCCAGCTCCTTTGGTCTGTCAGTCCGTCACTTACATCATCTCTTTCCTTCCTGAAGGCACAGTCTCTAACAAACACCGATTAAAATGACAAGAACTGGGGCACCTGGGTGGCTCAGTTGGTTCAGTGTTTGCCTTGGACTCAGGTCATGATATTAGGGTCTTGAGATTGAGATCAGGCCCTGCATCAGGCTTCCTGCTTAGCAGGGAATCTGCTTCTCCCTCTCCCTCTTCCTCTTCCCCTCCCCCTGCTTGTGTGCTCTCTCTCTCTCTCAGATAAATAAATAAAATCTTAAAAAAAATAAAATGACAAGAACCTTGGACTTGGTCATATGTTCTGATCAGCTGACTCCTGAGAAAGAATTTGTTTGACAGCCTCATGAGATCCTCTCCAGACAACTCCTATTCATGATCAGGTCACTTGCAAAGGGCAGGGGCCTGGGTCCTTCACACAACCCCCACATGCCTTTGGAAACTCAGCAGTACTTTCTTTTAGGTAGTCATCTGTATTAGTCTGCAAACAATTTGAGGGCAAAAGAGCATGTCCTCTAGTCTTTTTATTAATCTTTATATCTTCCTAGGCTACTGACTCTGAATGTGAATTATACTTATTTCATGGCAATAGTGTGAATTTGAGTTATTTTTAAGGAGAAGCAAAAGCATAAGTGCTTCCTCTTGAAAGGGGCCCAATAATTGATTGTTCACAAGAACTGAATTAAACTGATTTGCAGTTGGGTCACTTCCACATCAGAGGAAAAGGAAGGGATTGTTTTTTCTAATAAGGTTCTGTGAGACCCTGATAAGAAAGAAATGTTTTTTCTTTAAACATAAATTTTTATATACTTTCCAAATCTTAGTATGATTTCAAGTTCTATTCTGTAACAACAGATGAGGAAAAGGTATGGTGCTTTGGTATCAGTTGTAGTTTCAAGATCTGCCTCTGATAAACATTTCAGGTTTGAAATCCTATAAGTTCATTCAAATTTACCTATGACCATAATGCTTTTAAAGTTGTTATTTTAAATGCAAACTGCTTTGGAATTTCTTGGTAATGGTGATTAAGAGTATAGACTCTGGAATCAGGATTAGATCATCTGAGGTTGAATCAAGGTCGTAACACTTACTAACTGTGTAACTTTGGACAAGTTGCCAGACCTCTCTGTGCCGCAGTTTCTTTATCTGAAAAACAGAGATAATAAAACCTATTCATAAGTTTGTCAACAGGATGAGATGACAGACCATACTGCTTGACTCATGAATAAGTAATCAGAAAGTGTTAGCCATTATTAATTGTAGTAGTTTCTGATAAAATAGTTTGGCTCTGGCATATTCCTTTTCAATGATTTCTTCAAATTATCTATTCCTTTTCTCCACCTACCCTTACTCCCTCTCAAGTTTTGCTTTTGGGGTAAACCAATTTGAACAATGCCTGGTAATAAAAGAATCTCTGAAGCTACCAGTAAATGCTCATTCCTATCCTCAGCCAAGAACTCTGTCCCTTTCTGTCTCTGAGGCACTGTCCCCATCATTACTTGCATTTGAGTGGCTTGCCCATACATCTGTTTTTTTATTTTGTTTTCAACAGGTCTTCCTAAAAGTCTGCACTGGCCAATATCTAGTTCATCTTGCATGATTTTTTCATCAAATCCTATAAGCACATCTAGACCAAGACTAGCCCCAAACTGGATTTCTTGTTTTTTTTCTTTCCCCTCGCACGGTGCCAGATGGCACTTAGGTTATGATAATAAGGAAATCTGTTTTCTTCTTCATATTTTCTGTCTCTGTCATAAATCTTAACTGAATTTAGATGAACAGCAATTTAGAAGTTCAAGTTTTAGGTGAAGATTCAGTTTGAATTTCACTTTAAATTCTTATTAAAAATGATTTGCTTTTGCAAATAGAATTAATTCAATGTCATTTTAGTGGAAGTGTTTTGACAAACAGTGATAAAACTCTAGCCAAGATAACACTTTGGCATAGGGCAGTTTTGTTTTGTTTTGCTTATCTTTATTGAAGAACTACCAGTAAGAAACTCCTTAGCTCTTATTATGCCTTTGAAACATGGATAACATCAAACTGCATTACCTAGGAAAGAAGAAAGAAATCTGAACACCATTAAAGGTGCTGTCAGAATTGACTGGTATTTATTCACAAATCTAGCAGACTACTGAGGCATAAAATGTGTAACTTATTAAGTCATTGCTTCCGAATACAAATTATAATAATTTCAGGGTAATAGAGTGTTTAAATATCTACAATTTAAGGGAAGCAAAAGCCAGGAAAATTACTATATTTGCTTGAGTTAAAACAGTTACAGACTACAACAAAACAACAGCAGCAACAACAAAAACTTACAGAAATGGGAGGACCTGTGATCCAAAATCTACCTAGACTAAGGAAAGGTGATTTTATAGGAAAGCAGCTCATGTACCCCCCAAATCCTCATGTACTCAAATCAAGGCTGATTTGGGGAAAATGGGGTGGGAAGGAAATAAAGCTTATAATGCCACTGCTCTATATTAGGTTATGGAAAGTATTATGCAAAGAGAATTGGGACAAAATTTATATTTTTTCAGAAATGGGTTGTCAACCTGAATTATCTTAGAGATTGGTGGCAGAAGAATGGAATCACTTTTTAGGTTTTGTTATTCAAAAGCTAAGACTGCAGGAAAATAGAAAAACAATTTGATGATATGTTAAGGAAAATATGTGAGGTCTGTTACAAAACATTGTGCTCATTTGCTTAACTCTCCCTTCCCTTTTGCTCCTTCTCAGTATGGAAGCTTGTAAGGGTAACAGTGTCAAATCATTCTTCCACAGTTAGTATTTAGAATCATATCTGTAAACGTTGCTCAGCATCTGAATGAGGGCCAGCACTGTGCATTAGGGGTTTACTTAGCAGGTAAGGAGAGAGCAGAGATAGATGTTAATCCACAGGAAAGCAGATTGTCCTGGTCAGACCTTTGTCCGTGAGTCGTGTGCTTCCCTCTGTTTCCTGGGGCTCTGGGCATGACCCTCTTGGGACCTCACAGTCCAGGCCTGTGCAACTGGGGCCCGTGCAGATTGGCACCTGAGCAGAAAGTATGTCAAATGGCCATCAGGTGTCAAATTCAGTGCTTGAAAATTTGGAAGTCAGCCTGGTGTCAGCTTGAACCCCAGCTTTGCCACCTACAAGTTGTGTTACCTTGGGCAAACTCATTACTCTTTCTGAGCCTCAGTTTTCTCAAGTATAATAGAATATGGGAATATTAGGAGCACTTGGGTCTTTCTGAGCTGAAAATGAGAAAATGCTTAGCAAATGCCTAGCATCATGCCTTAATCTTGCTAGGGGTTCACAAGCTACAGATGATACTATTATGTAAAGTGCCTATCACTTACAAAGGGCTCAATAAAGGTCTTGTTAGCAGTGACCATATCAAAAATGAGCAGCTATTTCTCCATGGTTGTTGCCCGCCAAATCTTCTCTGGAAAGGTCCATGTCTTGGTGAAACAGTCTCCAGAAGTAGAGGTGATGTGTTCATAGTGAAGTGAGGCAGTGTGGCCTGGGGTCTGGAGTCAGAGGAACTGGCTGAAAGTCTGGCTCTGACATTACTTGCTGTGGGACTTGGGACAGGCCTTTTAGTGTCTTTGAGCTTAGTTTTCCTGTCTTAAAAACCTCCATTTTATGGTGATGCCTCCTATACTGAGTTGTAGGACTCAGATTAATTCTGTGTGAATTCCATGTGTAACGTACAAAATGAAGTAAAACGCCAAGTTCACCAACTACCACGAGGCCCTCATGACCCTCCTCTCAAAAGAAAGGGTATCTAGACCACTCTTGCATCCTTACTGGCTCTTTATCAACTGCCCTCACTCTTGCTTAACTTTTTGAGGAAAAATTATTTCCTGCACCTGGGTGGCTCAGTCGTTAAGCGTCTGCCTTCGGCTCAGGTCATGATCCCAGGGTCCTGGGATCGAGCCCCGCATCGGGCTCCCTGCTCAGCGGGAGAAGCCTGCTTCTGCCTCTCCCACTCCCCCTGCTTGTGTTCCCTCTCTTGCTGTGTCTCTCTCTGTCAAATAAATAAATAAAAACTTAAAAAAAAAAAAAGAATGGCCTGCTTCCTCACCATCTGCTCGGTCTTTTAATGATATTGAACCTAATTTTGATGCTTAACCTTGTTTTGGAACGTGAGCTCTCATTTCACCAGTGAATTCGTAAAATCCAAATCACAAATATAAAGCCCTTCCTATTTGAACTGTTTGTAACATTTGACATGATAACCTGCTCCCACCTTAATCATAACAACAGGCAACATTTCTTGAAAGGCTACTTCTTACTGCACTGTACTAGCCACCTGCCTCTGGGTGGCAGGTATTAAGGCTTCACTTTATTTAGGAGGAAACTGAGGCACAGAGATGTTAATTAACTTGCTTAATGTTACAGAACTGCTACATAAGTATCAAAAAAAAAAAAAGAGGTAGATTGGAACTCTGTTAATACTGATGCTTCTTCTTGGAGCTTTATCCTTTTCTTAGCTTCGATTTGTAATCTTTCTCTATGAAAATTACCCAAAGCACTGTGTACCTTTCTTATGGCATCTGTCTCACTCCTAACCCCTGGAATGTGATATATAATCTATAATCTCTTCGAGGACATCCTTTAGCATAATGCCTTGTTGGGACAAATTATTTTTTAACAAAGGGAGCATTAGACAAAGACTCTTTCCTTGGACTGATAAATCTGAAGAGTGAACACTAAGTAAGAACATGAAAACATCAATTCCTTCCTGGCTCCTATATAAACAACGTAACACTGACTTTCTCAAGCTCAGAGTTCCCTTAGGGTGAATTGGTCAAGAGGTTTCTCCATACTATTGCAGGGGTAGAGAAACAGAGTTGAAGCGCCCAGATGTGTATACTTTGTTTAGAAGTTGCTTTTGGAAGCCTCATTGCTGTTCTGATTGATGACAAAAGATTCCAGGCAGGGGAGGTATAATGTGAGTTAGATAAACTCTAGGTAAGGTAATGCTCAGGAGAGGAATTTGAGCAAGTTTGTGTGATGCCCAGAAGGACCATAAACAAGAGACAGTGAGTGTTGTTACATTTCCTGCTGACCTTTATTTAACAGAACTTTTGTATTAGAAAAGAGCTTGCTTTAGCTTATTCTTAAAATTGCTGTTTGTTCACCTGCTTTGAAAAACGAACAGGTAAGAGTAAGCATGGAGGTATATTAAGATTTTGCTTACTTGGTGTAGTGTTCTCTTGATCTCTTTTCTAAGATTATAATTATATGAATATAATGAATATATATAATATATACCTAATATATAAATATACACATATATATTGGGCGAAGAGGCTGATGTATGAAGTAGATGCAAGGCACAGTGTGGGTATTTTAAAGGAAAATGTACTAAAATATAGGACTGCTAGATATAATGAAATTTCGATTTTTAGAAGTGAAAATAATTGAATATAAGCAATTTCATATGGTTCAGCTTTTTAGAAGATACCTCAACTTATACTGACTCAAATCCTATAATGTAAGTGACACTGTCCCACTTAACAGAGACGAAGCTCAGAGAAGTTAAATGGTTTTCCCAAGGGCATGCACTAGATGAATTTTGAACTCAGGTCAACTTTCTTTCTACTCCATAAAAGTATCTTTTTATAAATGTGTCTCTTCATGAAATTTGAAAGTAGAATTAAAAAAAAAAGAAAAATGATGTATGTGTATAACTATGTAATAAGTAGCAAAATGTAAAACCTGCTAAAAGAGCTCAAATCCTGGAGAGGTCCCCTCTAGCTTGGGGGACAATGAATGGGAAGGGAGAGGGAAAATGGAAAGGGTTGAGAGAAGGTTCTATCTAGAAGGTGACACTGGAGAGTGGGTACGAGTATGACAGGTGGAAATGGAAAGGGTGGCAGGCATTTTCTGGGTGTTTGAAGTGCATCGGGCCAGGGCCAGAGGCATGAGGATGTTGTGATAGGTATGTTTGAGGGGTGGCAAGTGGTACAGTTCAGTTGTAGTACAGGGTGAGAAAGGCAAGGTAAAGATTAGGCTGGACAACTTGGAGGACTGCAATGATCTGTCCTGTTGGATGAGACTTGATTTGCTTGGCCAAGCAAGAGCCACTGAAGAGCTGTGATGATAGTTCCATGATCAAGGTCATGCTTTGGAGCTACTCATTAGGAAAGGCTAGAGGGAGAAAACAGGGTGGGAAGAGATTAGAACAGTTTTTTTTTCTTGATAATTTATATATGATTGATCTACCCAGGATGTTTATTAAAGTGGCAGGCCTTACCCAAAATGATTCTGATTGAATACAGGCCACATGAACTGGTATTTTTTAAAAGCTCCCCAGGTAATTCTTCTGCCAGAGATTTAAGGATAGCACTTTGAAAAAAAAAATCAGACCAAAGGCATGGAGGTTGGTGAGCAAACTATCATAATAACCAAGGTGTGAGAACAGAGGGGCTTTATTCGTATAGGGAGGAATAAAGATACAAACACATAAGATTTTTGAAGGAAGACTCAATAGGACTCAGTCTATAGTTGGGGAAGGATTCAAAGAATAGTTGGCTTTAGGAGCTGGGCCATCATTTAGTAGCACAATGAATAGAAACCGGAGGCAGAGTGGGTTTATTAGGTCTTACCATGAGTTCAGTTCTGCCAGGTAAGTTTGGAAGTGTAGACAGCAGCCATAGGGAAATGTCTACCAGGTGGCAGGCAATGTGGGACTTGGGTTGGGGAGCAAGGTCACAGTTGAAGAGATGGTTTGGGATGAAAGTAGAGACAGCATTTTCTTTTTCTTTTTTTTTAAGTCTCATGCTTTTTTTTTTTTAAAGATTTTATTTAGTTATTTGAGAGAGAGAGAGCACATGAGCAGGGGGAGGGGCAGAGAGAGGGAGGAGCAGACTCCACGCTGAGCAGGGAGCCTGATGAGGGACTCCATCCCAGGACCCTGGTATCATCACCTTAGCTGAAGGCAGACGCTTAACTGACTGAGCCACCCAGGCTCCCTGAAACAGTATTTTCAATTACTGAGAAGTATAACAAAAAATAAGGAAAGGAAAAAGAGGATCCAGCAAAGAGGAAAGATAGGAAAGAACTGAAAAGTAGGAGGGACCTGGGAAATGAAACATAATTAAAATCAAGGAAAGAGAGGATTTCAAGAAAAAAAAATCATTCTGTGTATGTGTGTGTGTGTGTGTGTATATATATACACACACACACATATGTAAAATATAAAATGACTGAGGGTCATGAAGGCTGTGAAAAAGCCAAATTGGGTGACTTTTCCTGCAATCACAGGAAACCAATGTGGTCAGAATTCATACACCAGTGCTTTAAAAAAAGAATGAATGGGGAGCAAGGAAGTGGAGGTGGTAAATATAGACTACAATTTCAAGATGTTTTTTGATCAAAGAGAGCTCTAGTCATGTTCCAGGGTTCATAACCTCACCATCTACCCAGTTACTCAAGCCAGAAATCTAAAATTGTCCTCAACATCTCCTTCTTTACCCATGTGCTCTCAGATTTAGCCCATCACCAACTCTCTGATAGGACTTCTTGAACATGGCTCCTTCTGGCCACTTGTCTGCCATTTCACTGCTACCTGATCTAAGCTACCCTCATCTGGATTATTACAATAGCCTTTCCATTGACTTCTCTGTATCCACTTGCTCACCTCCATTTTGATCACCACATTGCAGCAGATCAATGGCTGAGATAGCTTTGCAAAGCACAAATATCTTCTCAGCCTCCTGCTTAATACCTTGGATGTCTTTCCATTGCTTTTTGCATAAGGAGCAAACTTCTTCACAGGATCTGTAAGGGCTTACCTAGCCAGACACTTATTTCCCTCTTCAGCCTCATCTTTAACCACATGCTGCTTAATCCCTGTTCTCCAGCCACACTGGCCCTTCCTCAGAACACAGTCCCCATTTATTCTCTGTAACAGGCTTCCTTTTTATCTCATTCATTAATTTAAAAAATTGATTGCCTTTCGCTAGAGTGCAAGCTCCATAAGAGCAAGAAATTCCCACCCTCTCCCACCCCTCACCCTTTCCCACACGCAGGTGTGACACTTGATAAATGTTGAATAAGTGAGGGTGCCATGCTTTAGCCTTGCACATGCTTTTTCCTCTGCCTAGAAAGCTTTTCCTCTAATCCCTGCTGCTTTCACACTTGCTTTTTCTTTTTTTCCCACTTTCATGCTTTTTCATTTAGCATCTTAGTCCTTTCTTTTTCAGAGAACCTTTCCTGGACATTCTTGACTACACTAATGTCTCTAATTAAATAATCTCTTAGCACTTATTATATTTGTAATTTTACATTTATTCCTGGGACTATTAGAAAAATATCTTTCTCATCCAGGACTGTAACCTCCATGGTTGGGGATGAGGTCATTTGTGAGCTGGCTCAACATTGTAACTCCAATACCTGACAAAGCGCCTAGTCCACAGTGGATACTCAGTAAATATTCATTGAATAAATGAATGGGTAGTTGAATGAATGCAGATATGAAATGAGGACTGATCAGTTAAAGGCCAGCAGAATGGAAAGTAGATTATAGATTTTTTAATGTGGACACCTGAGCACATCAGTCTAGGGTAAGAATCTTCTTCCAGTAAACAAATTAAACACCATATGAAATTACACACAAGGCAACTTTTCATATAGGCGTATAAATCAAAGCATATCTCCTATTTTTTATACCATTTTTTTCACAGTTTCATTTCAACAGACACTAGATCCACTTGTCAGGGGGGAAATTGGCCTAGAAGATTGAGAAGCAGGTTGTCATAGACATTATTTTTTTATGATTTTATTTATTTATTTGATAGAGAGTAAGCTCAAGCAGGGGGAGTGGCAGGCAGAGGGAGAGGGAGAAGCCGACTCCTGCTGAGCAGGGAGACTGATGCGGGGCTGGATCCCGGGACTCCAGGATCATGACCTGAGCCGAAGGCAGATGCTTAACCAACTGAGCCACCCAGGTGCCCCTGTAATAGACAATCTTTGGCTAGTTTTCTTTGTACCAGGGCTATTGTTATCTTTTATACACCCAAAGAGATTTTCTCAAATTTGGTAACATATTATCTAAGCCATCCTTCTCCTTTAGATATGAACTTTCTCTTAACTTTTTTTTTTATCATTCCAACAGAGAATTGAGTCCTGTACTGTTCTATTTTTATGTTTTTAAAGCAAATAGTTACCTTGAGTTGTCTACACAGAAGCCCCACATGACTGTTGCCAAGCACCACACAGGATCAAATAAAACTGCTAGGAAGTGAGGTTAAAGCAGTCATTGGTTATTCCCACAGAGAGGAAGAAACAGGATCAATCCTGTTAGAGTTTTGCCTCTAAAGTTAGGTATTATTTTCTTCCAGATGTCAGGTTGCTTCTCCCCACCCCTCTTAATTTCTTCATTTGGAATATACCAGGAAATGAAGAAAAAAAAATCCAAAGAAGTCAGTGGCTCCAGATTTACTACAAAAATACAGTCCCTCTGAGGAAATTCCAGTTCACTTTGATGGAGATACCAATACTTCAGATGGTCAGAAATTTTTGAATGATTGTACAAAACCAAGCTCAAGACATTCAAGAATTATCTCATGGGCAAGATTTACCAAGTGCGGGGCGTCTGGGTGGCTCAGTCAGTAGTCGGTTAAACCTCTGCCTTTGGCTCAGGTCATGATCTCTAGGTCCTGGGATGGAACCCCGTGTCCTTGGGCTCTTTGCTCAGCAGGGAGTCTACTGGAGAATTCTCTCTCTCCCTCTCCCTCTGCTCCTCCCCCTGTTCATGGTCTCTCTCTTTCTCTCAAATAAATAAAATCTTTAAAAAATGAAGATTTACCAAGTGCTTCTCTCTCTACCTCATGAAGTGCTGTATGCAGCACAGCCAGAATGATCCTCTGCATCTATGAGAAGCAACAAAGATTCTAGATTTGCCTTTTTTTTTTTTTTAAACTTCCTAAGAGTTTCACTTTGAGAGATAGTTTACTTTTGTGGATAAGAGTTATGGAGTCAGATACTTGACCTTATTAACTTTCCAGTGAAAAATTTAATAATTAAAAGATTTAAAAAAAAAAGTCTAACCAAACTCATTATTTATAAAGTCCTGAACTATGTCACAAAGTACAATGGAATTCCCCAGGCACATGCAGTGTCATAAGGGCTTTATTTTGACAAAGTTCCAAATTGAATCCTCCTTCAGTAGAAGCCTACGTGGATTGGTTTTATAAATTATTTCCAATGACTGAGATGTCTGTGAGTAATATAATTCTATGGATAAACAGGCAACATCAGAACTTATAAACCCCCTTTTCCTTCCTGTTCCTTATATAAGAGCCCTGTCTGCACCACAGTGCACAAAGGGGATTCAGTGCAATTAAGATTTGTGTGGTTTCTAGAACCTTACATCTCCAGTCAAGCAGCCTGGTAAATAATGATAAGACATTTGCCTGATTTCTGTACTATGGCTCTACCTCAGGGAATAGGGTGAAGAGAGAGTATATCAATCAAAAAGTTATTTTTAAAAAAATCATATATATTTAATACAGCTCTGTTCACCTAAGAACTATAAAAATGTGGTGTCTGCTCTCAAGGAGTTTGCAACCTAATTATCTGGGCTAAAAATTATACTTTAAAACTTAGTTACGTATTTTACTACTTGCCTGACTATTCTTATTTACACATTGAGTGGGTTTGTTGAAAACTGAAAATGAGCTTCCATGTCCAGAATATTCTGGAGTTTTAATTTCACACTCAGGAATACACCAAAGTGACAAGGAACCTGCACGTGGGATTCATCTGACATTTTCCCTATTTAGTACAAATGCTGGCAAATGTAAACCAAAGCCCTGCTGTCTGGTGGTATAAGCATCTTCTCTCTCTTTCCTAGGAAGTCAGCAGGCTTGACATTTTGACAGCTGATTTATTTTTCCCCTCCCCCTGAGCTGAAAATCTCGCCCAGGCTCATCTGTCACCCTGGCTTTGATGAGGGAGGGGGTTTAGGTGTTTGCTGTCTGAGACTGTCAGACTTGAAGTTGGCTTCAAATGCAAAGCTCCACCATACTCTTTAGAAAGCCAGGGTAGCAGCTGTGGGCAGACAGAAGAGCAGAGGAGGGATGGGGAAACAGCCAATAGAAGCCAGAGAATATGAAGAGAAGAGATGAGAGGACAGGTAAATGAGAAGTTAGTAAGCACAGGGCAGGTCCAGGGCTATCTTATTGGAAAATAGTTCCATGCCCACTCTTTTCCGAGGTGCATGGTTTATTTGTCCCCTTGGTCATTTACCCTTCTTAGGTCAAACTGGACACTAAGAAATCTAGTATAGACCTCATCCATCCATCCATCCATCCATCCATCCATCCATTCATTCATTCATTCATGAATTACTTATAGAGCATTAACTACTTGCTAAGAACTCTACCAGGCCCTGGAAATACTGAGATGACTATGACCCAGTCCTTAACCTCCAGGGACTTAAAATTTAACTGGGGAGGAGGGGAGCAGATTAGTGAACCAAAGATCACAGCACAGTGTGCTAAGGGCCATGGCAGAACCATGCACAGAGTGTTCTTAGAGCGAAGAGGAGCAATATCCTGTGAAGATTTAAAACAAAAAATCAAACCTTGAAAATCTGTGACATTTTTATGACAATGGCATATCCACGCTGTTGGAGAGACGCAGTACTACTGGGACCAGTTGCACTTAAAGAGGTGAATTTGAGAAATGACACAATATTAAAGGAAATGCAAATGCACAAATGTGATCATTAGTGATACAAACCAACCTTCAAGAATCTGAAATTGGAGTTGTTTGGTGTCAGATGATGTTCAGAACTGATGAAAGAAAAATTTAGCTTATGTAGTAGATTTGTATTTGAGAATGACTTCCAATAGTTTAATTGGAGGTGCTAATTTTTATTAAGCAATGAAAGGAAATTGAATTCCTTTGTATTAAGAAATTGGTAATGTTAAATCTAGAATAACTGATGATGCTAATTGCCAATTTCATGCATGTCTCTCACTGAAGTCCTATTACTTGATGAGTTAATCGGATCGGTTTAGAAATAATAAAGCCCTGGTAGTCAGAGTTGGAGTGGAGACAGGAGTGTTGAAAATGGAGCCTGATAAAGCTGAGGGGAGGCATTCAGATAAAGTTCTTTTTCGTTCTTTCCTTCCTTCCTTCCTTCTTTCCTTCCTTCCTTCCTTCCTTCCTTCCTTCCTTCCTTCCTTCCTTCCTTCCTTCCTTTCTTTCTTTCTTTCTTTAAGATTTTATTTATTTATTTGACAGAGAGAGAGCACACAAACAGGGGGAGCGGCAGGTAGAGGGAGAGGGAGAAGCAGGCTCCCTGCTGAGCAAGGAGCCTGATGCCAGGTTGGATCCCAGGATCCTGGGATCATGACCCAAGCTGAAGGCAGACACTTAACCAACTGAGCCACCCAGGTGTCCCAGATAAAGTTCTTTTAACATGAATCTATAAAATTGGGTTTGGTATCTCAGAAAAGCCTGTATTTTCTTGATTTTTCCAGAATTGCTTCTTGCATTTTGGGTCTAATCAGAAATGAGCAAATGTGAAGCATTTCCAGAAATTCTGTTTCTGGTGATGGCCAGGTGCTCAAACACCTTGAGCTTTTATGTGATACCTTAATGCTTATGTGGTTCTTAAAATGTATCTACGGGATGACTTTAGCGGCATGCAATGCCAAGAAATAAGACCTAAAGGATGTACTTGAAACCAAATCTCTCAGTGCCATTATATATATATATATATATATAATGTTTAAAAGTTTCATTTAAGATAATAAAGGGAAGATAGGTACTATGTGTTGTACCCACGCATGGTGTTAAGAGCTATGCACAGACTACCCCATTTAATCTTCACAACCCCATAACCGATGTGCTATTTCTACCTGTATTTCTGCTGAAGCAAAGGAGGCTCAGGGAGGTTTTGACAACTGGCAATGGGCAGAAGTGGGATTCAAACCAAAGTCTTCAGGGCTATGAAGCTTGGGTTTCAACATTCCCTTACACTGCATGTCTAAAGACTGAGGTTCTCTTAATGAGTAAATTAGTGTTCATTTAACTTGTTTCACAGGAGTTTAAATCTCCTTTTTGTTCGGGGAAGGAATACATGAAGCACCCACATTGTTCACAGAGGAAAGAAAAATCTTTTCTTCAGATTCTGCCCTTTAAAAAATTCCCCTAATCACTGGCAGCCTTTAGTCACTAAATACATTAAAGAAGGTTAATCTGTCATTCTATTTGTGAGGAGTCTCTATGGCTAAAGGGAGATTAAATTTCGATAGCTTATGAGTTCTTTGACCTTGAACAGTGTGAGTAACTTTTACACCGCAGTTTTCTTGGCTGTTCAATGAAAAATATAGTATCTACTATTCGAGCATACTGTGAGGATAAAATCACAATAACAGTGAGGACACTATTACTTTTTTTTTTAAGATTTTATTTATTTATTTGAGAGAGAATGAGAGATAGAGAGCACGAGAGGGAAGAGGGTCAGAGGGAGAAGCAGACTCCCTGCCGAGCAGGGAGCCTGATGCGGGACTCGATCCCGGGACTCCAGGATCATGACCTGAGCCGAAGGCAGTCGCTTAACCAACTGAAGCACCCAGGCGCCCCAGGACACTATTACTTTTTAAACATCTCCTCTGTGCCAAGTACTCTAACGAGGCACTGATTCACGTGATCACATTTAATCTCTAATCCAAAGAGGTACCAGTGAGGTAACTGAGGCTCCGTAAGATTTTAAAAAATTGCTCCTAGTCACATAACTATGAAGTAGAGAAGGCGAGAGTCGGATCAAGCCTCTCTCTTCCTACAGCTTGGACTTGTCTTAGACGCTGTGTCCTTTTCATATCACACTACCTCTCTAGAAATATTGGACTTTATTATTTGTACCCATTTTGGACAATAAGATTATTTGATTATACTTTAATTATTTGAAGACATGTACTTTATGAATGCTAGAGACTGTGAGACTAACCATGCTGATTCTGAGAGCAATAAAGGGAATGTAAATGACTAGTACCATTATTAGTTAATGTTGATTCCTATTGCTAAATAAAGTGCTGGGACTTGTATGCTCAGAAAGGGGTATTGAGCCCAGTTGTATCTTCCAACCTGGTTTTGCCATACTTTCTCTCATCACTAGCAGAGAACAGAGAAAAATATAGAACATGTTTATGTCCATAGTTATTTGTACAGCTCTGTGAAGATGTCTTTTTGAAAAAGGAGTCATTTTCGGATAAGATCAAGTTAAGGCAAATTGAATTTTTATTTGCTTTGACATAGATTGGAATCAGTGATGTGATATTTTTTTCCCTCCGTGTGTAGAGAGGAGAAAGAAAATCATCTTGATAAATCTCCTTGACTTTCCTCAAGGTGTTCAGTATCTTTCTCTTTGGAAAAAGCAACAGGGCATTTTGACACGGCTTTGACCCTCAGGTTGATAAACTTATGCTTGTAGCCTAATGCTATGAAGATTTTGACGGGGACAAATATTCAGTTCCTATATTCATCAGTTTATTCATTCGACAATCAATGCTATAGATCTGGGAACACAACAAAGTCGCTGTTCTCATAGAGTTTACATTCTAGCAGGAGAGACACAGACAATAAAAATTCAACATATAGTAAGTTGGGGGATAATTTGGTATGCTATGGAGAAAAAGCAGGGACTTGGAATAGGAAGCGTTCAAGAGGGTATGATTTAAAAGACTTTTAGGGAAGTCTTCTCTGATAAAGGGACATTTGGCAGAGACCTGAAGAAAGTGAGACTGAGTCATGTGGCTGTGTAGGGGAAGAGTTTTCCAGGTAGTGGCCATAGGCCCTGAGGTTTGAGGGTACATGGCAGGCTTGAGGAAGAATCAGAAAGCCAGTGTGGCTGAAGTAAAGTGCTAGAGGGAGAATGGAAGGCAAGGGGCGAGTGAAGAACCCCACACTGATCACACATAGCCTGTGGACCACTGTGAGGATCTGGCTCTTATCTGTAGTCGGATGGGAAGATGTTGAAGGCTTTCAAGCAGAAGACACTATGATTTAACTTCAACACGGGAACAGCCACTGGTGTTGGATACAGAATAGAATGTGTGTGTGGGAGCAGGGGAGACAGAAGCAAAAGCTCAATGAATGGTGAACGTATTGCTATAATCTGATGGTGGGTGGTAACTTGCCCATAGTGGTAGCAGTGGGAATAATAATTAAACTCTAGATACAGTTTGAAGGTAGAAGCAATGGGATTTTCTGTTCTGTGTGAAGGGAAGAGAAGATTCAAAGAGGATTCCAAAAATTTTCTTCTGAGCAAGTGGAAGAATCGAATTTCCATTTCCATACATAGGGGAAAATAGGAGAGGAGAACATTTTGTGTGGATATTCAGAAATTCGATTTTGAACATGTTGTGTGAAGTGCCTATAAGACATTTAAGTGGAAATGTTATATAGGTAGTTGAATTTGTAAGTTTGGCGATTAGGGGAAAAATTCAGTTTGGGGATTAGAATTTGTGAACTCTCTCTGTATGGTTAGTTTCTAAGGTCTTGAGATGAGGTTGGAGTCATTTAAGAAGTGTAAGTGTAGATAAAGAAGAGATTTACAGTTGAGCCATGGACCACTCCAACATTTAAAGATTTAGAAGACAATTAGGAGCCAGCAAAGGAGATTGAAAAATTCTCTATCTATAAAGTAGGGAGAATTACACACACACACACACACACACACACACACACACACACACTCCTTTTCTGGTAAACTTGGGTTAAGAAGTAGGAGACATCAGTCTTCTAGAAAGGATGATGCCAAGTTTTTGTGATGTGACAACCAAGAAACCCAAGGAGAAAGGGGCTCTGATAAGGGTACTAGCACTTCTGCTCAATCTTGCTCAGACCAACAAATGACTTTAGAATTTGGGGTGAAGATAAAGTGGATGATATGAAGTATGATAATGGGGAAAAGATGGCAACATGGTTGTAAAAGGAGATAAAACTCCATAAGTCTCCTTGTGACTATTAATACAATACCTGCTTTTTGAAAAAAATTAGTAACTATAAGTAAATAAAGAGAATAAAATGCACCAATAATATACACTAAGAGAACTTCTAACATTTTGGTATACTTTTTTTCTAGTTTTTTCATATACACATATGTATAAAAATTAGGATTATATTGTATAGACATTATTATAGTCTTTTTAACTTGATATAATAGCAAGACAATTTTTGGAAGATTCATTTGTTAGCATCTTTTGGTAAGAGGAAAAAGCTGATCAAAGAGAAGATTGTGTTAGCTTGAGAAATGACTGGTCCAATAAAGTAGAGTATGAATGTGTGTGTGTGTATATGAGAGAGACAGAAAATCAGGGTGATTGTGGACTTGGTGAATTGTGTCTTGGTGACTGATACCTTGGCTGTGTTACCTGTAGGGACTGAGAAAACAAGGCTGACTAAAGCTTTGCTTATTTTTTATGTCTGGGGGGATTCTGGACTTGTTTTCTGGATAGCTGGAGAATTGTTGGTTTTTCATTACTAGATGGCAGCACAAACTGAAAGGGAAAAATATGTGTAAATGCTTTGGTTGATATCTACCAATGTAAAGAGGTAATGAAATTAATTTGTGATACAAAGTAGGTTGTTTTGACTAAATTACTTAGTTTGGTTTTCCCCACATCTTACAAAGAAAGTAAATTCCATATTTCCCCTATGTTTTTCATATTGTGGGTCCAGTCTAGATACATATACCTTGAAGATTTTATATAGGAATTTTTCCATAAATCTGTGAAAATTGTGAAAAGTCAGTTTATCAGTAAGGTGTTATGAGCATGATTTTTCCTATTGACAACTTTTATGGCACAGACTGATTCTAAAATAAATGCTTGATGAGATTAGATTCAGAAGATATTGGCAAGACGAGAGCCAGTGAAAATCTCTTTCAAATAAATATAATTAATGAAAACAATAGAAATAATATTCAGTTGTAAACTTCTGACAGCAGTATGTAAAGTGTGTGTGTGTGTGTGTGTGTGTGTGTGTGTGTATTTCTGTTTGTGTATCACAAAGCTCTCTGGTTATGTATGGGTTCTTGATTGGTGAACACAATTGGCTAGAGGATGGGACTTTACAAGGTCAAGGTCACACATTCCACTGGCCACATAGAGGCAGAAAACTATGTCACAGTCATCAATTGCATCAGAAATTTTATACAGTTTTTTCATGGCCATGTATTCTTGGTCACAAAACAATGAGACAAGAGAGTTGGGTTGGCTCAATAATATTAATCACACTATTAGGAAAAATAGGCATGCGACTTTAAGCATAGATGCCATACCCTACAGGGCAATGATTTCAACTTTGTGAATGGCAGTATATACACAGACGCTCACAAATGTACAAACTCAACTGCATTAGACGAGAGAAAAAGCCCTACTTAGCCTTAACTCCAATATTAGCTGAAAACGAGCATACCATAACTCTCTCTCACTTTTTTCCTAGTTAATACTGCGTTAATATCAAAGTTTTAGAAGAATATCAACATTCTTTTATAAATATACCATTATTCTTTGTATCTTTATTATTCATTATAATCAAATCAGTGCATCAGAATCTAGGGTTTTTCAAAATCGAAAGCAACATCTTTACATTTTGGAGTTTGGGAAGTCCATCGGGGGAAATAGTGCAACAGCACCGAGAAATGCACTCACTACATTTCTGCCACTTCACATTGAGGGTCATATGCAATGACAAATGCTGAAACTTGCACCATAGATCAAGTTGGGGAAACAGGAGTTTCTGACCATTGCCTTTTTGCTTTAAAAATCTCACCCTATGATTTCCTGACATTGCTTTTTCTGTTCGAGCTATACCAATCCCATAATAAAGTACAAAACAGTGTAAGTTCCTCTGCAAACCCACTCATGATCTGCTTGACTTTGGAACCCAACTGCCCTCTCATCTATCAAGGAGAATTGTGCTTTTATGGTATTTGTTAAAAAAAAGGAGAAGAAAAGAAAAAGGTACAACGTCAAGTCCATAACCTCTAACGAATCACTATTTCCATCTGCAGCCTGGCAATAGCCTAAAAGCAGGAACAGGAAGAGAAAGCCCCTTCTTTTAATCTAAAACTCTTGCAAAACCGTTAACACAAACAGTGTGGATCAGCCTTTCAATATGCAAAATGGACGAAGGTACCCAATTTTCTTTGCTAATAAATTAAATCTGAAGTAGTTCTCTATCGGGGACATCGTTGTAATCTTTCAGTTTCCCCCTTTAAAAATTAGACGCTGGTTATCAAAGCACATTGGCCATGGGAATAAAATATTTATCTAACAGGTTTCAAGTCTCAACGACCACTTCCTCTTCTTGATTTTTCTTAGACCTCTATGCCTCCCACCTACCACAGTCTTCCCTCAACCCTACCGACAGCCCAGCTGACACCACAGATAAGAAGCGAACTGTTTTTTCCGTGACCTCTAAGCATTCTACTCCAAGGGAAAAGCAACGTGGAATGCACACTCAGCAGGATACGAGCCCAGAGCCAGTTTGTCCTCGAGGCATTTCTGCCATAAAATCTAATACTATTCACTGTGTTTTGCTGTAAGCTGATCCGTCCCCTACTCCCCTCTCTCCCCTTCCTGCTCTCACTCCGCACCTGGCTGCAATTCTTGACCCACAGGCACACAGCAAACAAAAGCCCGAAACAGCAACAGATTCCTTTGTTTTACATGCAAATCCTACCTCCGGTAGTTGTCACATCTTCCTCAAAAGCCACGCTTAATTTTTAATGACAGCGATCCAGTGCAGTCCTCCAAAGAGCCACCGGTAATCATCATTGCCTCGCGTGCCTAAAGCCTTTCTGGACCATTAATGTCACAACCCTTGCTAACTCATAGCTTTAATACTCTCTGCTCAAAATGTCTGAAAGAGTTTGGGAGGACAATAGGAGTGACAGGCACGCTAGACAGCCATGCTTGAAATTAGTTATCAGAAGCTCCGTGAAAGCTGCTTCATACTGTTTTTAAAGCGTGCAGGAGGTAGGATTTATTAGCCTATGATAGGCATGCTGTTTCTGTTTTTATTAAATACTGTAATAGGCTGTCTGTTAGCAATGCTGTGATAGGTCCAACATCACTTCCCACTGCTTTCGAATTCTCATATTAAAAAGGGAGAGAGGGCTCAGACTTCCTTAGGAGACCGAGGCGGACACCACCCTGCCTACTGGATCGGATCCAGATCCTCTATAACTACAGGGGAAAGAATTCCTTGTGCAAATGCTATTTTTACGTGGAAAGCGAAGTTGGGAATAAACACTTTAGGGTTCCCCAGACAATTCTCTCACTCCTAGCAAGGGACTCCTGCTCTCCCCAGTTACAAAAAATAAGTGTTCTCTGGAGTTAGATAAGAGAATCAGTCTCCGTAGGAAAATGTTCCTCCTCATTACTGAGGAAGGATGCAGGGTATGCCTAGATGCAAAATCTCAAATGATGTATCAAATGGGCTGAATGGATCAATGGGCACATTCATTATTTAAGGCTAACTTACAGTGCTTTGTGTTCCAGTTTGAAGCAATCGTGTGTTCACTGCTGTCAAAGTGCACAGAACGAAGGGTGGGTGGAGGGGGAGGGGGTGATCCATGCTGGGCAGTCATGGTCATGGAAGATGGAAGAAGGATTTCTTACCACCGGTCAGAGAATGAGGCTGGCTGGAAGTGCTACTCAGAAAAGTTGCTAAGGACTTTTCCAAACAGGGAAACAGAAAAAGTTCTTGGTAGTTCACAGTAACAGAGAGAATGTGTTCTGCTTCAACTACCCAGATTTTGTCCTTTTTTTTCTTGCGGTTCGTTCTGTCCTCCTGCTATCCCAGGAGCAATAGTCATGTAGTAGTTGCTATGGAAACTGAGTGGTCCCTCCAGCCGAGGGGCTGAGGAAGGGCAGCAGATGGAATGCGGACAGAAATGTACTATGACTGGCCTATAGCATTGAAAATAGGGAGTGATTAATGAACACACAAAAACTACTACAAAACAAAAGGCTGAAGGAATGACTGTAAATCACCATTATTTAATTAGTGGTCGTTTTGTTATCTGGAAGTACTATTAGGAGCACAGCTTCCATTATTTGATTATATGTAAGAACTGAATATCTGATAAAAGAAAGATACTTTTTTTTCTTTGTTTTCTTGCTTTTTTTTTTTTTTTCCTTTAAACTCCTGGTTGTCAGTTTGAATATGCCTTGATTGTATGTGAATTTTAGTTATCTCTTGACTGGTCACAATTTCTGCTCAGGAATAAAGTGTGATTTAGTGGGAAAATCTCCTTGTATCACAAACTGTAAGCATGTTTCATTCTGAATGAACATCCTTGTAGTGGTTTCTCTGAAGCAAAACCCAAATCACAAAATACTGTAATTTGAATTTCAATAACTATTTCTGCTCCCATTATGTTGGTGGGACAGAGGAGATTTTTTTTTTTTAATTTTTCACGTTTGCAGTTCCTCAAATAGGGGGGAAAGAGATTTTTTTTTTTTTTTTTTGTATTCCAGGTCCAAAACCTTCCACCAGCCTCGTGGTCATGCAAAAGAAACTATTTCTCACCAGAGTAATTAAAATTTCACAGTTGTAAGGAATCCGGGGAATACAAAATTCTCATCTTTAGTGCCTCAGTTTGTAATTGGAGTAACTGACACCACTGAAGGGAGAACACAAAAATTCCAAAATAAAATTGTTGGGAGGCAATTTTTCAAGATTTTATGCAAATCCTCTTCTTAAATAGGCAGGCATATCATCCAAAAATTTGTAATGGAAGAAGGATTATTTCAGGGGGAAAGGATTTATGATATTCTCTTAAAAAATGATGAGAGGGTAGTATTATAATTTGAATATCCCAATTATTTTTTTCAAATGTCAGAAAGTATATAATGGCAACATATGACAGCCTAAACACCATTAACAACACCATGTATCATTTGTGGGGAGGGAGGGAGAGAGAGAGAGAGAGAGAGAGAGAGAGAGAGGGAGGGAGAAGGAGGGGGGCAGGAGAGAGGGAAAAAGAGCGCCAGAAAGCTCCCCAATTGAATATTTCCTTCCAATTCTATGTATGGTTAATTCAGGAAGTAGCTGCTGCTCCTACAGGAGACAAATAGACAAGATTTGGATCTTGGGATGGAGGGAGAGGGCTGGTCTGAGGGCAGAGATGGTTAGTGCTGCTTTAGCGAGGTTCTGTCCCTGGCAGAGCAAAGATTACATGACCTCTCTGAAGACGAAGGGGGATTACTGAAAGGACCCATCAGAGGGGAGTGGGGTGGGGTACAAAGTGGTTTGTTGGGGGTCCTGGGGGCAGAGCAGAGAATGAGGAAAGGAAGCTCAAGGGAGGGAAAGAAGAGGGAGGGGGATCTATGAGGGAGGAAGGAAGGAGTTTCTTGAGGTGGGCTGGTGTCAGAAAAGGATACCGGCTTTGAAATAAGGAGGCTTGATTTCGACCCAGTTCTGTGCGCCCATTTGGGGTCTTGTGTAAAAGTGGATGCTAAAATGGCTGCTGTAAGACCGCCATGACCATGACAAGGGACGTGAGGAGGGAGGAGTGCGGCTCTTTGTAAACTAAATGCTGAAGGAAGTGCTAGTTCTACCTGAGCCGGGAGAGGGAGGGGCCAGGAGGCGGAGGAGGTACACTGGGAAAGAGGAGGAGTGAAGGAAGGAAGGGCAGGAAGAGAAGGGAGGAAGGAGGTGGGACTAGGGAAGAGAGTGGTCGGGGGAGTGTAAGAGAAGTTCTCCCGTGGACTCCTAGAAGAGAGATTTCCTGTTTGCGTTGTTTTCTGGATCACATGCCAATAACTGCTATTGCATTTTGGTTCTCCCCCTATAAAAAAGTTTCAGATAATAAAGTGTTTGGAGCTCACACCTTTTTCAACAACAGAAAAATTTATGCTGAATTTGTTGAAAAGCATGTTCTACCATTTCGGAAACAGCTGATCTGAGGATTGAATTTAGTCCTTCTTAGCACTGCTGTTTTGGATGGTTCCCTGGAGAATGAAGTTTGGGGCAGCAGAAGGCAGGAACCGAAGTGATATTTCAGAGCTATATTGCCAAACACATTCAGCCGGAGTACCGGGTGAATCTGTAACTTGATAACATTTTCAACAGCATCTGCTCTCTGAATGCACATAAAAAAAAAAAAAAAACTTGTTCTGGAAAGAATTTGTGTATATTAACAAATATTAGGTGGAGAACCGGAGCCTGTGCAAGAATGTTGTGATCACATCGGCAGAGATCTTACAGTTTACACACACAGCCTGCAAGTGAAACCGTTTAATGAATGGAACGAAGAATGCATAATTTCATTATGAGTCATCACTATTAAAATAAAAAAATTGATAGATACATAACCAGAAAGTGTAGCTATCTGTTCCAGATACAAGAGCTAATTATATTTTGGAGTATATAATTTATGCTCTGAGTAACTGCTTTTCCTTTGTTGTGACTATTTTTCTAGGAACAACAGGAAAGTTACTGTAGAAACCACTTCCTTCCTGTTATATTCCTGTCAATGCTGAAGCTGACTCACTCTGAAGTCCAAGTTTAGATCCTTGAAAGAGGCACTCTCTAGTATAAACATGAAATTTTGGCCCTAGAAAATAATGACAAGAAAACAGTTGAAGACAATGTGACATTTAAAGCACATGTCTGATTTCCAAGACGCAATGAAATGTCGTTCATTGGTCTACCTCACTTTTCATGAAGATTTTCCTTCTGATTAGAGGTTAAAAAAAAGTTCAGTAAGGAAATGATAATTCCTGAAAACTTTACATGTATATATATTCACACACATCATATTTGATCGTCAGAACAAAGTTACTGGGAGGCAGGGCAGATATGAATAGTCCCATTTCCATCTGGAGCTACTGAGGTTGAGGGAGGTCAAATGATTTCCCTAAGATCACATAGCCTGTAAGTAGGTCTTCTAATGCACAATCCAGGGCAATTTTTACTTCATGAAAGTTTACACCTAGCTCTGAATATTTGTCCTGAAATATTCAGAAATATAAGCACTAGAAGAATCTTTTTAACCTTTATAAAGTATAAATTGGAGCTTACTGCCATGTTTTGTTTTTTTTTTTTTCTTTCCATCTGGCATATATTCCTGCCGGGTTTTTCACTTTTTTGTTTTGCAGCTCTTTAGGTTTTTAAGGTAGAGTTGGTAAACCTTTTAAAAAGATATAAACAATAAATTTTTACAATTCTGCTGACTACAGAATGGATACTGAGTATGATTCCCTGTTAATGGCAGCAGCAGAACAGGACTCTGATCTATGGGCCTGGAAGCACAAACCCACCTAGTAAGGCCATGATTTGGATTGTCTTCCTGAATTCTTTGATTGCATTTCTGTCTGCTTAAAAATTAGAGAAAGGCCTGCAGAAACTCCTAGCCCCACCTTCTGTCAGCACTTAGTCCTTTCTGTAGGTTTCCGTAAATGACCATTCTGTATGCTTGTAGTTGAAATGGGGAAAGGAGGTAGAAGATTATAGAATATATACCTCAATGAATTTATCTGAATTTTCAGAGTAGTAGAAAAATCCTCTCTACCATGCCCCTTCCCAGCAAACACAGATAGAGATGCCTGAGCCTCGCCCGGATGCCCATGAGAAAGCACGGGTACCAGCTAGTTTAACCAACTTTCTGAAGCCATCATTCTTTAGCTGAGCCGTTGCATTTGGCAGACAGCTTATTGGGGCTGCATTTCCATCCTTCTGAAGCCTGTCAGAGTATTGGACATAAGTCAGCTTAAAAATAAAACGTAAAATAGAACATTGACAATTGTTGGGGTTTTATTTCATTTGGATTCTCCTACTTCCCAGGGCCTCGCTCCAATTTTCCTGCTTACTGGAAACAGGTACTATATAGCATGGTAACCCTCAGGGCACAGTGGATCCGTGTGTAACCAATGAGAAGATGATCGCTAGTTACCATTATTATTATTATCATTATTATTATTATGACTTACGGTGCTGCAGTAATGGGTACACCATATAGCATTAGATGCAATACCTCCTGCTTTCAATGGAAGTTAATTAAAACACCTCTGTCTTAAAAACAAAACAAGACAAACAAATCCCTTTTATGCAGAAGACTCCAAGATTAGGTACAAAGGACAAAGATTCACATGTATGTTGGTGTTTATATTCATTCGTCTATTTTAATAACTTACTTTATGTGGCTAGATTCTTAGGGTGGGGAAAGAAAGACTTGGCAAAAACACTTGAACACTGATTGTAAAAGGTCCTGCTTTACAAAACTACAGCAAAATCCTGATAAATCTATCAGGCCTTTATTAGCTGGAGAATTTCTAAGTGTTTACTCAATGTTAGACTAGGAAACTTTTCCTAAATATTTCCACATTTCATAATTTCCTTAGACTAAGAGTCAGCAAAAGGGATGTCAACAAATACGTTTGTATACTGAAATGTATTTGTGAAGTTACTTTTATCAAGGGTGTCATATCAAGGTTAGACATGATCGTGACTTCCCTGCATGTCCCACTTTTCTCCTTAAATACAAAACACTGTTTAGTTCTGATAATTTAAAAAGTGACATATGCTCATGGTTGCAAAATTGGAGTATATAGAGAATATAAACGAAAGTCTTCTGTGATTCTATAATCCACAGGTGATTTCTATTAATCGTTAAAAAACTAGGATTATATTGCATATGTACGTTTACATGTTAATTTTCTCCTTCACTTTATAACATTTTCCATGTTATTTTGAAATCTTCAAATCTTTTTTAAGGGATGCATAATATTTTGTCATATGGATCTTCCCTTATTTAAAAAAAAAGCCTGTTATTGGGACGCCTGGGTGGCTCAGTTGGTTAGACTGAGGCCTTTGGCTTGGGTCATGATCCCAGGGTCCCGGGATCGAGCTCCACGCTCGGGCTCCCTGCTCAGCGGGGACCCTGTTTCTCCTGCTCCCTCTACTGTTTCCCCCGCTTGTGCTCTCTGGCGCTCTCTCTGTCAAATAAATAAACAGAATCTAAAAAAAAAAAAAAAAAAAAAAGCCTGTTACTGGACACACAAGTTACTTATTTTTTCTTTAGCATGATGCTTTACTGAAGGTCTTTTTACATAAATCTTAGGCTATATCTCTGGTTCTCTGGTTATATGTATTTAGGACAGATTGCCACATCTGTATCATTGGCCTGAAATGTCTGACCATTTCAAAGGCTCTTGGTGTGTATTGCTATAGCTGCTGTCTTAAAAGGTTGTACCATTCAAGGTTCCACTGCGGCACGCCCTCCCCATGGCAGAGCAGTCCTTGGGGTGGGAAGAGGGGGTTTTGTTCTTCTCTTCCACATAGAGAGGTTTATTTCCCTTTCATTTTTCTCGTGGGACTGAAGTGGAAGTCAGGAGCTAGGTAAAAAGAAGGAAAAGGAAGGAGGCAAAGAAGAGGGTTATTAATGTGAGAATTTTTGTTCCAGTTTCCTGAAGTGGAACCATTTTTATTCCCACTGTGGGGAGAGGGAAAGTGGAGAACTAACGGCCATGTCTAGGGCTCACATTCATGTTGTTCCTACTGCTCAGAGCAGAATCTCTCCCCAGCGGTGGCCTTTGAAGCCTGGGATACTCCTACTTCCAGGAGATGCTGTTGTGGTCACAAATACACAATTTACATCTGCTGTGTCTTTCTGAAAATCCATTTGCTTAAAGATTTTGGAGGCAGGGGTTTTGAATTTTCGTGTTCTGTCAAGTTTTAGCACAGGTATAAATAAGTAGAATTGCTTTTCCAACATCATTAAAGCTGGAATTTTTTAGATAAGGTCAGCAAACAGTATTTTTATGAAATAGAAATCGGGAAATCTGGAACTTTCTTTGTCTTTAAGGAACTCTTGAGGCATTCGTCAAAATGAACAGAGAACATACCCTTAGTGAGAACTGATGATGCTAATACAGAAGGGTGGGAGCGTATGATTTCTTGGTAAGTAAGAGGAGAACTTTGTTGCTTGTTATATGAAAATGGAGTTTGTTACCTTTCTAAGAATTCAGTAGTTTTTGGATGTCACACATGCAAAAATAGCTCCCACACAAATCACATCAACATCTTGCCAAAATTTCATTCAATCAAATCTTAATTTACACAGGAGTTCATGTTTTAATTCCTGCCAGTGGAATAACTCAGACTGTGTGTGTGTGTGTGTGTGTGTGTGTGTGTGTGGTTGGGGGGGATAGATTTTAATGCTATTCCTAATTTATCTTTTAAAAGTATACTAATTCTAAAATTATGTTTTCAACTGGGATCACTGACTGGTAGTTAAATGGAGTACTCTTTTTAAGTGAGCCTGAAATGTCAGAAAATATACAAGATAAGGAAGGAAATTCAGAATAACCTGAAATCATCGAGACTTCTGTCAGAGCCAACATCCCTAAAGCTCACCAGAAAGCACTTGATAGCGACAAGGCTGATAACATTACCCAACTATGTCTGGTAAATGTGTAATAAAAAGCTGCAGTCAATCAAAACAGAAGTATAGAATGTACCCAAATGTTTGTTTAAAACATGGTTTTATTACTATAGAGATGGAAAATGACCTTTTCTCTTCTGCAAGACAGCACTGGATAAGTATTCCATGAAGTCATCACTTCCACAGGGAAATTTAAATACCAATCATACAAGTTTAGAAGGAAAAACTCCCCAGAATTTTGCCACCTAAACACAAAGTCTTGGTTAGATTACTATCATGCATTGCATTGTAAAAATCAAGCAAGCCATTCAAAAGTGCTTGACGTTATCATGAAGTTCAAAACATTATCTTTTCTATTTCCTTTGGAAGATGAGGCTTATGGGAGAGAAGATAATTTGGTAAAATTTTAACTATGGACATGGCCAGATGGCTGTTTGTGAAAATTAGAAAAAAAAAAAAACTACCCATTCATCAGGGCATTTGTGAACCACCTACTAGAAAATTGTACTGATAAGTAGAAAAAAAACAAAAAGAAAAATAACAACCTAGGATTTCTATGAAATGAATGATAACCCCATGATCATAGAGTAGAAAACCAGCATGACCACATATGGTGGCTTTATATATCTGAACCAAGAAGAGGTAGCATAAGAAATTTAATGCTGCAAAATTTGTGTTTAAAAAGAATGAGATTAACCCTAGTGTTTTTTTTTAATTAAAAAAAATCAAGTTGTAATCGACATACATTACATCAGTTTCAGGTGCACAATGTGATTCAATATTTGTATATATTGCAAGATGATTACCACAGTAAGTCTAGTTAGTTGTCATCATACATAAAGAATTTTTTTCTTGTGATGACAACTTTTAAGATCTACTTTCTTAGCAACTTTCAAATATGCAATGCAATATTAATAACTGTAGGTGCCATGTGCATATTATACACCCATGACTTATTTATAACTAGAAGTCTGTACCCTTCTACTTTTAACCAATTTTTGTACCCCTCCTCACCTCTAACAACCATCAGTCTGTATCTATAAGCTTGGCTACTTTTGTTTTTAGATTCCACATATATGTGAAATTATATGGTATTTGTTTTTCTCTGTCTGACTTATTCACTTAGCATATAATGCCCTTAAGATTCATCCATGTTGTCACAAATGGCAAAATTTCATTCTTTTTTTATGGCTGAGTAGTATTCCATTGTTATATATACCACATTTTCTTCATCTGTTCATCCATCGATGAACACTTAGGTTGTTTCCATATCTTGGCTATTGTAAGTACTGCTACAATGAACGTGGGCGTGCATGTATCCGTCTGAGTTAGTGTTTTCCTTTTTTTCTGAAAAATACCCAGAAGTGGAATTGCTGGATTGTATCATGGTTCTATTTTTAGTCTTTTGAGGAACCTCCACAGTGGTTGCACCAATTTACATTCCCAGTAATAGTGTAGAAGGGTTCCCTTTTCTCCACATATTCACCATTTTCTATTTCTTATCTTTTTGATAATAGCTATTCTAACAGCTACAAGGTGATATTTTATTGTGATTTTGATTTGCATTTCCCTGATGATGAGTGATGTTGAACATTTTTTCACGTGCCTATTGGCCATCCTTCTTTTTTGGAAAAATGTCTATTCAAGCCCTCTGACCATTTTTAAATTGGATTATTTTTGTTGTTGAATTGTAAGAGTTCTTTATATATTTTGGATATTAACCCCTTATCAGATATAATTTGTAGATATCTTCGCCCATTAAGTAGGTTGCCTTTTCATTTTGTTGATGGCTTTCTTTCCTGTGCAAAAGCTTTATAGTTTAATGTAGCCCCTCTTGTTTATTTTTGCATTTGTTGCCTTTGCTGTTGGTGTCAAATCCAAAAAAATCACTGCCAAGACCAATGTCAAGGAGCTTACATCTATGTTTTCTTCTATTTGTTTTATGGTTTCAGGTCTTACATTCAAGTCTTTAATCCATTTTGAGTTAGTTTTTGTATATGGTGAACTCTACTCTTTTCCTTATATTTTCATGATAACTTGGATGTTAATAATTATTCATTTTTATTTGATCCTTCATTATTAGTTATATTAATTTCTGTGATATTGATTTGAAAATTACTTAATGGTAAAATACATGATGAACAAATAGTTAGCAATGTTTTTAGCAAAACCAATAGCAAGTACAAAAATGTATAGATGACGAGGAGATTCTAAGACTCTATATAGTAATCTGAGTACAGCTCACTTCTCCATTCCTTTCTCCAATCTGCTAATAGTTCTGTGCAGGTATGGCTTTAAGTTCTGTTGGATGTCCTGGGGAGAAAACTCCAAGGAATGGTTAAATGCCTGGAAACTGACTTCTGGAAGTCATGGGTGGGGACAAGAAAAATTGCATGTCCTGGAAGGCATGACCCATGGGACCTATGAATTCCTAAGGAAAGTCCTTGTTGGAATGTTTGTCTTTTATATTCCAAGGAAAGAAAAAGCAAAACATGTGGGTTGACTCTTCTCTGGCCCTGAGCCTGGGATAGAGTACAAAGGTATCTGAAAGCAAGGAGGCCTCTTTCAGGTGCCCAAGGAGGCTCTCTCTGCCCACTTCTACACCGAAGTCCTATGGGAGTAGAGACCACCTGCCCAGGAGTGCTGCTACTTGGCTTCTCCAAGGATCATATGTAAGCCCCAATCAGCCAGCAGAGAAAATAACAAATCCCTAAGGGAATTTAGCAGTTAGAGGGAAAAAGATGATTTCAAACAAACTGAATAATGATGAAGAGACGAATGATAATATATTTATATGGAGAGAGAGAGGGCACATGAGCAAGAGCACACTAAATAGATGATTTTCCATCTAAACTATTTTCCTGGATATTGAAGAGGCTTGGCTGGTCACTATTATAATGAAAGATCAAGTGCAAGATACATTCAAAGCACAGAAAAAAAAAAAAACACAGGTATAAGAGTTGGGGATTTAATCCAGAAAATCAAAGAGGTAAAAACAGGGGTCACAGGGGCAGAAGATGAAAAGCCAAAAAAGAGGCAATGATTTTTTTTTTTTTTAAAGTACCAAGAAATTGTTTTCCTTGAGCAGAAGAAAGATTTGAAATCTGTTGCAGGCAAGACTTACAGTATTTTCTCATGATTGTCTTAAAATAGTAGTACCCCAGTGGATCTTTGTTTAACTAATGAGTATGTATTGAAAGAACAAAACAATCAATGGAGGCAGAAAAAGAAGACATGGTACATAGTGACACCTGATGCACACATTCACACTTGCACAAACATACCCACACAATTGGATAGGGAAAGGCTGACTGGTAACATATTGTCAAAGTGCCCTGTGAGGACACGTGAAGCAGAATGGTCATGCCGAAAGGAATTCTGATAAAAGCCTGGAATAGAAAGGGAGAAGATAAGTAGAAGCATTCTGAAGGACTCCTTCTTGGGGAAAGGAAAAGCGAGTCAAGTATTTTAAATCTCCTATTGCAGAGGACAGGTGAGGAGACAAATTGATGAGTAACATAGCATCTCGGTTGTGGAAACAGAATGTTCTGTTGGGAAAATAGTATTTAAAAATAGTGAGTGTGGAAAGGCAAGATAATCATTGATGGAATGGAATAGTGCAGTATAACTCCCAAATTAACATCATCAAAAATCCATGACAGCATGATTAAACTAGTAAAAATTGGAAAAAGAAAAAAAAACACCAATATAAAATAAATAAGATAACGTGGAAAGGAATTAAGTATACGGTTATTTTATTATTTGTAAATAGAACTTTAAAAGACTGAAACTATCAGATTGGGTTAAAAACAAACTCAACTCATGTATATACTACATATAGGAAAATAAAATTAAAGTGATAAAGGTTGAAAATGAAGAGGTAGAAAAAGAGATACCAAGCAAATACAAGCTAAAAGAAAGTGTGTGTGTGTGGGGGGCAATATTAATGAAAGTCAATATATTTGAACTTAAAAACACTATACAGGATAAAACAAGACATTATATCATGATAAAATGATAGTTTCTGAAGGAGTAATTGTCACAAACTTGTATTACTCTCCTATCAAGTATAAAACATAAATCAGCAAATTCATAAAACAAAAATTATAGAAATCCAGGGGAACACTTTTAAATGTTTTAACAGGGGGACCTTATATTAAGTGATTGACAGTACTCTCTAAGAACTGGACAGATTGAATATACAAAACAAAACAAAAAAATAAGTAAAGCCATGCTGTCTTTTTTTGCCTTCTGTGCCTACTCATGCCTCTTTCATTTTTGCCTGAGCAAGTCCTCATGTTTAAGACCTAACTCCTACCCTCCCATAAAGGCCCGTGCATTTCTCTAATACTGCTCTTGAGAAATGCTGCATGAACACAGAAATGTGGTCCAGTTTTCCTTTGTGCATCCAGTGTCTAGCACTGTGCCTGACACACAGAACATGTGCAATAAAAGTTAACTGAACTCCTGTATGAAGAGATGAACCCATGAATACTGTGGATTCTGTTGCTTAGCTTCCTTTGCTTTTGTCCTCCCTAGTGACAGTGATGGGGGTGACTTCCCACCCAGAGACCTACTTGTGATGACGACAAAACCTGTGCCTTTGTAGATAGATGACTTTTGTTTATGATCCGCACGCATAGTTGCTGAATGATGCTATGAATGCATTTCACTTACATTCCACTTCCTGAACTGACAACTGTGTCCGTGTCTGCAAGATTATTTGTTCCTTTGTTCTGGCCATTGTATGATGACAGTGTGGGGGGTTGGAGTAGGGGCAGAAGAAATGTACCAGAAGCTCTATTAAGTGACCCAGAAGAGGTCTTTACCTTGCAGATGGTGTTTCATATGAATTTTCTAGTGTCCTGCTGGGAAGCCTTCCTTGGCTGATGGCTCCTGGAACATTTGGACAACCATTGCCTCATAGCATATACACCTTAGTACTTGAGCTGCATTTCTTGAGATTGTCTAGGGGGAAATTAATCCTGAATGGATTCAGGGAAGTTCGTTTGGTGAGTTTGACTCTGCAGCTGCTAGAATTGCCTCTTCTTGTAGTTTTTTTTTTTTTTTTTTTTTTAATTCTAGCTTCTGCCATTAGCTAGCATAGCCCAGGTGTGCAGGATTTTCTTGTTCTCCTGTAAACATGACTCTGTCATCCCCTTTATTTGGTCATTAGTTATCAGATGGTTGATGTTTGATCATTCCTCAAAACATCTGCTCCAGATACTACTTCTCCAAGGGAAATGAAGAATAGCTAATATGCTTGGCAGTTAGTAGGTTAGGTTTAATTGCTTTCTTCTAATTTCAGTCAACTTGCACAATTTTTAACCTATGTAATTCATACTCAGTCGTCCAGTTTATTTGGGTGTGTAAAATGTGCCACATGAAAATCAACATCATAGTCCTCTACCTTCAAAGCTGATGTCAAGTACCATGTTCTCAGGGATGTCTCCTCTGACTCTATCCAGAATGAGTTAGGATATCTTCTTCTAGTCATATCTGTATTTTATTATGTGCCACTCTTCACTGTAGTTGTTTCTATCCCTTTTACTGAGAGGTGGAATTGGGTTGGATATGTCACTTAACAGTGCAACCTCATTTATTGATACAACTGGCAAGTTCTTAGAAATTAGCAGATGCTCAGTAGAGACATACAGCCTGACTGATCTGCTACCATAATTTGGACTCCTTGTACCACTCTGGTGAGTCCTCAAAGAATGCAGGAAAACAGCAGTAGGGAATACTCTAATAAGAAATTTTCAGTAATGTTTCTGTAGAAGACTAGTTTAGAGGTAAGAGCACTGGATTTGTAGTTGGAAAATCTGTTTCATTGGCATGGCTGCCATTTTTGAACTATGGCTCCTTGGAAAAGTCGTGCACATTCAGCTTTCCTATCTGTCACGTGGAGGTACTAATATATCATGGCCACCTCAGAAAGTGTTGTGAGAACCAAATCAGAGGGCGTTTGATAAAATGTGAAGCACTATGCAGAAGAAAGCTGTTGAAGTCGCTTCTGCTCATTTTGATATATCCAGTGTACTGTTACAGGTCATATGATATTAATTTTTTTATACTTAAATACCATTAAAAAAAAATGATTTGTCACGTAAGCTATATTCAGCCTTCCAAAAGAGATGATGAAAGTGATTTGCCTTCTGCGCCTAACCAAGGCTTTAGTAATCCCTCAAAGAGGGAAAGATGGCAGGTTACAAAAAAAAAAAAAACGAAAAGCAAGAAAATAATTGGAGCATTCTTTTGCAAAACTGGTTGCTGACTCTCTTTAGTTTTGAAACTAAGTGGGAATCCTCACATTCATATATTGCAGAATGCATCTGACCAAATCAGGTCCTCTATATAAGAATTTCATAGAGTAATTCCAAAGAAATATCACATTCTTGCCCTTCTTGATACGAGGTCATAGAATTCACTTGGTTTCAAAGAGACCCATGTGGCTTTTAGGAAGTTGCTTCAGCTTCCCCACCTTCTGCATATTCTCCTGGGCTTCAAAGAATGCCCACTGGCCTTCCATTTGTGGAGGGATGGATTACTGACTAAGCACCATCTCTCTGACGGCGCCTAGAATGACTTAGAAAAACTTCAAATTCTACTTCCATTTGGGAGTACCACAATCACTACCTGCTTTACTAATTTCCCCAAAGCCTTCAAATAGCAATTACTGCTGTTCCTTTTTTGGGGTAATCAAAAGCAGCTTAGAGACTGAATTATTCACCTCTCTTCTGGAAAATTTGGTACGCAGGGCTTTTATTGGGACCCTATACTGCGTTCTTCATCATCTAGGACAGGCATTTTTTGCCTATGATCTTTAACTAATTTTATGTCAACTAGTTGTACTTACCCCAAAGTATTGGAGGCTAATTTGTTTCTTTAATCTGAAAAAAGATTCAAGGTCTATTATAGTAATGGCAAGGTAGTTGGCAACATGATGTCCGGAAGCTACGGTTACAGCATCCAGAGGCATCTGGCATTTGCTAATGTCCCTGTAGAGCTAAGTAAAGTAGGACAACAAGTGGAGGTTGAACCGTTAGGCAAAAATTACCCAGCAGCCATCATATAGGAACACTTGATATCGATGGAACCAGCCAGAAACTAGCTTCAGAAAAAAGGTCAGAAGGATTAAATTTGAAAAAGACCTTCAGCAGGCAATTGAATTATGTTTGCTATATGACTGTACCCAAAATCATAACCGATTTTGGGGGGAACATGAGAAACCATGAATTCATTTCAAAATCATCAAAATGTAGACTTAAAATCTTAAAATGTTTCTCAAGTCTTTCCTACAATTTTTTTAAATTTAAAATTTAATTAAAAAAAATTTTACATCTCGTTCTCATATTGTCTTTTTCAGTTACAACTGCTTAGTGTTTTATAACCAATATACTAAAACCAGAACATAATAAAAAGAAATACAGACCAGTTTTTTGGAAAAGAACAGAGAAAGCCAACTGAAGGGCAGAAACAAAAATGGAGTAAAGATGGACCCAAAGAAAGATTTGTAAAAATGTTACACATTTCTTCCCTGACCCTTTTGGGATGTCCTTGATTCAAATATTACTTACCCTGGTCATAAGACTTCATTCTACCGAACATCCCTTGATACATTCTTAGGCTAGCATTGTTTTCAAAGATCATTCTCTGCTTATGTTTCTTGTCTGAAAAGTTGTGCTGACTTATATTCCAGGATCTGTTATTCTAGGCACCTGTTTTTGATGGGATATTAGCCCAATTAATGGGAATTAATAAAAGCCTGGGAACATGAATGAGATAAAATGGGAAATTACAGGCCTATATAACTCTAACTTTTTAAGAGGAAACTGTTATAAAATTCATTTTTCCAGAACCCTAGAGCTGATATAGAAGCCTAGGAATACCTGCCTTCAAATCTGAGTTTTGCCACTTACTTTCTTGTGAATTACAGCAAGCCTCTCAACTTCTGGGCTCTCCTCTATCAAATGGGCCCTCACAGAGTTACCATTAAAGTTCAGTTATGTGACAATAAAAAAATTAAAAAAAAAAGTTCAGTTATGTGAAGGTCCTTCTAATACTCTAAAGCACAAATGCTAGTTAGCATTACGGTTACTGTTGATCAATCAAGCTCTGAAAAACCGAATCTCATTTAAGGCAAGAGGACAGTTTTAATTCCTATAGATGTTCTTTCCCTTGGCCTTGGTAATGTTTTTAAATTGATCTTTGTAATGTAGTATCAACCTTTACGGAATTATGGCTAAGAACAGGTGCAGTTCCCCAATATGTTTCTAACACCTGAACGGAATCACAATCTGAAAATGATTCTTGAAAATAAATGGTAGTCCAGGGACGTCATAAGCGATGTTCCATAAGAAGAAGTACGGGGACCAGGGTAAGTCACAATTCAATCAACGACGGAGTAAATACTCCAATGAGACTATTAAGTTATTTATGCTGATGACAAGACTGTATAACCTGGGTTTTACTCCTTGCACAAAAGGCAGGTTCGGAATTCAAAGTCACCTTGGGGATTTAGAACGGAGATCAGAAATAGACACGATACAGTTGTGTCTGCCTGGTTGCAGAGGTAGATGCAGGATGAGGAGAGGGCCGGAATGTGCCCAGAGTTCTGGCAGAAAGACCTGGCTGCGTGTGAGGACACAGGAAGAGAGTGAGAGGTCCTGGGTTGTTCTCAGATGGCCTGTGAGTCAGCAATGCGGCTGCAGTTAGAAAGCAAGCTGAGTGCGGCAGGGCCCGGCGGGAAGGTGGCGTGGAGCGGAACCCGCAGGCACAGCTCCTCTTACGAGGACAACTGGACAGGCCACATTTGGATGCCTCATCTGGGGAGCTCTGTGGACTACTTGGCTCAGGATTTTGTCTCTGAAGAAACACCTGTAAATATTTATTTTAGACCCTTACCCTCGTTACGTTTGCAGAGGGTTAAGGCGGCTTTACTCTTTCAGATGGGAGCCATAGAGATGATTTACATATGAGACACAGCAGTTATGTGAAAGGCAAATTCTATAGCCCCAACTATCTCAACCCCCTTTATTAAAAGAGTATTTGTGAGTGGTTTAGGGATATTTCAAATTTTGTGAGGCCTCTAACTTTCAGCCCTTATCATCTCTTGTATTAGTATTTCCATAAGTTGCCCACACAGAAGGGTGCTGTGCATTGCCCCGCCTGTCTGGTCGAAGCTCCCTCCCTTCCTGGACAGCCCTGTTCCCGTTTGCCTGCCTGCCTACCTGCTCCTCATCCTTCAGCCTCAGCTGAAGCCTCACTGCTGTGTGAAGCCCTTTGTGACCTTCCTGGGGAGAGTTACATCCTCTGTGCTTCCTCTGCTGTGTCTCGCACATTTCTTTGTTAAAGGCTCCTTAATCACACCGGATAGAATTAGAATGTGAGCTTCTTGAAGGTACGGTTAAAATCTTATTCCTCTTTGTATTTTCATTACCTAGAAGGGTCCCTGGCACGTGGTGCCTGCTCAATAAATATTTATTGAATGATTAAATGAAGGAAGGAATGAAGATAAACATATTAGTATAAAATCTATGTTAATAGGTTAAAAAAAAAAAAAAGCCCGGTATTTAGCCTGAAGAAGGAACCTCTAACTTTGTGCGTTGCATGGTATGTACCCTACAGTTTTATAGGGAATTATATTTGAAGCTGAATTTTTAGACTTTCCAGTGAGCTATAAGGAAGAAGTCTTTGCCAGTAACACCTATGCAGAGCCCTTCCTCTCCTCACCTACAGGGGAAGAGCTAGACTAAGTCCCTTTTAATTTTAAGATTCTTGATTACTTCATGCTAAGCTCCAGCACTTTCTATTCTTTGGCCTCGACCTGTTTCCTGAGGGTCCACTATGGAGACAGAATCAACGTGAAGAGCACAATTTCCACCTTCGGTAACCTGCTAGGGGCTTCCCCTGTTGAAATGATTCAAAAGTTTAATGAGTGAAGAAATTTTCATATTGTCCCATATTCATTTAATAATTAAGAGCCATGTGAAGCCAGCACTTGTAGTTTTCAAAGCTGTAATACATAAATGTGTCTTTTTGATTCTCTAAGTCTCTCTTTTCAAGTAAGTTTGATCAGAGGGAAACAAAAAAATCTTTACTATAGCATTGTCTCCAAATGTTCTGCTTCTGTCATTCGAGTGATGCATCTGATGCCTGTTGAGGATTTTAATGATCTCTTCCTCTCTGAAAGATGCTGGTCTCTAAGACGTGATCCCCTCCATCCACCAGCATTTTTGGTTCCGAAATAAACAAAGCAACAAAACCTGCATCATTTGTTTGCCTAATGGCATGTGTCTTTAAAAAGAAAAAAAAAAACCTCCCTCCTTTCCTCCCGCCTGTTTTTAATATTTATCTTTCCATGGGTACATGCAGCTGTCTTCAGTGTTGTCAACATGTTCCTAAGCAGGCTGACTGGGGTGTTGGCAAACGTCAACAGCAGGAAACCTCCAGCCCCTGACAGTTAGAGAAGACTCCCCTCTGAGCGGTGAGTTTAAAAAGCACTGATTGTTAATTTTTTTAAACCTTAGACTCTCAATAAGTTTATTAATGTCATGATTTAATTGTGTATTTTAAAAATGTTATGATTTCCACAGTGCCTCGTGATTTTATTAGTTTTTTTATTAGCAAATGAGTTACGGATATTTTAATTGATAGCTTAATTTTTAAGAGTCTAGACGCTATATAGTCTGTAAGTCAGAGACCTCAAGACCTCAGTGAGGCATATGGTAGGGGTGAGAGCATAAGCTTGGGAACCAGGCTCACTTGAATCTGAATTATGACTCTGCCATGTCCTAGTTTCGTGACTGGGGAATGAGCTGCTCTGTGCCTCAGTTTCCTCATTTATGACATCAGATTGACTTTATCTCCTTTGTAGAGTTATCATTAAAATTAAACGAGTTCCGGGGCACCTGGGTGGCTCAGTCTGTTAAGTTTCTACCTTCAGCTCAGGTCCTGACCTCAGGGTCCTGGGATCAAGCCCAGCATCGGGCTCCCAGCTCAGTGGGGAGCCTGCTTCTCTCTCTCACTCTCCCTCTGTGCTCTCTCTCTCTCAAATAAATAAACAAAAAAATCTTAAAAAAATTAAGTTACTACGTATAAATCTCTTAGTACAATTTGAGATACATAGTGATTTTTTGATAAATGGTAATTAGCAATAGTGATGATGGAGAATCTTGAAGACGCCATTTTTCAGCAGGTGGGGTTCGTCCTGTTTCAGAGAACTCAAATCCTTATTTGTAAAAACAAACTTCCCCTCCTAGGGTAGGAAAGACTTAAAGGTTTTCACTGTGTTAATTGTCAAATTTCTTGAAAAGCACAAAACAGCTGAAAGCTTCGTTCAGACTTTGTAATCGCAGCACTGACATTTTAAAGCCCATTCTATGTAAATCTAGACACTGCATTTATCATTTATTTTCTGACTCTTTAACTATGTGTCTTGGGCCTTTATTTATATACTTGGGTGACAATTAAATTGCAGGAGTATCCATGGCCATTTTTGTTTGGGTGACCTTCATTTAGTTTCAAATACTCTGCAGACATAGATTCTGACAAACAGCAATATTTGGGAGAAATTTACAAAAGAGGAAAGGATCAGTGGGGAAAAAAAGGTATTACTATTTTAAGGTAATTAATATTTTGGTTTTCTTGGCAGTAAAAATAGGACTTCACCAGATGGCAGATGTCTTTTTGGCTGGTAATGTCGTGCTGTATTTTGAATGAAGGATGGCAGGGGGAGGCGCTGTTTAAACACAGCCTTTTCAGATCATACCAAGGCATGCAATCTGGGCTTTGGGAACAGGGAGGAAATGAGTGAACAAGTAAGGTATTTTTATTGCTTAAGCACACGAACTTCTTTGTTTTCTTGAGAAAATGTGACTTTTTCAGGTGAAATTGGGCACATGAGGGCTGTGGAATTCTGTGAGACGTGCATGTGTTGGAAATGGAGCAACACGAGGACAATAAAATTCCTGACCTCTCAGAGCAGTCATCTACAGGGTAGTTAGGAGAATGCCTCCCTGAGGAGTCTTGCAGGGACAGAATGGAGTGACAGGGCAGACAGGTGTCCCTTACTCTAGACTCCTCTGCTGTGTGTTTTCCTTTTATCACTCATGGACTGATTTGAGCCTCCTTTAAGCCCCTAGGAAAGGCACTGCGGAAACAAAAGTATCCCCAGTGTAGCTCACAGCCTGGTGGAGACAGAAGCCAAGGCCAGAGCATGGCCAGAGCAAGACCAAGGTCTCTTAACTATGGCAGCTGGTGGCAGTTAGACCTGAGTCCAAGCTTTTTCTTAATTTTATACTCGCAGTGCTCTCCACATCGTTTTCTGGGGGCACCAGGGTACTAAACGGCTGAACCAAGAATGGGCCTCACAGATGATAATAACTGACACTTACTGAATACCTACTGTGTGCTAGGACCCTTACCTGTGTAATCTCTGCTCCCTTGTTACACCCTCAAGGCAGGTATTTCTCCATTGCATTGGAACCACAGGATCACAGTGGCTGAGGAACTAGATCAAAGTTACACAGAACTGTCACTGAAGCTCATTATCTTTCTGGAGCCAAAGCCCATGTTCTTCACATGCTATCGCAGGGTTCTTTAGGGCATGCCTATGTCTTCTGGCTTGTTCTCATTTTCTTTAGCACCAAGGTGAGGATGAAAGGAAATATATATAGTTATAAGATTATATATCCAGATTTTAATGTGGCCCCAAAACATGAACAAGTATGTACTATTATTTTTTCCTATCTTTTTTTTTTTTTGCTAGGCCAAAGAGGGCGGTATGTGAAAAGGACGCTATTCTGGAAGGTAGGTCGTGCAGATTTTAGTCTGAGTTGTACCACTACAAAGCTGTGGCCTTGGGTAAATAATTTAATCCCCCTGATCCCAGTTACTTCAATAAAAATGAGGAGTTGACTAAATTACTGTTTGTCTAAATTTTCTTCCAGATCTAATACTCAATGATATTTTATTATCTTATTTTATTTATTTAAGAGAGAGAGAGATAGCAACAGAGATAGTGAGAGAGAGCATAATCAGGGAGGAGAGGGAGAAGCAGGCTCCCGGCTGAGCAGGGAGCCTGATGTGGAGCTTGATCCCAGGACCCTGGGATCATGACCTTAGCCAAAGGCAGATGTTTAACTGACTTAGCCACACAGGTACCTCTACTCAATGATTTTTTAAAAGGCCTCAAAATCCTTCACTAACATGAACTTGCACTCCCTACCAACCACCCCCTGTTTTTATGTGAAATGTTAGGGTACACATACAGCAGATAACTTATTTCGGATCCTCTTTGAGTGCAAATAGACTCTTGCCCTCCTGATTGAGTCCTTGGTGATGTTACGAGTAGATTCAGAAGCACACTTCCCAAATAATTACCAATATTCATGGAGATAATTAACTTACACAGACATTTGGAGGAATAATACAATGCTTGGAAATATCATCTGATGCCAGGAATGTTTACTGAAGATTCGTTTATTTCCCCAATCAGCTGAGGCATGAGGGGGAAAGAGAAGATACTTTCATGGTTTTATGTGCTCTGTGGGTATATTCTCGGAAGTCTCCCTAGCTTTATTATTTGTTTCCTAGACTTATTAATTCTGTTGAGAAAATTAAATAAGCAAATGCTAGTAAAAGAATTGAAAACTCCAAAATTCTCACATCAACATATGTTATTATGAGGAGACTGTTAGTAGCTGCTGATTTGTTGAGTACCTCCTAAACACAGATTCTCCACACCTATCATGACCGCTTTTCATGGTGAACTTTTTAGGTAGGCATTGCCTTTTATTTTTTCTAATCAGCTTTATTGAGATATAATTCACATTATCATCTTTCTTTTTATCAGCAAGGATAAAAAAATCTTACAGAATTTTTGCTATGTCCTCTAAAGAACCTTTTGTTTATGATAAAAATACTACATGAGCCCAAATATATTTTGTTAAAAGGACTGTGTTTTCCATTATGTTCCCTTCAAAGGAGAGAACATGATCATGGGAGGTCAAGAAGGCATTGACTGTTGTGAGATTAGTGATCTAGCTCATTTTGTACGTGCTGATGGTGGCGCTCCTCAGCCAGAGCATGGCTGCTTGTGATGGGCTGCAGAGTGGCACGGTTTGCAGCTGTACACTGCTGTTCTATAAGCATTTACCTTAAATCCTGTACAGGTGTTTTTAAAGATTTTCTTTTGCTCATTGTCCACTGTTTCAGAATCTTAGAACCACCCAGATTTAGAGCATATCCGATTCAAGCTTCAATTTTCCAAATGAGACAAAGGACAGTCAGGCAGAGGAAGTAACTTACTCCAGGCCACATGCTCATCTAAGGTGGACTTGAGATAGAATCTAGACAGCCCTATTTAATTTGCTGCACTCTATAACCCTCGTTTTCATCCATGTTAATACTTGATCTGAGTGACCGTAGGGTGAACTCAGGCCTTTGGAGCCATGGTAATACCAAAGTTTGTCCCTGCCATGTAATAGAAGTGCAAGTCCATGTCATGAATAAAACCTTTAGACATTGTCTTGTTATAGGGAAAAAAGTTTGTTACAATAGATTTAATCTAGGTATCTTTTAGAGCAAAGAAGTCATCTTTCACTATTGCTTCTAGCAGAATAAACTTAGTAGGAAGTCCGTAATTTAAATATATTAAACAATTTGGAATATAGTTTGCAAGAGAGGGAGCACGCGTGCGCACACACATGCAATTGTGCACAAGCAGGGGAGGGGCAGAGGCAGCAGCAGACTCCCCACTTAGTGGGGAGCCAGATACAGGACTCAATTCCAGGACTCTGGGATCATGACCTGAATGGAAGGCAGATGCTTAACCGACTGAGCCACCCAGGCACCCAAGAAATACAGTGGTTTCTATCTAAAGATAAACCGACACAAATTTTCTCACCTGGAACATTTATATTCTCTCTACGTTATAGATACTCAATATGATCAACAATTTCATGTTACTTGATTAACCCATACTTCTGATATTTTAGGAAAATACCTCTTATTATGCTGCTAATTATCCTCCCAAATTCTTGACTCTGCTTCTTTTGCTCTGGCCTCTGTTTTTGTTTTACTTGTTTTCTTTAACACACACAGACACACAGACACAGACACAGACACACACACACACACACACACACAGACACACACACACACACACACACACCCCTTCCATAATATAAATGAAAATAATTTGAAACTTTTTGTACTTGATATATGAATGTAAAAGTCTATGCAAAACCTTCTTTAAGATGGTTTTTTACTCTTTATTTCAGGGCGTGCCACATTTCTGTTTAATATTGTCAAGTTTCTTTTGCATTAAAATACTGTCACAAGTTGGCTTCTCTGGCAGTAAATGCTGAGATGGAGTTTGGGATGTGTATCTGTTTCCTAGGGCTGTCATGACAAAATACCACAAACTGGGTGGCTTAAACAATAGAAATGTATTGTCTCACAGTTCTGGAGGCTCAGAGTCTGAGATTAAGGTGTGGCAGGGTTGGTTCCTTCTGAGGCTGAGGGAAGGATCTGTTCCAGGCTTCTCCCCAGCTTCTTGTAGTTTTCTGGCAATGTTGGCATTCCCTGGCTGTGACAGTATCACCCCAATTTCTGCCTTCAGGTTCACATACCATTCTCCTTGTGCATGTCTCTGTGTCCAAGTTTTCCTTTTTATAAGTCCTCCAGTCATGTTGGATTAAAGCCCACCTTACTTCAGTATGACCCCATCATATCTAGTTACATCAGCAATGATTCTATTTCCAGATAAAGTCACGTTCTGAGGTACTAGGGGTTAGGGCTTCAACATATGAATTTTGAGGGTACTCAATCCAACCCATCCAGGGTACAAAATGTATACCTCCAAGGGAAAGGTGCAAGAAGCAGAGGAAGAGGTGAAACCACCATGCAGGCCCCACGAAGCCTGAGACAATCCAGCAACAAGCTTCGGAACAAATATTGCCCATTGGCAAGTCCCTCTGAGAGGACTTTATACCCTACCTCTCTCAGTCATCAGGTATGGGTTGCCTGGGAAGGGCTTTCTTTGGGTAAGCCATCTTCTGAATAAAGGCAGGCTCTGAAGGAACTGATAGCTGAAGTCTGGCTGTAGATTATACTCCTCATCTGGACAGCAACTCCTTCTATGAAGGGGTATCTGGGTGGTGCATCTCCACGTCTATCACAAATACATAAGTATTACTGACCTCTATATGGTTAAAAAAAAAAAAAACCCAAAACTTGATCTGAAAAAAAAAATGCTAATCTTATAAAAATATCTCTCTTTCCTGCTTAAATACCTTGGATGTTCTCCATGGCCAGGTTAAGGTATAAATCCCCTAATCTAACACTTAAGGCACTCTGCCATTGGACTCAAATTTATGTTTCAGTCTCTGTACTCTGCAACAGAATCCTCTGTTCTAGCCAAGCTGGTTTTTCTCTATGTAGGGCATGGAACTCAAGCGGAACTTCTTCCTTAATATCTTTTACCTATTGAGAAGTACAGAGATATTAGAAAGGTAGATTACAGTCCAATTGGAAAAGTCTTGAAGCCAGACTAAAAGGGTTGTAATTAAATCTATAGTCTAAACCAAGAATTGACAAAGTATAGCATGCAGAACAAATCCAGCCTGCCATCTGTTACTGTAAATAAAGTTTTATTGGAACACAGCCATGCCCTTTTTCTTGCATGTAGTCAGTGGCTATTATTATGGTTCAATTTGGCAGAACTGAGTAGTTGCCACAGATACTGTGTAGCCCACAAAACCTAAAATATTGAACTATCTGGTCCTTTACAGAAAAAGTTTACTGGCTCTTTCATCCAACCCTTCTTTTGTAGTAGAAAAAGTACGGCTTTTCTCTTGAAGTTTTCTGGATGGTTCCTGTTCAGACTGATCTTTACAATCTTTAAACTCATAAGGCACATAGTGGTTTTCCTGTGTCAGGATTTGTGCTTCTAAGGTCTATGTCCCTGTGAAATTGTGATTTGTAATAAGAAACATATCTATATGTGTACACATATTATATATATATAGTATATCTATTTTTGGTTTTCATCTATTTCTCAGACAGAGCTTCTAAAATCTTTGGAGTTTCCAAGTGATGAAAGAATCAAGATGTCTTTGTTTTGACTTTGGAAAGTCTCTAGGTTCCCTAGGGGCTGGTTGCCAGGGGAACCAACCAGGTGATTAGAAGTTTAGAATTTCAGCCCTCCACCCACCCCCAGTGGGCAATGATTTAATCAATTTTGTCTGTGTAATGAAGCCTCGATAAAAACTCCAAAGAATGGGGTTGGAGAGCTTCCAAGATGGTGAACATGCAGAGATTTGGGGAGGGTAGCATACTCAGAGAACATGGAAGCTCTGTCCCCTTTCCCCATACCTTGCCCTAAACATCGCTTCTATCTGGCTGTTCCTGAGTCATATCCATTTATAATAAACTGGCAATGTAGTGAGTAAATGTTTCTTTGAGTTCTGTGAGGCACTCTAGCAAATTAATCAAACCCAAGGAGTTGGGGGTAGGGAGTTAGAACCTCCAAATTATAGCCCATTATTCAGAAGTATAGTTGACAACCTGGATTTGCAACTGGTGTCTGAAGTCAGGGTTGGGGGCAGTCTCCTGTGACTGACTCCCTTAACCTGTGGAATTTGCTGCTATCTCCTGGTAGATAGTGTCAGAATTGAGTTCAGTTGTAGGACATCCCACCTAATGTCAGGGGATTGCTTGGTGGAAGGAAAAAAACCCAAACATCAGAACTGGCTGTCAGAATCTTAGTCTCACAGCCCTAAGCAGATTGTGAGCGTGTGAGCACAGGCTGTGCCTTCATTTTATTTTGGATTTTCCACAGTGTTTCACAGGAAGTATCTGTTAATGACATGGAGATTCGTCTCACTTGCTTGAGAGGCAGTTTGTTGGAATGTGGAAAAATGGTCTTTGGAGTCCAGTAGATCCAGCTCCTCTGTCTTATGTATGTCACCTTGGGAAAGACCTAATTTCTCTCAGCCTCAGACTTTTGCTCAGCCCTGGTACAGCAGTCACAATTTTGAGGCTACAAGTGTCTTACAGATGGTACTTGACCTAGGAGGTAGACTTTTGTTCCAGGCTAAAGCAAATGAGATATACAACAGTTCTCACACTAAAGCAGAGCTAAGGAGAGGGCATCACGCGGAAGGCATCACAGGAGTGATTCATCTACCTCAGGCAAGAACAAAGAGGAACAGATAGAGCTCTATGCTTTTCCCTGGGGCGTTAGTGGCATTTGGGGAGTGATAGTCTTCTGAGGTGAGGGAGTGTCCCTCTCTTTGTAAGATGTTTGTCTTCTCTGTTCCCCTCCCACTTCTAATAGTGTCCCTGCCCACCACTCTTTCAGCCATAATAGCCCAGACAGAGTTCCAAATGTCACTTGAAGGTCACTACTATTTTGGCTGAGAACCACAGCATACTTCCAATAGTGCTAGGGGTCTGTGCTTGTGTTTTAGAGAATACTGAGGGAAGCAAGTTGGGGCTGTGGAGATACCCACAGAATAGCTGTACTCTGCTCTGTTTTACATGACTGAGATTTTGTTTGAGAAGATACCTATAGTTAAAGGTTTTGAAAATAGAAGTGCAGTTCTACAGTTGAAGTCAAACATTGCTTAATTGTAAAGGCTGAACTACGAACAGTATCAGATCAGAGCTGAGAAAGAGTCCATTCAACTCAAGGAGGCACAGAGCTGGAAAAGAAAAGAATAAAGGAGTCCTGCCCTATCAAGGCCGATACAGACCCTCCCCTATCCTCTAGGAGTGGACACAGATGCTGGCAACCTAGTGCGTCATAACGACAATACTGTCATTCATTTAGCACCTGCTGTGAGCTACACACTACATATACACAATTTCTACACTTACAACTACGTCACGTGATAGGTAGCAGGCAAAAATAGTCTCATGGAAATTGAGCCATGTCTCTATACTCACACAGCTAGTTAGTGACTGAACCTGGATTCAAATCCATGGTTTTTTTAAAAATTTTTTAAAAAGATTTTATTTATTTATTTGACAGTTAGCGAGAGCAGGAACACAAACAGGGGGAGTGGGAGAGGGAGAAACAGGCTTCCCGCTGAGCAGGGAGTCCAATGTGGGGCTCCATCCCAGGGCCCTCGGATCAGGACCTGAGCCGAAGGCAGACGCTTAATGGTTGAGCCACCCAGGCGCCTCTAAATCCATGTTTTACTATAAAAGCTTACCAAGCTACAATATGATATTATTTGTAATTTGTTCTTCACCTTACATTTCAAATTAACAAATATTTGTGTTGGGCTCCTGCTGTTTGCTGTGCTTATGCCTAAATGTGAGAAGATTGTATGTGACATTGCATATAAGAATTTATTTTCTTCCAGTTAATCCATTGTTTGTTCTTTTAAAGGCTGCCTTCATGTAGTTAAGTGTGGCACTTGCCTTGGGGTGACTTGGACATGCCGAGCACAGGGCACCTCCTCTAGAAGGGTATTCAAGGGGGCCCTCTTCCTGTGTCACTTACTACTCGGGGTTGATATAATATCTGAATCAAACATCTCCCCAGGGGACACTTTTTCTCTGTAGCAAGTCTTAGGAATGGTTCTGGGAGGCAAATAAAACACTGTTTGAAAACTGCGGACTTGTGATTTTTTTAGGCAGAATAAATGTGTGCCACTTACAAGAGCTCTGTATCATGCCTGTAAATGATTAAGTGGATTGCTGTTGTTAAATAAATAGGACCAGCAAATTGATTCCCATCAATGAGATACAGGAGTCTATCTTGTAAAATCAGCTAAAATACCTAACCATGCACAGAAGTTAGATATGAAACCTTCATGTATACATCAATAATAAGTCATTTTTATGAAAGGCAGATACCAGAGTTCCTCTTCTTTTGCTCATAACACTTTCCTCCCATATGTCCCACCTTTGACAACATACAACACAGCCAGAGGTCTGCACTCTTTCTCACTTATTTTCTGGCTTATCACATCGATCAGTTGTCTGGGAAATGCCCTAAGGACGTTTCTCTGTATTTACTTAAATTGCTTATGCAAATTGCTCCATTGCTTCAGAATATGAAGTTCTGTAGGAATCTGTAGTTTTTATATGTCTGTCTTAGGGTGTGGTATTTTGGAGTTTCATTGTCTTCTTTTTTAAAGTAAAGTATGTGATAATGGATTGGTTCAACCCACCCTAGACAAAACCATTTTGGTGGAAACATCAGGGGTTTTACATTCCTCCCCCACTTTCACATGGTTACAGCAAAAAGTGGTCTGATAAAATGAAATCAAATTGTGATGTGGATGAAGACGTTAAGGGGAGAAGCACACCACACTCACAGCCTAGGAAACTGGATATTCTTTGCTTCTCATGCCATTGTCTGACTTCTAGACTGGTTGAGTGGCATTGGGCAAACCATTGTTGGTCTGAGCTAAGGTGTTCTCAGCTGCCAGATGAGTGTGTTGGAACAGGGGCAGCGGCACTTGGCAAGTGCATCGCCATGCCCTTGTCCAGCATCTGTGCTAGATGGTGTGGATCGGGCATGGCTATAGCGCCCACAGGACAAAGGCCGGTTTTGTTGTCCTTTTTAATATGGGGCTCTAGGCAGTATTTCCAAATGATTAATTAAATGCAGGTTGTCATCTCTTGTGGAAGGACTGGTGGGCTCTTTCCAGCTCCCCTTAGTGAGCTATCATGTGAAGCGCTTCTAGAGATTTTTACATATGCAAAAGACTATGGGGAGTATAATATTTAATGAAAAATAATGACTTTCTGACAATAAAAAGTTAGCAGAATAGAAGAGAAAATTTGGATGAGGATAGATGGATGGTTGAGACTTTATTGATAACCTTTGAATCATATGCCTTAAATACCACCCTACACTGTCTCTGAAAGCTCATTCCATTTAGACATTAAAAAAACTAAGGAACTCAGTTGCTAACCTACAGTTAAGTTTTCCTATTATTTTAAAGAAATTGAATAAAAATTTAAAATGTTTTTTATTTAAATCAAAATTCTGACCACTATTTGATAAATATCCTAAGAGTCTCATTAGAAATAATTACAGCCCACCCCACTTTTTGGGGGGAGTGGGTGAGAGAAGAATTACTTTTTTTTAAAAGATTTTATTTATTTATTTGACAGAGAGAGTTAGTGAGAGCAGGAACACAAGCAGGGGGAGTGGGAGAAGGAGAAGCAGGCTTCCCGCGGAGCGGGGAGCCCAATGCAGGGCTTGATCCCAGGACCCTGGGACCATGACCTGAGCCGAAGGCCGACGCTTCATGATTGAGCCACCCAGACGCCCTGACAGAAGAATTTCCAAAATATAAAGTGCCAGTAAAATAGACATGCTTTTATATTTTCATTTTGACATTTTGGCTAGTGTTCAAATGATATGGAAAACCCAGCTGAATTCCTCATGAATGATTTATAGCATCATTTAAATCCTTTTATTGAATGAGAGACAGATATTTCTAAATGGGCATGATTACAATCTTCCATATTAAACAATAAATAAAAAATAGTTCCTTAATGTTGTTTAGTAGTTTATGATAGAAAAATGTAGTCTAATAGGTTTGTTTTATTGGATTACCTTTTCATTTATTTAATCAACCAGGAGCCTATCGCACTTTACAATAACGCTACTTTGTTATTTTTTATTTTTTGTTTTTTTTTTATTTTTTAAAGATTTTATTTGAGAAAGAGAGAGTACACAAGCAGGGGAGGAGCAGAGGGAGACGGAGCAGACTCCCTGCTGAGCAGGGAACCCGACGTGGGGCTCAATCCAGGACCCCAGGATCATGATCTGAACCAAAGACAGATGCTCAACCGACTGAGCCACCCAGGTACCCCAATAACGTTATTTTAGAAAAGAGGAAAATTATGGGTTCAGGGGCTAGGCTAACTGCCCAAGGTCTCATCTCTACAATGTTCTGGAAAACAACTTGGATTTAAGTTTCTTGACCTTCTGTTCTAAGCTCTTTAGCCTACATTCTGTGCTTTTTTTTTTTCCCAAAATTATATTTTTGGGTTAAATTACTTAGAAACAATTTACTTTTTATTTTTTTAAAGATTTTAGTTATTAGAGAGAGAGTGTGCACAAGCAGTGGGGAGGCACAGAGGGAGAGGAAGAAGCAGACTCCCCACTGAGCAGGGAGCCTTAGGCAGGGCTTGATGCCAGGACCCCGAGAGAGAGATCATGACCTGAGCTGAAGGCAGATGCTTAACTGACCGACTCACCCAGGAATCCCTATAAACAATTTAAATATGAATAAGAAGCAATGGTTTTGTGGCAATAAAATAGAAGGAATACTAAAAAACTGCAACGTTTTGGACAAATGTAAGAAGTTTTTATTGTGGTTGGGTTTCTTAATTTACAAAGATCTGGTGCTTGCCTCAAACCCTCCACTGATAGGATTTTCACAGATGACATGCTCTTTGTATTTATTATTAACCATGTAAACATGCTGAGGACACACACACACACACACACACACACACACACACACACACAGAATCCCCCTCCCATTCATAATCATTCTTTCTCTCACACACCCCTTTCCCCCAATCTTGTATCCCGTTCCTATTCTTTCTTTGTTAGGGGAGGTATATTAGAGCTGGTCACAAGAAACACATATTCTCAGGTTGCCATTTATCTTGTACATATTGGCAGGCTTGTTTATTTTTCCTTTTGATGAGATTGTAATCTTTTGTAAATGGTAAGCAGGGCAAAAGAAAGCACCTGTTCTGTTTCCATGTGTTTGTTTCTTTCAAACTACAGCTCTCCTTTAAACTTAATTTAGCCAAATGACTCATGAAATGTTATAATGATATCACCCCAAACAAGCTCACTTCTCACAGTCATACCAAAATCTTTGCTACCAGGAGCCTGTGAACTTCCCTGTATCCTCACTGGGATTTGATCCATAATAAATACTGGCCACATTCGTTGACTTGAATAGAGCCCATTGTTATAAAAGACATAAAAGTGTGCAAAAAAGGAAGTGCCATAAAGAAGAGAGTTCAAGCAGTGGGACTAGACAGATCAAGGGATTTACTTTTGGCTCTATCGTTTCCTAGCTTGTCTTATACAAATACTTTAACTTTTTTGAGACTCAGCTTTCCCATCTGGAAAACAGGAATAATAATCTTACTGAACAGCACCTAGCAAAATTTCTAATACATAACAGATGCTCATAAGTGGTTGTGATTTTTATTATGTTATTGTTGTTATGATTATTGTTATTAGCAAAAATCCCAAATAAGGGAGAATCATAGAACTTGGCTGTTTCTGTTTTGGCTGGGTTGGGAATGAAACATTTCCTGTAGGGAGAGCTTCTATAAGGTCTGCTTTTATTTCCTAAGGTAAAGAGAATCCTGTACCAGTATATGGAGTGAAATTTGATTTAAAATATTATATGGATTACATTTATACTGACCCATAGACTTAATCAGCCTCATTAGTACTCTTCCTGGAGCCAGTTAGTAAAAGCAGCACAGCAAAATCCATTAACTCCCATTTTAATCTAATTGTAATGTAACAGTCCATGAGCAAATGATGTTGACTGTATGGAATTTTGCTGTACATCCTCCATGACTGAAGCGAACTACTTATGGTGACAGAGGGATCCTGAGGTCAGTGAAATTTCCCTTTCTGGTTTACTTTTACAGATTGGTGTACAGTGCTATGAGAAACACTTAAACCTGTCCCACCACATGAGATATCCAGACTCTTCATTCATTAACTCTATATTTTATTCAGAAACAACCATTGTTTTGAGTCTTGACAACAATAATGATTATCAGCTAGTATTTGTGAAATGGTTACCTTGCTCACTTCATTAGCACAGGAGAACAAAAGACAGCTTGGGCATGGGCTTGGCCTTCCTGTTGCTTCCTGTCTAGTAGCGAAAGACAAATGAGGGTAATAAGGTGTTACAGATTCTCTGATGGCATTGTCTAAGGAACAGGGAGAGTTTGAAGGCAGGAGTAGTTAATCCCAAATTTTGTATGGGGCATTCAAAGCCCTTTGTGATTGCACCAGCCTAATCTTTCTGCCTCATCCTTCACCATTTTCCCCACCCCACCCCACCCCATAATACATACATGTCCATACTCCCTGGTGTATTAAACTGTACTCATTGCTCCCCTGTATTACTTACATTTTTCTGTACACCTCTTCACAGTTGAGTTATTTGAATTTTATGATGACCTGAGAGTATCTCTAACTTGGTAGGAAGCCTAGATCTTGGCTGAGACTTAAATTAAGGCATCTGTGGAAAAAAGGTTAACATCTTCCAGGCAAGCAAGTCCTTCTTCATTGAAAATTTTGGGGAGTCACATTTCTGAAGAACTGTCTAATCAGTACCTAGTTTCTTGAGCGTAGTGCCTGAGGGAAAAGCCTAAAGAACTCCATTTTATTAACCAATCCAAATTGCTGGCAAATGTTTTCTCTGAAGGATTTTCTAAAAAGTAGGGATTGAAGTCTCAGTGGTGAAGAACATGAACACATGGACTCCAGCAAAACATTTTCTCCTGTAGGGCAATTGGAGGCAATAGGCCTGAAAACAACACCAATGTAATTTCCATCACAGATTTTTGACTCTTTCATCTGATGTGAATATGACTAAGAAATTCAGGGCAACAATTTTATACCCTGATCTCGAGTCATGTTTTCAAGAACTATAGCCTCAGAGGAACACATTTGTAATGTTAGGCTTATAAGTATACCTCTGTGCCAGAAGAATTCAAGCCTGGCAAGTTTCCTTTTTACTCTTTATTTATTCTACAATCTTTGATTACTTACTGTGTCTTAGGTAACACTTGAAGAAGCAACCCAAGTTGCTGCATAGACTTGGATGACTATTAAACCTGCTCCAGCCTTGACTCACTGAGATAGTGAGAAGGCAGTGGTCAGGTTTTGGTGGTCAAGTCCATAGCTGCTGTCTGAAGAGTGAGCACATACTAAAGTTCTGGTGATTTTTCTTGAGGGTAACAAGGACTCTTTCCCATCATTCCAGGAGGGTTTCTGCTAGACTCTATTACTGAACATGGTTCTGATAGGAGATTTGTCAAAGGAAGGCGGCCTGGCTAAAGTTTTCCATTATCTGACTCACTTCCTTAAAATACAGTTTACTAAATTAAAAAAAAAATATTTTGACTTCCTTTTAATGATGACCATGGTATAGTACCAACTTTTACAAGGAATAGTAAGATGTCTCCAAAGTTGTAAAATGAAGAAATCCGGATCAAGAAATACTGGCAATTTTTGCTAGACTGAATTCCTAGTTTGAGAGAAGTGAGAGCTAAAGAGAAGGGTGAAGGGTAAGATCCCTGGCTGGTGCTAGAGATGGTTCTGTGGTCTGTTAGTCACATATTTCCAGGGAATGTGTAAGTCAGAGATAATTACCTAAATATTAAAAAACAAAACAAAACAAAAGCCCAGCAAGATGATTGAGGACTGGAGCACACATAGCAATAACATCCCTACATCTTTGCAGACTGCAGCTTTGAGCCATGTCTGGATGGGCAAGGGTTTATTTCTAGGCTTTTCATATGCCAAAGGGGTCCAGCAAGGTGGGGTAGGGTAGGGGAAGAAAGGATGTGTTTCAGGGCCAACAAAAGGTCCATAACTCTGGAATATGGAGAAGAGGTTAGGAAGGGTGGCACCAGAAGTGAAAGCTCATAAATTGAGATTTAATGGGAAAGGTTAGGTTTCCGAGAAATGATGCACATAGAGAGAGCCAAGCTGGTTCCTAATTTCTCTCACATACTCAGAGGACTTGAAATTAAAGAGAAGTTTCTGTTGCTCTCATTATTTATGTGACCTTGAGCAAGTGATTTAACCTTTGTAAAGATCAGTTTCCTCATCTGTAAAATAAAGGGATTGAATTAAATAATCTTTAAGGTCTCTTGCAGCTCTGCTATCTATGAGATTAGAATCACTGATACTTAAAGGGATTAAAAGTGTTATCTATCCACTTCCCTTCTCCCCAACAAAAACGAACAAAAATAGACTATAACCCAGATAGAAATTCTACACTCAGATGGTTAGATTGCTAGTGAGTTATTAACAAATACATCCAGCACTTTCTCTGTCATTAAGGTAAAAAAGAAATCTTAACAGGATCTCTTAAGGTCTGCTCTGAACTGGGTTATTGAGGCAGCTCATCCCTGTCTCACCATGCCCCGTGCCTCTTTGTTCCCCCATCCTATCCGAAGAGCTGTGGTTCCTGCAGCAGCATGACCTTCTGTCTCACCTTCATGTGTTGGTGCCCCAACCAGTGCCTGGCTGACTCTTAACACTTAGGACTCACCATAACAACAGATTCCACTAGGAAATCTGCCAGGCACCTTATTTCCCACTCCCAAAGAAAATGAAGTCTTATTTAGTTGGCCCTATTTTTTTTTCTTTTTCCTCTCTAGTATCTGAGCATATCTCCATTACTGTAATTTTAATTGTTTATTTACCCTTCTCCCTACTAGTCTGCAAACTCCTTGAGGGTAAGTGTCTTATTTATCTTTGAATTGCAAGGCTGAGCACTTTGCTTGGCACAAGGAAATGCTCAATCAATGTTGTTGAATCAATGAGTGCATAAATAATTTAACACTATTCAGGGAAAGATGCAGAGACAAAGCAACATCTTTAAAAGACAACCCAGACACATGTCTGCTTTTTCTGATAGTCATTTGCAAATGATTGCTCTGTCACCTTCCCATTGGGAAGAGTCTAACAGCAGAGGTAATACTAATCACTTCCCATTTGCATGCAATTGCCAATTTTCCTAAGTCGTGTTTAGCTGGTAGCAACTGAGTCTAATCTGGTGCTGTCCATTGGAGAGCATTCCATTCTAATAGCTGCCTTGCCATAAGTTGGGAATGCATCACGCACAAGCTACTTGTTTCTGCATCATAAACTTCTAATGTTTCTTTAGGCTGATAGAGTTTTGTATGTCTTGAAGTCTGGAGATGAGCCAAATATTCTTCTTTGTTGACGATGTCTTAGATTGCCCTCTTCTCTTGTGCCACCCTCCTGTCCCAGTGCTCAGTGGAAGCCTGGAGTTTTGGAGTTAGCAGATATCTTCTCCAAGATGCAGTTTTCTTCTTAAAATCAGATCGAAGTTTCCAGATGCTGACTATAGTTGAGTGGTCATCCATCCTTGGAGTTTATGCCTCAGGGGGTTGCCCAGGTCTCCATTCTGGGGGCTTGACACTTTAGTCGATCCATAGTATCCCTCTCTGCCTCACAACCCCCCAATCCTTCTCCCTCTATCTCCCTGGGTGTGTGGGAGTAACTGCATGATGGTGGCAGGAGGTGGAGAGTGGCAGGCCCTCTGCACGGAGCCACTGATGGCTCAGGACCCATCCCAAGGCGAAGTATTGAGATGGGCCTGGGAACACAGAAATGAATAGGACATGGTTCTGAACCCCAGGAAGATTACACTCTAACAAGGAGATAGATAATTAAATTACCATACGGTGTGATAAATGTAAACCTAGGAGCAAGCACAGACTGTTTCATGCCATTTCTTATCCCCTGGACACCAGGGGATAGAGTGCAGAGTGCAGTTTGTAACATGTGGTCCCCTACTGCCCTAGAAGGCCTCTTTTCATTTGTTCCTTCTGAGGCATTACATGTGTGGGGTGCCGATGCCACAGGGAGGAGACTCCCATGTCCTTGCCCTCTCAGGGCTCACGGTCTGGTGGGGGAGATAGACATTTAATATGTTTGCCGTCCAACCTTTCCTGATATGGTGGTAATATTTACAGGGCATAGTGAGGACAGCAGTCTGCATTGGAGGGCACATGAATGAAAGGGAGGGGGAGAGGGCGAGAGGGAGAAGGCTTTTTGAACTGAGACTGGAGAGATGAATAGATGTTTACCAGGCTCACCAGACAACAAAATGGCTGACTCTAGGTGGGATGGCTCCAGAATTCCAGACCTGATGGCTCAAGTGATCTATAATAGTTGAGATTCAGCCAAGTGGGTTGGGACAACACAGAGGACACAACATTTGTAGTCATAGTGCAGTTATATGATGGGCATCAGCAGTGCAATGCCAGGGGTTCAGTGGGTAGATGGAGTTACAGAGGTGGTAAATCCGGGTGGTCTGAACCCAAGAGGAAGCACATGAACCTGCAGGGCCTTGGACACCAAAAGAGCTGTAAGGTAAACGTCATCTTACTTCTGCAGAGGGGGGATGTCAAGGCAGAATGAGGCCTTTAGGAATCCTAACCAGGGGGTGCCCCGAGGATGGAGAGCCACATAGGAACACAGCAATCCTTGGCAGATACCCACATCTTTTCTTTAAGAGGTTAGAGAAAAATTTGAAAATTCTGTGTCGGAGTACTGAAAATGTGAAGGAAAATCTTGCTGAGTTCCAAAGATTGGGTCAAGGTTACAGTTGCTCTGTCTGCTGAAACTCCTGTAAAGTGGCTCAGCTGGAATTGGCTCAAGAGCTGCAGAGGAGCAATGAGAGTCCCACAAGAGGAGACACGGGGTGGCAGAGGCAGAGGGGAGTTTTCTTAAATCACCATTTGCAGCATGTTAGTCCTTCTCAAAGACTTAGATGAGTCAGAGATGCCTTCCACTTGAAGCTCAAATTCCCCTGCGTGGCCAGCTGGGACCTACAAGTTGGCCCCACGCTCCCTCTTTACTCTTATTTATCACTGAAAAAAACATCTCAGAAATTTTGATTTTGGGGGCACCTCAGTGGCTCACTCATTAAGCTTCTGCCTTTGGCTCAAGTCATGATCCCAGGGTCCTTGGATCGAGCCCCACATCGGACTCCCTTCTTGGCAGGAAGCCTGCTTCTCCCTCTCCCACTCCCCCTGCTTGTGTTCCCTCTCTCGCTGTGTCTCTCTCTGTCAAATAAATAATTAAATAAAATCTTAAAAAAAAAAGAATTTTGGTTTTGTCTTCTCTTCTACTTGACATAGCTTCTTCATTATTTACAAAATGGACAATCATCAGGAAAGACCTAGTCGGGTCTTTTCTTGCCCGCTCTTATCTCTGCTTCTTTTCTTTCAACATTTCCATTCTACTCCAGCCCAAACTTACTGTGCTCACTGATATTTTCTACCAAGTCATTTACAGTCAGGATTATCCTTGTGTGTATTTATCCTGTGATGGTTTTGTAGATGTTGGCTTTATCTCCTAGATAGATAATAAGTTACTATGGGAAGTTTCCTAGTACCTAGCACAATACTGGGATACCATGTGGAGCTAAATCTAGGCATGCAAATTGTGCAGGTGCTTCAGATGGTTTAGAGAGGTGGATTTGAGTTTCACTGGATACCCAATGCCTTATATTGAGTTTGAAAAGTGGTAGGGCCTTGTTTGCATTCTAGCCAGTCATATCAGTTTTCATGGTTTATCATGATTTTTTTTAAACCAGTCACAAACATTTTTTGGCATTCCTTGGTATGGTTTGTGTGGGTTTGGGGCTTTCATTTTACTTTTAAAAATATTGTCAACAACAAAAAGTTTGGAGTAAAGTAGGAAACGTTGACAGGTAACAAGAAAAAAGTTTATTTCTCCCTTCTTGTTTGAAGCATTTGCTCCATTGGGTTATGCAACTCAGACCTCAAAAGCCATTTGGGAGCGTGAGAATTTAAAAATCATTCTCATTCTTGGTCTAGTAGCTGAGGGTTTCCTCTACGTAAGAGGGAAAGTTTTCTTTTATGATAATTCCAGGTGAAAATAAAGGTCTATCAATGACAGTGATGGTTTTTAGGAGCCTTGGGTTGTAAATGTCATGGTCAATGGTCAATCTGTTCAGCTCTTTTATTTCAACAGTTCTGGATTACATGTGTAATTAACTTCCTCAGTCTTGTAGGCATCTAAAATCCATCAAAACGGCCTGTGACATGGAAAACAATAACCACAAGGTGACATTTTGGGAGAGGTGACAACACTGGCATCTTAGTCACATTCACCAAATATCATCCCATTCTGTTGCTGTCCATTTACAGGGCTGCATAAGGCAGCTTGGGAAGAGAAGAGTGTGGGATGGGCACAGCTGGTGGGAATCCCATCCCACCACTTCCTAGCTTTCTGACTGAGAGTAAATCACTTAATCTTACTGATCATCAGTTTAGGGATCAGCACCATGCAAGACGGGAATAACACACACTCTGCAAAATGATTATGTATGTTTCTGCATGGCCGAGCACAACATCTGGTATTACTAGACACTCCGGAGCTAATGATTACAGGGCTAGGTTCAGAGGTGGCATGATACTGGGGATAGAACAGAGGCTTTGGAGCAGGATCTGGTTTTCAGTTCTGGTTCTTCCACTTATTGGCAGCAAAAATGGATAAATTACATATCCACTCTGGGCTTTAGATTCCTTACTTGTAAAATGGCATAGCAAACATACCTACCTTAACGGGCTGTTATGCAGACTTAAAGAGTAGTAAGGCATGTGAAGGGTAAGGCCCTGAGTCAAATAGTGTCTGGCACATGGTGTGCATATGACCATGTTATTTTATTTCATATTCAAGTCATAAAGAATGAAAAATAATGTTTTAGGTCTGTTCTTTTCTGGTGTGTCTGGGAAATCAAGGTGAACATTGTTCTTACTGAGGAGGGAGGGGAAGGGTTTTACCAGTGGCATACTGGTGAATGTTTAACAACTGCCAATCCTTACCTGCCGCCATGCCGCCCCCCCCCGCCCCAAACCTCTGTGTCCTCGAAAGGCCTAATCTGTAGCATTTGCTGGTGTCCATGGTGTAGATTCTCCAGCCTGGCCACTCCAACTACCAATATGACAGCAGCGAGCACAGAGCTGAGAAGAGGTACTCATAAATGGCTTTGTTGGCTGTTGTTACTGCTGCCTCGAGCCCATCACCGGGGCTTGCTTCTTCCTGAGCGCATGTAAAACACAACGGCTAGAAGTTCCCACCACCTGGGTTGCTCTGTACATATTGGCGGTGTCCCTCATGTCCTCACAGAACTGGGAAGTTAGGAGACTGGGGTCCTCGTTCTGACTTTCTAGGAAACCTGTGACTTTGGAAAAGTCCCACTTAAGGCCTTTGAGACTCAACAAAGTCCAACCCCTGCAGGGTTTCTAAGACTTTCCAACTCTAAAAGTCATTATTCAATTATTTCAAAGATAGATCTTTTCCCTCGCTTTTTTCTAGGTCACATGTCTTTTTATCTTGGGGTGGAATGGAGAGACCTTGGATTTTAACAAGCTCTGTAGGGAAAAAAAAAGCACTCTTTATCTTTATTGGTCCTGATGAATATTTGTTCTCTGTGAAAGGGATTTTATTGATCATTACAAGAACACATTCTGAAAAGAAACTTGTCAGTGATTAGATATTTGAATAAAGTGGGTTTTACCTTCCTTTCAGAGTTATTATGCGGTTTAATGAGATAATGCAGCACGGGAATACAGTTTGGAGTAGAAAGTGCTGACCACTCTTAAGGTATTATTTTAAACAGGTTTTTCCTATTTGCAAAAGTGTAGCTATGCGAGAATAAAAGTAGGTATTTGAGAAAAGTATTTTAAAAATATCTACTCTAGGGGCGCCTGCGTGGCTCAGTCAGTTAAGCGGCTGCCCTCGGCTCAGGTCATGATCCCAAGGGTCCTGGGATCGAGCCCATCGGGTTCCCTGCTCAGCGGAAAGCCTGCTTCTCCCTTTCCCTCTGCCCCTGCTTGTGTTCCCTCTCTCGCTGTCTCTCTGTCAGATAAATAAATAAAATCTTAAAAAAAAAAAATCTACTCTAAGCTGCAGTATGTGCTGTTTACAATCTCTGCCTACAAAATAAATGATGATTTCATGCCAAATGATGCCATATTTTAACCTTTTTATTTTTAAATTTGAATTTTTATTTTTTTTAAAGATTTTATTTATTTATTTGACAGACAGAGACACAGCGAGAGAGGGAACACAAGCAGGAGGAGTGGGAGAGGGAGAAGCAGGCTTCCCCCCGAGCAGGGAGCCCGTTGTGGGTCTCAATCTCAGGACCCTGGGACCATGACCCAAGCTGAAGGCAGTTGCTTAACCGGCTGAGCCACCCAGCCGCCCCTAAAATTTTATTTTTTTATTGGAGTATAGTTGACACACAATGTTACATAATTTCAGGTGAACAACATAGTGATTGAACATCTCTATAGATTATGCTGTGCTCACTGTGAGTGTAGCTCCCGTCTGTCACCACACAATGCTATTACAATATCACCGACTGTATTCCCTGTGCTGTATCTTTCATCCCTGTGACTTACTCATTTCATAACTGGAGACTATTCCTCCCACTCTCCTTTAGCCATTTTGCCCATTTCCCAGTGATACATTAAATAATTAATGATCTACACTTTACTATCAGAAATATACAGATCTGTTGCTTTGCAAGAGACTTTCACAAAGCTATAGAATTAAAACTTAATAGGAGTCCATTTTATTTTATTTTGTATTAGAATAATGCCATGAGGTGCTCCAGCACCCCGACACGGCAGGATTTAGAACACTAAACCTGAGAGAGCAACCTTCATGGAAACATACAAAAAATTCTCTTTGATTGAAAAGCAAAAAGTGTCTAAATAAAGAATTTAAAAGGATGTGAAAAGTACCAACTCTTAGTTTATCTGGCTTAGAGGTTTATACCAGAAATCCACCAGTTGTTATCTTTGCCTTTTTGCATCAGCAATGCTTAGGAGCTTTATCTTGGCAACACCAAAGCATCCACTGACTGTGTTATTTCAGACTAACAGTCTGTTCATTCAGTGAATAGTTTGTGAATGGTTAGGGTTGAATGAACATTTCTGGTTATTCATCCCTTCCACAGTTTTGTCGCACACCCACTGTCTAAGATGCTGTGGGGATATAGAGAGAGCTCAGACTTGAGAATTCTGTAGGAAGTTGAATGGTGCCCCTCCCCCCCCCAAGAAATATCTGTGTCCTAACTCCTCAAACCTGTGATTGTGATGTTAATTGTATTTGCAAAAACCCTTTTCCCAAATAAAGTAAGAATCTGAAGATGAGGAAATAATCCCAGGTTATTCAGGTGGGCCCTCAATCCAGTGCATGTCTTGATGTGAGAAAGGCAGAGGAGGACTTGACTCAGACAGGAGAGGAGACAGTGTGAGCACAGAGGAGGCAGGGATTGGCGTGATGTGGCTGCAAGTAAGGAATGGTGACAGCTACCAGATGTTAAAAAGAGGAAAAAAGTAAATTCTACCCTGGAGCCTCGAGAGGGATTGTGGCCCTGCCAACACCTTGATTTTAAGCTTCTGATTTCCAGGACTGTGACAGAATGAATTTATGTTGCTTATGTTATCATGTTTGTAGTAATTTGTTATGGTAGCCTCAGGAAACTCATATAGATCCTCTCTCCAAAGAGAACATATTTCTTTCTATATGATATTGTTGCCTTAAGTTTGATTAGAATAGGAGTTTGGAAGAAGGAGAGATGCTTTCTTTAGAGATATTGGGCATATTTACTAGAGGAAGAAGGATTTGGGAATTCTCCTAAAAGTGAAGAGGATTCTGATTTAGAAAGAACTGATGGCAGTGGCCCAGGAGGGTGGTGGCGGGTGAGGGATGGTGGAGGTAGATGCCTCTGGGATGGAGGTGGAGGTGGGGCATGCCTCCAGACAGAAGGAAGCTTGCGCTCAAAGGCTTACAGTCTGTAAAGTGAGAAACTTATACAGAGGGAGGGGTTCAATTAATTGGGAGATGGGAGAGACACATAATCCTGGAACTGGAAAGAGCTTTGTGTGGCCAGCTAGAACATGGACTTCATTCTATAATCTACAAGCAATTGGGAATTCATTTTTAAGCTGGAGGATGCCCAGGGTCAGAACTGTGTTTAAGAAGATCTTTTCAACATGGCAAGATTCAGAAGGAAAAAGTACTGGAATGTGGAAAGACTGGTTAGGAGGAGATAGTGTTAGTCCAGGAACAAGGGTGTTTTGGGCTGAACTCTGTATCTCCCAAATTCATTTGTTGAGGCTTGGAACCCCAGGGCCTCAGAATGTGACTATTTGGATATGAGACCTTTAAAAAAGGTAATTAAAGTAAAATGAGGTCATATGGGTGGGCCCTAATCCAAGAAGAGACTAGAACACTGATAACACACAGACTGAGGGGTGACCATGTGAAGAAGGTGGCCATCTGCAGCCCTAGAAGAGAGGCCTCACCAAACCAAATCTGCTGACACCTTGGTCTTGGACTTCTAGCCATAGTTTCTCCAGACCTGTGAGAAAATACATTTCTTTTGTTCTATCACCTAGGCTGTGGTATTTTGTTATGGTAGCACTAGCAAACTCATACAAGCCATTTACACTAGGGTAGCTTTGTGACAACACACGCTGTTCTACCTGGAGATTTTTGATATGTGCTGCTATTTGCTCTTCTAGATATAGTTGTGGCTCACCTCAGTATAAAGATACACAGCTTAATTTCATGACCTCCCCAAAGGAGTTGTACCATTGCCATGAAAGCATGGTGCATCCTAAGGCACAAGAACAATACCAGTTTTATAGTTGCTATAATACCGCTTCTTTCCAGGATATTAAACAGGATCTCTTCTGGTTCATAAGCTCCATGCATTTTGCTCCTGCATTCTTGATCATAAATAATGACATAGGACAAATGCTACCTTCAGGTCTTTGTTGATTGAGTAATGAAATATGCCCATTGCCTGAGCTTCTGGGCATCCAGACACAGTCATCCATCTTGATCCTCCTCTTCCTAACCTGTCCAAAATTTACCCATCAGTCAGGTTAATGCCTGATTAAGCATGTGGACTTGTGCTGAAGGTGAACAGCAGTTGGGAAGTAAATGAAACAGATATGGACCAATCTTGTAGTTACTACTGCAGGTTTCTAATTGAGAAGAAAATATTTCTGGGACATCAGGATGGAGTGTTATAAAGTGACTCAACAAAATACAGCAGGAGCCCTAATGGATGCCTCCTTAGGGTGCCTGGGGTGGTAAGTTTGATGTTCTTAGCCCTCTATAGTGGGGAATTTACAACTTACGGAAAACAAGGAGATAAGAAAATGCAGAGTAGTCTTAACATTTTTCCCATTTACACATTTTTTTTTTTTTCAAGCCTCAAGGGAGACTGAGCTATGCTGCCTAACCCTGCGCTGCATGTTATGGTCAGCCATAAAGCTGACTGAATCTGCTGAGCATCCAGCACCACCCTATTTGTTCTGGGGGAGAAGGAAAAAATCTAGGCTCTTATGGAGCTGATGGTTAATCTGGGAGGCAGGCCACATACTTAATACCTTATCAATTATTGTAAGTTAGTGTGGAACAAACTGAGCTAAAGTTGGCTAATTTGCTATGGGGTATTAGATGGCACTGATTATTTTATAATATTACTCCAGAAAGAACCAAGTGAGATGGGAGCCATCCCTGTGCCAAAGCACTCTTTGGTCAGTTAAGCACACCAGAATTACTTAAGTGAAATAGCCAGGTAATAAGAAACAGTGCCCAAATGAGTGGTGGTGCTCTGTATGTGCTTGAGAATTAGGAATTTCAGAAAATTAAGAGGACTATATAAGCCAGCTTAGTTGCAGGAGGCTTCAAGGAAAGTAGTGTTTGGGATACTCACGAATTCACTTATTATTCATCCACTTTCCATCCACACAGCAAATATAATAACTTGTACACAATGTTTCGGGTTCTGACAAAACATTGAAGACAGACATGGTTTGTATCCTTATGGAGCTTACAGTCTAATGTGAGATAAAAGTCCATAATTGCATGATATTGATTATAAATGGTGATGAGTGCTTTGAAAGGAAATTATTAGGGGGAGTCGTCTGGAGGAGTGGGTAGAGTGATGCTGAATCAAACACCCAAAGGATGAGTAAGAGAATTAGGCAGTGGAGGTGGGAAGTACTCTAGGTAGAGGACATAATATGTGCAGAGACTTGAGGTGGAGAAGGCACTGCCCAGCTGCAGAAAAGCAAGAAAGCCAGTGTATCTGGAGCATAGTTACCAGGGAGAGTGGCATCTAGTGGGATGAAAAGATAATACTCGTTGCTGATGTTTTGGGGATCATGAACATCTTTAAAGATCTGTTGAAAGCTATGCATCCTCTCTCCAGAAACATGCACCTACGTTTCCAGTTCAGGAAGTTCACAGATTTCCAGAAGCCTCTTTGTGAATTTCAGAGTAAGAAATCCTACCTTAGGGACAGATATGATTGGAACCGGCTCTCAGGAGGAGAAAGGGCTTTCGCAGTGAGAGAGAGAGAGAGAGGTTGAGAATGAGCAGTGTTTGCAGGACTGTGGGAGGCAGGAGGTTTCCATGAGGCAGGGTTATCAGTCTTCCTCCAGTTCCATCGCGTGCTCTCAATTCACAGAAGTCAAGTGAGTAATAGGGGACGGGATAGTGCTATGCTTGTATGCATCTTGAATTTGCTTGCAATGCTAATAGTGGCATTTGGCCTTTAGATAATGACTTCTCTCCTCCTCTTGGCAGCTCTCCTCCCAGTGTGGTTCCCATCCCCACCAGTGAGTCTGTACAGTGTCTGAGGCTATGGCAGAGAAGTAGACTCCATGGCATTGACTTTCTGACTCAACGGGCTTCAAAAACATCCACACAAAGCTGTTGAATACAAACCATCTCCTAATGCATTTTTAAATAGTATTTGGCCAGTTAAGTTAATCAATTTGTAAAATATGTGAAAGGAAAGGCCTATTAAAATAGAAGCCATGTTTGGTGACGTAAACCTTTCCATAAACTATAAACCAGATACTTCCTCCAAATGGAAAATGTGGGCAGGCAGGTAAACAGATCCCCTGCGGAGCCTATTTTCTATATTAATTATCTTGCTGTGCCTTAAATGGTTTTTGTTTGGGTGTTAAAATGTTTGTGAAGATGAGATTATTTAAATGGCAAAAATCAATTTTCCTGAACCTGGGCAGTCTTTTGCAGTCAACTGTAAAAAAGCCAAAGGAGTAGAGAGAAAGGGGAGTTTTATACATCTCATTTGTTCTTTTTAAATGTGAAAACAAAATGAATTGTTAATGCAAAGAAAATCAGGGTGTGCATGAGAGGAAAGGAGTAGGTATCCGACACGGTTGCCTGTCTTAGGCAGATGCTGGTCTGGGCGGTGGGGTCATCCAGTTGTGGTGGCCGTGGCCCAAAGCCTCATCATGAACTCTACTCTCTGAGATGGGAAGCTGCTTAGTTCAGGTGTCAGGAGGGTGCAGGCAGAAAATGAGAGAGAAAAGGGTGCAGTATCACTGCTCAGAGAAGGAGCTGTAACATGTCCCGAAAAGAGGGAATGCCATCTGTCAAGCTGCAAATGCCTTCCCCTTCCCCAGGGTGAAGGCGTAGCTTGAACAGAGTTTGATTTTTGTTCAGCAGATGAGTACGACCCTCGTCTGCCAAAGGCCTGTGCTCAGCTCTGAGCTGGATCTGTCCACAAAGAGCTTCCCTGTGGGTGGGGGAGAGAAGCCTTGTGCATCGTATAATGGAGGCAGAGCAGGCTGTGCTATGGAGGGACCATGATCAAGATGCCCACAGTATAGTAAACTCGCAGTACAAGTTTGGTGAGTGTTATTAGTCAACTAGAATTGCCATAACCAGATGCCACATACTATTTTTTTTAAAGATTTTATTTATTTATTTGAGAGAGAGAATGAGATAGAGATAGATAGAGAGAGAGAGAGCACAAGAGGGAAGAGGGTCAGAGGGAGAAGCAGACTCCCCGCCGAGCAGGGACCCTGATGCGGGACTCGATCCCGGGACTCCAGGATCATGACCTGAGCCGAAGGCAGTCACTTAACCAACTGAGCCACCCAGACACCCAAGATGCCACATACTAGATGGCTTAGACAACACAATTTATTTTCTCCATAGTTATGGAGGCTACAAGTCCAAGATCAAAGTGCCAGCAGGTTTGGTTTCTCTGGAAGCCTCTCTCCTTGGCTTGCCAATAGACCCTCTCTTGCTATGGCCCTTTCTCCGTGTGCATACACCTCTGGTGTCTCCTCTTCTTACGAGGACACCAGTCCTATTGGATTAGGGTCCTGTCCTCATGACTCATTACTTGATGAGTCTTTTTAGTCTTTTCTTTAGGAATCCCTTCATCTCTTCATCTCCTCTTTCTCTTACTTCTCTCTGCCTCTTCATCCAATTTAGTAATAACCATTTGAATATTAAAATGATAAATGAAATTTCTGTTGATGTGAAATTCTCATGTGAAAATATCATTCAAATTTACCTAGTTCAAACTAATAGCTAATCCTATACTTCATGACCTTATTTACCTCCTTAAAGACCCTATATCCAAATATAGTCACATTGAGAGTTAAGGCCTCTACATATGAATTTGAAGAGGTGGCATGGGACACAATTCAGTCTATGACAGTGAGCAAATAGATGACTGATTGAATGAAAGAGGGAATAAAAAATATGTCTGGAGTGCTATGCAAATTTTGAGAAGAAAAGATTAATTTTGACTTGAAGAATTAGAGATATTTTTTAGATTTGTAATTTGAGCTAGGTCCTGAATAATGGTGGGGATGTTGATAGGACAGTATGATAGTAGGGAAGGGAAACTCTGTCGTGCAGAGGACACTGAGGGCTTTTACAAAAGTCCAAACTTTTAAGAAAATCATCCCTTGTAACTCTCACTTTAATGTTCTCCATACAGGAGAAAGATTACAAATTGAATATAAAACCTCATCATATATTGAAATTGCTGAAATACATAGTTTTAATTTTATATTATGGTAAATTATAAAGCAAAGGGGGAATAGGAAAATTTAAAAGATGGTAAAATACACATATAGGTGCACAGAGAAGAGAGAAGAAGAAAGTGTGGTTAGGAAGAAAACAGGATGCCTGGCTGGCTTAGTCAGTAGAGCATGTGACTCTTGATCTTGGGGTTGTAAGTTTGAGCCCCAAGTCGGATATAGAGATTACTTAAAAATAAAAAAATCTTAAAGAAAATAGAAAGTTTCTTTAGGAAAAAAAAGGGAGAATGGATCCTTCCATCCCCTCGGATTCTGTCATCTAGAATCATGAAGGGAGGCAAGCATTAAGCTCATTTCTTAATCATTCATTCCTCATGAGAATTTGAAAACACATCCAATTTATCTCTAGGAAAAACAGTGTTGTGAAGTAAGTTTGAATGATATTTTCAAATCATAAGGATTTATCACTTTTTTTTTTTAATCGAAACGAGGTAAAAACCAGCCCCCAAACAAACCCTTAAAGGCAGTTTTGAAGGAAAGGTTATCTTCCCCCAGAGGCTGTATAGAAGCAGGGAGGGTTTTTCCTGACTTTGTTTTGGATATGGTGGGAGGCTTAGGGGCTGATTGAATATTTTTAAGCTTCAAGTAATACTTGGTCCCACTTGGTGAGCCGTCTTTTCTGTCTCGGCAGTCCCCCTGCCCTTTGCTTAGCTACAGGCCTCTCAGATCATGGCTATGTTGATCATAGTCACCAAATCCAAGAATGTTCCTTAAAACAGTACAGATAACAGCTGGCTGATTCACCCACTCAAGGGAAAGTTAGAAGATTGGAGTCTAGGTAGAAGAAGCATTAAAAGCAAGCACTTGCTGGAGAAATTTCCCAACTGATTTAAAAAGACATTTGTTGAAACAATAGATTTTTAGGTAGATTGAGAATGCTTCTCTATTTCTCTCCATTTTCCTATAATACAGATGTCAGCTTTTTCCCAAAGGGGCTATTTCCATTAGTGTTGCATTTTATTGAGATCACTGCTTCTCACCAGTGGGTTAGAGCCATTAGTGCTCTGATTTTAGCCATCATGACCTCTCATTACCCAAGCTGTTTTGCCTCATGATCACATAAAGCACATAATAATAGAACCACTGGCATTTTAGATTTCATTACAATTCATATTTTGTTTAGCACTTCCCCCCGCCCCCCCGTACACTTTAATTTCTGTGCATGGCTGAATTGCCTCATTTCCACAGAAATGAAGTTAGACCCAAAGGCTGCAGGCGTTTTGGTTCTGGAGGTGATGATTCATTTCTGAGCTTCTGTGTCTTTCTACCCCCAGTGGGACAAGCACATGGTATACAGAGTGCTTTATCTTTTTCAGACTGTGTTGTTTTCATTGTTGTTCCTAAAAGTAAATATGGAAATAAATCTTTGCTCAATTATTTTTAAGGCCAAGGGCCATTAGAAGTCATAGAGCTTGGGGCGCCTGGGTGGCTCAGTCGGTTTAGCATCTGCCTTAGGCTCAGGTTATGATCCCAGGGTCCTGGGATCAAGTCCCGCGTTGGGCTCCCTGCTCAGTGGGGAGTCTGCCTCCCCCCCATCCCCCCGCTCATGCTCTCTCCCCCGCCTCAAATAAATAAATAAAACCTTTAGGAAAAAAAAGTCATAGAGCAAGAGCATCTAAGTGCATTCTGGGTGGCCATGATAACCAAAGACTCATTTTTTTTAATGGATATCTGCTATTTTTGGTTGAGTACATACATGTACACATATGTACATAATTTCAACCTTTTTTTTTTTTTTTTTACACTGAATTGACTATTGACTATTTCTTAATGGGTCACTAAATTGATCAGTGCCTGCTTGCTGAATGAAATGACCATTCCCCATCCCACACCCTGACTTTGTTTGATCTATCGGTGGAATACTGGCTTGGGTGTATGGACAAAACTTTAGCTGCATGTTAAAAATACCTTTGCCTTTCTTACTGTTTTCGTGGTTGTATAAAGAGTATCAATAAAATCTGAACATAATCCTTCTGAGTGAAGTAAAGTCGTGACCTCATATGCTGCCTCTATAGGAAATTTTTTTTTTTTCATTTAAGTAGTGTGAGAATGGTAGAGCTTCCTCCTGCTACCACCTTTGGGGTCACACCACAGGTGAAGGCTCTGACATTCCTTTTAGCATGTGTTCGTAAGGACTGCTAATCCCCAGAAACACCTTAAGAGTGAACCTAGGCTGCCTCTATTTTAGCACCAAGGTCAGATCTTTGTCTTTCCTATTTCATGCTACTGTTTCGCCACCAGAACACCTGGATTTGAGGCCTTTTCCTTGCATTGTCTTTAGTTTTGTCCAGCACTTTAGATTTGACTCATTTCCTCTTAGCCCTTCAATTGAGTTTCCTGCTCAATCCTTTTCATCTTGTTGAACTTCCTTAACTTTTGGCCAATTGGGACTTCAAATATCTTCTCTAATCCAAAACAATGCCTAGATCTTTGAACTTATTCCACCACAAATATGAATTCAGTTAAATGTGAGTTCAAGACACTGAGAGGAAGGGTTTGGTAAATTTCTGGAAGATGAAAAGTAGGTGAGAAAGATTGCTGGGTAAGTGAGCAGAGGGAGCCAGAGTTAAGAGCACCCACAGGGAAAGTATCAGAGGCAAGAATCACTTTTTAAGGGAGGGCTTCCCCAAAGGGGTGATGGGGGGTATAAGGAGCTGAAGCAGGGTGAGGGATGAAAATCAAGGAGATTGCTTGGAAATCTGTCTCTTAAATGGCTACACAAGTGAGTCTTCTCACTGTAGTTTCTTGATTTGCCTCTTGGCAAGCATAAGCATTTCCCTCTAATGAGAGAGAGAAGGCTAAATGAGAAGCAGAGGGCCTCAAAGAAGTCCTTCTTTTTTAATTATGTAATTTACTTTTGTCACTTTGAGAGTTTTCCAACCTGCCCACCCCTGCTCCACATGTGCAACACAATGAAAGCCTGCTAGTAAAAAGACCCCACCAACGTGCAGAGCTTTCCATCAGGGTGGAGTCAGAGAGGGGCTCCGAGATTAGTGACAGGATATGTCTTTTTTTTTTTTTTTTTTTTTTTAGTTTCAGAGGTAGAATTTAGTTTCATCATTTGCATATAACACTCAATACTCATTACGTCAAGTGCCCTCCTTAATGTCCATCACTCAGTTACCCCATCTCCCCATGAGCTCCTCTCCAGCAACTCCCAGTTTGTTTCCTATAGTTAAGAGTCTTATGGTTTGTCTCCCTTGTCTTCCTCTCTGTTTTTGTCTTATTTTATATTTCCTTCCCTTCCCCTATGTTCATCTATTTTGTTTCTTAAATTCCACATATAAGTGAAATCATATGGTATTTGTCTTTCTTTGACTGACTTTGTTTAGCATAATACACTCTAGTTCCATCTACATTGTTGCTTTAACACCCCTCTCACAGCAATGGACAGATCATCTAAGCAGAAGATCAACAAGGAAATAAGGGCTTTGAATGACACACTGGCCAGATGGACTTAACCGATATATTCAAAGCATTTCATCCTAAAGCAACAGAACACACATTCTTCTCAAGTGCACATGGAACATTCTTCAGAATAGATCACATACTGGGTCACAAATCGGGTCTCAGCTGGTATAAAAAGACTGAGATTATACCACGCATATTTTCAGACCACAATGCTTTAAACTTGAACTCAATCACAAGAAAAAATTTGGAAGGACCACAAATACATGGAGGTTAAAGAACATCCTACTAAAAAGAATGAATGGGTTAACCAGGAAATTAAAGAAGAGTTAGAAAAATATATGGAAACAAATGAAAATGAAAACATGACAGTTCAGAACCTTTGGAATGCAGCAAAGGCAGTCCTAAGAGGGCAGTATATAGCACTATAGGCCTTTCTCAAGAAGCAAGAAAAGTGTCAAATATACAACCTAACCTTACACCTAAAGGTGCTGGAAAAAGAACAGCAAGTAGAGCCTAAAGCCCGTGGGAGAAAAGAAATAATAAAGATTAGAGCAGAAATCAATGATCTAGAAATTAACAACAACAGAACAGATCAACAAAACTAGGAATTCTTTGAAAGGAATTCTTTGAAAGAATTACTAAGATCAATAAACCCTTAACAAGACTTATCAAAAAGAGAAAGGATCCACATAAATAAAATCATGAATGAAAGAGGAGAGATCACAACCAACACCAAAGGATAAAGTAATTTTGAAAGAGATGCTGCATCTGAAAATGTGGAAATGGGTGGCAAGAATGAAGGGATAGTTCAGCACATTAGAGACCATAGTAGCAAAAGACAGGGACATAGGATCAAATGTTCAGAGCTCAGAAAAGCTTTCAGTTAAATGGGAGCAGAAGGCTTAAAACCCACTACTGCTTTTAAACTATGGAACTTTGGTATAAAAGATCAAAATATAGTAAATTTATACGTTTAACATATAAATATTTACTATAAATTTAAATAAAATAAATAAAATTAGGGGCAGAGGCTTACCTGTTCAGCCTCTCCTTCCCTACCATTAGTCCCTGACATGGATTCTGTAGCATTCCCATCAACACTGGGTTTCCCAAAAGTACCATTTGAGATCTACTGGACCAGACTATAAAGCACTGATGAGGAGTGGAAGAATGTTTGAAGGATGAGTTGGGGAATTTACTCAGAAGTCTTTGAATGCCCATCTAAAAAGTTTGCAGTTTTATTCTGGAGACATTGGACCACCTTGGACATTTAAAAATATAAGAATTTGGAAATAAGAGCCATACGTATATTATTATATGTATATATATTTATGCTTGAGTAAGGTTGATTTTTCAGTGCAGTGTGGGACACATCAGAATGGCAACCCTGGACGTGAGCAGTCCAGGCTGGGGACTAGTAAGATTCCAGGGGGACCTGAGCCAAAATGGCCGAAGAGGGAAAGTGAAATGTAGGGTAGTGTGAGAGGTGGAAGTGACAGGACTTCGACAGAATGTGTGGGGGTGGGGTGGGGGCAGGAGCCGAAATCAGAGAGGCCCTCAAGTTTCTGAATTCATGACCAGTGGTCTCAACGACTATTAGTAGAGATAAGAAATGCAGTCCTAAGGAGAAATCGTAGGTCTGAGAAAGGGAATGCTTCACTTAGGGAATTTAAGGTGCAGATTTCAGAATCCCAATTACTTAGTAATCATAAGGGAGGTTAAAAACACTGTTGAGCTGAGATTTGAAAGAGGAAGTTAACAACAACAACAACAACAACAACAACAACAAAAGGCGGGGAGGAAGAGGGGGAGCTTTCTTGCATCAAGAAAGGAACATCCTCTAGTTCAGTAAGACGGCCTGGTGAGGAAAGACCTCTTTTATAAACTTTCTTCACAATTCCAATTCCAACCCATCAGGTTCTGAGACCTTCCAAAGAAGCCCACCCTGCGGGACACTTAGCCTCAGAGATCTGCTCGGGATTGTGGTTGTGTGGGTGGTGAAGAGAGCTGCCTCAGCAGGACTTGCTTTCAAAGTACAGGGAGGGGTTAGTGCTAAATGGATGGGGGTGGGGGCTGCTTCTCTCTGGATTGAGAGCCCAGGGTATAACCCAAGGGCATACTACTTTCCTAATACCCCACAGACCCTGCTGTCAGAAATGGTGCTATGAATTGCACGGCCTGTCAACTTTCTGAAACCTGCCTTGAAACACTATATACCTGGATAAGGGCTAAAATAAAGGAGACAATACTAAGGTTGGCAAGGATGTGGAGTAACCGGAACTTCATAATCTGCTGGTGGGGATGTGGATTGGAACTGCTCCTACAGAAATGCTTAGCATATGCCCTAAAGTTGAACATCAGCTTACCCTTTGACCCAACAAATCCACTTCTATACTCAACAAAACTGAATACACATACTCACAAAAGCACACAAAGCATGGTGTTCCATTCATATGAAGTTCAAAACCAGATAAAACTAATCAATAGCATTGGAAGTCAGGATAATGGTTACCTTTAGTGGCAGGGTCAGAGGGCCATCAGTGACAGGAAGGGAGCATGAGGAGTCTTCTAGGGAGCTGGTAATGTTTCTTGACCTGGTCCTTGGGTAGATGGTTAGTGGTTACTGATACTGTGTTACATGGCTGTGTTGAGTTTGTGAGATTCATTAAGTTATACACTACTTCTATATTCTATTTATGTTATACTTCAACAAAATCTATAAAACCAATAAAGTAGAACTCCTGCTGTTTTGATCATTTTACTCTCCTCCAGATAGTTCTCCACAGCTTTCAAGTTAAAGTTCAAATTCCTTAGATTCCAATATGAGTTTTTACAATCTGTCCCCATATATTTTTCCAGACCCATCTCCTACCCATCCCTGCTAAGTTCCAGCTAAACTGAAGTTTTTTAACCATGACTTTAGTCTTCCAGGTACTTGTATATCTTCAAGACTTTGCTTGTATTGTCCCCTTTGTTTGGAATATGCATCTACATTCATTAACTTGATGGTGCAGCTCAAATGAAATACTACTTCCTTCAAGAAACCTTCCCTGACTTACCCAAACAGATGTGTGTGCTTTCTCTATGTCCTTATTGCTATTAAAACACACCTTGCCTAGTTCAGAGTAAATACTCCTACGTATTTGCTAAATTATGATTTCTTTGTGAGCAAGGTGACCTGAAAAATGGGATTTATATTTCAAAGAATCTTGTGATGTGGATAGATACAGAGACTGTCAGTAGGAATCATGGGCTTTACTCTTTGTCCTTGTTTACTTAGTGCTGTTGCCCCACCCCTAGCAAAGAAAGAACATCTTTTTGGGCTTCAAAGCTTTTTGTGTGGCTACATTATTTTCCAGGGCTATCTCTTGATGGTTCCCGTAGCAGCTGCAAACTAAAGATAACTTTATTTTGCTCTTATCTTTTGGGGGATGGGGAGAAATAACAAAGATACATGTATTTGTTTATTTCAAGTGAAAAATAATATTTTAATCTACAAAGGGTGAGCAAGAATAAAATAGGGTCAAATTCTGCCATATTCTTAGGACTCTATGCTTCTTGGGCCACATTTCATTCTTATAGTTGCATCTCCAGAAAAGTTTCTAGGTGTTAAGATTTCATTTCTGTAGGATTTAGGCCTTTGCATATTAACTTATCAAAAAGTTATCACTGTATGACTCAAAAATAATCTTCTAATGTTCCAGCCAGTTACTGCATTAGGAATAAATATATATTAGGAGATTAATATTGATTTGTGGGAATTTACCCTTATATCAAAATGCACTAATACATGTATGGAGAGAAAGGGAAAAAATAGACTACCTGAAAATTTGTTTATGAGCCCCCAGAGCTATAATAGAGAATCAGAAATTTGTGAATAAAAACTCACACTAATTTAACTGGACAACCTTTAGGTTTTTTTTTTTTTTTCTTTTTGCTTTATACACACCTATTCAAAGCTCACAGTTTCTCCAGCCTCTGCAATTATAGCTGCCTAATTCTGCGTCTACCCTGGAGATATGAATGAGCTAAAAAGAGACTTTCTAATCAATTCTTATAATTATGTAGTCAGATGGAAAATACTGATAACTAAGTCTTATTCTTAGTTATGAGCTTTGCGTATTTGGAAGTAGATGGGTGGGCCGCGACAGAGTATAGCATATGCCTAGATCTGGAATATATAAGTGACCTTCCTAAGCAGACATCTTAATGAGCCTTAGTTTTCACAGGCAGTCTTAAAATATGAAAAGAGAAAAATACTGCATTAGGGTTTGTATAGCACTTTTTGCATAGTTTATTTTAAGATGCCATCGGCTCATCCCCATGCAGTTGAGACCCTTGTGTAACCTGACCTAGTGTGGTGAAATCTCCTCCCTAAGCAGCAGCACAGGGATAAGGAATAGCCCCCAGGTGGTTGGCGTCAGAGCCTGACTCAAACCAGGTCATTGACTGTTGGCTTATGCTGCTCCTCTTGACCCACTCCCACTCTTTCTACTCTTTCCATGGGCTCCCGCTGTTTTAGAAAACTAAAAGGTGTTAGATACAGCAAATACCCTCTGAATGTGGATTACTGTAAAGACGTTGGATGCGGGCGCCTGGGTGGCTCAGATGGTTAGGCGTCTGCCTTCGGCTCAGGTCATGATCTCAGGGTCCTGGGATCGAGTCCCGCATCGGGCTCCCCTGCTCCTTGGGAGCTTGCTTCTCCCTCTGCCTCTCTCTCTCTCTCTCATGAATAAGTAAATAAAATCTTTAAAAAAAAAAAAAAAGACGTTGGATGCTTCAGTCTCCCATGTACCAGGAAAAAGTCCATCATCCCCTTCTCCAGCCCTTGGTAGAACCTGGCTGCTGGGATGATGGCACACAGATACACTCCCCTAGTGTCTTTAAGACCCTGAGCACACTCCCAGAACTAACAGCACTAACTGATAAAACCAGGCAGCATTTTACTCCAGTAGTTCGTGAGAGGTAACCCTCCCACCTAACCCCTCCCCCTGTAATTGTTGTTCACCTATTGTAAGGGGAGTAACTTGAGGAAATAAAAAAATAATAATAATAAAAAAGCACAGGACTCTGAAGCCCCAGAGCCCTGGGTTCTAGTCCTACCTCCACCATTTTGTACTTGCCTCTTAGAATCTTAGGCATTCCTTGAATGTACATCCCTCATGGGTTATTTGGGGATTTAACGACACATGAAAAATTGCTTGGCACATATAAAAACTCAAAACCAGTTTGAGCCAAAAAGTTGTGTCAATTAAGGCTTAGTAACTAATGAAGCATTGAGCACTACATCAAAAACTAATGATGTACTATACAGTGGCTAACTGAACATAATATAAAAAAAAAAGAATTTCAGGTTCCATGCAGATTAAAGGCACTCACGTTTTCAGTGATTCAGAATGTGCTGGGCAACTAACTCAGTCTTCCATCTTCATCTCATTTATCCTTGTCACAATGCCTTATGATTCCACTTGGACATTTTTGTCAAATGTATCTAGTTATATGCCAGGTCTTTTCCCACCTCAAAAAGTCTGCTTTTTATTCACTTTTCAACCTATGATCACAGTTAAAAAAATATGTATATATGTATATACACACACATAGGAAAAGGTTTATGCGCTCTGGGAAGGTAGGGCCTGAGCCTATTTTGCTCTTGTTTTTACTAAGCATAGTGGTAAAGGAATGGATGAAGGGCTGGGTTGGAGAGTGATGCTAATTCGTACAGTTTCATTAGCTGAAGAAAACAAAAGTCATGAAGTCACCACATGCTGTCAGTGAGCCCGGGGAATCATCCTTACATTTAAAGGTCAGGGCATCCATTTTGGACTGTCAGAGTTCCAAGTTCATGTTTTGGGTCTGCTGCTGACTCACACTATGACTCTGGACAATTAGAATTAGCTTTGAAATTGGGGGGGTGGTGATATTTGTCATGGGAGGATGAACTAATTAATTTGTATGACATACTATTTCATAGAAGTAAGGGGGTAATGAGTATAATCATTAAAGCAAATTAGCTAATATTTCAAAAGTGAAAGCAAAACTACTGCATGGATGAAATTTGATATTCAGGATCCTTGGGATAAAGAGCAGCATGAGGGACACAACAACCACCAGCTCATTACTTTACTGAAGCCGCACAAAGCCTTGACAAGGTTGAGCTGTCTAGAAAGAGAGAATTACTAATGTACATTTAATCCAGTTAAAAGCTGCACAAAGACACACCAGCTCAGGGTGCCATATACATTCCTCCTTTTCTCTTTCTTTTCCTCTCTCATTCTTTTTCTCCATTTCTCTCTCTGGTTATTCCTAAGCATGACTTTTGTCCTGAGTTTGTGACGAGTTTCCTCAAAACATCAGAGACTTCTGAGGCACAGAATGAGTGATAAGAAAAGACTGTGGAGGTCATGTGGTTCCACACTTTAATCTCACCAATTCTAGTCTGTTAAGAGTGACTCCTGTTGTTTCCCTGCCATGGGCTTATCCATGCTACTAGCAAATGAAGTCCATCTGCCTATTCTTTGCTCATTGGTTTCAGTTTTGCCTTAGAATATTATACAGAAAAAAAACAAACAAACCTGCTTTAAGGGACCTGTCCTGTCCCTATGAAGTCTGATCTCTTCTTTTTTTTTTTTATTTAATTCAATTAGCCCACATACCGTACATCTTTAGTTTCAGATGTAGTGTTCAATGATTCATCAGTTGCATATAACACCCATGTGATGTGATGAGCACTGGGTGTTATAAGTCTGATCTCTTCCAGTGATAAAGCCCCAGACTTTTCATAATTCTACCTTCAGCATAGATTCCTGTCCCCTCACACTCTTCCCTTACTTCTCTGGACATGTTCCAATTTGCCCAGTTAGTCTGCAGTCAACAGCAATGACTCTGCACCGATAAAATTCTACATACTGAGTTAGCTCACTCCCTGCCTTTATATCCCTCCTGTCCCATTGCTGTGACCCTTAGGAGCCCTACCTGAGGATCTTGCCTTGAAGGGCCCTTGGGACAGTTCTGACCTTGATTAGTAGAATCCTAGGTACTCGAGTTTGGTAGCTCTTATGATTTAGCAGCAAGTCAACCTGACTGCGGAGTCTTTTCTGGGCTCTTGTGACCCAACTATATAGTAAGTGGATTTCCATCAAACTCGTAAAGAAGTTCTTTTCATTCATCTATCCATATTCCATTAAATGGTTATTTACAATTTATAATGTTGGGGTCTGGATATTTACAGATGGCTAAAACATAGCATCTGCCTTCAAGGAGTTCCTAGTCTAGTGGGAGAGATGTGTCCATCCTTATCATCGTATAAGGACAGAGCTTGGTAAAGCATTTTAAGAGTGCGGTAAAAATTAGCATGGAACTCCATTTAACCCCTGCCTGGGTCTTGTTCTGCTCCTCTGGACCCAAGTTCTTGTCGTTCTGGGACTCTGTCTGCTCATGGCAGGCCCTCTAGCACTGACTGCTGGCTGGGTCTACCTCCCAGCTATATCGATTAGGCAGGGGTCCTATCATTAGCCTTGACTTCCCAATGCTGCCATCTCTCATCGCATGAGGGCATCCTGCCCCTTTCTGGGAATCTGTATCCTGTTCCTCTTTGTGGCTCTACCTGGTGGCCAGGTATTTATCTATATTCTCTTTAATAGGTGTTTTCTTGATGGATATTTCCAGTCAGGTTTCAGTTGTGTAAACAGGGAGTGGCTCACATGACGTGGATTACTCTACATATTTTAATTTGCTTCCCTATTAATGATAAATTTTAGGCAAAGTATGTCTTGTCTTCAACCTTTTGATCTGCTCCACTCACATGTCATGCTAAAGGAACACATAAAACCAACTGTGAACTCTGGTTCCTGATCCCAGGCAGGCTGTCCTCCCACTTTTCTGCTCAAGTGTCCTCTCCTGCTCTTATATTTGTTCCTTCTTCCACATCCTCCTGGTTTTGTATCCTAGTCCCTAACAACACATATCAGAATTCTAGTTCCTCATGGTATAGAGATAAAAATAAAACCTGATAACAACTTCTTAGATAGGAGGCAGTGCCATGTACTGGAAGGAGCAGAATTCTTGGAATTAGAGAAACTTAAGTTAATACCAGGCTATAACACTTTGTGGCTGTGTGAGCTTGGTTAAATTTAAATAACCCAGCTGATGTGACCTAGAGATGTCTTCTGTTAAGTGGAGATAATAACTCAGCTCATGGATATAGGAGGTCGGTATGAGTCAACACATATAAAGCTCTTAGAGCTTGGCAGATCCTCAATATATACTTGTCCCTCCCTTTTCCTGCATGTCAACACAAGAAACCCATCTGTAACTTTGTGATTGCCCTTCTGACCCTAAACTGGCGGGGAACAACCACTGCGTATCTGTGTCGTAGTTCTGACTTGGCAAAAACTGCTTTTATGAGCCTTGGGAAGATTTTTATTTTGTCTTTAAAATATCATTGAAAACATATTTACCATTAGTCTAGGACAAGGTGTGGAATAAGGACACATATTCTCTCGGAAGAAGTTAAGGTGGAGAGAACATCAATGAAGACCATCTTTCTCCCTTTTTACCTGCCCTCACTCAGCTCATGATGTGTATTGTTTTCTCTGAAACCAGCCCAGTATGAGTATGCCTATGTCATTGCACCAATAACATAGTGGTAGGAAGCAACAATTGCAAGAACTGAAAAGCTTGGGTTCAAACACCAATTGTACCTCCAACTAGGTGAATGATTTGGGGCTCTAGTTTTTTTTTTTAACAATAAAATATTATTAGAATGCTTCTAATAATAATATTGAATTGAGGTTGTTCTGAAGATGACCTGAGTTAATGTATATAAAGCCCTTAGAAAGGAACATGGCTCCAGTAAACGTCTTAACAGTCTTTGCTATGATTATTCTACCCTTACCAGCATTATCATTTAGGAAAAAAATCTTTGTCGGTCTATAAGCAAATATATCTTATGTTAATCCAAATTAGTTTAATCATTAAAAATAGATATTTTTCATTTGTGTTCTTTCTGGACTTACCATTTACATTCTTTCTTAAAATTTATATTCATATTTCCCACCCATTTGTAATTTTTACACATTAATAATTTCAAAGAAATTTTTGTGTTGATGATTATATTCCATCATCTTTTCTTTATTTTTCCTTAAACGTCTATATTTTCAACCCAGGTTAAAATTTGCTTCAAGATAGAAGACAAAGTTTATTTAAAAGTCTCTAAAGCAAAATATTGAAATTGAAATTAAAATATCCTTAGTTTTTTAGGCATTTGTCCTATATTTTATAATATTTAAGGTAACATGGTGAGCTGACACAATTGGTCATCACTGTTTAAATTGTAGCTGGTGTTTTAGTCAAGCAATCAATATCTAATTATGTATTTTATTAGACAAATAATTTCAGGGGCCTTAATCCTATCTTTACATAATATGGCCAATGTGCTACTCCAACTGGTTTTACCTAACTATATTTTCATTCTTGATTTATGGGCTTCAAAATTACACAAAGCTTTTTGGCTGAAAACATGGCAGGTGAAGGGATGAATAATAAACACATGTATACTATTTTTTCCCTATGACATTTTATTTGCTGAATTTACATAAAACAATATGATTATAACCAATTTCAAAATTTAAAGTTATTTCTTCATTTAGTAAAGACTTTTCTTTGCAGTTTCCCAAACCAGCATAAGATGTAACCTTGGAACTTTTTAGAAGATACGGTATAATAATAATGATAACTAACACAGAGTTCTTACTATGTGCCAGGGATTGGTTTAAGCACATTAAACACATTGCATTTACTTAGTTCCCACAGCCAGCCTATATAGTTGGTGGTGTCATTCTCATTTTCCAGATGAGGGAACTGAAGCATAGGAAGGTGAACTTGCCTAAGAACACTCAGCTAATAAGTGGTAGAGCAGGTCTGAACCTAAGCAGGATGATTTTAGGGCACTGATTTAGCAAATGTTTTCTGTAAAGGGTCGGATAGTAAATATTTTGGGCTTTGAGGCCATATGTTCTCTGTTGTAGCTACTCTATAGTTGTAATGCAAAAGCAGCCATAGGTAATACATAAAACGAATGGCTATGTTCCAATAAACCTTTAGTCATGTACACTGAAATTTGAATTTTATATTTTCATCTTTCACAAAATATTTTCTTTTGATTTAAAAAAAACCCATGAAGAATATAATGAATGCTGGGTCGTAGGGTAGCTCTATTCTTAACATCTTGAGGCACATGCACCCCAATGTTCAGAGCAGCAATGTCCACAATAGCCCGACTATGGAAGGAGCTGAGATGCCCTTCAGCAGATGAATGGATAAAGAAGATGTGGTCCATATATACAATGGAATATTACTCAACCATCAGAAAGGTGAATACCCACCATTTGCACTGACATGGACAGAACTAGAGGGGATTATGTTAAGTGAAGTAAGTCAAACAGAGAAAGACAATTATCATATGGTTTCACTCATATGTGGAACATAAACAATAGCACAGAGGACCACAGGGGAAGGGAGGGAAATCCAAAGGGGGAGAAATCAGAGAGATTAACCATGAGAGACTATGGACCCCGGGAAACAAACTGAGGGTTTCAGAGGGGAGGAGGGGTGGGGACGGGGTAACAGGGTGATGGGTACTGAGGAGGGCACGTGTTGTGATGAGCACTGGGTGTTATACTTAACTAATGAATCATTGAACACTACATCAAAATCTAATTATGTACTATACAGTGGCTAACTGAACATAATAAAAATAAAAAAGAATAGAATGAATGTTCTTAGCATGTGGGCTGAATAAAAAGTGACAGTGGACCACAGTTGGCCCCCAGGATATGCATTGCTGGCTCCTGTTCTGTAGGGCAAGATCTCAGCCTCTATGCTTCCTCTGACTTGTATACACCAAACTGTGAGAAATCAAAGGCATGTCTCATACTATTGGTATTACCAAATAAAGGTAACTCCTTCTTATTTAGAACAAAGTAATTACTATGATCAGAGGATACTGTTTATTAGAACAATTTTCTTTGGGCTTGAAAGTTGGATCAATTGGATTCTTATACTTTTCCTGAGTGTTTGTTTCTTTCACTCTTAAAGGCGGTATAACCATCTTCGGTTTGAATCTATATAGTAAAAGTGAAGACATTTTGTAATTACTGAATTGGCTTTGCTGGAGTACAGATTCAATGGAATAAATCAGAGTGAGAAAACCCAACCTTGGGTTCTGAATTATGCTAATATATCATCTACATTTCTGAATTAACCTGATTTGTCATCAAAACAGCGTTTTGCTTTGTGTTGTGTGGATAGAACCTCATTCGCAGCATCAGCTTCTGGCTTGGTTTCTTTATTATAGAAAAGAAATTCCCATAAAATAACATTGTGGCATTGTGGCAACATCATTTTAATTGTTCTCCCTGCCAGCCTAGTTTATCTGTGTGGCAACCACCTCATCCATTACCACTTACCACCTGTCCAGAAGGTGCTCTGTGCACCCTCTCCAAGACAGTTCCAGGCAATCAAGCCAGTTATATGTCTAGACAAGTCATGTTGACCCATAATATGACTGTGGCTCCTGAGCCATTGCATAGGCACTGACCGCGCTGTCTCTTTGAAGGTCATGAGGTTCTGTTTGAGAGGGGGAGATGGCCAGGGCCCAGAGGAGCAAGACGAGAAGTCAATGTTGTTTGGGAGACAAGCTTCTCAGCCTCATAAAACTTTATACACAGTCTTCACACCAGATAATATCAGAATTCCATTGATTAGCCATAGCAGGAAGGTTGGAGAGATTATCTTGAAAAAATGAAGGACTATAAGAGCTTTTCAAACCAAAGGGCTTTACTTTATTGCATGGTGATAGGGAGGCTAGAAAACTTAGATCTTTGCAGCAACTGGCAATTGTGGCTGCAAAAGCTAGGTTCACTTGTTTTACGGCTCTTAGTACCTGTCAGGTGCTTTTCTGTCCCTGATCACTTCGGCCCTTGTAGCATAACTCAGCGAAGTGTGTGTGTGGGGGGTCCTTATCCCCTTCACAGCTGAGGGAAGCAGGGCCTAGATAGAGTTTATTGATCCATCCAAAGTGACTGGACTGTTGTTCCAAATTCCTGGTCAAATACTCCTTCTGCTGTAGTACATCATCTATGCTACCTAAGAATGGTTAAATATTGTCAAAGCTACTAGCCGTTGACATAGGAAAAAGGAACAAAATGTATATTTGTTAACATTTCAATAAAAGAAAATCAAAGGCCTTGATTTCCTATTTAGGACACAAGGATTCAAATGACCAAGTTCATATATTCCTAGGAACACAACTCTGAGCTTGTCAGTTATAATCGTGAAGTCCTCACTCCCTCTTCTGTAAGATGGGAATGATCGATCTCATTAAGTTACTGTGAGAATAGAATGGGGATAATAAATAGGAAAGTGGGAATAATAAATCTCACTAAGTTACTGTGAGAATATAACGAGACAAAGCCAGCAGAAGCATCTAGTACAGTGCCTAGCACTTAGTTGATGTTTAATAAATATGAATTCCTTCCTTTTGGAATTATTCTCCAAAGCCAGGTATCCATGGATTAAGTATCAGAGAGATTTTCAGTCATCTGTATGATCTCTAAAGAACTTTCTTCAATTTTAAAGAGCTCTTGCAAGTACCACTGTAATTTTAATCTTATCTTTTATTTTTAATACCTCTTTCTATCCCCGGTGAACTGAAATATGCAAACCAACAAAGAAAACCAGGATTATTTAGGAGCAGTGGGAGTTATTAAAAGCTGCTTTATATTTTTTTAGTGTTAAATTTTTTTTACAGTGGTAAAAAAAAAGCATAACAAAATTTACCATCTTCACATTTTTAAGTCTAGAGTCCAGTGCATTAAGTACATTCGCATTGTTGTGGAGCCATCACTACCAACCATCCTTATTTCAAAATTCCAAGCTGAAACTCTGTCCTCATTAAATAGTAACTCCCTTCCCTTTTCCCCTCAACCCCAGGATTCTATTTTGTGGCTGTGTCAGTTTGACTATTCTAAGTACCTCATGTGAATTGCTTTGTATCTTTAAATTTCTACTCTCATATGCTGTTTCTTTAAAGTACCTCTTAAACTAGGAGCTTAACTCCTATTTTTGTTGCAGTACTGTGTAAGCTATGAAGTTATTTGATGAATTTTTCCATCTCAACATTTAAAATTATCTTTATTGTATCAAACACTAATCTTTTTTTTAAAGATTTTATTTATTTATTTGAGAGAGAGAGCACATGAGAGGGGGGAGGGTCAGAGGGAGAAGCAGACTCCCTGCTGAGCAGGGAGCCCGGATGCGGGTCTCAATCCTGGGACTCCAGGATCATGACCTGAGCTGAAGGCAGTCGCTTAACCAACTGAGCCACCCAGGCGCCCATCAAACACTAATCTTATATTGTGTGTTAACTAACTGGAATTTAAATAAAAACTTTAAAAAGATACCAAAATAGTAATCTTCCAATAAAAAGTGACAGTGGAACTGAAAAGAATGTACAAAGTAATTAAAAATTTTTCAAGAGCAAACATTCCATCAATAGTAATTATTCCCAGGACAGAATGAATACCTATAGGTGCACATGTTGGGTGGATGTGTAAAAGAAAAAAAATACTGTTACATTAGTTATCCAAAATGAAATATTAGCTGGTATTTTCATGATATGGAATATCTTATATTTGGACTTATAAAACCTAGATCATAAAGTTAACATTATTGAAAAAATTATATTCCTATTTTACATTTTTTGTAAAAAAGGGTATTTGAATATGTGGATATTTTTGGTTTACATTTTACTCTAAACAAGCATCTTTACATTCCTACATGTTTATTTAGTATGCATCAAAGTTTCTAGTGGCTCCTTAATCCCTTTTAAAACTATTCTTAAAGGGGCACCTGGGTGGCTCAGTCAGTTGAGCTTCTGACTCTTGGTTTTGGCTCAGGTCCTGATCTCAGGGTCCTGGGATGAGCCTCAAGTTGGGCTTTGTGCTCAGTGCAGAGTCTTCATGTGATTCTCTCTTCTTCTCCCTCTGCCCCGCCCCCTGCTTGCACACACACATACACATACACACACACTCAAATAAATAAATAAATCTTAAAAAAATTCATAAAATCAAATTAGTAATAACTACTAAATGATGTTTTAACTGGCCAATAAATTCCATTTCAGAATTTTATCACCATGCACCTCAGATTCAACGAAACACTTGACATGGTCTCAATTATACAGCAACCCTGTGAAGAGAGATTATAACTTTCATTTTACAGTGGAGGACATGGAGATCCAGAGATAGTGGGTAACTTGCCTGAGTCATACCTAGCGTCTCTGTCAGGTCTGGGAATCCGACTCAGGTCCTCCCCCTCTAAGTCGTGGGCTTGCTATTCTCAAGGCTGCTACATTGGACAGCTGCAGGAGGCATTATTCAATCTACACAGATGTCCCCTTTCTCTTTTCCATATTATCATTTATTTATGGCACCCACCATCTTCCTTACATTTCTAGTAAGTACAGACATCCTCAACTTAAAATGATTCGACTTATGGTTTTTTGACTTTGGGATGGTGAGAAAGCATTACGCATTCAGTAGAAACCGTACTTTGAATTTTGATCTTTTCCCAGCATAGTCAGAGTAACGCATCCTTGCTCATGATTCTGCGTGGTGGTGGTGAACTGCAGCTGCCACTCAGCCTTATGATCACAAGGGTAAACAACTGATACACTGATGATCATTCTGGTTTTCACTTTCAGCCAATATTCAATAAATTACATGAGATGTTCACATTATTATAAACTAGGCTTTCTGTGAGAGGATTTTGTCCAACTCTAGGTTAACGTCCATGTTCTGAGCACATTTCAGGTAGTCTAGGCTGAGCTATGATGTTTGGTAGATTAGGTATATTAAATGCATTTTCAACTTACAGTATTTTCAACTTATGGTGGGCTTATTGGGACTAACCCATGCTAAGTTGAGAAAGATCTGTATATTGTTTTACTACATAGTACCAAACTTTCATGTCCTTGAAGTCTGAAGTACTCTTAGTCACATTGGTATCTCCCATGGGACCTCATGTGCCACTCACTAAATGCCTCCCGAAATGAGGCAGTGTGGAGGCAGAGTATGTCATGTGAGGCTACCTTCCTAGTGTCAAAATATTAGGACAAAAAAGTGAAAATTTTAGTCAATCATCCAGATACTTTTCTCATAAACCCCTATTTGGAAGCAAATAGGGCTGTAAAACACATGGCTGCATCTTTCATTTTTCTGAACAGGAAGATTCATGATATGTAGCAACATCTTGAACATCTTCACTGTTAGCAGAGTTGAGTCTTGTTGCTGTGTAGACTGTGTTGTCTTCATGATGTCTAAATAACTTTTAAAGTCATTCTTTCATAAGATTTCAGGTAGACTACACCAACTGGGAAAAATTCAGTTTTCTCATTGGTAATGGCATTGATCCCCATTTATAGGTCCCATTGAGATATAATGGCTGCCAAACTTGGATTTCTATTATTTAGTAACAAGAGACAGCTCACGAAAATAGGTTGTCAATAGTGCACCTGAAGAGCATTGTGAACTTAATTACAAATTAAATCCTGGACATTTAAGGAACTTAGGTCTAAAAACTGCTTTATATTTAGGGCTCTCTTGATTATATGAATATACTGTGTTCTTTTTAAATGTTTTATTTACTTATTTATTTGAGAGAGAGAGAAAGAGAGCACACAAGCAAGGGGGGGGGCAAAGGGAGAGGAGAGAGCGAATCCCAAGCAGACTCCATGCTGAGTGTGGAGCCCGACATGGGGCTGGATATCACAACCCTGAGATCATGACTTGAGCCGAAACTAAGAGTCATACGCTTAACAAACTGAACCACCCAGGCGCCCCTGAATATATTATTCATGTAAATATATGCATATTGAGTTATGTCTTGCAGTTGAAGTTTCAGATTCATCTTTCCTATAGTATGTAAAACAAATTAGAGGTATCAGCATAATGTGTTGCAAAGATGGCCCATCTGCCAGGTATTTCCCTTTTTTGGCATCTCAAGAATAGAGAAACATTGGAGATCAATTGGAGTCTATGTGTTGCATCTGCTATATGTTATTTGAGCCTATATATTCATTTAATTAAAATTTCCTAAAGCCTAAGATTATACTTTTTCCTTAGACTATGAAAAACATGCTAGCTCCTGAATTCACTATCACTGTAATTATATCTTTTCTGCCAATAACAATGCTTTATATTCTTTGGATTTCAGACCAGCTTTAATATGAACTTTCTCCCCAGATATTTTACAGCACCACATAACACAATTAATGAGCTAAATTTTGTAAGCAGTCTCTGGTGTGATGGAGAAAGAGAAGGTGAGAGGTATTAGCCACGAGGGAAAGAGATGCTTCTAGATGAGATCAGAAGGAAGACCAGGAGTCAATGTTATGCCTATCTCTCCAATATCTACAGATGTCAGCACCAGCTCCAATTAGTATTGACCTGGTAGAGGTACAACCTCCTAAAATCTTAAGTGGCCTTTGGAGAAGAGTAAGTTGTTAGCAATTCTCCAATCAGCAGAAGTGGAATTCTAACAGCCTGAAACTAATTGAGGCTGAGGAACTAAGCATTTCTCTGGAGTTCTTAGGCTGAAACAGGGCAGCTGGGAAGCTCCATATGTTTTGGTCCTTTGTATATAATCCTACAAGTCTGGTGCCTCCAGTGACCATCATCCCTTAAACGGCTCTGGCCATAGCATGCTGGCCACTGAAGGACTGTGGGTGAGGAGGTTTAATTTCCCTCTTGGCCTTTGAGAATCTGCAAACTCTCAAAGAGCTTTCATCATGTATATCCTCCTGGTTTCATCTACTTTTCTTCACTTCCCTCCCTTCCCCTCTTCCTCAGTCAGATTTTTATGCTTAATTTTTATTCTGTATGGTGCCCTGAAGCTCAGAGTAACCGAGAGACAGGAGGGAAGTGTGCTCAGCACGGCGATGGTCAGGTTTAGTATGGGGGGGAAAGTGAATCATTTTATTTATTATTAATTTTTAAAGATTTTATTTATTTGACAGAGAGAGAGAGAGAGGGAGAGAGCACACAAGCAGGGGGAGTGGCAGGCTGAGGGAGAGGGAGAAGCAGGCTTCCCGCTGAGCAGGGAGCCTGATGCGGGGCTCGATCCCAGGACTCTGGGATCATGACCTGAGCCGAAGGCAGACGCTTAACCGACTGAGCCACCCAGGTGCCTGCAAACCATTTTATTTCTTTGTACTTGAACCCTAACCATGCAAATGTCTAACAGTGGCTTCGGAACCCAGCTTCACTTAGGCAGAAAAACTTCCATGATAAGAGAGACAGAGTATGAACATCTGAAAAGAATAAAAATGTAGTGAAGTAATGTCCACTTGACAATCTTGGGACTGCATCAAGAAGGATAACACCTATCAACCACTTACAAAGTACTGGGTGCTATAGTATACACCTCACTGCGTTATCTCATGTAATCCTCACGCTTAACCTATGGAAGTAGGTATTGTTACCATCCTCATTTTACACACGAGGAAACATAATTAAAAAGGTGAAGTTATAGTCCCCATATTTCTATGAGTTTGGGACCTAAGTGCTTACCTACTTTGTCATAACTGGTGGTTCTAGGGTCCCTTGACTTTGGTGTTTGTGACCAGGTGCTCATCCCCAGCTACTCCTATCACTTAGCACTTTTAGTAGGGGCTTCACCCTACTTGATTTCATGTGGGACCTGATACTACTGAGATTCTAGCACACCATTGTATCTACCAGCCCTATACTATTCAGATCCAGCTTCATGGTAACCTGCTCCTTTTGGGCGAAGTGGATATGTAGGGGTTTTCCTCTCTTTTGCTCTGGGAATCACCTATCCTCCAGTGCATAGAGGCTTGGTAGAACAATTAATCAAGAAGCTCTTTTTCCTTATCCAAATGGTGGGAAAAGACCCAATGAGGCCCACCAGACCTCTCTTTCCATGGAATAGGCATGCAGAACAGAAAACACAACCCTTTGCAAGTTGTGGAGTGCCTATGAGAATGACTGATCCTCACGATGTAGACCTCAAGAGACCCTTTGTCCTTTTTAAATACCAATTCTCCAGTTGTCCCTTTAGTGCTGTGTGGTTATACCATTTTAGATTTTTTCCCTATATTATACCATTAGATTTTTTAAAAAAAGATAGCCTGAAACAATTTTTGTTGTTTCAAGGAAAATAACCACCAGTGAAATGGGTTCAGCTGTAGAAGCTCTGGAAACTCCAATCATACTAGTTGAGTTTCAACTAGGAAAGCCCAGCCATTCACATGTGCTCTTCTGCAGCATTCACCCTGAGCTTGAGCAAGGCAAGTGAGGAAAGAGAGCTTTTTTCACTAATCACTTCTCTCTGGGGAATGGGCAAACTAGAGGAGGTCAAGTATACAGGAAAGGCATTTTAGAGACCAAGAGAAATGTGAGAAAAGACAAAATCAAGAGAAAATAAAGTGTGAGAAAAATCATCAGAAATGAGAAATAGATATTTGGATGTATAGGCCTTTCAGAAAACAGCATCTCTCGTATATTCCTCCCCACTGTGTACATCCTGTTCAATTACATGACTAATGCTGTGCTGTGTGGCCCTTACCATTTAATGCAATTTGACTGACCTAATCCATCAGAAATGTCCAATCAAAAATGGGCCCGTCAGCTTGAGTAATTGAAAAGGAGCAGCTCTTTTGAAATTTCATTTTTAAACGAACTTTGAGAATGTTGATAAACTTGATTATCAACATTAAAAGATTTTTTTTTTTTAAGAAAAGGTCCTTTCCTGTCTCCATTGAAAGAGACACCCAGACCAAACATTTGGGGTATCCGATTAAGTCCCAGACAGATGAGCCGCTTCTATGCCCAGCCTCAGTGAATTTACATATCCAGGATCCCACTCTTCCAAAAAGCTCTCCTAGTTTCATATTCTGAAATTTTCATATTCAACACATCCAGCCAGCTATTTTCTTCTCTCAGCCACTCCCCTTTTGCAGAAGAGAATTACCAAGCAAAAGATGAGCATGAAGCGGTCTCCCCTAACAATTTTTCTTTCTTTTAAGTAGATGGTGTACTACCTGTAAGAGTCAACACTCCTCTCTCAGGGTCTTCCCTCACTTTGGATAAAATGCAGTTCACGCACTGATTAAACAGCAGAGTCAAGTTGTGTGTAACGATTTTGTCTGTACTTTGCCTGGCCAAGCCTGGCCCGGCGCAGCTGTGGCCCTGCACGTGTAGCTTGGCACACAGCTTTTGAATCATCCCAGGGCAAGGCAGGTGGGGCTCTGGAAGCAGAAGGAATCTGGCTTTAGTCCTGGCTGCCTGCCTGCAATGAGATGAATTTGTTGGGAGCCTTGGACACCTGGAAGCAAAATGTACCATGGTCTTCTCTTAGCCCAGTCACATGAGCTCACCCTCATGTGGTTGGCTGAACTTCTGCCTCAGTTTCTTTTATTGGACCTCTAAGTTCCTGCCACAACCACAGCCCTGTCCTTGTAGCTTCAGCCCACTTGGCTGGGACCTGGCCTTCTGCCTTGTTCTTGCTTGCTCTCCAGGGATTAATTTTTTAATTCCTAGTCACCAGATTAGGCAAAGGACTGTTCCTGTTCCAAACAGCCCTGTCTATGAGTCTTTGCACCATCTGCTGTGTGGTTTCATGGCTCTTGCATTGTCTGTGCCTCTGGAGTTGTGCCCACCTATTGAATTGGGCCTCTTGATGCTGACAGCAGAGCAATCACATTGGCCCAAGCCTTTGGATGCTGACCCTCAGGGGCAGCTCCCCCATCAGATCCAACTCTTTAGCTCTGAGCCTACTCACTGGCAGTTTCCCCCCACATTTTCCAGCAGTACAAACATTTTAATAAATCCTATATATCTTGTAGCCAGGTGCCCACCCTGAATTATGTCGGGTCTAGCACATCAGACCATGGAGGCAGAATCGCACACTTCAGAAAGTAAGGATGCTCCAGAAAAGTTGTTCAGAAGTATCTGTAGGGAGCATTCCAGATGGCAATTAGCAAGGACTCATTAAAAACAAAAAGTATGAATTATATCCTATGTGTGGGCATTTTACTCCTTAATCTAGACAACAGTCCTATAAAATTGCATTTTACCGGTGAGGAGAATGCGGCTGTCAGGAGTTACGGAGCCATTACCCCGGGTGTATTTTATGCACTGAGGATGTGAGCACAGGGCTCTCTGACTCTAGATCCCCAAATTCTACTGCACTGTTCTTCCTCCTTGTGAAGTGGCAAACTAAACTGCCGTGGCCTGTGAGTGCCTTGCTTCTTTCAGGCTTGCCCCATGTTCCAGAATCTTCCTGCCACTGGTCTCAAAATCTTTCATTCAAAAATCCATCACCTTTTAAAATGAGGAACAAACCTTAGTACTCCCATAGTTCAACCCTCTCGTTTTGCTGATGAAGATACTGAGTCTCAGACTTTCTCCAGAAAATGGGCTAATCAGTAGTAGTATCTGAAGACAGTATCCCGATAGTTTTTCCTATTGGTCCCAACATTTCCCTGCCTATTTATAAGAATTCCTTAAGAAAAGCTGTCAGATAGATTAATGTGATAATTAAAGAGAATTTCCAATTATTCCTGTTCGATAGAGACTCACAGGAACATCTGCCTTTAAGACAAGTCATTAGAAAGGCTTCCAGTTAGACAGGGAAGGTCAGACTCAGAACTTTCACTTTTTTGCCTACCTCATTTCACTAAAACAAGAGTAAAAGATTTTAAAAAGCATAAACCCATGAGGGCAAAAAAGAATAAAAGAGGAAAAGAATAAAATGAGGCTCTATAAAGTGTTTAGAAGACAGGAAGGAGATAGCTGGGAGAATGGCAAAAACCTGAGTACTTTCAGAACAGGATGCCAACAACAGGCATGGTAATTCATCCTGAAAGATGTGATAATTATTCAGGCATAGAGGCACCAGAGACCAAGGAGGGTTAAAGTGAGGCCTGGGCTGAATCCTAGAGATTTGATTGAAAGGCCCTAACAGGATAGTCAGAGGCCCAGATCCCACCCCTAATCTGTGAAGTCAGATGAATACCCCTGCCCACTTCTGCGGGACACAGTGGGCTTATACTTTGGAGAAATTTGACCAGAGATCTCCTTGTCTCAGCGAGATCAAGTGGTGGTAAGACCCAGGCTGAAAACAGGGACTTAGGTGAAAGTCTGAGTACTAAAAAGTGAAATCTCAAGCCCACTTCCCCTGATAAACTTCCAGGATATCTGTGAAAATCTTTGACCTCACTGGTTCTTTCAGGCAGAAACACGTTGTTTTCTGGGAAAACTGGACAGCTTCAGGGAAAAGGTCTGTAAGTACTGATATTTTGGGATTTCCCAAGGAAAAATCAGCTTTCCTTTGGATCTCACAGAAGTCCACCATTTGGCAAGTCCTATCTCTACACCCAGAACTTCCAATTGGCTTTTAAATGCTTCACTTTTAAATATAAACAGACAACCAAGGATAAGCAGGCATTATTGAAAGTCTCCAATGTGGAAGACAGAAAATAAGACATAAGAAAATAAAGAGGAAAAATAAAACAAACTTGCAAAAGATATATGGAAGACTAGGGGTAACTATCTCTACACATAGCTCCTACAAATCAAAGTGAAAAGATAAAGCTTTGTCCTTTGAGTTCAGCCTTGTGGAAGAGCCGAGTAAATGATATGGATTGGCAACTTATAAAACAAACATAAAAATGTCCTACAAATGTAAGCATGATCAACCTACAACAGTGATTAGAAAATGTTACTTAGGACAACAAAATGCTTGTTAAGAGATCAGTTGTTTAAAAATTTTAGACTGGAAAAATTAAAAATGGATAATGTCCAATGTTAATATGGTTGTGAGGAATTGAGCTTTCCCATATAATAGTGGGCAAAGTGCCAATTGGTATAGTATTTTGGGAGCAATTTAGTACTATTTGTATAACATTTAAAAATACTTTAAAATTATGCATATATATGGTCTCAACGAGTTCACTTCTAAACCATCAGAAATACCTGCCCAAATACACAGGATATAAATACCAGGGTGCTCAGGGATGGCTTATTTGTAAGAGGCAAATCTTGGAACCAGTCTAAATATGTATTGATAGAAGAAATCATGCAATCGAATATGCCAAATTAATTCAGCATAACATTGAGATACATATTAAAATGATAAAAAAGATACATATAATTTATGGACAAATGTCCATGATATGTTATTAAGTGAAAAAATTATGTTACAGAACTCTGTGTATTTTAGCATTTTGTCAAAAACAAAAATACCACTTAGCAGTTGATATTTAAACACACACACACACAGAATTAACTAGAGGATTATACAGATTACTGATAGTGAGATGGAGCAGTGGTCACAGGAAAGAGGGACGCTTTCCTTTTTCTCAAGTATTTGAACTTACTTTTTACAAGCATGTATTGTTTACTTTCAAAGCACTGATGATTGTTTTAAATTTGATCCACATGCACAACTATCAAAGAGTGTTGGGTGTGGGCTAGAACAGTGCCTAGCTCAAAGTAGCACCCAATAGTTAATGTCTGAACAAATGATTTCTAATAATTATCACCAACTATTTGTAAACAGTTCACAGCCCTGCTTTAAAAAACTGTTTTTAAAAAAATCCTTCATGGCATCATTATCTTTTAAAAATCACTAGCTTAACCTGAATTCCTCGTGGCTTATGGGAGCACTTTTGTTCTGAGTGGGGTCATTACACCTACCTATGTTAGCAGTATCACTAAAAGCAAGAGGTGAGTAGGAGGGCAGTGGAGAATGAAGCTTTACTGCAGAACCAGCAACAGGACAAGGGAATCATGCTTCCACACCTCCATGAAGGCTGTCCAGAGGTCTTCGAGTTTCAGATGTATGTGGTCAAGTGATGAATGGCAGCTCTGGGCAGCACTGGGTTGGGGGCCCGAGCTTAGCGTGGGGCCGGAATTACACAGTGCCTTCAGCGGTTGTCTGACACACTTACTGGCAGCAAACAACTCCAGAAGGAGCCATGCACTGCCAATGATTTTCCTTTTCAGCCCTGTCTGTCCTCCAGCACCTGGAATAGCCACACTAACAGGCGGTAATTGATGGCTTTGATTTACTGAAGAAGAATAACGTGGGCAGTTATCTAGTTCAGGGACAAGCCCTTGTGGATATGAAAACTGTGCCCTCTTGGTAACGGGGGACCGTTGTAGATCTTTAAACCATTATTTCTGCTGTAAACCAAACCCGACCAAGTATGGGCTTCTCTCTGTGTATGTATTCCTGTCCCTGTCCTAGCCTGAGAACAGCTTGAAACTCACCCGACCTGCCTCAGCAGAACGCTGCACCCATTCGCTTTCTATGGCTCTCTCATGGCTTGTGATTCTATTTGGGCTGTTACTTTGCAATTTTGACGAGTTATATTGTATTATTTTCAAACTGTGTCAAATATGCACATCTCGGTCTCCCACGTTAGCAACAACTTGCCAGAGGAAGGGCAGGAACTGTTCTGATGCTGTGTGCTAAGCAGAGTGTATTCTATCTGAAACTCTTTCACTCACCACTTCACAGGAGTGTGATTTTTTGTTGTTGTTAGTAGAGAGGATATGGTTGAGGGCATAGGCAAAGGAACTTGTGATCGCCAAATTTTTGAAAATCCTCTATATTAAAAATTCTTCTGAATTTTGCATTTTTACCTATTATCTGTATATTTATTTTAATATATAAATACTAATTAAAATTCTTTAATATAAATGAAAACAGATGCTCCAAGAAGAGGGAGCTTTCTCTCTTGTGGCTTCTAATTTTATGCCCAGAATGCACAAATCTTGAAGATTTGGAGAAGCCATCAAACAACAGTCCTAGAAGGAAGAGATGATTATGTCAATTTCAGAAGCAAACCAGCTGAACCTCGGCAGTATTAGATAATTTGACTAAATTAATGGACTAACGTGTGGCAAATCTGGGATCCAAACACAAGCAGTCATTTCCCCTGGTCCACGCTGTAGAGATTCTTCTCTATTAATTTTGTTTCTTCTCTTCCCTCTCCTTTGCCTTAGCACTAAATAAAAAGCTCATTATACTAAGTATAAAATGCTTTTCAAAAACTATATAAATAAGTTCTTTAATAACATTTTTTTTTGAAGCCATAGATGGAGCTGGGGTAAAGCAAAGCTACATCAAAAGCCCTATGCAAAATTTTAGGAAGTGCCAGTCACTGACCCTCTGCAGAGGCTGCATTCTTTTGAGCTGACATTTCTGGCAGAGTGACTGAGTAGCAAATCACCAGATCTAAGTTCTAATTCCAGTGATGCCACTAAGTAACTTCCTATGAGCAGGGGAGTCATAAACCTCTCCTATGGCCTTCTATCATTTGTATTATTGAGGGAGTGGAGGCTGGAATCAATATTTTTGAGGTCCCAGCACTGCTGTTTCCCCCTAGTGGAAGAATCAACTGACAACGGAGAGAATCCACCCCCACCAGCCTTTTTATGATATTGCATGAGCAGAATTAAGGCACAGTGTATTTTTTCAACCAATGTTTTTTTCTCCATAGTGATGCTATGGTGCCTATTTCACATTTTGTTTCCTTCTCTTGATTTGCCCTGGTGTCTAATGTTCTACCAGACGTAGGTGAACTGGACACCATGGTTAGCTGATCTTGATGAAGCCCCCAAATCCTGGCAGACCAATGTTTGTTCTTTGGCTCTAGTTTCCCTGGACTGTCGAGTGCTCTGGGCATTCTGCAAGCTTCATCCCAGCTGCAGCAAGAGGCCCAGTGGAGTGTTGATTGGTCTTGGCTCAGATGCAGCTCATAGGCTTACTTTCACAATCAGGGAGTTCCATGTAAAGAAAGAAATTCTTCCTTCATCAGCTACCAGCTACCCCCTACTGTCCAAGAACCTTTGGTTCTTCAATGATTCAGGAGGCAAAAAAGTATAATCTCCTGACCTCCCTTTTCAGCATCCTTCATTGCAGGGAAGATAATTAGGAAGGACTGGCCTTTCATTAACTTCCAGGGCCTTCAGCTCTGTTTCACATTCTTCTTTCTCCTGATTTAGTGTTTGATTTAGTACTCTTTCGGAGGGCACAATATGATCCACTGCCAGGGTTTTCTGGGGATTGATATGGGTTGTTTTTTGAGATTTATTTATTTCTCTTATAAGCAGGAGTTAACAAACCAGTTGAGGTTCATCTGTTTTTGCAAATGCAGAAAACTTCAGGAAAGCATTAAGCTATACTGTTCCATGTATTCTAGATTTGGCTACAGACTATTGAATGACAATTAATTGGAAGACATTGGAATGGCCACCTTTGGTCATACTCAGTAAATCATTCAGTTAAATTCTCTTAACCAACATTCACCTAAAATCTTTGGCATCATCCTCCATTCCTTCCCTTCTCTCTCACTAGCAATGTTCAATTATACCTGGTAAAAGTAATTTTATTCTTCTAAATATCTCTAGAATCCGTTTAATTATAAATGCATTAAATATTTGTGGAAAAGTAGTGGGCAAGATATTTGAAAATTTTACCAGAAAAGATATAATTAAAGGCAAACAAGAGTATTAAAAGGTGTTGAACATCACTAGTCTTTAGGGAAATGCAAATTAAAGCCACAATGAGTTACCATTAGACACCTATATTAGAATGGCTTAAAAAATGACAATGCCAAGTGCTTGTGAGAATGTGAAGCAATTGGAGCCCTCATATAATGCTGGTGGGAATGTAGAATGTTGCAAGCCTTTGGGAAATAGTTTTCCAGTTTCTTGTTAATTTAAGCATATGCCTACCATATGACTCAGTACTTGAAGCTTCCCTTGACAGCCTTACCTTGGTCCTAGTGCCCCAGAGATATGTTCCTCTTCTCTTTGAGAAGGTATTTACTCAGTTTTTACCCAAATGAATGAAAAATTATGTTCACACAAAAATGTGGTTGATTTGTAATCCCCCAAACCAGAAACAACCTTAATGTCTTTCACTTGAGGCATGGATAAACTTTGGTACCATGGAATACCACTCAACAATGAACAGAAATGAGCTTCCAGGACACACAACAGCACGGATGAATCTCAGACTCAAAAGGCCATATACCATATGTATATGGTTGCCAGGGGTTGGAGTTGAGAGACTGACTATAAAAGGGCAGCATGAGGACATTTAGGGTGTGATAAAACCATTCTACATCTTGATTGTGGTTGTGGTTACACTACAGTATACAGTTGTCACAATTTACAAACAAGGTGAATTTTACTATATGTAAATTACTCCTTAATTTTAAAAAAGGAAGAAAACAATTTATTGAGCACCTTCTATGTGGAAGGAATCATTATTGTTCCTGCAGTGAAAAAGACCAAGTCCTTGCTCCCTAGGATCTTATATTCTAGTTTTGTGTTTACTCTGTGCTGTGTCCACTGTCAGTACTGAAGTTCATGCTCTTTTTTTCTCTTGCCTGTTCTAATCTTCTAAATCCATCTCCATCTCCCCAGTTTTCCTCTTCTCCAATCCATTTCCTATAATGTTGCCAAAGGAATCTTTTCATGATGTAAATTTGGTTATGTTTCTTCCCTGTGGTACCAGTGTACAGTTCCATGATCTGTGGCCTCTTTCCCCCTTTAGAACACATTTTCTATGTTGGGGATTTCCTACATTATGGGTTCTCACTGCCTAGGTCGAGACTAGAAACTCACATTTCCAGCCTCCATTGCAGCTATGGTGCTGGCATGAGACTTTGGCTTTACCAATCAGAAGAATGTGTATAAGACTTTGATTTGAAAGACAGCAATGTGAAGAAGGAAGTGGTGTGTGGAATTCAGTTCTGTCTAGGGTAACAGAAATGGCATTCTTGGAAGGATTGGTGAGGTTTTGTCAAGTAATGCCCAGGGTCATTGGTGAGTCTGTGCTCAGTGGAGGTGACAGTGGTCTTTGCTAGAGCTGGCAAGACTGGACTCTGTCCCTTCCAGAGTGTCTCTGAACTACTTAATATCCTTTAATAAATTCTTTTTCCCCCCTTAAGCTAGAGCATTTACTTTTTTCATTTGTTTAGTTTGCCTCTGAATTTCAACTGATACACCTGCCTATAAACTTTTAATAACTTCTATCACCTTAGGAAAAAAAATCCATACTTTTAACCATAGCGTGTAATCCCTTCCACATCCAGCTACAATGTACCTTTCAGTCTATCCTGTCCTCAATGTGCTCTACGTTTCAGTCACTCTGAGCTTCCAAACACAGCAAGCACTGCATCCTCATTGATCTCTTCATGCCTTTGCAGATGATGTTCTCCTTGCTTTCTCTTCGCTTAACAGCCCTCTTCACATGTCTCTATTTACTCCTTACCTTTATTCATCCTTCAAAATCCATCTAAATATCACCAACTCAAACGCCTTCTGTGAAGCTTTCCTTGACAGCCTTACTCTGGTCCTAGTGCCCCTAGAGATATTTATTTCCTCTTCTCTTTGAGGACTTCTCATATTGTCTTATAATAAATTCAATAATACTTATTGAGCAAATATCATGGGCCAGGCATGAAGGTAGAATCTGAGTGATGAGTAGGAGTTAATTAGGTAAAGAATGGAGTACAATGGGTCCGCACAAACTAGCACAGCATGGTAAGCAAGCACGTGGAAATCTGAGCATCTAAATGTGGACATCAGTGACTAGGACATAGAGAACAGATGAGTGCCCTTCACGCTTCTATAAATCCTTTGAGGCAGGAGCCAAGTCTTACTCATTTCTGTGCCTTTAGTACAACTGAGCCAGACATGGAATAAACATTCAATGAAGGTTTGCTAAATTAATAAATGAATGACCAGGTCATGTGTGTCCCCAAAATGTTTGTCTGATGCTTGAATTGGAGGAAATAACTTGGGCTTAATTTCCTGTTCATCAGTTTAAAGCCATGATATAGGAACTGACTTTAATTATCGAGCAAAATTTCCTATATCATCATATTAATAATCCAGTGTTGCATTGATGTGATAGTGGTAAATTAATTTCAAACTATTCTTGGATAACCATTCAGGAGCCATCAGTTTACTCATTTTTAAAAGCCTGTTAACACAGTATTTCTGATCTTTTTCTATCTGATCATGTCATCATAGCAACCTCACAAATCAGTTCTTTGATGTGTTCTCACATTATAACTTGGGCAAAAAGAGGCAAAATGGTTTTCTTCTCATGACACTGGAAATCAGATGCATAATCAGGAGTCATTCTTTCCCAAACCTCTCATTCACAGCTATGTGTCATCTTGTGGTAAGAGAGGTATCAAATGAAGCAGGGGCTGCATATTTAAATAAATCATGTGTATGGTAGTGTAGATGCCTCAAGTAGCCCCACACCTTCAAGGTACAGAAGAGAGGCTTTGGTGAAGGTATAGCTGGAGGCACTGAGCAACTTGTAATTAAAATGCATACATTGCTGCTTTGGACAATTTTGAAAACCTGCTCCTGCCATCAGATAGCAATCGCTTTCCTTTGATTTGGTACCAAAGTTAAGCTGAATTTTAATCACTTCCTTAATGTTTAACTTCACAGAGAAACAGACTGAGTATTAGGTATCTCTTTCTGATGTTTTCAATGAACCAGAGGCACAGACTTTGCTGTCATCTTCACCCAAGGACAAATCGTAATTGGCTAGACTAGCAAATTGCTTTTTCTTATTGGAAACTGCCATTGGCACATTAGATTGAAAATAAAATCCTTACTGTATGGATGTGATGTGGTTCTTCACCATGCAGCTGTAAGTGGAAAGTTGTTTTTCTAAACGAATGTTTATAGAGATAATTCAGTTTGTGATACTGAGAGATATAAATTTGGGAGATTACCGAGGATGATTCAGCCTTCATTTTTTTCTTGAACTCCTGCAATTGCCTTTTTTTTTCCCTCCTTAAACGTAAAATGGTACATCCATCTTGTTAGGAGCATCCTCACAGGATATAAATGAGCAGTCTTCCTTAAGAAGAAAATGAGAATTGAAAGGAAGAATATGCCATCATCACAAATACTGTCCCCAGATGGCAGATGTGGGACTTCATATTGGCATCATTAATCATGGTGGGGCCCTGTGGCTGCATGCCCTACAACTCTTAACTAGACATCGTCCTATGTATCTCTGAGACTTGTTTGTGGATGTTAAAGATGGTGGGCTCTGCGTTCTACTTTACTGGAAGCTCCGGCAGTGAGTGGGGACCCCTCTACTAGCTTGAACATAAGGCACTGAAAACAGTCTCCTCATTAATAAACACATTTCTGAAGCAGAATAAAAATGTTCCTCCAGTGCAACCAGCCATTCTACACCTACCTGAAAACAATTGGCCAAACTGAATAAGCCAGTGATGGTGAAACTTGAACATCTGTTTTTTAGAGTCCAATTTGATACTCAGAACTCTTTACTGTCTTCTACATCTTCTACATCAATACCACAGATAAGCTTTATAAACAAGCATCATGGCACAGCAGAAACAGCAGAATTTGGAAGCAGACTGTGGAAATCAGGCTCTACTAAGATAGGGGCAAAATTTGTGGCTTATGGACATTTTCCATGACATCTGGTATTCACCAAAATCTTGTACTCCAGAAAAATTTAAGTTGAGTTCAATATCCAGGTGTCACTTGGGTTGACAGTTTCTCTAAGTCCTCTTATACAGTGGGTGTTGAAATCAGACTGTTGGGGTTTTGATCAGGACCTCACCATTTACTACTATGTGGTTTTGGGGAAGTTATTTGGCCTCAGTTGGTTTACCTCAAAAGTGGGGACAATAGCATTTTTGTGAGGATTAAATAATACCTGTTAAATACTTAACACAATGCCTGGGACATGGTAAGAACTCAATGACAATAACTATTTTCTAGACCTTATAACATCTCTGCAAGTAGAAGATTTGTGCCTCTAACCCCCAGTCCTATGTCTGGGTTTTGGTTTAGCTACTGTCAGTCATCCTGTTGTCATCAGGCCTAGCTGATGTTTCTGAAGTGTATTAAGAGCATTGGTTAGTAAGTAGACTCATTGCCTATTTCTATTCTTTGTACGGTATCTGAAGGCTGAAGGAACCTAAAGCACTTGGTATTCACTTAGTAGGCAGGCTGTGAGACAAAGGCTACGTGTGTGTGTGTGCATGTAGGGGCATTATACATTTGTATAAGATGTGAAATTTGATGGTCAGTAACTTGGGGTACCTTTGCAGGAAGGAACTGATTATTGTAGTAGAAGGCTAGGAGCTATTGAAAGAATCATCTAAAGTGTAAAGTTGCTAGGCTTTGAGAAGATGTGCAGAGATGATAATATCAATTCACTAAGTACAGAAAGGGTTGGAGGATGATTTGGGGAGTCTGCTCATAAACTATGTAGACATTTACTGTAGGTATAGATGAAAGTAAAGCAGTGTAATTATTGCTAATTCATCTGGTTGATGATGAGCTCCTTGAGAGAAGGAACATAGCTTATTTGTTTTGAATCCCCACTGTTGGCCTAGTGTCTGACATAGAGTAGGTGCTCACTAAAAGTTTGTTAAATGAATTAAAGAATGAATAAGTGGAGCCCTGAGAGGAAGGATTCTCTGTAATTCACATGGGGGTTGCAGGGTGGCAAGTTTTGTTCTACTTTTGTGAATTTATCATTCCATTAACACCCTAATACCCCTGAGGGATCCAGATCTAAGTAAGGTTTTTTTTTTCTTTTTTTATGTTCCTGTTTACTTGGGAAGCTGTCAACTTTGATTTTGGAGGCAGAGACAATCTTCTGATTTGGAAATACATCATAAAACAAATTTGGAAATGGAATAAGGTCTGGAGCATCATTATAGTATTCTTAGTTACATGTTATCCAGTATGGGATAGTGTTTCATCTTTGTGGTGATTAATCCACAGAGTTCAAGTTTGGGATACCTGCTGCAATTGCTGTTGCCAGACCTTTTAGTTGTTCTTTAGAGTCCTCAACTCATTTTTGTAGTAAGTAGTCTTTCCTGGCAGGGGCAAGTTTAAGATTAAATGAGTTCATGAAAGTGTCTGAATTTCGGAATGAATGGAATAGAACTTCTGTGTCAGAAGAAAAATAACCAGCAGGATGCTAATACTTTGTGAACAATAGTTTAAAGAGGTTGAAGGTCCTTTGCATATTGATAAGATGGTGCTCGGCAATAAATCAGTGATTCTTCCATACTACCTGGTCAAAGGGACAGTTAAGGAGCTATTTGTATACACAAACATCTTAAGTTGCCTGAATCTATCTCCCTAATGTTGAAACAATGGTGTTAATGGACCAATCTGAGATTGCACAGGACTTTCTGACTCCCAGAGAGTTTTCATGTCCTCCAGAAATAGGGGCACCTTAGAACTCTGTGCTGGGTCTAAGATAATAATGAGAGTCAATTCAAATGGAGTGTGCTGATACAGGTGACAGAAGTAAAATTAAGATTTACAAATGTGTGATGGTACAAAAAAATCATGGATGATGAGCTGGAAGATTTTCCATGTATTTCTCTTTCGGAGATCATATAGTTTTCTTTATCTCTTTTGGGCTTAAGTTCAAACTTAATGGCCACCTTAATTAATTGGAACTGGCCCAATAATTCAGAGATCAAGAGCAATGGGTATTTTTTTTTTTACTAATGATGATTACACTTAAAACCTATAATTTCCCACCTCTCTTCTTTCTGATAATGCAAACTCATATTCCTAAAATCCTGCTGGAGAGGTTAAGGTCTATCTGGATAAACTCATGCTTCACAATTTGGACAGTTTTCTCATTTGTAAAATGAGAAAGCTGGACAGATGAGTGGGTCTAGGAATCTATGTCTCATAAAGCTCCATTTGCAGGGATATCTGAAGAACACATGTTCACAACAAGGAAGATATGCATTGGCATGATGGGTACATTCACCTTTATAGGAGCAAGGAGTCATTGATTGATTGATTGACTTAAGAATAAGACTATCAGACTATATCTTTCATTAGACTATATGCTTTCTGTTGCCTCTGGTGCTCCTGACAGTATATTGACAATCTCCATGACGGAGTAATGCTGACACCGTCAACTTGGAACAAGTCAAAGGAAAGTACTTTGAAGTTCTCTTTCTCTCTCACCCCACCCTCAGGCCCTGCCATCATCATCTCCACTATGTGGTTTCCTGATTGACTCTTCAAGAAACCAGAGCCTTGTTGTCAAAAGATTGCGCTATTATAAATCTGTTCTTTGTTACATATACAGTGTGACTTGTTAGTTTAGGTCCACTCAATTTAAATTAGGGTCAAAATCCAAAGGTTGGAAGTTAGTAGACAGACCTATTATGATACCTTAACTCTCTAAGAGTTTGTTAAATCATAGGGCATGTGGATTAGAGATCCAGATTCAGATGTCTCCACAGAAGCACATACTTCAGTTAAAGCCTTCGCAACTGAACTAACAAAAACCCCACACTCAGATGCTCCTTTGGACTGGATGCATGCAGCTAGCTGGGAGAACAGGCCTGATAGATGAGTCTCTCCCCCCAGTCAGTGGAGACTGCAGATCTCAAAGGAGCTGCCTTGTATCCTCCTCTCAGAAAGGGGTTAGAGTGGGGAGAATAAAATCCACTGTGTGTTGATGTGAGAACTTCAGCCTAGTCTTGTCAAGAAGGTAGCCTGGAGCTACACAGAAATCTTCATGGAAAATCATCCACACTGGCTCTCCTGTGCAAATCAGGCATTCAGCTCATGACTAAGACATTTTGGATGAGGCAACAAAGGATGAAATATAGGTATTATTATCCCAAAGTATTGATTTTACTTAAAATGACAAAGTCTAAAAATTTAGTAGAAGATGGTATCCTATGAGAAGGAAATATAACCTCTGAGTATCTCTTTAGAAGATAGAAATAAAGCATGCTGTTTTCAGTTATAGACTCTTGGTTATTAATTCACAAATAGTAGATAATATATAGTCAAAATATTTTGGCAAGACTTCCTAAGTGAGGCAGTATGTATGTGTATTTTTAATGTGTTTGAACATAAACATCAGTGTACACAAGATGGAAAAAGAAAATAAAGTAGGTACCACTTTTAGCCAGGTTTTCCTTTTTCTTATTGCAAAGAAAAATAACTATATTTTATAAGATGAAACAGAATCTAATTATGGATTGTGTTTCTATAAAGTAGTGAAAAGCGATATTTGCAATGATGATGAAGATATATGTGTCAAAGTGTAGTCAAACATGACAACCATTAAATGCTTGGTTGGAGAAAGATCTTTAATTACATAGGACATTAGATACAGTTGGATTGAGAAGAATTATTGGCCAAGTCAACAAAATTATTTTTGAGGCTAGATCCATGTTGTACCAGTGAATGAAATCAAGATACACATTTTCAGCTACACTCAGATTTGAGGTTGGTTGTACACCTTCCTTACTGTCCCCCATGATCACTGGCTATGCCTCCTTGAGAGGGACATTCTCATACATAGTCACTGAGGCTTTTGGGAGTGTGAACTTTCAGAATACTTCCTGATGGTTAAAAACAAAGAAATCTCAGAGTATCTTAAATAGGAAGGCTGATGGCTTAGAAACAAGCAATATGGGAAAAGCAAGGGAAGCTAGAGTCTGGAAGGACTCCGTCTCAGGGTTTGTGGTGGTGTTTCTCTCTTGGAGAAGGGATTGGCAGGAATAGAGCTATCTTCTAGTCCTGGCTACTCTGGGCTGAGTGGGGCAAGTGTAATAATATTAGCTAAAGTATATTGTGTGCTTATCCTATGCTAAACACCATGCACATACCTCGTTTAATCTTCAAAATGATCTAGTAGGGTAAATGTTAAGATTTTGCCCAATTTACACATCAGGCATTGTTTACAGTTGCAGATTTAGGAAGTGAATTTAGGGTGACTAGCCATCTGAGTTTGCCCTCAACTTGTGGATTTCCTGTGACTGTGAACTTTCAAAACTGAAGTCAGAATAGTCCCAGGCAAATCGGGATGGGCTGATTACCCTGAAAGTGATGGTATCAGGACTCAAACTCAGAGCTTGATATATTCTCCTGTTTTTTACTGTCTTTCCAAGGCAGGGATTCAGGTACAGGACAACAAGACAATGAATCCAACTGGCAAGAACCTGGTCCAAAGAGAGGTTTTGTTTTGGGAATAAAGCTCAGCTACAATGCTAACCAGAATAGGGAGCAAGGTGAACTTAATGTTGTTTCACCTCCTAAATGAATGAAGAGTGACCCCAAAGCCTTGGAGGGGGGCTGAGTTTGTAGGTCTGGTTAAGAAATTACAGGTACAGAGAGGTTCCTGAGAGCAGGAAATCTTGCAGATGATTTCCCAGTCAGGAACATCTGACATTAAGTGGGATTAATGTCCATGATTTATTCTGGATATTACTTTTGACACTAATACTATATAACAGTAATAGATGATGATCAAAACCAATAGAGTTTTATTGGAATGTCCTTTTGCAGGACTTAGATATTCCTGGGAATGGCCTTGGTGTGTATCCCTGTTGTCTTCACCAACTCAGGGCAGCTAGCTGCCAGGTTGATGCTTACTGGACCTAGTGCGGCACTCTGGCCATCCTTAGCTGACATAGACTAGAGCCTGGACCAGAGCAGGAGAGAGATCCCAGAGTTTTTGTGTCCACTCTTTGAACTCTTTTGCCTATTTTCTTTGTTTGATGTCTTCAGAGTGTATGGTGAAGTAGAAATCGCACAAAATTTGAGCTCAGATAGTTCTGTCTTTGACTACTAACTCTGGTTCTTATTGGCTGCCTTGGGAAGCTGACTTAACTTCATTGAATTTTGGCCTTTTCAACTGTAAAATGGGCATTTAAATTAATAGAGAGTTTTTTTTAAGGATTATAAATAGTGTGTATTAAATGCCTACCACATAGTAAGCAGTCAACAAATGGAACCTACTACATGACTATAGATCCAGACCTATAGCTTTCAAAATGGAGGCTAGGAATCTTTATTTTTTTTTTAAATGAAATCTATCTCCCAGTATTGGATTTATCATTTTAGCCCAAGACTGACACCTTGTGGAATTCTCTGACAAGGAGGAGGAACTTACTTGGTGGTTTGTATATATTACTAAATCTTTCCTGGAGGCTGAGGGAGTGATACAGGTTGAGGCGGATGGTACTAGCTACTTAAGTAAGAAGAGTGGACAGAGCAAAAGTAGATAAATTTAAATTTTGGAGCCCTCTTGGGAGATTATTTCAGAATTTAATTTTAATTTTTATGGTATTATTTATTTATTTAGTGTTTTCCCAGAAAGCATATTAATCCAAAATTTTAAGCCCCTACCTTTGCTTGAATTATCCAACTCCTAAATATTATTCAAAGCCTGGCAGAGGTCTGTCTTCTCCATTTGTTTCCCCTGACTGCCTGTCACTCAATGACCGCCCATTTGAGAACTTCTGGGTCACTTACAGGTAAAAGCAGGAACATAATTTTCAGGGCCCAGTATAAAATGAATTGAACCCTTTGTTCAAAAATCATTAAGAATTTCAAAACGGCAATAGCAAGGCATTAAAGCAAGAGTGGGGTTCTAAGCATGGGCCATCTGTCTCTGATTAAATACTTTTTAAAATACTTACCTACCTAGTTGGAATATAATTCTTTATTAACAGAAACAAAATATATTTTTTCTTTCTTTTATCTGAATTTCTGAGGCCATTTCCCCTTCCTCAAAGCCTCCCCATTAGAAATAAAGAAACACTTCAGGTAAAAATTCTACTTAGGTCACATTTCTACACAGATAAAGCTTAGAGAAGACAGTCTGGTTATGGGGGAAGTGTTAAGTGGTGGGTGACCTGTCTTAAAGCTGCATTAGTATAACAAACATTTTATTTTATATTTGTATGGTGGTTTGGGGGAAAACATTGTGGGGAGTTACTGATATAGATTACGGAGGGGCTAAATTATCTATAAAGAACCCCTTGTTTGGAGTTACATTCATCAGTGTAGAGACCAGGTTTTTCCTTGAACCACATTGATCTAGGTGCTAGGTGGATTCAGGCTTCCTGGAAGAGAATCAAAAACGCTTGTCTCAGAAGAGACAAGCAGGTGGAGACTGTTCAATAGATACATTGCCCTTGGTTCATAATGATCACTTAATTCAAGTTAAAATTACTAGGATTTTGATAGGCTCACTTATCGCTATGCTTCGAGAGCATGACAAATGCTAAGTAACCGTTGACCCAGTAGAGATAGGGATACCCAGATGGTTGAGCATGATTGTTTGGTCAGTTGGGAACCTAGATGTCACTGATTATGACTATCCTCCAGGGCAGAGCTGGCAGACATTTGCAGCGAGAAGAGCTGGGCTGTGTGGTTAGAAGCGGATAATCTCAAATGGTGGACATTAGGGGCATTCACCCTTTTTTCCCTTCTGTTTTTCCTTAATTCTCTTTGCTCTTTATGCTCCTACAATTCTGAACTGTCTAAAGCTCCCAGGGCATATTATTTTCTCTCTCACCGCCAGGCCTTTGCGTGGGTTGTGTCCTCTGCTTGAGTGACCCTTGTGTGGGCCCATCCTCCTGGCTAATGCCTGCCCATCCTTTAAGCCAAAGCACAAACATCACCTCCTACTTCACTCATTGTCATCATTATTATTAAGAAAAGGAAACATTTCACATAAGTTTCTCTTTATGTCGTACTGGGATAATATGCTTTTTCATCAGTTTGAACTGTTCTTGTAGTTTTTTCTTTTTCTGGTGAGTTGTAGGAATAATATTAAAGAAAGGGAAAATGAAATTATTTTGGTAGAGATTAAAATGAATTTATGTAATATTAATTTTTCTAGAATTGAATGAACTGTAAAATGAAAGAGTTTTATTAAAGGTCTTTAAGGATCCTTTCCAACTAAAAACTGTGATTATAATTCCCCCAGTCTGATTTTATGTAGAATGGTTTTATGCTGTGGCCTTTATTTAATTTTCTACATATTTATTTAACTAAATCAAGGCTTAGAGTATATTATTTGTACACTGGGAATTAGAACTAGTTCCAGAAGATGTGTAGTGAACTGCATACTAGCAAGAAAGGGACCTTTGCAGTGTCCGCAAACATGCCCATCCACGGCACTTCTGTAATCAAAACAATAGAGCTGGGGGGAAACACGTTTGTAACACAGTTCAGTCGGAGCCATCCCTAGAGTGCCGGACATCGGTTGATTACTTGGCACAACAGGCAGCATTAGCTGCATGTCTGCATCAGTTCCCATGACCCCCAGATTCCACGGGCGCCATGGGGAGGAGTCCAGGTGGATACTGTGCTCACAGTGAGTTGTGCCACCACTGAGGAATAGTGAGCTTAGGAAACCCCCTCAGAGAGATGCTAGCAAACATGCCCAACCTTTGTTCCCTGGGGACAAAGTGCACCCTACCCTGGTCAGGAAACAAATCTCTCAGCCTAGGAGGGGGGCATTATCTCTACTTTCCAAGCCTGTTTGCTGTATACACATCTTTGAAAAGATCATTCTGAACAAAAGCTGTTGCAAGACTCATAGAAATGCCATGGAGAATTGCCTTCCATCTGATGCAAATGGAGATTAACCGACGCAGGTATGAATACGTTTAATATGTACGTAATCTGTAGGTGAGCCTGGCTGTCTGACTTCGCACTGAGCTTTCCCCTGCTCCACATTCAGGCCTGAAGTTGTCCATATGCCATAGTCCTCTCCTTTGCCTTCAAAGTGTGCTTTTGCTATTTTTTATTATTATTATTATTATTATTATTATTATTATTATTTTTACCACATTCTACATGGAGTTGGGAAGTAGTGCCTCTTAGAGAACACAAAACTGGCTTCAGTTTAGACAAACCTGGGTTAGATATCCCTTACCATTCATTAGCTCATTGATCTTGGGTTTAGGTTTCCTTTGTCAAATGGAGATCAACACACATACTTTTATGTAGGTTTGTAAGGATAAAATGACAAAATGTTAAGTATCTAGTCCAGAGCTCAGCCCAGAGTGGGGTACTGTTATGGTTAATAATGTGGTGGAGGAATGAGAGTTAGATGGTGTGAGTCACCCCTAGGTACTCCCCACCCCCTCCATGTTGCTTAGGATAGTCTTGAATTTTCCAGATAATGATTAAGACACAGAGAGTCCACTGATGTTGAAAAGTCCAGGCAGCACACCAGAAAATGACTGCAAAATTCCCCCATGAGTTGGCATTAGCTCCTGTCCCTTCCTTCTGGCCATGCACACACGCTGACTCACCCTCACTTGCAGGTGCTTCCCACTGCACAGAGGAAAGAGTGGTCCCTGAGGGGTTCTTATTCAAGTGCTTGAATTTACATTAGCGTTTGGGGAATAAATCCGTGTTTTAATAACCCTGTGTCCTCACTGAAATAACATGCATTTGTTCATTATCTTAAGTGTAGACTATAGGAATTTATGAAAAATAGCATCTGGGGATCTGAGGTCAAATAAATCACTAAAACTCTTTTCATAATGTGAACCTCTGTGGGCCAAATATGAAGAGAGGATAGTATATATTTGTTTAGTATTATTAATGATTTGGAAATCCCAAACTTCTTAAGTGGCACTTCTTAAGTTGATATTTAATGAAGTACATTCTTCTAAGGTGTAAATTAATGTCAGAGAGTAAAATAATATCACAGATAAATATTTATTAAAGTGGAACGACTTTTGAGTAACATAAAACCGGACAGATGGAAATGTATTAATTGTTAAATACGTTTTGTTTAATTGTGAGTGGACAATTGTGGCAGGTCAATGATGATAAGTTCAAGGTTGAAGACTACAGAGCTTTTCTGATAGGATCCCCCAGCCTGCTGCCTTCCTGGCCTGAGAGCAAACCACTTTCACCCTCATGCACACCCCCATGCTCCATCTCTCCATTTCAAGGACCTGGTCTAGACAGTGCTACCACTCCTATTCTTCTGAGTCATTGCGCATGTCTGGATTTCCCTGTACCCTTTTTCTTACACATAAGCCCCATCCCTCAAGCCTGGCACAAAGTAGGAAATAAATCTATGCTTGTTGAATGAGCCAATTCATATATTTATTTGAGCTATAATGATTTTTATGGGCACAGTAAGAGGAGCAATTGGATGGCATTCCTGTCTCAGTCAGCTTGAGGCTGTCTCCCCAAAAAGGTCACCTGAAGTTTTGCAAAAGGGATGTTATGACATCACATAGAAATGGTGTCTGTCCATCATGATGGGAGAAGGACTTTCATTTCCCTCAGGTGTTTTAATAAACATTAAATAAGTGAGTTCATATATCATTTGGGAACTATTTTCTTCCCTCTGTGTCTCATATTTGATGTTATGGCTAAAAAGATGTATTTTTTCAAATTTTATTTTATTACATTATGTTGATCACCATACATTACATCATTCGTTTTTGATGTAGTGTTCCATGATTCATTGTTTGCATATAACACCCAGTGCTCCATGCAGAACGTGCCCTCCTTAATACCCATCACCAGGCTAACCCATCCCCCCACCCCCCCCATAGAACTCTCAGTTTGTTTCTCAGAGTCCATAGTCTCTCATGGTTCGTCTCCCCCTCCGATTTCCCTCCCTTCATTTTTCCCTTCCTATCTTTTTTTTAAGCATATAAGTTATTATTTGTTTCAGAGGTACAGGTCTGTGATTCAACAGTCTTACACAATTCACAGCACTCACCATAGCACATACCCTCCCCAATGTCTATCACCCAGCCACCCATGCCTCCCACCCCACCCCCACTCCAGCAACCCTCAGTTTGTTTCCTGAGATTAAGAATTCCTCATATCAGTGAGATCATATGATACATGTCTTTCTCTGATTGACTTATTTCCCTTAGCATAATACCCTCCAATTCTATCCATGTCATTGCAAATGGCAAGATTTCAGTTTTTTTGATGGCTGCATGATATTCCATTGTGTGTGTGTGTGTGTGTGTGTGTGTGTGTGTATACCACATCTTCTTTGCCCATTCATAAAAAGATGTATTCTTATTTGTAAATGAGTAGCATTTCTTCTGTGAATATTCTGTTAGTGACTTGAATAAGGGATTTGAAATCCAATATTAAAGGCATTTTTTGTGATACTCTACTAACTATAAAATTCTGCTTCATGTTACTCTTATCCTCAGAAACCTCATAAATAATTATAATGCTGTAAATGAAATATTTATTGATTTTTCAACATTTCTCATTGTCCCATACAGATTTATATCAGTATTTCAAGAAAAAGCAAAAAACAAAAAACCAAAAAAACAAAAAAAACCCAAACCAAAACCAAATAATAAACAAAACCCTGATAACCTGTCTCACATTATCTTCCCTCATAAAATCCTAGAATCTCAGGCCTAGAAGGGGGCTCTGAATGTGGTCCCAGCCCTAGACCGAAGTCATTCTGGACAGTAACTATTCTAGCCCAGTGCTTCTTGAATAGTAATGTTCATATAAATCACCAAGGGATGGTGTTAAAATGCAGCTCCTGGAATGAGACCTAAGCTCAGGGTTATTCTGAATGACACTCAGGAAAGACCCCTTCCCAGCCTCTTTTTCTTCAACTGATTGGAAAGCAAGCTGAAGGAGACTGAGATCAGGTTGCCAGGTGAAAATACAGGACACCTAAGTGAGTTGAATTTCAGATAAATAAGAAATAATTTGTTGGTATGTCTCAAATATTGCATGGGCTATACTTACACTAAAAAAACAAAAAAACAAAGAAACCCCCCCCCCCAAAAACCCAAACCCCGTTGTTTAACAGAAATTTGAATTTAACTGGGCATCCTGGACTTTTATTAAATCTGACAACCCTAAATGGGCAATAAAGGAAAAAAAAGCCTGGGCTTTGGCATCAAGATTGAGCTGACTTTGAGTCCTGGCTTGTCATTTACTGAAGTCTTAGGACTTCAGAACCTGTTTCCTTGTCTATCTTCAAAAATAAAAATAAAAAAAGAGAGTGGGAGAGAAGAGCACTTTCCATGAGGGGCTGTCGTGGAGACTGAGTGAGTGCATGCATGTGAAGCGCTAGATTCACAGTAGGTGGTTAATCATGAGGCCCGCAGCAATGGTAACTGATGAGGTTTGCCCATGCTATCAGTTCTGAAAAGACAGTATTGTGTTTATCAGGACATGACATCCGTAGTATTGTACATTGTCCTGTTGCCTCAGTGTTGAAAACAATTGCCTGTCTTTCATGCCAACCTGGTTTTCTATGAATAATCTTTATGAGTGTTTTTTTTTTTTGTTTTTTTTTTTTACATTTTAGTATGCAACAGAATTACCAGGATGGCTTGTTAAAACACAGATTACTGGGCCCCACCTCTAGAGATTATGATTCAGCTGGTCTTGGGTAAGACCCAGGAAACTGCATTTCTGACAAGTTCCCGGGTGATGCTGATGCTGCTGGCCTGAAAACAGATCTGAGAGCCACTGATCCCTAAGCATTCCAGCCTTTTCACCGTTCTCTGGCTTTGTGTGCTTCACGTGGTGCCACCTACTGGACATAATAGGAAAATTTGCTCTAGAAGCCTAAAGCATTTTTTTTTTTCCATATGATCCTGAGGGTCCTGTCAAGATCTTATAAATCCTTGTGCTTTGAATGAACTGGGAATAGACAAAGAATTTTTACTGTGACACAAGAATAATATTTTGATATTAGTGTTTCTTTTTTAAGTAAAGAAAACATGAAGATGTCCCGTTTACAGCTATATGCACTGAGCTGTACTAATAGCAATTTGCTGTATTGCTGCCAGTTGTTAATTTGTAGTGCTCTCAGGTTCATAGCAAGAGGGAGTACAACCTGGTACGGTAAGCGCAAAGAGGACTTTCTCTTTGGACTTTTTTTTATTCATCTGTAAAATGAGAGGATAATCTCAAAAAGCATTCTCTAACATTCTGTGATCCTACCCAAATAATAGTTTGCTTAGGTTAGCCTCAGCAAAGAGAAAAAAAATATATCACACTTAGAATACAGGTCTGTTGGCTGACATCATATAACCCTCCTGTTGTATAAAAACTAACCTAAATGTTTTTGGGACTCCCAATTACCTTTGCCTTTTCTTTACAAGGCACAATTTCTGTATCAATAAAATAATAATAATGATGCCAACTTCCCTTCTAGAATTATTTTAAGGACATAGTAGAAGAGGGAATAGTTGCATTCATTTGCTAGGGCTGTTCTGACAAAGTACCACAGACCGGGTGGCTTAACCACGTGTCCTCAGGGTTGCTTCCTTCTGAGGCCTCTCTCCTTGACTCGTCGATGCTGCCTCTCTGTCTTCACAAGGTCTTTCCTCTGTAGCTGTCTGTGTGCAAATTTCTCCTACCTTCAAGGATACCAGTCATTTTGGATTAGAGCCCACCCTAATGGTCTCATTTTAACTTAATTTCTTTTTAAAAGACCCTATCTCCAAATGCAGTCACATTCTGAGGTACTGGGAATTAGGGCTTGGATATATGAATTTTGAGGAGACACAATTTGGCCCATAACAGTTGTGCTTAAAGCACTGTACAGATTTTTTTTTTTATTTTTATTTTTTGTAATTTTATTTTTTAAGACTTATTTATTTACTTAGTGTGAGCAAGGGGTGGGGTATGGGGAAAGAGAGAGAGAGAGAATCTCAAGCAGACTCTGTGCTCAGCACGGAGCCCCCATGTGGGGCTCGATCCCACCACCCTGAGACCATGACCTGAGCTGAAACCAAGAGTCATACGCTCAATCAGTTGAGCCACCCAGGTGCCCCGCAACTATTGTTTTGAAACTGGATCTTATCTCCTTGAGTTTCTACATTTGTAAAACAAAGAAGCTTTCCTGAGGGAGTTCTGAGAACCTCCAACTGTTGGGTTCTGTTGTGCTCTCCTTTCTCTACCTGCTCACAGTGTCAGTTAAGAAGTTTCTCCAGCAGCCCCTGTGTACCAGGTCTAGGAGAGGAGACCATCTGCATTCATGTAGGATAGTGGAAATGGCGTGGAGTCAGATGACTGGATTTGATTCCATCTCAGCAGTTTTCATACTGAGAAACCTAGGATATAATACCCAATCTCTCTGGGCGTCAGTTTTGTCCTGTGTAAAATGGGGCAACTGCATTTGCCTAGGAAGGTAAGGGAGAGAACATGCATGGAGCACCCAGGACAAAGGTCACTTAATACTGGGGGCGCAGTAAAAGGTAGTTATACATTGCACATTCATCCTTGTCCTGCCTCTCCTAAGGGGATGAATCTTGCAGAAATGCCTTGATGGCATCTTGGAGACCGTGTCACATCCTTCTTTCAGTTATAGTCAGTTCTCTCTTCTGAGTCACACAGCAGATGTGGAGAGCAAAAGGCAACCCATCTCTTTCCCTATTGCAGAGCCCTAGCCCCTTCCATAGGGGCCATAGAGAACAAAGTTTATTCCAGTTATTCCAACAGCTGCCCATCACTACAACATCATGTGCTTTTGATGCAAGCCCCACAACTCTAACACCAGCACCTCACTTTAGAGCTCCCAGCAGGAAAATAAGAAATGCTGTGTCACCTCCAATAACTCTAGAGGGTAATGTTGGGAAACTGAGGCTCTAAAGAATGGAGAAGGTAAATTTCCCTAAAGCCAGACCACCAACCAGAACTTTGGGGAATCTTTAACCCTTTTCACTATTTTAAAATCACCCAAAGCACAGGCTATCCAGATACTTTCTGGGTAAGGTTGTCTTAGGAGGGGAAGCTGTCATATCATCATTAGGCAATTACAAAATTACTTAAAATGAGAAACACAAGTAAAGGCATTAATAATCCTAGCACCCCAAAACAATATCTTCATTTTTTTGTGCAAAAATTATCAGTCTAATGTTCATGTGTGTGTATGTATATATATGCACACACACACACACACACACACATATATATATTTTACAGAGCAAAGACTATATTATGGAAATACTTTCTGTATACTGTCTGTACTGAATCTTAGCTCAGAAGCATTTTTCCACATCTATCATTTTGATGGGTGAATTATAATCTGTAGATTGGATGGACAAAAATTTCCATTCTATCTATGAACATTAGGTTGCTTCTCATTTTATAAATCATGTTGCAGAGTGCATCTTTATGTGTATATATTCTGCTTCCTCCTTTTCTCGAGCTATTTCCTTAGGATAAATTTCTAGAATTGGATATGAACATTTTTATGTAGATTGGACTTTAGAATTAAGTACCCCCTACTCTCCTGCAAAGTGCTGTATTCTTTAAAATCTTTGATCCTCTGGAAAAGACAACCTCTCATATCATAAAACCTTTCGATCTGATGCATAAGAGAGAGTGCTGCCTGCTGCTTTGAAAACATTAGTTCCTGCAATTTCCTGCTTATTTCCAGAGAACATGACAAGGTAACAGCCCAAATAGGATCTACTCCCAGGTTGAGTATTAAATGACAGAAAAGTGTTCATTAAGTGAAGTCATATTGCCAAGTTGCCAGGCCCAGTGTAGCCTGTATTTACAGTGTAGAGTGCAGCCGGGCACTATTTCCTGCCTCCTTTGGGAAACACCAAGTTCTAATAATTGGTTGGTGGGAGCCTGTGATGCAAGGCACTGTAAACAGTGTGCTGTGCTCTGGGCTGTTGGTGGCAATGCTCAGCCTATCTTCCTCTTCTTACGAATGCAGATCCGACGCCTGCATCATTACATTGCTCTTTGGTCCAGCTCTGTGCTTTGGCCATATTGCTCTAGTTGTGAAACGGCTTTTTCTCAGTAGCTTCGGATTCCAGTTAGCTTCGAAGTCTCATCTCAGTGTTCTCTTTCTCCTCCCCAGGAGCCTTCCCATCCCTTTTCCTCTCCCTGCTTTTTCCTATCCCTGCCGTGTCCCTTATAGTTGCTACCATGTCACCTCCCATGACTGCTCTTTGATTATTAGATGGGGTTATGGGGTTTTTCTAAAGAGCAATTTGAGACTGTTTTCTAGGTCACAGAAGATTCTTCATGATTTGGCTCCTGATGATTTATCCAGCCTTATCTCTCATAATTAATTCTTTGTTTTCAACACTCTAGGACAGTGTTGTCCAACAGAAGTATGTAATTTTAAAGTTTCTAGAAGCCACATAAAGTAGGAAAAACAAATCAAGTAACCAAACTAAATATCCTCCAACAACAAGAGGTAACCCAGAATATTGTCATTTTGACATTTGGTACTATACAGATTTCAGATGCTCAACAGACACATGTATCCCTAGCTCTAGGGGTCCTAAGCTACATATCAGTTTGGTTTCAACTTTCATGCCTTTGCACTTGCTCATCTTTATTTTTGCCTGAAATGAACTTTCTCCAGTGGGGCAAACCTTTACTCATCCTTAAAAATCCAGCATAAATATCAACTTTTCCAGCAATTCTCCCTTGACTCTGCATATGTGACTAATCTCTATTCATCTCTCTCTTCTTTGTTCTACCATTCTACTTTGTACATGCTTCTGCTTTATATTTATCACTCTCTATTGTATATATTGATTTGCATTTACAAATGATTTATTCATAGCCATATACTTGATTTTGAGCTTCTAAAGGGCAGAGGTGTTTATTCACTTACCATCTCTGCATCCTGGGAGTCAAGAACAGAGCCTGTTCTTACCATCATTGTACAATAAATGGATGAATATCTATTAATCGAGTTGTTATCATTTGCCTATATTGAATACTTAGTCTTTATCCCCATCTCACCTTACAGGGCTTTCGTATAAGCCTGATAGAAAAATTTACCCAGACGAGCCATTTTTTTTAATTGTTCCATTTTTGCTCAGAGTTAGAAGCAAAATAAAATAACTGGAAAGAAGAGGAAAAAAAAAGGTTGATGGTTTGAGTTTCATGCCTATCTCCACACTAATTTCCTGGGTGTTTTATGAGAATTGGCTTTTCAGGTTAAACTGAAAACACTATTTTAAAGTATTCAAACTCGAATGTCTTCATATTTTAAATAAGGTATTTCCTTGAGAAAAGTTCCTCCTTCACAAAGTCTGCTCAGATGTGTAATGAGGTGTGACTCAGCCTCATTTATAGTTAGATCAAATTCCCTTCTCATTAGAGTCTCCTTCCTATGCTTCTGGAAGAGAGCTATTGGGGAAGGCTGGAGGCAAGATTACTGACATCATACTTTGTGGAAAATATAAAATGGTTGGTTGCCTTTCTTATTTTATTCCACTTCATTTCATCTTATTTCGTATTTTTTTTTAAATGAGCACTTTCAACTCTTTAATTCCTGACAGTTTGAGTAGGAAAGAAGCAATATGACAGGTCTCATTGTATGTATCATATTATCCCTATGTAGAGTTATGTAGATGACAAAAGATCAAGTCTGTGTTTAAAAAGGTTATAGAACATAGGAAAAAAGCTGCAATAAATGCCTGGGTCCTGTTTTTCTTAAGATTAGAGATTTGTTACTGAGATCAGGTGAAGTATTAAAATGAAATATGATAAATAATAAATATAAATATGTAAGATAATAAATACAAAAATATATTTGTGCATCAGCCCCTGTAACTTAGCCTTACTATTTTAAATCTATATAGATGTGTATCTTTGAAGTAGGTCCATTTTATACAGAAGTATGGCTATATAGAGATAATGCCAGGGATTAATGGCTTTTTCAGATCTACAAAAATGTTTGGGGGAGTTGAATGATAAAATATACTGGCCCCCAAATATGAAAAACCGTGGTAAAATTAAACTTAAAAATATCTACCTGTATCAAAACATAACATTGTATAAACTTGGTCCACAGTTAATTAATATTCATAAACATTTTATTATATTTGAATAATTTGTGGGTTAAATGTGTTCACATCACAAGAAATCTTGAGTATGTGCCATGATTCCTAGATAATTGGTGATCATAAATTAGAAGAGTTAGCCATGCTCGAGTAATTTAAAAAGCAAAATTATAAAAATATTATATAATGTTTTTATATTTGAAAGTACTTTCAAATATATATCAAATATAATATTTGAAATTTGAAAATAACATTTACTGTGGGAAGTGGGGACATTTTAATAGATTTGATATAACATGAGAGATAGCTTTGAGGCTTACAGCAACCTTAAAATGGCCCTAATTTTTAAATTTTTAATTAATAGACTATTTCTGAGAGCAGTTTTATAGTGACAGAAAAATGAGTGGAAAGTATAGAGTTCTTCTATGCTCCTGCCCATGGATTTCTCGTATTATTAACACCTTGCCTTAGTGTGGTACATTCATTACACCTGGTATTATTACATTATTATTAACTGAAGTCTATAGTTTACATTAGGGTTCACTCCTGGTGTTTTACATTCTATGGGTTTTAACAAATGTATAATGATGCATATTGAACATTACAGTAGCTTACAGAATAGTTTCACTGCCAAGTGGCTCTAATTTTTAAGACCCAGACATCTGTAATAAAAGCTTTCATTGCACCTTGCACATGTGAGTTCCATTTTTCATGGCTATTTAGGACTGTCCTGTTTATCTGTGGTCTTTATGAAGCTATAGTCAACAACTAGTATGAATTTGTCCAAAATTATCTTTCTAATTATTTTTGAAGAGGACATTCTTAGGTAGTATTTTCCTCATCAGTCTTATTCTGCTTCCTCTTATTTTATTATTTTAATCTATTTATCTGGCTTGGCCCTTTTTTTTTCTTTTAAACTTTTTCCCTTTTAGTGACATCGTAATTAGTCTGTTTTCATGGTGACTAATTTAATCTTCTGGAGTATGTTCCAATGTTGGAGACTTAAAGTGCTTTTATTGCTGTCAGGGTCATTATTGTTATTATGCTGATTCAGGACATCTAGGTGCTTGGTTTCCTTTCTTTTTCAGATGGTTGCCTTAGATGCTAGGTCTTTATTTCCTATGTGTACCAGAGTCATTTTCACAGATTTTTACGTATCTTTGGATTCCCTTCTTTGTAGGTAAGACTCCTTACATATTCCTTCTGAGATAAACAGCAAGGGGTTAGCTTCCTTTTCTAGAGGAAAAGAGATGGAGTGACTTACTCAAAGACACTCATGCTTTTGTAATTCCTGGTCCAGAGCTCTCTTCTGCCTTTAAATCTTAGCCACATCCACAGCATCAGCTCCCACTGCTATTGGATTGCCACTTCTACTTCGAAAAGTTCTCTCCCCTATTTCTCTGACATTCCCACTATCTTTGTATATTGTGCCATCACTCCCATCATGTCTTTTATGAACCAGTTGTGTTTTCCTTGTAATAAGCCTGTTAGAGTTTACTCCCTAGGTTTACTTCTTTCAACAGTGCAGTGATCCTCTCACAGAGTCCTATTTAATCCTTCCCCTTCTGTCAACATTTTCCCTCACAGCTTATCAACACCAATCTCTTTCCATCATTTCTCTTAGTGTCCTTTCCTTTAAGCCTCCACTGCTACCTTTTTCTAGACGGGACTTTTGCAATAGTCTCTTAGTTTTTCAATTCAACCTGTACTGAGCTGGATTAACCTTTATAACATTCATTCTGTATGTGTCACAGAACTTTCCAGTGGCTCAGTATTGGGGAGAATGAAGACTATGTTGGCTAACATTGAAATATCTCAAGTCTGGTTAGTGCTGTCTCTTGATCACAGTAAGCTGGGCGATTATGGACCTAGCTGACCAAGAGAAACCAGGATTGTGAGTCCAGCCGAGAGAAGATAATGCCCGTCTAGACAAACAAGGCCCTCCTAGGTCTTCTCCCTAATCATTTTAACTGATCTTTTATTATCCTCAACATAAAACTCTTTCTTCTACTCAGTAAATTCTTTGCATAAAACTTGGACACACTGTGCTTATTTTACCCTGTACCTTTGCTTAAGTTGCCTTCTGATCATTCAAAAATACATTCAGTACACATTTATTGAGCACTTTCAAGGCAAGAGGGATATAAAAATGAAGAAAACACTGCTTTGCCCTTAGTAGCTGACGGGGGAGCAAGGAGGGAGGACAAATAAACAATTAGTTACCCCACATGCATTGCAACAAGTACCACTGCTTGGGAAGTGTTTACTGGGAACATAAAGAGGCCATCGCTGTGTTCAAGGCAGGCAGGAAAGCCCAGAAAGTGGAGGTGACACTTGAACTGATCTTCTTCTTCCCCTGGATCTTCCCAGAGCCTATTCAGGCATCCATCCAATGGTGCCATGCCTCTCAAATGCCGGAGGCCTCCATTTAGGTGTCAACCTACCTTTATCACCTCTCATAACTCCCTTGGAAATTACTGTTGTTGTCTCTTTTTTTGGGCATTGATCATTGCCTCTTACTTCACTGTCTCCTGCGTACTTTCCTCAGTTCCTCCAACTAAGTCACAAACTCTTAAACAGCACAGAGCATGTTTTATACTCCTTAGTACCCATCTCCAGACATAGAAACTAAATCCATGTTTATGAGAAGATTTCCTTTGATCCTTTAGGCACATATTAATTTTCATGATTAATATGCAGTCACACATTAGCGACTGCAAGCTCTGATGATAAAAATGAGTTTTTCAGAGAGAAGAATACACTCTGCTAAAGCACAGTTACAATTTCCAGCAGAACGTATCACCAAATAATTCAGGTTACACATAGCAAATCCTAAACTGATTATTATGATGGTAGTGACTCTGTTATTTAGTGCTCAGGGAGAAATGTACCCATGTTTAAAACAAGCACTGGAGGCAAAAGAAAGTGATGGTGTATGGTCAAAAATGTATGCAATATTATTACAACAAACATGCTGGGTAGAATGTATATTGATTTTTTTTCAGGCCTTAAGTAGATTTCAGGTCTATAAAATAATTCATATTGTTTATCAGTGTCAGGTTTCCTTAAACAAATACAGGTGACTGCTCTTTCCTGATGACTTTTCATCAGTGATTACCAGACTACACCATGATGTAGCCTCTTGCATTCTTCCCTAAGTACTTGAGGAAAGTGTGAGCAATGACTATTTTTGCTTCACTTGTTTAAAACAAAAATACAGATGAAACTGGACAAAACTGGGGGACTTTAAGGCAGAGGAAGTATGCATGCCTGAAAATAAATTAACCATTCAAATTTGACTCAATTTGCAGTTTAGGGAAAAATTTTTATTTATGTATTTATTTTTAAAGATTTTATTTATTTATTTGACAGAGAGAGAGATAGTGAGAGCAGGAACACAAGCAGGGGGAGTGGGAGAGGGAGAAGCAGGCTTCCTGCGGAGCAGGGAGCCCCATGTGGGACTCGATCCCAGGACCCTGGGATCATGACCTGAGCCGAAGGCAGATGCTTAATGACTGAGCCGCCCAGGCGCCCTGCAGTTTGGGGACAATTCAATCTAAATAAAATTCAATCTGTCTGGATTTGGATTTTTTGGATTAAATGTCCAGTTTAATAACTACCCTGTCATTAAAAAAAAAAAAACAAAAACGTGAACCTAGTATTACTTTTAAGTGTTAGCATTGGGCAATTCCTTTGCCTTTTGAGGAACGAATTCAAGATAAAACTGAAGCAAAATGCTGTTTTTGCATTTTTCACAATACTTTAAAGGCATTTGATGATATATGAATTTGTCTCTACAAGCAGTTATATCTCACGATCCATTATGGGTGAACACTGGCAAAACTTAAAGTAATAAAACTAGAATGGATTTATACTGGTTGCCCATTTGGGGATTTGAATTTATGAACAATTTCTTTAATAGACTTAGAATTAAGAAACAGATGGAAAAATCTCATCTAAGACTTTTTTTTCATTTAGCACTTTTAAATTATTATGGAAAAATACTATCAAATTTTATACAAAGTTATTAAAAAAACAGCTACTAGTTACAGAAAAGGAAAATATTTGTAAAACCCCAGTAAGATACTTTCCTAGTTTTAATATGCATCATATTATGACCTAATCCATATGTCAGGAAATTGCTTTGTATATGGGTTATAAAGGAGGGGTAGCTTCTGACATTTTCTCCTTTTATATGCGCTAAGCATTGGAGGGCCCAAATTATGCCATGATAAATAGTGAGGTCTAGAAGTGTGACCCCTTTCATCACCTCATTTCACAAGAAAACTTACACAGATATTGCCAGCAGTGTATTGGCTATGAATTATCAGGAGCCTGGAGGCAACTCCTAAATCTACATTTTCATTTTCAGTATGCACGTGCATTTCATCCATACACATTTTCTTCTAGTGTTTGCTCTCCTACCATGGCCATTCTATTTGTTCACCTGCAGGCTTTTTATGGTGAGGTTGATAACAGAGGTGTTCTCTGTTGCCAGGACTACTTGAGTCAAAGTGTTTTCATATGTTGTGAGCCACGCTCTCACGTTAAGTTCATATTGTCATGGGACTTGAAAGACAGACATAATTTTGGTTTGGGCTTACTTATCTTTCTTTTCTTTTGTTTCATTAACTTCTCAATACTGTTTCAAATATTTTTCAAGATAAATCAGAGGACAATAATTTTAAAGCAAGATAGCTCAAGTAAGCCTATTCTGAAATTTGCCATGTTTTGACATTTTTCACTATAATAGGTAGCAGTTCCTTAATAACATGGGTTCATTTTTGGTTCTAGCACCTGATTGTTCCTGATACTAATGGGATATCTTCCAAACAAGACCTTGAACTAAAAAAGTCAACCTTTTTTTTTTTTAATCAAATGTAATCTCACCGGATAAACAGTAAGTAAAATGTTAAATGGCTAACTTGTAAGCTTGGGGTATAAATAATTAACAAATTTGATTGCCTTTAAGTTTTCTTATACTTTTTATTTTTCTACATAAATAAAGGGGGAAAAACACTTTACCAAATGCTCACACACCATTTTTTGTTTTGATACTACAGTTAAATCCTATTTTCCTTTTGGGAAGTAGGAAAAGTTAGTCCGGTATCCCAATAGGAATACCTTATAATACAGGAACACTACTTCTTTTAAAAATCATTCTAATTAATCATTTTTAAAAATTACTTACCTAACTGTATCTGTGTGATGTTCAAAGCTAAATTTCATTGTTTCTGGTAGTCGGGAAGCTTCTGTGCTGAGAATTTTCTGGCTTATTCATAAAACTGTATTAAGCAGAATAGGAAAGCAGTGAGTAAAACAAACAGAGAAACCCAGGAGAGGAGTTGTGCCCTGAAGACCTGTGCTAGTGGCAACGGAGAGAGCAGGGACAGGGCTCCTCCTCTGGCACCTTCTCCTGATTTACAACCTGTGTGAGCGTAAAGGACTCACGGACACACATGTTGTTTAGATCTTGAAAGGCTAACTTAAGCCCGAGACATACAATCTGGTTTTTCCCCCTGCCTAAGTAAAGCACATCATATACTTGTACACGAACGTAGCATGCAGTATGCAGAGATAATAGCTTATTGATATCTCTGAATTACATAGAGTGATAGAAGGAGCATGAACATGTCATCTGCTGCTGGGTTTAGTGACTGTTGGAAATAATTTTCTTTGGTTTTCAACTCAAGTTATGAAACAGACCAACTGTTCTAAAGGCCCACTTTTATAGCAGTTTCTGGCTGTAAGGTCTGGAAAAAAAAGATCATACAGGCAAAGTGGTTGGTCTTGAGAATAAGTTACCCAGGCAGGAAAACATGAACCAGTTTCACTGTTTTGAAATTATTGGCATCTTTGATGTCTCCATCCATATGGAATAAGAAGAAAAGGTATTTTTATTGTGGATTTATCCCTGTTAGTAAAAAAACAAAATTCAACTGAGTAAATTTGAAGATCTAATGGGCTTTATTAAGCAATTCATGAATTGGGCAGCATTCCATTTAGCAAGTAGGGGGGTGCTCCAAGGAGTTGTACATGATGGAAGGTTTTATGAGAAAGAGAGTGGGGCAAGAAGTTATTAGCAAAAGACAGGATTGTTTCAGGTGAGGTCTCCTTCTCTTGGGGGAAGGGCAGAGGGTCTTATTAGGTGGATACTTCATCTTCCTTTGGATGTTGGAGAGTCTACGTGACAGATTACTTCATTGGTGCTGATTGGAACATTCCTCACTCACAAGTTAAGACCACATTTCTGACACAGGTTAAAAGTGCGATTAGGTTAAGTGTTAAGTCTTGGTTTGGTGACTTGGCCTAAGTGCTGCCATTTTGGGCCTGTGGTTTTTGTTTTTTTTTTTTTTAACACTGTGCATATCATTTTAAACAGAAAGACTCTGAAAATGTTTTGTTACACTGGAAATAAATGAAAAAATTATTAAAATAATGTAGTCATTAAATTTTTATTTTTATTTATTTATTTTTTTTAGATTCCAAATTATGTTCTGTGTTCCTCATCCCCCAAAGACCAATCAGGTGATGGATTTTATTTATTAGTAAAGATACTGGCCCGTTTGCTTCCTTTGTTATGCATGAGAGCCTTTAGTTTTCTTGTTAGTGGAAGATGGAGGAATGGTTGGTTGTGAAAGTGGTACCCAGGTTTAAGATCATGGGAAGTGGACAAGAAGATCAGTTAACCTAGTTAGTTGGGGTGCTACTCTGTGCTTCACCACAAAAGATGGTAACTCTTGGAGATTTAAGAATTGCAGAAGTGGGTTTATGTTCATAAGGTGAAAGCTACTTCTCCCAGTCATTTCCATGTGGAGATGATTTAACCCATCTCAGTAAAAAGAGAAACAAAATTTTCAGTAACACTTGGAAATTAGGAGAGGCCCATGACAGTGCTGAGAGTGTTTGAACTCCATGGAAGCAGCACAAATGGATGTGTGAGGTTGTTTGGCCTCCCACAAAGTTGGGGATCTCATTCCTAGACTGTTGCTCTGCTCCTTGCTAACTGTTGGAAATTGGGTAGACCCAGCATAAAATATGAATTTCACAAGGCCAAAGGTAAATGCTCTGACTTCTGTCTCCCTTTTTTGACTATGCTCCAGTTTCCTAGGACCACTAAATTCTTTTTCTAAATGTCTCTGAACTTGCTTCTAGGGCTCTTGTGGGCCTCTTCCCAGCACCATTGAGTGGGCCTAAAATGGTGGCCAGGAGTGGCTGTTTGTGAGAAATATGGTGGCTACTTGGACTGAGCTAGAATCTTAGTGCATACTTGTGGGAGGTCCCCTGACCCCCTTCCCTTGCACTGGAATCCTGGGATGAGAAGAGAAAGGGGTGAGCCAGGGAGCTGAAGGTCAGAGGAAGAGGCTACCTGATTTTAGGTGCACAACTCCAAAGAGCCAAAGAATTTAAAACTATAAACCTGGCCCTGGAAATATATAAAGATCCATTTGTTAAGGTCGGAAGGTAGGGTATATTTTATTCAACATTTTGCTAGCTTGATTTATAACTATCACATTTTTAGACATGATTAGGGCCTTCATTTTTGTTCTTCCAAACACCTGTATAGGTTAGAGTCAGCTTTAATATGTTTCCCCCAGCTTTTTAATTTCAAATATACAGATAAGTTGAAAAAAATACTACAAAAAAATCCAAATGTCCAACATCTCAGTTCATGATTGTTAACATTTTGCAAATTTGATTATTTCTCTATTTCTTTTGCATAACCATTTTATATTAAGTGGCAGTCATCAAGTGACTTTACCCCTAAAGATTTCATCAGGAATCTCCCCCAAATAATGACAATCTCCTCAACTATAATGCAATTATCTAACCTCAGAAAAATAACACTAACTTGGTAATATTTAATATATAGTCCTTATACACATTTACTCAAATTGTACCAAAAATATCCTCTTAAGCTATTTAAAAAAAAAACAAAAATTAGGATTCACATAAAGCTCACATTGCATTTTTTTGGATCTGTCTCTTTAAGGTCTTTTAAGCTAGAACAGTCAACTCACTTCTTCCTCTATTATATGGAGTTTTTGAGTTCAGTCAGTTGTTTCTTAGAATGCCTCAAGTTCTGGAATTGTCTAATTATTTCTTCATCGTGTCAGTTATCTAGTACCTCTGTCTGCTGTATCCTAAATAAATTGGAAGTTAAATTTAGTCTTGATTAGATTCAAATTAAACACTTTGGCGAAGTATTTCATAGGTTTGATGTTCATATCATATAACATAAAGAGGCATATGATATGGGATGGCTCTATTATTAAGGATGCTGAATTTGATCATTTGAGTGACTCCATAATGAAGTCTTATTTTCCTTTTTTTAATAGTATTCTATGGGGTAATACTTTGGCATCATGTGACTATCTTGTTCCTCAATAACTTTTATTGATGATTTTACAACCATTGATGACCCTTGGCTGAAATACTTCTTACAGTGGGGTTGTCAATGGTGATCTTCTCATTCAATCATTTACTTTATATGATTTTAATTCAATAAATTATGTTAATTTACACATATATTTATGGTCTCTGTTGATCTTCATGCTGCATTCATTCAATCTATATTTCTGAACTTATATCCGAATTCGTTTCCTTATGCCTGAAAAATGCCCATGGGATTCTCTTTAGAGTGCTTTCATTGGTAATAGAATCTCTCCATTTTGTTTCTCTGACAATGTCTTTATATTGCCTTCATTCCTTGTATCTGGGAATAGAATTCTAGCTTAGCAGTTATTTTTCTTTCAGCGCTTTTATGTTCTTGATTCCATTGTTTTTGGTGAGCAATACGCTGGTAATGTTACTGTTGCTCCTCTAGGATAGTGTATTATAATCCTCTGTGTGTTTTCCAACCTTTGTCTTTGTTTTTCGTCTGTGGTTTGTTTCTTGTTTAATATTTTGTTTTTAGTCCTGCCTGGAGTTTGTAAGATCTTTCAATGGATTTCTTATTTTTCACTGGTTTTGGGAAATTCTTGGCCAGTATTCCTTTCTGCCTCATTTTCTCTTTTCTCTTTTTCTGGAATTCCCATTACAATTATGCCAAACATTTTTCATCGTGATATGGTCTCTTAAGCTCTTTTCTATAATTTTCATTTTTTTCTCCCTGTTTTAGTATGGCTAATTTATTTGACCTGTCTGCCAGTTTGCAAATTCTCTCCATCTGTTTCTAATCTATTTTTAAATCACTCCATTGAGTACTTAATTTCCATTATTTTTTCCCTTGAATTTCCATATGAATGTCCTTTATTATTTCTATTTTTTATGAATACTTTTCATTTCTTCTTTAATTTCCTGAACATATTAACCACAGAGTTTTTCCCACCTTGTCTGATACCTCCATTGTTAGGACCGCCCGTGGATCCATTTCAATTTTGCTGGTCCCCCACTCCCCATCCTTCTCTCTTTGCCAAACATTTTACTCTTATATATCTGAATATATTTTTATTGAGGGAGAAACATTTTACAAGACAGATTTTGGAGATTACTTGAGACTCTGTATAGTGTTCTCTCTCCTGAGAGGATTTGTTTTGCTATGGTAGACAGCTTGGCAGCGGCATGCTACCTTATTCCATTCAAGAAATGAAATCATTAGAAGTTGTGTTTTAGTCCTTATAGGGACTATTTTCAGTTTGCATGTATTCCTAGAGTGCATTCCTTTGGTGTTTCTAGGAAATCCTGGAATGTATACTAGGTCATCCCTGTTTCCCCTCTCTAGCTCGGTGGTTTTGCTGAAAGCTCTGTTCAGCTTCTCAGAATTTCAGCCTTAGTTTTAGGAATCAGCAGTCACATCGAGGAGGAAAACATTGCCACATTGCAGTGCACCTCTTTTGCTTATTTCATCTTCCTGACCTCAGTTCTGCAGTTTCTTACTGTATTAATAATCCTCCAATGTTTTAAAATTGATTATTATATTTTGTCCCATTTTCCAGTTAAGCTTGCCATGTGGTTTGACTAAAACAACCTAATCCCTCCCACTGTGAGCAGAGCATCTACGTCTTTTGAGCCCCCCCTTTTTTTCTCAACAAAATATCACAGGTTCACCTTATATTTTGTGAGCTGTAGATGTGGACTCAGCCATTTCCTTAAAGACCTAGTTCCTTTTAGAGAAGATTAACATCTTGAAATCAAGATCTGGGTGCATGTGTGTTTGTTCCTACTAGGATGCCACTGCTTCTATGACACTTCTGTAGACAGAGGTAGGAAATACACCGTTAAAAACCATGAGTTCGTGTTGATACTTCTAATTCAACTTTAATATCTGGAGTTATTTTTATACCTTCTTTTATCTTTTAATGTTTTATCTTTTATATGGTAAGTCTTGTTTCCTAGTAAAAATGCTTTATTCCTCCACATCCATAGTTTCAAATTATAATATCAACATATTACCATTGAAAATAAAACATAACTATGGATTTTTAAAATTTCTCTGCAATTTATTTTTTGGTCTGCAGATAATATCCTGTTAAGGATGGACATGTAGAGAACTGTATCCAAAAGTCATTTGGTGTCCTAAGGGGTAGAGCATTTGACTGCAAAAGTCATTTGGTGTCATACTTTTTTTCTGTGTAGTTATGTTATCAATTTGATATATAGATTTATTTGTATTTATGATTAATTTTAGGGTTTGCTATTCTCTTTTGCTTTTTATATTTTTATAATATGTAAAATATTTTCTTGATTTTAAAGTAAAACTAAGTTAAAGTATGCTTAAAGAAATATTGACTCCATCCCTATTTGCTCCACCCCATTTCCATACTCATGCGTAGGTAACAAATTTCATTACTTTCTGGTTTATCTTTCTGGTGTTTTTTAGAAAAACTAGGCAAATGTGTATATAGATAGATAAATTCTTATTTCACCTTTATTCTTACACAAAATTTAGTGTGCTATATAAAACTCAGAGTATACTAGGGGTTCCTGGGTGGCTCAGTCAGTTAAACATCTGACTCCTGATTTCAGCTCAGGTCATGATCTCAGGGTCGTGAGATCGAACTCCACATGTCTTGAGTTCCTATGGAGCCTGCTTAAGATTCTCTCTCTCCCTCTTCCTCTGGCCCCCCCTAAAAACATAAACAAACAAAACTCAGAGTATACTAAATTTTGTATAAGAATAAACTGATGTGTCTTGCTTTTTATTCACTTAATATTTCCTGTAATCACTTGATCTTAGTGCATACAAATTTTCCATCCTCTTTTTCATAATTCCATAGCATAGACCTATTGTTGCACCACTGTTTATTCAATATATCCCTTGTTACTATCCTTTATTAATTAGAATTAGAGAAAATTTTCTTATTATAAATGGGACCTTATGCATATGTTGCTAGTCTTCGTGGAGTTATATTTACCATTGATGTATAAGAAGTCCTGTTTCTCTATAACCTCACTACCAAACTCTTGGATTTCTGCTAGTCTGATAGTTAACTAATGATATCTCTTTGTAATTTTGAGTTTCTGGTATTTTGAGTGGTGTTAACCCTTTAGGGACCATTGGCCTTTTTCTTTCATTTTCTGTGAACAGTTTATTGATGTCTTTCAACTTTAGGTACTTAAAATTATTTTTTATTTTTTAAACTATAGATGTACAAAAGAGTTGTGAAGGTAGTGCAGAGTGTTTCCATCTACCTTTCGCTTAGCTTCCTACATGTTAGCATTTCACATTACTATGGTACATTTACTGAAACTAAGAATTTAACCTTGATACAATACTATTCACTGAATATGGATTTTACTCAGATTTTACCAGTTTTCCCACTAATATTATTATTTTCTGTTTCAAGATCCAGTCCAGAATGCCACATTGCATTTAGTTGTCATGTCTTCTTAATCTCTTCCAGTCTTTAATTGTTCCTGAATTTGTCCTTCTTTTTCATGACCTTGACATTTTTGAAGCATACTGCTTAGGTACTTTGCTTTGTAAGATGCCTCTTGATCTGGGTTTTTCTGATACTTTCTCATGATTAGACTGGGTTTTAAATTTTTGGACAAATATTGCAGAGCTGAAATGTCTGCTTGTTGCCTCATATCAACATGGCTTATAACTGGTGATGTTAACCTTGATCACTTGGTTAAGGCAGTTTCTGCCATGTCTGTCTACTATAAAATTATTCCCATCCCCTGTCATATGTTAAAAGTAAGTCACAGAGTTCAGCCCACCCACAAGGAAGGAGAATTATATTCCACCTTTTGAGGGAAAGTATAAAATAGTTAGTTGGATATATGTTAAAACCACCACAGTAATTAAAAAATATTTTTATAGAGATACTTTGCAGATATGAAAATATCCTGTTTCTCCTTACAATTTTACCCAGTGATTTTAGCATTTGCCTGTAGCAATTATCACATGGTATTCCAATGCTGATTTTCTATTTCCCCCATTTCATTTACATTTACTATTTGGAATTCTTCTATAAAGAAGATTTGTCTCTTTAACCCCACTTAGCTATTTATTCAACCATTTCTTTATATTAGTATGGACTCATAGTTATTTATTTTAATCTATGGCTTTAATCCATCATTATTGTTATTTATTGTTTCAGGCTGTTGGGAGTTCTTTCAGATTGTCTCCTGTATTTTGTGTGTGTGTGTGTGTGTGTGTGTGTGTGTTTTACTACCTTATTTTCTAGCACTACAAAATACTTCAGGCTCATCTTATATTTTACCTGCCATGTTCTATAGACACATAAAAAATTTTTTTTATAGATTTTATTTAGACAGAGTGAGAGAGAGCACAAGCAAGGTGGAGGAGCAGAGGGAGAGGGAGAAGCAGACTTCCTGCTGAGCAGGGAGCCCGATGTGGGGCTCGATCCCAGGACCCTGGGATCACGACCTGAGACCAAGGCAGATGGTCAACCGACTGAGCCACCCAGGTGGCTCACATCCCAACACATAGAAGTTTTAAAAGCTTTTTTTATTTTGAACTGTTTTTATGCTTACAAAGAATTTGCAAAGATAATAGAGAATTCCTCTTTAGCCTGCACCCAGCTTTTCCTAATGTTAACATCTTATATAACCATAATGCAATTATTAAAGCAAAATAGGTATTTCTTCCATCTTTCCTTATCTTTCATGAACATGACACTTTTGAAAAGTACTAGTCAGGTAGCTTGTAGAATTAGCCTCAATCTGGGTTTATCTGATACACTCTGCACTTAGACTGAGGCTATGTATTTTGGGAAAAAATACCATGGGGTGACAAGGCACATTTTTAAAAACTTCTTTGAGCCTCAGTTTCCTTATCTGTAAAAGGAAATGATACAAGTACCTTCCTCATAGGTCTGATGTGGTAATTAAAGGGGCAATAAAATAACATGTTCAGCATAAGACTTGATGCATATAAAGGTTTTGATTGATGTTAGGGATATAATCATCATTATCATAATTATGCTGGTAATTTTTTAAATTAATTTTTCCTTCAGCTACTTTTTTAGCTTCTGAAAGAGCGAGTGAGAATCCATAACTGAAATACATATACTTTAGAAAAAAAGTTTTTTTAATATGCCAGTAATTATCACATTATAGAATGAAAATATATGCAGTTTCTAAGTTTGTTAGAAAAATCAGTCTTTTGATGCAGGTGAAAGATATGTTATGAAACCATTCCTCATGGCTTTTGTATTTTTTAATTCTGCATAATTTGTGTTTTAAACTTGATACCTCATAATATACTTTCACTAAATTGTAATCTTTAATATTGTTTAATATTGTAATTTGCTTAGGGATTTCTTTTTTAAATTTTTAAAAAAATTTTGGGTGTACATCTTTTTTTTTTAAGTTTCAGTAGAGTTAACATACAGCGTTATATTAGTTTCAGGTATACAATATAGTGATTCAACAATTCTATACATTACTGAGTGCTCATCACAATATGTGTACTCTCAATCCCCTTCACCTATTTCACCCCCCACTTCCCCTCTTATAACCATCAGTTCTCTATACTTAAGAGTCTATTGTTTTATCTTTTTTTGTTCCTTTGTTTTGTTTCTTAAATTCCACATATGAGTGAAATCATACGGTATTTGTCTTTCTGACTGACTTCTTTCATTTAGCATTATACCCTCTAGATCCATCCATGTTGTTGCAAATGGCAAGATTTCATCTTTTTAATGGCTGAGTAATATTCCATTGTATATATTTACCACCTCTTCTTTATCCATTCATCTCAGTGGCCACTTGGGTTGCTTCCATACTTTGGCTATTGTAAATTATGCTACAGTAAACATAGGGATGCATATACCTTTTTGAATTAGTGTTTTTGTATTCTTTGGATAAACACCTAGTAGTGGAACTAGTGAATCATATGATAATTCTATATTTGATTTTTTGAAGAATCTTCATACTGTTTTCCACAGTGGCTGTAGCAGTTTGCATTCCCACCAACAATGCATGAGGGTTCCTTTTTCTCCACATCCTCATCAACACTTGTTTCTTGTGTTGTTGATGTTAGCTATTCTGACAGGTGTGAGGTGATATCTTACTGCAGTTTTGATTTGAATTTCCCTGATGATGAATGATGTTGAGTATCTTTTCATATGTCTGCTGGCCATCTATATGTCTTCTTTGGAGAAATGTCTGTTCACATGTTCTGCCCATTTTTAAATTGGATTATTTTGTTTTTTTTTTTTGATGTTGTGTAAGTTCTTTATATTATGCTGGTAATTATTAATAGCACTATTGTCCTCATTTCACCATCATTACTTCAACAAATATGTATTGAACATTTTCCTGTATTCATCTCATTTCCTGTTCTCCTCAAAGCCATCCTACACATATCTAACTGAATGATCCATAAAAACTAAGCATATATTTGATTCATTTGATCAAATTATTCCATTCCTTAAAATCTTCGTACTATATTAAGTGACTGTCCATTCTCTACAGGGTCAAGTTTAATCCTCTTAATGTGACATCAGAATCATTTATAATTTGGATCCTCCTACTTCTTCAGGTTTATCTCCAACTAATGCTTTGAAAAATTGCTTGCAGGTTCTTACAGTAAAGATGCTCTTTCTTCTCTTTGTTCCTCAACTCTTATGGTTCTCTCTGCTTGGCTATTTTTCCACAACATCCCACATGTCCCCAACAAAGTTCCATTCATCACTAAAGACTCAACTTTTTTTTCTTTTTCAAAGATTTTTATTTGACAGAGAGAGAGAGAAAGGGAGGGGGAGAGAGAGAGAGAGAGAGAGAATGAGCGGGGGGTGGGGAGGAGCAAGGGGAGAGGGAAAAGCAGGCTCCCCACTGAGCGGAGAACTCCATGCAGGACTTGATCCAGGATGCCAAGATCATGAGCTGAAGGCAGATGCCTAACTGACTGAGCTACCCAGGCACCCAAGACTCAACTTTTATTTAATCTCTTCCCATAGCTCTTCTTTCCCTTTTACAACTTGTGTTAAATACCTGCTCCTTACATTACCATAACAGCCATTTACTCATTTATTGATTCAGTAGGTATTTATTAAACACTATATTCTAGGTTGGGTGTTAACTAGAAGCCCTGATAGGAGCAACTCTATAAGAAATAGGGTTGTGGGTGTCCAGCAAGAAACTTTGGCAAGAATTATGACCAACCATATACATTCTGGTTTGTTCTCCAATCATATTGCTGGCAGAGGTAGACCAAAAAAAAAAAAAAAAAAAAGGAAAACAAAACAAACAAAAAAACAACTTGTTTGGATTAAGTTGAAGTTTTTAAAAGCAAGCCCATATTAGAAGTTTCTGAACTCTGGTACTCATTCTTAATATTTATTTGAGGAGAGTCAGAAATGTAAGCAGTAAGCTTTCTTTTGAAAAATTTATCCCCTTAGGATTAAAGGAATGGAGGTTCTAAATTAGGGTACAGAGCATTAACTGCACCCTTTCCTTTTAAAAGGGATATTTTTGGAACTTAAAGATCATATTCAGAAGGAATAAGATTAAAGTTAGATTGTGAAATTGTTTTCTACTAATTCAGTCCTCAATATTTTTTCTTATGTTTTTATAAGTTAAACTACTTATTTGCTAAAGTTTCTTTATTTGTCCTCTGTGAGCACAATATTCTCATATTTCCCAACAACTATCTGATTATTTTCAAGGGACCCAGTTCACTTAGATGGGAGCCCATGTTGTTAAGAATGATGACAAGAACCTGAAGTGTCTATGGATAACTGTGTTGCCCTCAAGGGCAATTATAATTTAATAAATTATTAGAGAAATGATGTTTAACATATGTAGAGTTGAGTAGCAATGAGAAATTGGCAATAATTGCTGCTTTTTATTAAACTCCTATGTGCCAGGGACTATGCTGGGTGCTTTATATACATGATCTAACTTGATTCTTATAATAGTCCTTCAGATTAACTATTAATATATTGCTGTTGAGGAAAGCCTTAAAGATATTGTCACTTGCCTATGGTTGGCTAAATATGGATCTGGGATTTAAATCCATATATTTAGAATTTGAAATTCTGTGCTTTTTCCTTACAGAAATCTGTTGTCATAAAAATGGTGGGATGAGGACAAAAGTGTGGTTGGAATAAGATGATTGAGCAGAGAATCCCTCACTTGGTCAAGCATCATAATGATTAGAAACGGCTTTCCCAAGATCTATTGAGATCCCTAATTGCATTTTTAAGGCTTCAGGGTGATTTAAATACATCCTTTCTATGGAGCAGGGTTAAGTAATTCTTGAAATGAAGTCTTAACAAAATATTTGGATTATATTGTGTAGAAAGACAAGGACACTTGTCCTTGGAGAGGGCAAAAATATAGCCATAGGAGGAGAGTTACATGGGAATTCTATAGAAAGAAGAAATGAAATTTAAGGCTGGGAAAATAGGTTATAATTTATTAATCTGATAATTATAGTTTTATAATCATATATTTATTAATCTAATGATTAACCTGATGATTATGATTTATTAATTTTATTTCTCAGAAGTTACTTTGAATGACTTTTGGCTATTTCAAAACATGTACCTCAGAGGGTTATAATTTACTACCACTGAAGCTATTCAATAGAATGTGCTACAAGCTGTTGGAGGTAATTTCTAAATAGGAGTTTCAGAAATTGAGTGATGGGTACTTTGTGTAGTTTCGCAAAGGAAGAGGCTAGGGCTAACTTGTATAGATCTGACACAGGTTTCAAAAGAGCTTTTTTTAAAAAAAAAGATTTGAATGGTTATTTCATATATATCTTATATATCTCTTCCTCAGAAGGCTTATTAAAAGATCAGAGGCAGAAAAAAAAATCTTAAGTAGGCTTTTTCCCCACTGTATTTTAATTGGGCAAGTAATCTCAAAAAAGGGAAATGTAAAATATCTTGCAGCAATTCTGAGCACCTCTGCTTCCATGCTATAATTTCCCAGCTGAAAGTTACTAATTTACTAAGTTCATATGCTGAAATTTTAAAAAATCAAGATACACGTATTTGGGTGTGCTGTAGTCACACTGGTGGTGACTCATTGTGTCGAAGTCTGAGAAATGTCTACAAAATACATTCTAGAGACATACAGGAGTCCCTGTCCTGTGTTGGAGTGCCATCCAGAGACATTTGGGGAAATTGGCCTATGAGGAAGCTCATCGAAGCTAAAACAGTACAGTGAATATAACAGAAAGCCAGAGTGCCTTAGTAGCCTTTCTGACGGAAATCTTGTTGTCCAGGAAGCTACCATGTCATAAATCAAAGAGACATCCCATTTTGATAGATTATTTCTCTTTTCAGAAAGACTTGACTTGGCAGTTTTGTCCTTTATATAACTATTTCTTCTCCAGATGGTTCCAACTCTCCTTTAGTTTTTAGGTCACATTCTTCTTCTTCAGCATCTGCCTAGGAATAGATGCTCATAAATCCATGTAATGAGGGATGGTGTTTACTTTGCTGTGACCCCAAAATATGCCAACTGCGTGACCATCCCAGCCACCATTCCCGCATTTCCAATATTTCTGGGTAAAGAGGCAATGGACACTCTTTGAAGAGAAAATGCATGGTGTTTAGAAAAGTTGAACTTTTTAAAAAAACTTGGCAGTCATCTTCATGTACAAGAAAGTTAAAGACATTGCATTTTGTAAAAGAACCTGTTTTGGTTCTTCTAGTTCAGCATGCTTTTTGGCATGCATTCTCTTCAGATTTTCTACCTGCTGAGTCATTATTTTAACTGCTTTACTAACCTGGCTTTCCTGATTAATAGCTCCCAATATCTAAGCCCTCCTGGTTGCTCATGATATACACTGGCTAAGGAACGTTACATTCTTCTCAAGCTTCTTAATGGTCTCCTAAGCCTGGCTGTCATCTTCACGGGGTGGTGTTAAAGACTCTAATAGCTTTACACAGTTAGATATGTCTTTCTTCAAATTTTCTTCTGCCAAGTCACAGGACCTTTCTTCAAATTTCACTATTTTTTTTTCAAGGTAAACCAGTTGCATTTAATTCCCAACAATAATCTAAGAAATTCAGCCTTCACCTCCTTCTCATTAGACATGTTGTCACTAAGCTTTTCCTATTTTTAAAACATGTTTAAAATAGTCACATAATTTCATGTTAAAAATGAATTATTAGGGCTTAATTTGTAGTTTAAAATGTATCCCCATCGTATAAAATAAAACATAAGATTGAATAGTCAATTAAAATAACAGAAATTTGACATTATAATTAAAGGATAGTAAGCATGTTTAAGAGTACAAGGTTTTATTCTCTATACATCAAATAGTTTAAAGTATATAAGGTATGATTTGTAGGACCTCAGGTCTGGGAGGGTTTTTACCCTCTAATCCTACTGCACATTTTTTAGTTGAAAATCTTTTGAAATATGCTTGTAAGAGATGAGACAAAGTGCGATGAAACAATCCACTAATAGAAATCTCATTGTTTCATAAGTAACCCACTCAATCTCGATACAATCCTGATATAAAGACATTTCTTCTTTTGAGATTGAATCTGTTCTCTTCTGGCTTCTACTCATTGTTCTCTGTTAAGTTCCCTAAGATCCTACAAACCAGATCAACTCCCTTTGGCACATTCCAACCATCAGAGGTCTGGTGACTGAGATGTTCATCCCTCTTTAGACTAATCATCTCCATTCTTTTTATTGGTCTTCATGTAGCATTATTTCAAGTCACCTCAGCAATCCAGGATGTGCTCTCTTACAACAATTCTAGTTTCTCTATATTCCTCTCAAATGTGTGTATCCACAGGCATTTTGAAATTCAACAATGTATATACTTCTCATCATATGGTGTCATAGCGCTGCAGTATTTTATAGTAGAAGGACTCCTCATTAGTATATATAGAATAATTTTTTTATTATTTCTCCACTGATATCTCTCTTCCCCTATTGGACACCTAGCTCTATGTGTGGGGTAAGGAAATAGATCTGACTTGGTCATCATTCTATTTTCCATGCTTAGCATTATGCCTGTCTGACGTAGTGTTCTCTAAGTATCCATTAATTGAATGAATGTGTGGATTCATCATTTTTCTGTGGCATCATTTTAATTCAATAATAAATTATTTACCTATAGTTTCGGCAGGCTCTAATAAAAACTGGTTTATGATAGTATCTCATAACTATTTCCGTCAAGAGCTATAAAATCTTTCTAGCATGACTTTTTACAAAGGAGAAACATTATACATCAAGAGGATGTATCATAGAGGATAAGGTGATTCTGAGATTTTCACCTGTGGAGTATCCAAGTTATTGATGTCTGTTTTTTTTCCTTGTGAATTCTTTTATTGATATCACATTTTGGAAAGAAGTGAAGTGTTAGGCAATTATTGATCTGAAATAGGCTTGATAATAACATGCCTTCAATATTTTAATCAAGATTATGGATCAAGAGATTTATGAGAGGCTGATCAATATGCAAATAGCATGGATTTAGAATATACTGTAAACACTCTGGAAACTTGATCCAAACTGGTCTAAGCAGATTGGATTTGTGATTCAGTTTCCTTATATTTCACCAAAGGCACAGAAAAGATATAAGAATAAGCCATAAATGACACAGCCAGACTTGAAAACAAGTGTTTATGGCAGACCAGAAGCCATGAGGCAAGTAAAAGAAGGGGAAGGGATAGGACACTTCATTAGGCAGCTTAGTCTTCAGCAGTAAGCCCTGTGAGCTACTGTAGAAAGTATTTCAGGACCTCTCAGGGAGAACCTCATTCCATAAAGCAGCACAGGATCAAACAACTGAAAAGGATGTGTACAAGCCTACAAAGGTTTTGCTAATGCTGAGAGAAGAAATGCTATGTTAGGCTGCATTAATAGAATAGGGAGGTGGTAGTTCAATTTTCTGATGTTTGGAGTTTTATATTCCTTACCAGTTATTTTAAAAGCAAGATTGAAAACCAATATATTCTAAAGAATAGCTGAGATGGAGAGGATATTTTGAATTTTATCAGTAAAAGAAGGACTAAGGAAATTAGAAAAGTGGTTCTTAATTTGACATGTGCTTCATAGTCTTTGAGTTTTTTGTTTTTAATACATATACAGATAACCCTACTCCTAAGGATTCTTATTCCTTAGATCTGGAATAAGGAGACAGTATGCATTTTTTTTAAAAAGTTTTACAGGGGGTTCAAATGCATAACCCTGGTTGAGAATCATCAAATTAGAAATAGCTTGGAGAAGAATGATAAGTGGGATATGATTGTCTACAATTGCAAAGATGACAAAGTTTTACTCCCTGAATCCCTTGGGAAACCAGTTGATGAATTTCCACCTGGGATCTTTTACTATATCCAGAACTGACAGCTAAGCAGTTGTGGTTGAGGGCAATGGTCTTTAGGTAACTGTGCCAGTGGAGTGGGCTGGCTGAGGTGGATATTGCTGGCACAGACTCACTGTGCTCTTTTTCCTCTATATTCTACAACCAGATGCTGGGAATGGATTTTCTTATCTCCTCTTCTCTTCCTCCTTCAACACTCATCTTGTACCAGGAGAACCCAGACCTTGGGGGGTGGGATGGATCTGGACTAGCCGTGGGGTTTGGCTAGGGTCTGACCTTACCTTGTACATGGTTCATAATTCAGCAAAGATATGAAATTCAGTGGCTTTTTAAAAAGATTTTATTTATTTATTTGACAGAGAGAGAGAGACAGTGAGAGAAGGAACACAAGCAGGGGGAGAGGGAGAGGGAGAAGCAGGTTTCCCACTGAGCAGGGAGCCCGACGCGAGGCTCGATCCCAGGACCCTGGGATCACGACCCAAGCTGAAGGCAGATGCTTAATGACTGAGCCACCCAGGTGCCCCTTCAGTGACTCTTTAATTAAAGTCTTTAGTAACTCTCTTTTTCTCTCTTTCTCCCCCCTCCCTCCTCTCCTCTTCTCTTATTATTGTCTCAGCATCAGTTTTCCAAATAGGCTTTACTCATTCCAAAAAAGTTGCCACTCTTTTGTCCTGCCATCTTGGCCATTGTGCTTGAAAAATAAGATAATAATCTGCTTTGAAAAACTCTGCAAGACTTCCTATTTAGGTAGGTAAAGTTAGTCACCCAGGTCCATAACTTCTTCACTCTTCTCTCTCAGTTCACTATGCTTTACTCTCCTAATTTGGTAATTCATGCCTCACTAGAAGATTTTTTCTAGTTGTGTTTGTGGTTTTCTGACTTTGAAAAAGAAGAAAGGTGAGCAGGCTCAGCTGTATTGCTAATATCCTCTCAAATTTTTCCCCCTTGGAAAAAGAAAGGCAGGGGTCATAATCAAGTTTAGTTTAGAACCTGAATATGTTTTAGCTTATAAAACATACCATAGTTCAAACATATTTATACTCTAGTATTTGAGACCTGTCTAGAAAAGGTTTTGTTTGCTTGAATATTGTGTTGTCTTTCTAGGTAAGCTACATCAGTTGAGATAGTAATGTAACAACCCAGGGAGAAGGGGACTTGATCCAATCAAGTCTGCTTCTCACGCAGAGAAACAGGGTCAGGGGAAGTTTGGAGGTAGATTGGACTCTTCACATGTTGTGTCTTTGGAGGAGCCTCTGATATACCCCACTCTAACCTGTCACTTCCCCTAAAAGGACAAGACACACCTGAAAACAAAGGCTCAGTGCAGTCAACTAGTTGCCCAAAGAATTTTTCATGTCCCTTCTGTCATCAGACCATCCATCCTAAGGAAGAAGGAATGCCTGGCCACCCACTCTGGGACCAGAGAGATGAGGATAGGGAAGCAGATATCTGGCTACTTTATCTTTTCCATGTTTTTCTGCAGCAAAGAAGTACATAGCCCTTCCCCACCACTCCCCTTCCTTATTTTAGAATTCAAAGGAGACTTTTTTTTTTTTAAATAATCCAGTACTTAATTCCTCAAGCTGTAAACTAGCCTCCTGCACTTTCCTTTAAGAAAGATGCTAGTAGCAATTTTTCCCATCTCAGGATGAATTTAAGACACAATGGGTACTTCTCTCAGGCATGTTTACATTTTAAACCTCTCATTAAAAAAATAAACCTTAATCTTTTATTAAAGAAATTTCAGACATGGTGGACTCAGGTGGGGCTAGTGGGAGCATGGGATATATTTTGGAAACTATGGTTGTTTAAGGCTTCTACATTCATATCAAGAGACGGAAGCAATACCAAGCCCTAAGGATAGCACACAGCAGACTCCTACATTAAAAATCTCTGTCACTCCTGAGTTTTTCCCAGTTAAGACTCCTGATATACATAACAGTTCCCCTTAAAGCATGTAGGGATCCTCTACCACTTGCTACTGCATCTACCATTTGATCACCTACCACTAGCTCCATTTCTCTATTGGAAATCTCACTCTGCAAATCTATCTCATCACTTCCAAATGTTTGACAGAGACCTTTCAGATCAGTGAGGTCAGAGTACATAGTGATTTGGGTTTGGGGCTTAAAGTCAGAGGAACCTAGGCTTGAATCCTAACCCCTACACTGATTAGAATGACCTAGGACAAGTTACTTAACTTCCCTGATTCCCAGATTCTTTACCTATAAAAGGGAGATAATGATGCTCAACCTACAAGGGAAGAGACATTAACTGCCTGCCTTAGCAGCAAGTAAATGATGGCTAACATTTTGATGGTCACCTTACTTGCTAAACTGATGGTCTGTTTGCTCCCTCTCTTCTCATTAGTAAAGTTAAGGCATTAAAAGCCATAGTAATAATGACTATAACAGTTATTGATAATAGTTATATTTTCACTTCACATTTACTAGAGTGAAAAATTTATGGGCATCCTCTGGCACATAATAAATTTTCTTACCCCTATGTTTCATAGCCTATCTGAAAATTAAGGCTGAATATTCTAAATATAATTCACACTTTACCCCCACTGCCCCACCAGAAAGAAATACCTTACCATTTTTGAATTTCAATCTTTCTTTTCTCTTTACTTGTTTAAACTTTTTTCCCCGCAATGAATGCCATAAAAAAATCTAACTGTGACATAGAAGTGGAAAAAATAGTTTTAGGGGATGATTTAAGCTGGAAACACATTTGTTTATAGCACTCACATTATCCCAGGGCATCCTGGACAGAATGAGTTCTGCCTCAGGCTACTAGCTTCTCAGGTACTCATTAATTCTGAAGAAAGCTTCATGTTGAGGCCATTACCACTTAATTACAGTTTGTGATTATTGGCACATTCTTTAGTGACCTTATTCTATGTGCTGGCCTGTTTGTTCACTAGAGGATCCATGCAGCTGGAAATTTTGGCTGACTAGAAAGTATAAAGGGGGATTTTGGGGAGCTTGAATTGAAACCATTCTTGCTGAAATGTCAACACATTTTTCTCCCATCTGGATATGGTTAATCACGGTGCTTGCTTTGATATACTTTTTCCATAAGCTATGCTTTTGAGGTGTGCCTGAACTTATCAAAATCTATTTTAAAGCAAAGCTTTGAGCAGAAGTTCTTGTCTGTCATTATTTACTCTTTGTGGGCATAACAGGGGAGGTTTCTTACGAACACTTCAGCATTATTAGAGCTTGCAGTCTAGGGACCAAATGGTCCCTAGACTATATTTCTTCCAACATAGAAACTGGAAGGAATTTTAATTCCATGATTCCTCTAAGAATAATGTTGTTCTAAAATCATAGGGAAGGAGGCCTAATCTAGTAGCAAAGAGTACTTGGTTAGGAACTGGAAAATCTGGCTGGCTTCTATGCTTAATTGTAACTGATTTTTGGGCAAAATAGTTTCACTTATTCACACATTATTCATGCCATAAATAATTAGTGTTTTCTTCGTGCTGTACACTGGGGAAGTTATCGTGGGTACTGAAGTCTGTGGGGCATGGGATAATAATTTCTCCTTGTACTTATCATACCTTTCCCAGTGTGTGATAATATATAAACAAATGAGTGTGGCTGGGCTCCAATAAAATTATATTTATCAACCATAAAATTTGATTTTCATGTAATTTTTTGGTATGTCATGAAATATCAGTTTTCTTTTAAGACTATTTAAAAATGGTCTTTTTAAAGACCTCTGGGCTATAGTGTGCCAAACACTGATTTACAACACAAACAAAATAAACAGTAACATGATTATCACTGGCAGTAGATTTTCTGGGTTTTATGGGAGCACGTGGAACTCTTGGTTGTCCAAGTCTTTCCCCAGGATGAGTTATATGATAGGACAAAAAGAATGAGAAAGGATGAGTCAGTTGAGACCAAAGAGAAGAGTATATGCAAAGTCCCAGAGGCAAGAGAATAAATATGGTAAATGAATGACTGGAATACAGAATATAAGAAAGAAATGCAGAATATAAAAAATAGTGATAAATGTACAGTCTGCTTAACTGAGCAGGGGCCATATTTTGAATAGCTTTATATTGCCATATAAAGGATTTTGGAGCAAGAGGAAGCCTTTGGAAAGCTTTTGGTAAGCAAGTACAAGATTAAATTTGAGACTTAAAATATCTCTGTGGATACACATGGAGGATAGAATAGACATGGCTGTGCTTCAATATGACTTTGTTTACAAACATAAGTGGCAGATCAGATTTAGTCTGTGGGCTCTTCTGCTAAACCTTTCTGGAGAGTCAGACAACCTGATTGAAATCTTGTCCCATAACTAACTACTTTTCGGCAAATTACTAAGTTTTTTTTTTTAACTATTATGTTCTGTTCAGCTCTTCTTTTCCTTCAAGAAGTCCATCAGAAATCCATAAATTTAAATGAAGGGTAGAAAAACTTTCATTTGTTATGTTGAAAGAAAGCAGTAACTGGGAAGATGTTGAGACAACAGCTACTTTATTTCATTGCATTGAATGTTACTACCACCTTCCCCCAGGGATTTATCCTTCCATAGAGTAATTTGTCCCACCACTGGTTCCAACATCCCCTTTCCTGCACATCTGTATCCTGATTTCCAGCTAATGCCATTGATGTTCCTCCATGACACTGATTCTGTTTACTTGAGTTATAAGATAAGCAGTTGACCAACTTAACACCCAGTTTTAGTTTTCTAATTTCCTTGACTTCATATTCAAGTAGAGAATGGCAAAGACTGTCTGCCAGATTATTTAATTTTAAAGGCTTCTTACTGCTTTTGATATAAGAAAGAACAATTTCTCTGGTGGTGAGATCCCAAAGACAATCTAGAATACAAGCATGTATAAGAAACAAAATGGCAAAGAATGATAGGTACAGTAGAACACTGGTAAAGGTGAATATAACCAAACTCTATAGAAGTAAAGACTTCCTTTTTACCAAGGGTTCAACACAAATATCCAGGTTGAAAGTTTTGGCTGTAGGACTGGAGATTAGAAATTTGAAAAGTCATGAATTCATTAACATGTTTGAAATTCTGAAAAATCTGTGTGATTATATTTCTTTTTTTTTTTTTTTTTAGAGAAGCTGGTGACTTTTTTTTTTTTTAAGATTTTATTTATTTATTTGAGAGAGAGAATGAGAGATAGAGAGCACGAGAGGGAAGAGGGTCAGAGGGAGAAGCAGACTCCCCGCTGAGCAGGGAGCCCGATGTGGGACTCGATCCGGGGACTCCAGGATCATGACCTGAGCCGAAGGCAGTCGCTTAACCAACTGAGCCACCCAGGCACCCGATTATATTTCTTTTAAAAAGAGAAAGAACCCAAGAGATCCTTTCAAAGTATGTCAGTATCTGTAATGTGTGGTGGAAAGACCCCAACTGGAGGTCAATATGACCAGTGTTCTAGTCCAATACCTGCAATTAAGCAGTAGCTATTTGACTTTGAACAGGTGTTATGATACCCTATGGAATGAGAGAAAAGAGAATATCACTATTATCTACCCTCATATTTGTTCCCTACTTTTGCCACCTTATTACCCCAGAGGAAATCTAGACTTCTCCAACATTACTCAATGTGTATACTTACAACATTATATTAGTACAACTATAAAAATAATTATTCTTAAATTAATCATTCAAAAATTTTAAAATAAATCATATATGGACTTCAAGACTCATACAGATGAAAATTCTTCCAAAATTGATCTGAAGATTTTAATCCCACTCAGAATTCTAGCAGTTAAGTTCTGCTTCTGAAAGATGCAAAGGAGTGTTGCTCCCAACCTAACAATGACAGAAAGCCAGATGATTTACAAAATTATCATTTATCTCAAAGCCATCAGAGTGCTGAGGTCACAAGACTACCAAGAAAACTGAATTCCCTAAAGAGACAGATTCCTTGGTAGGAGGAGGGCAGACACAAACCTTTCAACCTTGGCCAAAGCACAGGAAAAATATGTGACTGCCATAGAAGCATATAAGAAAAAAAATCAGTTAATATTGTAGATACTTCTTAAAGGCCAAGAGTGGGTAAAGATTTCAGTTTAGAAAAACAGAAAGCCCCAGGCACAGGGGAGTTTGGCTTCACTCAAACTCCTCTTCATGAGTGTCATCAAGTGCTCACATACAGTGGGTGCAGGGCAAGAGAGCCCTTCCCCACCCCAGACCTATGATGGATTAAGGTGCAGGAGGTGACTGGATGCCAATGGCTGACAGGCAAAAAAACTGTACTTACTTAACCAGATCCTCCAATCTGAAAAAAAGGTCTTAAACCACAAAGGCGGTCTATTCATCAAGAAGATATAACAATCTTGTGTTTATGTACCCAGTTACATTTTTTAAATTGATAGAACTATCAAAATAATAACAGAAAAATCTACAAAGGTAGTTAAAGAGGTCAACATTCCTCTGTCAATAATTAACAGAAAAATAGACAGAAAATCAGAAAAATCTATGGTAAGTATCCAAAATTTGTAATAAGACTCTGACCTGAGAAGCACCATCAACTGCCTAATTTAATTGACACTTAGAGAACAACCCATTTAATAACATCACAGCACACATTCCTTGCAAGTGCATGTAAAACATTTACTGAGATAGAACATATTCTTGGCTATTAAACAAAGTATGATAAATCTCAATAATGAGCTTATGCTAGAAATAAATAACAAAAATACATAAAATTTCTCGTATATTTGAAAATTAAACCATATATATTTTTTAAATTTTTTATTGTTATGTTAATCACCATACATTACATCATTAGTTTTTGATATAGTGTTCCATGTTTCATTGTTTGTGCATAACACCCAGTGCTCCATGCAGAATGTGTCCTCTTTAATACCCATCACCAGGCTAACCTATCCCCCCACCCCCCTCCCCTCTAGAACCCTCAGTTTGTTTTTCAGAGTCCATCGTCTCTCATGGTTCGTCTCCCCCTCCGACTTACTCCCCTTCATTCTTCCCCTCCTGCTATCTTCTTCTTTTTCTTTTTTCTTAACATATCTTGCATTATTTGTTTCAGAAGTACAGATCTGTGATTCAACAGTCTTGCACAATTCACAGCACTCACCATAGCACATACCCTCCCCAATGTCTATCACCTAGCCACCCCATCCCTCCCACCCCCTGCCACTCCAGCAACACTCAGTTTCCTGAGATTAAGAATTCCTCATATCAGTGAGGTCATATGATACATGTATTTCTCTGATTGACTTATTTCACTCAGCGTAACACCCTCCAGTTCCATCCACGTCGTTGCAAATGGCAAGATCTCATTCCTTTTGATGGCTGCATAATATTCCATTGTATATATATACCAGTTCTTTATCCATTCATCTGTCGATGGACATCTTGGCTCTTTCCACAGTTTGGCTATTGTGGACATTGCTGCTATAAACATTGGGGTGCATGTACCCCTTCGGATCCCTACATTTGTATCTTTGTGGTAAATACCCAGTAGTGCAATTGCTGGATCGTATGGTAGCTCTATTTTCAACTGTTTGAGGAACCTCCATACTGTTTTCCAGAGTGGTTGCACCAGCTTGCATTCTCACCAACAGTGTAGGAGGGTTCCCCTTTCTCCACATCCCCACCAACACCTGTTGTTTCCTGACTTGTTAATTTTAGCCATTCTGACTGGTGTGAGGTGGTATCTCATTGAGGTTTTGATTTGGATTTCCCTGATGCCGAGCGATGTTGAGAAATTTTTCATGTGTCTGTTGGCCATTTGGATGTCTTCTTTGGAAAAATGTCTGTTCATGTTCTTCTGCCCATTTCTTGATTGGATTATTTGTTCTTTGGGTGTTGAGTTTGATAAGTTCTTTATAGATTTTGGATACTAGCCCTTTATCTGATATGTCATTTGCAAATATTTTCTCCCATTCTGTCGGTTGTCTTTTGGTTTTGTGGACTGTTTCTTTTGCTGTGCAAAAGCTTTTTATCTTGATGAAATCCCAAGAGTTCATTTTTGCCCTTGCTTCCCTTGCCCTTGGCGATGTTTCTAGGAAGAAGTTGCTGTGGCTGAGGTCGAAGAGGTTGCTGCCTGTGTTCTCCTTTAGGATTTTGATGGACTCCTGTCTCACGTTTAGGTCTTTCAACCATTTGGAGTCTATTTTTGTGTGTGGTGTAAGGAAATGGTCCAGTTTCATTCTTCTGCATGTGGCTGTGCAATTTTCCCAACACCATTTGTTGAAGAGACTGTCTTTTTTCCATTGGACATTCTTTCCTGCTTTGTCAAAGATTAGTTGACCATAGAGTTGAGGATCCATTTCTGGGCTCTCTATTCTGTTCCATTGATCTATATGTCTGTTTTTGTGCCAGTACCATACTGTCTTGATGATGACAGCTTTGTAATAGAGCTGGAAGTCCGGAATTGTGATGCCGCCAGCTTTGCTTTTCTTTTTCAATATTCCTGTGGCTATTTGGGGTCTCTTCTGGTTCCATACAAATTTTAGGATTATTTGTTCCATTTCTTTGAAAAAAGTGGGTGGTATTTTGATGGGGATTGCATCGAATGTGTAGATTGCTCTAGGTAGCATTGACATCTTCACAATGTTTGTTCTTCCAATCCATGAGCATGGAACGTTTTTCCATTTCTTTGTGTCTTCTTCAATTTCTTTCATGAGTATTTTATAGTTTTCTGAGTACAGATTCCTTTGCCTCTTTGGTTAAATTTATTCCTAGGTATTTTATGGTTTTGGGTGCAATTGTAAATGGGATCAACTCCTTGATTTGTCTCTCTTCTGTCTTGTTGTTGGTGTATAGGAATGCCACTGATTTCTGTGCATTGATTTTACATCCTGCTACTTTACTGAATTCCTGTATGAGTTCTAGCAGTTTTGGGGTGGAGTCTTTTGGGTTTTCCACATACAGTATCACATCATCTGCAAAGAGTGAGACTTTGACTTCCTCTTTGCCGTTTCAGATGCCTTTGATTTCTTTTTGTTGTCTGATTGCTGTGGCTAGGACTTCTAATACTATGTTGAATAGCAGTAGTGATAGTTGACATCCCTGCCATGTTCCTGACCTTAGGGGAAAAGCTCTCAGCTTTTCCCCATTGAGAATGATATTTGCTGTAGGTTTTTCATAGATGGCTTGTATGATATTGAGGTAGGTACCCTCTATCCCTATACTCTGAAGAGTTTTGATCAAGAAAGGATGCTGTACTTTGTCAAATGCTTTTTCTGCATCTATTGAGAGGATCATATGATTCTTGTTCTCTCTTTTGTTAATGTATTGTATCACGTTAATTGATTTGTGGATGTTGAACCAACCTTGCAGCCCAGGGATAAATCCCACTTGGTCATGGTGAATAATCCTTTTACTGTACTGTTGGATCCTATTGGCTAGTATTTTGGTGAGAATTTTTGCATCCATGTTCATCAAGGATATTGGTCTGTAATTCTCCTTTTTGATGGGGTCTTTGTCTGGTTTTGGGATCAAGGTAAGGGTGGCCCCATAAAATGAGTTTGGAAGTTTTCCTTCCATTTCTATTTTTTGGAACAGTTTCAGGAGAATAGGTATTAATTCTTCTTTAAATGTCTGATAGAATTCCCCTGGGAAGCCATCTGGCCCTGGGCTTTTGTTTGTTGGGAGATTTTTGATGACTGCTTCAATTTCCTTATTAGTTATAGGTCTGTTCAGGTTTTCTATTTCTTCCTGGTTCAATTTTGGTAGTTGATACATCTCTAGGAATGCACCCATTTCTTCCAGGTTATCTAATTTGCTGGCATAGAGTTGCTCATAATATGTTCTTATAATTGTTTGTATTTCTTTGGTGTTGGTTGTGATCTCTCCTCTTTCATTCATGATTTTGTTGATTTGGGTCCTTTCTCTTTTCTTTTTGATAAGTCTGGCCAGGGGTTTATCAATCTTGTTAATTCTTTCAAAGAACCAGCTCCTCGTTTCGTTGATCTGTTCTACTGTTCTTTTGGTTTCTATTTCATGGATTGCTGCTCTGATCTTTATTATTTCTCTTCTCCTGCTGGGTTTAGGCTTTAGTTGCTGTTTTTTTCTCCAGCTCCTTTAGGTGTAGGGTTAGGTTGTGTATTTGAGACCTTTCTTGTTTTTTGAGAAAGGCTTGTATTGCTATATACTTTCCTCTCAGGACTGCCTTTGCTGTATCCCAAAGATTTTGAACAGTTGCGTTTTCATTTTCATTGGTTTCCGTGAATTTTTTTTAATTCTTCTTTAATTTCCTGGTTGACCCATTGATTCTTTAGTAGGATGCTCTTTAGCCTCCATGTATTTGAGTTCTTTCCGACTTTCCTCTTGTAATTGAGTTCCAGTTTCAAAGCGTTGTGGTCTGAAAATATGCAGGGAATAATCCCAATCTTTTGGTACCGGTTGAGACCTGATTTGTGACTAGGATGTGACCAATTCTGGAGAATGTTCCATGGGCACTAGAGAAGAATGTGTATTCTGTTGCTTTGGGATGGAATGTTCTGAATATGTCTGTAAAGTCCATTTGGTCCAGTGTTTCATTAAAGTCTTTATTTCCTTGTTGATCTTTTGCTTAGATGATCTGTCCATTTCAGTCAGGGGGGTGTTAAAGTCCCCCACTATTATTATATTGTTGTCAATGTGTTTCTTTGCTTTTGTTATTAATTGCCTTATATAATTGGCTGCTCCCATGTTAGGGGCATAGATATTTACAATTGTTAGATCTTCTTGTTGGATAGACCCTTTAAGTAGGATATAGTGTCCTTCTTCATCTCTTATTACAGTCTTTGTTTTAAAATCTAATTTGTCTGATATACGAATTGCCACCCCAGCTTTCTTTTGGTGTCCATTAGCATGGTAAATGGTTTTCCACCCCCTTACTTTCAATCTGGATGTGTGTTTGGGTCTAAAATGAGTCTCTTGCAGACAGCATATTGATGGGTCTTGTTTTTTAATCCAATCTGATAGCCTGTGTCTTTTGATTGGGGCATTTAGCCCATTTACATTCAGGGTAACTATTGAAAGGTATGAATTTAGTGCCATTGTATTGCCTGTAAGGTGACTGTTACTGTATATTGTCTGTGTTCCTTTCTGATCTATGCTGCTTTTAGGCTCTCTCTTTGCTTAGAGGACCCCTTTCAATATTTCTTGGAGGGCTGGTTTCGTGTTTGCCAATTCCTTTAGTTTTTGTTTGTCCTGGAAGCTTTTTATCTCTCCTTCAATTTTCAATGAGAGCCTAGCTGAATATAGTATTCTTGGCTGCATATTTTTCTCATTTAGTCCTCTGAAGATATCATGCCAGTCCTTTCTAGCCTGCCAGGTCTCTGTGGATAGGTCTGTTGCCAATCTAGTATTTCTACCATTGTAGGTTACATATCTCTTCTGAGCTGCTTTCAGGATTTTCTCTTTGTTTCTGAGACTTGTAAGTTTTACTATTAGATGTCGGGGTGTTGACTTATTTTTATTGATTTTGAGAGGGGTTCTCTGTGCCTCCTGGATTTTGATGCCTGTTTTCTTCCTCACATTAGGGAAGTTCTCTGCTATTATTTGCTCCAATATACCTTTTGCCCCTCTCTCTCCTTCTTCTTCTTCTGGGATCCCCATTATTCTAATGTTGTTTTGTCTTATGGTATCGCTTATCTCTCGAATTCTGCCCTCATGATCCTGTAGTTGTTTCTCTCTCTTTTTCTCAGCCTCTTTATTTTCCATCATTTGGTCTTCTATATCGCTGATTCTCTCTTCTGCCTCATTTATCCTAGCAGTTAGTGCCCCCATTTTTTATTGCACCTCATCAATAGCCTTTTTGATTTCAACTTGGTTAGATTTTAGTTCTTTTATTTCTCCAGAAAGGGTTTGTCTAATAACTTCCACGCTTTTTTCAAGCCCAGCTAGTATCTTTAAAGTCATGATTCTGAACTCTAGGTCCAACATCGTACTAATGTCTGTATTGAGTAGGTCCCTGGCAGATAGTACTACCTCATGTTCTTTTTGCTGAGGTGATTTTTTTCATCTTGTCATTTTGTCCAGAGGAGAATAGATGAATGAGAGAACAAAATGCTAACAGGTTAACAATGTACCCAGCAAATATCTCAATACAAATCAGAAAAGACCTGAAACCAGGGGAAAAGAAAGGGAAAGAAAGAAAAAAGAAAGAGAGAGAGAAAAAAAAGAAAAAGATAGAAACAAAAACAGAACACAAAAAGACCCAGAATACGATCAAATATGGTCAGGCTAATGCATAGATCAGTGCCACACACTAGATTTTGGGTGTATTTTGGTCTGTTAGAAAAAAGAGCTTCCTAAAATTTTAAAGGAAGAAAGACATATATGTACAAAATAAGGGTTGATACAATGAAGGGATGGAAGATGCCTGTAAAGATGAAAATTATAAAAATGAAAAAGATTTTATAAAAGGAATTGATAAGGTAAGAAGTTGTTTGAAAAAAGAAAGAAGATTTAAAAAAAAGAAAAAAAAAGGGAGAGAATGTGATCAGGCAGGAGACTAGAACAAAGCCATACACTAGTGATTTAGGGCATATTTTGATCTGTTAGAAGAAACTGTATCTCAAAATTTTAAAGAGAGAACAACTTATATATATATGCCAAAAATAAGGGTAACTACTATGACGGGATAAAATATGACTTTAAAAATGAAAAAAAAATGTTTTTTTTTAAGGAAGGGATTGATAAGATGTTGGTTGAAAAAGGGAAAAAGAAAAGATTAAAAAAACAGTTAAAAAATTAACTTTGAAAAACTAATGAATCATGGTAAAAAAGCCATGAATTCTATGTGCAGTATTCCCCTAGCGCTGGAGTTCTCCCGTTCTCCTTGATCGGTAAACTTGGTCTTGGCTTGCTGGCTGTTCGTGCTGATCTTCTGGGGGAGGGGCTTGTTGCTGTGGTTCCCAAATGTCTTTGCCGGAGGCGGAATTGCCCCGCCCTTGTCCGTCCGGGCTAAGTAAGCTCTCGGGTTTGCTCTCAGGAGCTTTTTTCCCTGCAAGCTCTGGTACAGCTTTGGAGGACCAGGGTGAAAATGGTGGCCTCCCAATCTCCACCCAGAGGAGCTGAGAACTCGGGGCCCTGCTCCTCAGTGCGCCCCCAGAGAAAAGCAGTCACTCCCGTCTCCCCGGTCTCTGGCCTCACTCCGTGCTCACCTGGCCTATGACCAAGCATTTCTATCTCTGGCTCCCCACCCCGTGTGGAGTCTCCAAACCCAGCAGGTCCCTGCGGTGCGCTCCTGCGCCGCTCCTCCCAGGGGAGGAAGGGGAGTCTCCCCGGATCTGCCGCTTGTTGGGTCCCTGCTGGAGGAGCAGTGGCCCGACTGGGCCACGGATCACAGTTTATGGCAACCCCGAGCTGAGAGCCCAGGCCTCGGCTCCGTCTCTGCAGCCAGCTTCCCCTCTCCGATACCTGGGAGCTCTGCCACACTCAGGCACCCCCGGTTTTTTCTGTGACCCCGAGGGTCGTGAGACCACACTGTCCCGCGAGGGTTCCACCCCCCGCTTAGCCACTGGAGCGACGTCCCTCAACGGAGCCGACTTCTAAAAGTTCTGATTTTGTGCTCCGTGGCTCTATCACTTGCCAGAAGCGGCCGATGGAGGCCCCCTCCCCCGCCGTCTATCCTCCCGAATATCGCCTCGGATTCACTTCTCCGCACGTCCTACCTTCCAGTAAGTGGTCGCGTCTCTCTTCAGAGAGTTGTTGCTACTCTCTTCTTCCATCTCCTATTGAGTTCATAGGTGTTCAGAATGGTTTGATCCCTATCCAGCTGAATTCCTGAGACCAGACGAAATCCAGGTCTCCTACTCCTCTGTCATCTTGCTCCACCCCCCAAACCATATATTTTGAAATAACTTTTGTATCAAAGGGGAAATCCTGAGAGTCATTTGAAAATAGTTTTAATTTAATGAAAAAGCACAGCATATTAAACTTTATGGTATACAGTTAACACAGTGCTTATAGAGAAATCTGTAGCAGCAAATACTTAGAAAAGAAATATTAGAAAAGAAGAAAGATTTGAACTGAAAAATCTAAGGTTTCAACTTAAGATAGTAGCAAAACAAAAGCAAAGTAAATCCAAAGCAAGCAAAAGGAAAGATATAATAAACTTACAAGTTTAATTCAAAACAAGAAAACAGAGAAAATCAATGAGACCAAATGCTGGTTCTTTGAAAAGACCAAATTGATAAACTTCTAGATACAGATGACAAATATCAGGAAAGAAAGAACAACAGTATAGATCAGACAGAGCTTTCAGTACGTGCCCTCTTTAATGGAGCACTGGGTGTTATATGCAAACAATGAGTCATGGAACACTACAACAAAAACTAATGATGTAATGTATGGTGATTAACATAACATAAAAAAAAGAACATAAAAAATCATACAGACCTTGAGGACATTAAAAAGGAAACATTAACACATTTATTTCAATCAATTTAATGACAGATTAAATGGACAAATTTCTAGAAGATCATAATCTACCAAAGTTAATTCAAGAATTAGATAACTTCAATGGTCTTCTACTTAAGATAACCTGTGCACAAAGTAAATTCTAAGTGAGATGGCTTCACTGATAAATTCTACCAAATATTTATATGCTACAAAAAATTCTCCAGAAAATTGAAAAAAGAGGAATACTTCTAGATTTCTGAGGCCCGTGTTATTCAAAGAACATTACAAGGAAACTACAATATTCAATATTCTTCATGAGCATAGATGCAAAAAACCTTGAAAATAAGTATCATATTTTGTGAGCAGAAAATATCTTCATAGGGCATTTTGGTTGTTGGAACAATTTTCCAACCTCTATCAGCTCAAAACTCCTAAGAGTCAAGAGAGGAATTCAGACTTCAACTTCAAATTTTATTTGCTAATTTTATCTCTAATCTTATTTCCCCAAACAGATTGTAAATACTTTGTAAATACTATGAAATTGGAGATCATATCTTCTACTTTTTTTTCCACTAGTATAGGAATTAGGTATTTAATTAATATTTGTTCAGTAGTTTGATGGACACAAATGTAGAACTCAATTGTATCTGTCCAGCAGATAAATTGATTACACACTGAGATTTTGATACTGATCTCAGTCTGACAGTTATCTTGGGCAGCTTCTCTCTCTCAGTACATAAACCTTTCAATGCAAACCTTTAATTTAATACATCCTCAAAATTGTAGAAATAAAATGTAGTGGAATAAATTTCACAAAGTAAACCCATGTGACCAGCAGCCACATTACAAGCAGAACACTACCCAGATCCCAAAAGTCCTCTTTTGTTCCCTTACAATTGCTAGACCGCTAAGAGTAACCACTCTCCTGATTTCTAACACCTTAGGCTAATTTTCTGTTTAGGAACTTTTATCAATAAAATTGTAACATATGCACTCTTTTGGGTCTAGCTTCTTTCCTTCTCCATCAGGTTTATCCACATTGTTACAAATATAGATTGTTCACTCTCACTGCTGAATAGTATTTATTACATAAGGACTACTATTTATATCTAGTCTACTGTTGTTAGTTGAGTTGCTTCCAATTTGGAGGTATTATGAACAGTGTCATCATAATGTCTTTTGTACATGTACAAAAGACATGTCTTTTGGGGTATATGTTTCTATATTTCTATAGAGTATGCACTAGTAAAATAGCTGGATCAAAGATATGCATATGCTTGTCCTTAGTAGATACTGCCAAGCATTTTTCCAGTTTACAGTTCTACCAGGAGTGTATGAGAGTTCCAGTTGTTATACATTTTCCTCAACACTTGAAATTGTTATATTTTTAAATTTTAACCTTATTGGTATGTGTAGTGGTAATTGCTTTGTGATTTAAATTCTCACTATCCTGATGATTAATGAAGTTGAGCACCTTTCTTTATGATTATTGGCCAAATGGAATGTTCTTTTGTGAAGCACTAGTTCATATCGTCTGCTCATTTGTTTTCAATTGAATCGTATCATGCATTCTTATCGATTTGTAGAAGTTCTTTGTATATCCTCATTATAAATCTTTGTTGAAAACATTGCAAATATTTTCTCTCACTTTGTGGGTTGCCTTTTCTTAAAGGTATCTATTTATAAGACTGCTAAAGCTTTACTCAGTCTTTTAAACTTTCTGTTTCGGTTTTAGTTTCCTGCTTGCTACTCTTCCAGAAATTGGTAACTTGTGAGACAAAACCAGCAATATGCCTGAGGCTCCCCATATAGCTATCAAGCTTAGTTTTTTTCTTTCCCTGTCCTCTAGTAGCATCCCTTTCTGGGTTCAAAACTTAGATTCTCATCCTTATGCGCATTCATAAAATTAACAATTGCCCTAGGGCTTTTGTAAAGTGACTGCAGAAGTCTGTTTATTTCTGCTACATTCTTTTTCTCTGGAGTATGGCCCTTCCAATTCTCTTTGCCACTGCCACTGTCTACTGACTTCAAACAGTTGATTAACGTATTTTATCTTGGTTTTCCTTTCTGTTCTCAGTAGCAGGATTGGTCTGCCAAAATCTCCTTCCCATTATTTTTTTTATTTTTATTTTTTAAAGATTTTTTATTTATAGACAGAGAGAGCACAAGCAGAGGGAGAGAGAAGGAGAAGCAGGCTCCCTGCTGAGCAAGGAGCCCAATGTGGGACTTGATCCCAGAACCCTGGGATCATGACCCAAGCTGAAGGCAGCCGCTTAACTGACTGAGCCACCCAGGCATCCCCTTCCCATTTATTTTTAAGCAGAAATCTACCACAGTATATTTTGGGTTGATAGATACTGATATCTATCAGCTACCGATCAATCAAGAAATATCAGCTAAGAAATATTTTATGTAAAATGGACTTGCAAGCATTACTCTCCTTGGTGCTGACACATTTTTGGGTAAGTGGGTGTCAGGAGACTTGAAGAGGAAGATCTCTTGATAATTAAAGGAGACATGACTTTCATTTGCTTTTGGGAATTGAACCCTTCTTAGAAGCAGTGGAAAACTAGAGTGGAGCTGATTGTCCTCATAACATGGGAGAAGTGAAATAGAAACAGATTTAAGGGTGTTTAAACATATTAGTAATGATTTTTCTCATCCATGACTAGCTTTGTTGCCGATTCAAGTAATGTAACTAAATCATGGCTTTGGGACTTTTCTCAGAAAACCGTAAAAAGAAACTGAAAAATTACTTGGCAAATCACACACAGAAAATTGTGATTTGTTCTAAAATGAATTCCTGACCTAGATTACCAGCCTGATTCCTGTTTTTGTGCCAAGGGTGGAACTTGAGCCTATAATGTCATAGCTATCTCTGGCTAAGGCAAACTTTTATTGGCAAATCCCATGGCTGATGCCTGCAGAGAGCAACATGAACACTCTCATCACTCTTTACTATATCATTACTCTTATTGGTTCTTTAACTTTTTAATTAGCTTCTGAAAGATTTTATTTATTTATTTATTTGACAGAGAGAGAAAGAGAGACAGCCAGAGAGGGAACACAAGTAGAGGGAGAGGGAGAAGCAGGCTTCCCACTGAGCAGGGAGCATGACGCGGGGCTTGATCCCAAGACCCCGGGATCATGACCTGAGCCGAAGGCAGCTGCTTGACATCTGAGCCAGGCATCCCCACAATTACTTTTTTTAATCTAACTGCCTTAACTCAAAGCTGAAACATTAATAATATTTTAATAATAGTTAAGCCCTCCCAGGGAACACTTTTGAATTTTATTTTAGAGCTGAGAAATTTCCTGAAGATGATCTGAAATAGTGTTTGTTTGTATGTTTTTAAAGAAAATTCATATCTAAGCATCACTCAGTAAGATCTGAAACAAATAACGTGACACAAATAATAACAAAAGATTTAAGTCAGAGATGTTTTCTCTGATTCTAATTTTAAAAATAACATTGACTTTTTCTGATTATAAAGATCATACTTTTCTTCTGTGCAAAACTTTAAAGAAACCATTCTTTATCATTTCACCCAGAGAAGTGTTAGTTTGTGTAAAACCTTATATTTTTATAGGATATAACCCCACACACATATACATGTTTATGCATGTGTGTGTGTGTGTGTGTGTGTGTGTGTGTGTGTGTGTTTAAACTGGATTTATATTATACATTTTATAAACAGACTTTCATTTAACTATATATTTTGGGAAATTTCCCTTGTCATTATATTTTGTATAAAATGTGATTTTAACAGGTGTATAATATAACAAATGTATATGTTAACACACTATTGATGAACATATAAGTTGTTTGAAACTTTTCACCATGTTCTAAGAACATTCTTATATATGAATCTTTTTATACATATCTGATCATTCTATTAGAATAATTTCTTACAAAAGGAGATATAAGACAAAAATTCACAACTTTAAGGTTTCTTGAATCATGACATCAAACTACTTTTCAGAATGGAAGTTAGTATATGAAAGCATCTATTTCACTGAGCATTTGCCAGTACTGAAAATTGTGCATTTATATTACAGTTATTATAAAATTATATATGTATACTATATCATTATAGATTATTTTTATTGTTTTAGCAAGTACCTAGGCAAAATTCAAGTCTGAATTTTATTTATTTTAAAGATTTATTTATTTATGAGAGAGAGTGAGCACAAGAGGGGAAGGGGCAGAAGCAGAAGGGAGAGAGAGAATCTCAAGCAGACTCCCCTCTGAGTGTGGGGCCTGATGCAGGGCTTGATCCCAGGACCCTGAGATCCTCACCTGAGCCGGAATCAAGAGTCAGATGCTTAACTGACTGAGCCACCCAGGCGCCCTTCAAGTCTGAATTTTAAAGCCCTTGACACAAGTTCTAGTAGAGTGACGGCTACATGGTACCCACAGAATTGGAATAATACAGAAGCAGAACTCAGTCCCTCAATCTCATTGGTAAAAAAAAAGCTTCATTGGTCCTTAGCAAAGAGTTATACAATCTTATAACCAACCTAATATTCTTTGTCAAGTTCTATGTGTTATAAACTATGCCTAATTCTCATCTTGCAAGTTTTAGTTCTTTGCGATGAACTCTACCATTTTTACAGTGTATTACATCAAAGAATCCTTTTAGTATTGTTATGTATAGATATCTAGATTGGGAGAACAAAATTCTGTAGTCTGAGTAGAAAAATGAAAGCAGAATTCTCTCCTAATATGGCTGCATATTTCCCCTGCAGCTAGAAAATTCTGTTTGATGAACTTAAGAAAATGTACCTCTTTCAAAAGAAATGTACCTCTTTCAAAAGAGATGATGACCTTTCTCTGACCTTTATTATTCATTTAACATTTATTGAGCAAGTCTTTCACATTGCTCAGAAAAGAATAAGGAAAAGGTGAAGCAGCATATGGAGTTTATTCTGCTTTTGTGAAAGCTTTTTTAAAATTTGATCCTGTAAGGGTTTTTGAGGTGAAATTGATGAAGTGGTAAAGTATGAAGTACAGACCTTCATCAGTGAATATCACAAATCACTTAAAACTATATTTGGGAATCCACTGAGTTCTCCTCTTAAATGAGAACATGGTGTTTTTGAAGACAGAGTAGAGAATGGAAAATTTTCCTAGATTATTATAGAATTACAATGTCACCATCAAATAGTTCAAATATACCTAAGATAATAGTAGAGATAATGGAAATGCAAGGATGATATTTTGGAAGTTCAGAATACCAGGCCACAAACACAAATAATTGTTTTCTTTTTTAGCAAAAAGCTTTTGACTGTTCATTTCCATTTAAGAGGCTCAGACATATGGCATTACCCATTGCTCGGCAGGCATTTTCTTAATTGGAAAACACGTGTGCCTCTCTTTTAGATTCATCAGGATACTCTGGAGAAAACATTTTACCATCCATAGATGTTCACGTCTGTTCCTCTTTACCTGTGTTAGAAGTTCTATGTTAACAGACCCAGTTACATTTGGGCGACAGCAATCACTATTTCTAGCTTAGTTAAGTGTTTGAGCTGAGAATGAGAAAGGGAAAAATCCCTAGATTATGCTTTTAAAGTCTTCACTGTATCCATTAGAAGGAAAGATGCATGGCAAAGTCAAAGAACTAGAATGCCTGTGTTTATAAAGGAAGCATTGGAAATCAGCAGAGCTTTTCAAAGGTCTCCCACTCTCTTTTTCCAGCTAGAAATGGATTCCAAAGGACATTGTTCTCTCACAGCTGTGGCTTTGGGGTTTGGGGAGGGCTTCTCTGAGAAAGGCTTACTGCTGTCCAACAACCTCTTCCTCTCATCTCCCAGCAACCTCTGGGAGGGATGCAGGGAGGACAGTCTAGTGCTGGACTAAGGGACATCTTTGGGGATTGGTAACCCAGTTCATGCATCATGTTTTCTAACCTTATACCATTGCCCTCCAGGAGAATTGCATGTCAGGGAGTAGATATTATAACTTTTATCTCCTAGTGAGACCACAGGAGAGTCAATCCAAGAAGTTTGTTTTGAAGGAGCTTCGCGAAGTACAAGATACAAAGGTCTTACAGAATAGGGAAGATCTGTCACATCTCCTGTTCCAAAGAACTGACATTATTTGCTCAAGTTTAGTGTTTTTGTACTAGTCTTTTGTACTCCCAATGGCTATCAGCCCAATGCTATAGAACTTGAAGATCCTGGTAACTCAGACTTGCATTAAAGTTCCCATTTAAAGGCTTCAAAGCATATTACCTTATTTTTACACCTGTCTCCTTCTCTCCCAATTAGGTAATGCATGTTTATCTGTTGTGCTACTATTCTGGATAACTGAGGCATGGACAGCAATTAGTCTGAAGAGATTGCTTAGAGAAATTGGTCATGCTGAGAGCAGTGTGTAAGGGGTCTATCTGCCAGTCTACCTATCTCTGTCACATTTCTTCTCTGAGAGGCACCACACAGTTATAACAGAGCATGGTCTTTTTGGTCAACCTACCTGGGGTTTAATCTTAAATCTACCTGCTAGTGTTGTGACTCTGGGCAAATAATTTTCTCTCTGTGTATTTCAGTTTCATTTTCTGTGAAATGGGCTAATAAGAATGTCTACATAGACAAGTTGTGATAATTAAGTGAGTTAATACATGAACAGCATTTGGAACAGTGTCTGACACATAGTAAGTGCTATAAGAGTTTCCTATCATTATCAGTAGGCAGGAGTTCTTCATCAGCCCAAGCTTCACTGGTTCAAATCATTAAGAATTTATTTACAGGGTTATGTGAAAGCTAGTGGTTAGGTATGCTAAGTTTGTTTTCCACAACTTCCTTTGAATTATTATTTCTTATCCACAATTACAAGCAGAAGTTAAAGAGATCAGGGGGCCAAATTAAAGAGAACACACCATATTGAATATCCCCCACATCTGAGCATTTTTCCCAGCCTTTGAGCTGTCCTGCATTAATGCAGTGACCCACTAGATGTCAATGTTTCCATGAGAATGAGTAAAGGCATTCTGTTGTCATCCTTAAAGCAAAGGATTAATTGATTGCTATAAAAAGTTAGATGAAATAAAATGTTCTCCTTGCTCTTCACATGAAGATAAGCTAATAACTTTGGACACAATTTCACTCCTCTGCATTCACCAAATGTCCAATTACAGGTCTCTGCCTGGACCTTCAAAACAATATAAAATTGAATGAAGGCCATGAAAGAAGTCACAGGATTTCCACAGAGCACCATCCAATTTAGAAACAAAGCAATTCAATACGTGTCTCCAAGATTTCTAAAGGCAATGACTTAGTAAGTAATGTTCTTCCTGTATTTCCCCCTATGTTCTTTTTCTTTTAGCTTTGAGACCTTTAAAAAAAGTCTATGAAAACAATGTTTCAGCCATCTTTCTTCAAGTGGGCTTGCTTAATTGGGACAAAGATGACCCTTTTGAATCATAAATCTGTGTGGAATAGTTCTGTGTTTTCCAATGTTCCGTTTTCACCATTTGAGCACATTTTAGATGCTGTGCCTCAACTGTCAGACACAGACAATTAGCAGAGCCACAAAGAGCTATCTAAAGAGGCAAGAAAACATAATGGATGGGATATAGGAAAATTACACAACCAGAATTATCTAGATGAGTAAGGAGGATGCTGAGAGCATTAATTCTAGGAAAATACCAGCACAAGGGCTTCCTAATATCCCTGCCCTTGTGGTTTTATTCAGTACATGTCCTTTTCCCCATGAGTAGGGAGCAAAGCAAATGTGACTTCATAGCATTCTATTGCATGTTCACTGAAACTTCCCCAATGTCAAACATCACCTGGGAATTCAAAATCTATCACGTATACTAAGGAATCAAACCTAGGAAGTTTGTCAAATGCATGCTTGAGTTAAAACAGAAAGATTGATTGGGGTGGAAGTGCTTTTCTAATCAAAGCAGTAGGAAAAATGTGTTCCAGGCATTCAGCATCTCAGGTTTTCAGGGCTGATAACCACAGAAAGCAGATGGCCTCAGAGGCTGTGCTGGACACTGGTTCAGAAACAACACAAGGTTAACAGTGACATATGCTGTCATCCGTGAGGTACCAGAGTTCCAAGAAATATGCTAATTTCAGGGCCTTCTCTGAAATAGTGTTTCCTCTGTGCATTTTCTAAAAGTTAATGTAATCAAGGCTTAACATGGCTCAGAGAAGGGAGCCATTTTCTTTCCCTTGGAAGATCCCCTGGGAACTTTCACAGAATCCAATCCCTTTGCTCTCTCTCTTACAGTTTTCTCTTTCAACATGTTGAAAGTAAAAGTAATTATTTGTGAATAATGGTTTAGTATTTTCAATAAGATGGTATTTCAGTATAATAGTCTAAACATCCTAGAAATGTAATTCTTTATTTTAAAGCAATATAGATGAATTATTTATGTAGACCCAGGGTTGTAGACTTGAAAATATCCAGATTAATATTTATGGTGAGGTTTAGGGCTAGCAGTGGCTAGCAAGGCTATTTCCAAATAATTTCCCTTTTCCCCCTCACAGCTTGTCACTGATGTCTGAAGTGACCCCGTTAGAGATTCACAAGAGAAATGCCTTTGCCATCAGAGGAGAAATCCCTTCATCAAATTACTATCATTAAAGTCTTATTGTGAACTCATTTATTTGCCTCTTTCTAATGTCATGGGGAAAGATGGCAAAAAGCAAGTGTGTAGGGTTCTTCCCAGAGAGGATAGGTCAGCTGGGTTTCCCTGGATAGTGAGAGAATAAGAAAGCCCTGGAAGTGTGTGTGTGTGTGTGGGGGGGGGGTATGAAGTTAACAGAAGTATCCAAAAATTAAGAAGGATACTTAAAGTGTTAATAATAAAATCAAAGGAGAGTATATTTTATCTCCTTTTTACTTTTGTATCAGAAGATGCTAAGAACAGGGCATTGGTTCCTAAAAGTATGTAACTAGTCTTACCTGAGAAGTGCCATTTTCTAGTGAGAAAAGGTAGAATAACAAGGAAGAGGTAATTAATGGAGTTCTTGGTATAATGGTATGTTGAGTTTAGTAAGTCATTTGACCTCCTTCTGAGGGATGCTTGGAAAGACTTCGATCTCTCTCCCTTTTTCCCAGCTGTGTATCCCTTATATAGGTACAGGGTTATCATAGTTTTAGAGGCAGACACATGGTCTTCAAGAATTGCTTTGCCACTTATGTGCTGTTAACCTTGAGAATTTCCCTTAACCTTTCTAAACTTCAATTTTCTCCTCCCTAAAATGGAAAAAAAAAAACCCAAAAAACAAAACAAAACACCATCATAATCTGTCCAAACAAGTCATAGGGTGGTTTTTAAGTTTAAAATGACAACAAAGTGTAAATGAGTTTTGTGAACTGTGAGGTACTTTACCTGATCTCTTGAGCATAATTATTTATATAAATAGTGTAATTATGTCCTTTAATTACTTTAGTAAAACTAAAGTAATTACAGGTAAAAATATGTCTAGAATGAACTACATTAGAAAGTGTGGGAATGTGTGTAAGAAGATTAGAAAAAAGTTATACCTCTGAGAAAGGAAAACAAGTAAGAAATGCTATGGGATTTTATTGGACTCCTGACAATGGCACAAGCCTTACAATGTGATATTAATAGATTTGGGGTGATGGAGTGAGATTGTCAGAGTTGTGACAATATCCTTCTGGTTTTTCTTTGGAGATGAAAGAGATAAGGTAATTTTTAAAAAGCATATCCTAAATGCTGACTTAGCTCATGACCCTTTCCAAACATTTGTGATCACTCATTTTGATGGCCTTTCTGATGTGACTAAACCTTATGAGTTATTTTTATTAAGAACTTGCAAGGTTGCCAGATAACTAATTGCAGTGGAAAACAGCCAAGGAGCAGGGCCCAGAGTTGTGCACAGTGTGGATTCTCTCTCTAGCCTGCTAGTTACCAGCTTCCCCAATCATTCTAACAAATTCCTTTTAAAACTGAACACACCTATATCTGATTATTCTTCTTTTATTTATTTTGTCTGTGTCATGTATGTGTCTGTATATTGCTTGTGTCTTATTATCTCCTCCTCAACACAGACTGTGTTTTTTATTATCTTTGAGACTACCTGCAGGGTCTAATAACATGGGTGTTGCTCTGATATATGGTCTTTCACTGGTAGGGAAAGAAAGAGGGGTTCTAGATTCAACTGAGCTCCTTACTAGATGTACAAATTTTATAATTATCTATACAAAATTGGATCTTTATCTTCTCATGGGGACCCAAGAGAAGAGAGGAAACTTAGCTTATTCCTTCACATTAATTCATTCATCAAATGCTATCAAGTGCATATTGCATGCCAAGGCTCTGTGTAGGGACTGGACTTACCAGACAAATGTGACCAGAATTCTGTCATTGAAGAGTAGAATAAGGATTTCAGAGAAGGAGAAACTCAGAGAAGGAGAATTTCAACGGGATGAGGTCACAGGAAGGAAGACCCCAGCTGCTGAGCTTTAAGATTCAGATGTATTTATAACTCGTATCCTTTATCTTGACCCCTTTTTAAAAAGATGACATCCCAGAGACATTCCGTTTTGTCCTCACACTTGGTTTTCTGATGGTGAAACTCATTATCAGTAGTAGGACACTTGAGATTATTATCTATCTTAGGTATCTCCTTACCCTTAAGCTTGGCTTCCCCAAAAATTCTTCATAGTGTAGGATACAGATTCTTGGGCCAGCTAGGAAGGCAGCATTGAGACAGGACTCCATCATCAAAGAATACACAGGGTGATTAATTAAGGGATTTAGGGATTTGGCAAAAGATAAGATTAATGAGAAGAGGGGAAGGCACTGAATGTATAGAAGTTCTCAATACCAGTGTACAGGTAGACTCAGGTGAAGTAAAGCAGAGGTTAGAGGTGAAGAAAGGGAGTAGTCATTAAGCTAAATCCTAGGCACCAAGATGTTTTATGGATAGTGTGGGAAAGTGAATAAACTTTTTCTCACCGTTTTCCTCTTCTTAAACTTTCCTCCAATCCTTCAAGTCCCTCCATCAGTGACAGCTGAAAATAATTTTTGGCTAAGAGTTATATCTGAAGGTAAAGCATTAAGGGACTGATATTTTAAAATCTTAAGGGATGGTATAAGGAACTGCAAAAGTCATCTGGAAAGCTCTCATTGTTGATTATTTAGATGGGGGAATGGAGCTATGTTCTTAACATGCCCTTTAAAAGGTCCATAGTGATGGCAGACATAATGGTAGAGGTGTTCCTCCTATATTTGCACAGGTGGTTGAAATGGTTTGTTGGTCCAGATGTTAATAACATTCTGTTGGCTCTTCATCTGATGGTTGTGGCTCAGGGTAGGCACTGGCTGGCATAGTAATTGAACCATTAATTCCAGATTAAGTTATTGTTAGATAGATAGATAGGTAGATAGATAGATAGAAATCCTCAGTGACAGATGAAAGTGAAGAACATCTGGAATGTGTGTGAGACAAATGAGACATCTATATATAGAGAAAGTCAGGGCATGAGATGACTAATCTTACCTAAGGAAGAAACTCACTCTTTGTGAATAAATATACCGATACTTATAGAAGCAAAAATATGCCAGTATATATAGAAGTAAATTTATTCCGGTATCTTTTAAAACAGGAAATTGTTGGAAAGCACATAAATATCTTCCATGAAAATCATGTACACCTACATTGTAATCTAATGGATGCTATTTCATTTTATGCTTTTATGTATGTCTAATTTTTTTCCTTAGGATAAACTTGAAAGAGAGTTACTGTGTCAAAGGATATAGATGTATTAATTGATTCAATATATTTTGTAATCTACATGCCAGAAAGGTTTTGAAACATTTAATTGAGTGATATTTTAATAATTTATACTCCCACCAGCAGAGTATGAAAGTCCTTATTTCTTCATCTCTTGGACATTAGGTATCTTTATTTTCCTACAACCTAATAGGTAAATATTGACTTTTCTTGGCTTTATAATTTTTATTTCTTTGATTATTAATGGCTCTGAGCATTTAAAATGCTCACTGGCCATTTTTATTTCTTCTTTGCTAGTTACTTCTTTATGTCCCAAGGCCATTTTAGGGGATGCTTTTGTGTCTTTTTCATAATCTTTTTAGGAACTATTTATGTCTTTGCATCATATGTGTCCCAAATACTTTGAGCAGTTTTTGTTTGCATTTAATTATTTCCTTTGTTATATGAGATGCTCTAATTTTTAGGTTATTGCATTGATCAGTTTTTTACTTTTAGTTTCTGCTTTCAGTGTGATGTCTGGAAAGATTTTCTCCACTATGATGTCATATAAAGTAAACACATATTTTTTCCTACCATTAGTATGGCTTACTCTCTTTATATATAATTATCTTAACCTGATGAAATTTATAATGGTAAAAAGTAGGAATCTAACTTTTTCTTTCCAAATAGCTAGTTTTCTCAATACCACTCATTGGGATATCTTCTGGATTACATTCTAAGTTTTTCTGCATGCTTCTGTTTCAGAACTGTCTGTTTGTACACTCAGTACCACACTGTTCAGATATTATAAACTACACTAATATATGATAATCTCCATACCAAATCACTCATTTTTTTGTGTGTTTCAGTACTTCTTATCCAGTTATAGGAAGAAACTAAAATATCAGAAAATACCAATCAAAAGGTCTTAGTGTTAAAGAACTAGCTCTTGTCAGAAGGAGAAGCTGAAGTATCAGAGATTTTTTGGATGATTTCAAAAAGGATAAAACTTATCTATCAGAGGAATCCAATTCTGATTCAACTTCAGATTCTCTGGACTCTGTTGATCCAGTTAATCCTATAACAACTGCCACTTCAACAGATTTGGAAAGCAATTTGATAGCCTACATAAAGCTGCCTTGTAATACCCAAGACCAAAATAACTACTGGTTGGCAAGACATTCAATTAAAATAGGTAACATTCATACAAATGATGCAGTCGGACATAAGGTACTCAAACCTTATATTTTATGACCAGTGGTAATGAGCTATTTCCATTTAAAAAAAGCAATGTACTGCTAGTGACCATATGTTACCTAATGTGTAGGGAGGCCCAGGCCTGTACTTGGGGATTCATCATCATTGCCCTTGCTATTTGTTCAGAGTGAAATCTTTGGCACAGATAGGAGAAATGGACTTTCAAAAAATATCTGAAACCAAGACTCTACTAGGAGCTTAAGGAACTAAAGAGACCTATTACACCCTAATCCCAAAGGTGTGCATATTTATTGCTCACTAAGGATTCGCCTTCTCATAACCTTACCATTAAAAACAATTCCCAGTATAGATAACATAGCATAATTTTAAAACTGTAAAATGCTAACTTTATGACTTTTCAATATGAAAACAATAAGATTAATTCTTCTGAAACCACTCAGATTAATAGATTTAATCTACCTTTATACAAGAGCCAAAGGCCCCATTTGGAGGACTCTAACCAACTCTAAGTTCAGGCTCTATTTGAATATTTCCAGAGTCAGGAAGCTCATACTTTTCTAAGGAAGCCCATTCTGTTCATTTTTATTAGGTCAAAATATTTCTTCCTATAACTTCTGTGGTTCTATCTTCTGGAGCCTTCATAGCACACATCTACCCTTCCTTTGACAAGACAGCTCTTTAAATGTTTGAAAAGAGCAAGTGCCTGAAGGATTTTCAAGCTGCAACTGCTCCTCCCATGGTGCTATTCTCCAAACTTTTCATTTTTTCCTTTCTGGTTTATCAGAATCTGGAGTTCTGAACCAAATGCAAATTCTGAGTCAGATTCAATCAACATAGAGTATAGTGAGATGAATCATTTTAAAAATCGGATATATTTCTCTTTGTATTCCCAGCGCATAGTGCAGAACTCAGTAAGTATGTAATAGGTGCTTATTAAATATTTGAAGGCATAAGTGAATTAATGAGATACCTTGGATCCTTTTATGATAATTTTAACAAAAAATAGTTGTGTTTTCTTAACAGAATGAAATTGTTTTTGTACATATGCCTGTATTCCTTGAAATGTGTGGGAAAAATCATTCTAGAACAGGTTAAATAAATTTAACCTGCTTAAATTTTGTTTAGGTAGCTTCAAGTGTTATACAGAGTTTATTTTTATTTTGTTTATAGTTCTAGGACCCAGAACAGAGGTTTGGTTTGTGGCAGCTCCATGTATCTCACGAAGGAACATTTCCTGTGGAAAGTTCCTGCAATGTCCCAGTGCACAGACGTTGGTCTTGTTTAGTGTGCTGGTGCTAGAGGATGTGCGCCTCTTTGTTTAATGACCTGGCAGTTTATTTCTCAGCTGCGGGCTGCTTGTGTTAGTGTTCCTGCCATTGCTAGAGGCGGTTCTGTTGAACCTGGCATCTGTTCGTGCACTTTCTCCAAAACTGAAAGCTAATTTAGGCTTTGTAGTGTATGAAGGCCTGCTAGCTCTTTCCATTTCTAATTTTTTTTTTGGCCCCAAATTGTCACTGTAATGAGGCCATTTTTAATTTTTTCCCCAAATGATTTATTTTTCCTAGTGAAGTTTTTCCTTCTGGAATCTGACCTTGTACATCTGTGTTTGAGTTTTATTGGGAGTACTTTCTATTAATACTCCATGACTTCTCCAGTTCTCATCTGCCCTTTTCCCATCTCAGCTTCTTGCTCTCATTTGTGTTTAAGGTTTCCTTTGTCCATAACTGAGAATTGGATCTCTACCTTATACTGACTCCTAACTACTCAAACAACATATTGTGGACTGTTCTAGGGTGAAAAGAGACCCTGCCCCAGGAAGTGAAATGAATTAGCTGCAATATAAAGTAACAGTGACAGTCTCAAAATTTCTGTATGGGTAAGTTTAGGGGTGATAACCTGGTTGAAAGAACTGGAGGAAGAGTATGTCTGGAGGGTTGTGTTGAAGCTGTATTTGCATTAAAGCGAACTTTCTACTTAAAACTGATTGTATCTTTTTTTTTTTTTTTTTTTTGAGAGAGAGAGAGCAAGCATTGGAGGGGAGGGGCAGAGGAAGAGGGAGAGAAAGAATCTTAAGTAGACCCCCAGCTGAGCAGGGAGCCCAACATGAGGCTGGATCTCATGACCCTGAGATCACGAGCTGAGCTGAAATCAAGAATCAGACACTTAACCGACTGAGCCACTCAGGTGCCCCAGAACTGATTGTATCTTTATTGAGGGGAGGACATAAGAATTACTGTGACAACCAAAGCCACCTTAGCTGGCCCTCTGCACCACTCTTATGCCTGCATTCCAGATATTAGATGATCTGAGAGAGAGCCCTCTTGAATGCTTGCTGCCTCCTCTCCATTCATTCCTTCTCCAGAATCTGCTTCCCTCCAATTTTATGACAAGACTGGGAGAGACAAAGACAGCTCAACAAAGGAAATGAGAATTCAGGAATCTAGTTTCTGCCTTGGCTCCAGATTTTCAAGATTCAAGCCTGCCTTCCCCCATTCCTTTAGCCCACCTTCCCAGCCTCATGCCCCTTTAGAGGGGTGCTCCGGGCCCGTGCTTTGGTAAGAAGGAAGTCACATTGGCCCAAGTGGATGCCTGTTTTGGGATTCTGGCTGTGGCATCTATGATTGTGAGGAACCTGAGCAGGTTATTTAGAATCCCTGAGCTTCAGGTACTTTCATTTGAGAAATGGGGATTTAAAAACAACAAAACAAAACAAAAGAAGACAAAAACAACAACAACAACAAAAAAACCTACCTTTTAATTTTATCAGTGAGTAGGGAGATTGAACCAGCTATTGTTTGTTATTTGTATTAGAAAGTGTTGAACAAGCACTATCTCTCCAAGGAAACAATGAAAATGATGTAGCAATCTGAGAAATATAAAGAACATTCTCCTTTTCCTGGTTGCATTTAGTTCAGTTTCATTCAGTAAACTCTTTCACTGGGTTGCTATAGCTATTGGAAAGGTTGTGTATGGAGAGGGATCCACACTTACTGATGGTGCTTCCTTAGCATTAACTTGGCATGAAGGATTGTACTTGTTCAAAATTCAGTAAAAACATTTCATAATAATATAATTAATAATTTACAAGTAAGCTGCTTGGCTAGGAAGTAAATCCAGTGATGGAGTTTTGCATAGTGTGTGTATGCATGTGTGCATTTTATCCATTCAGGGGGTATCGTTTCTTCTACCCAAATAGGGTGTGTGTGTGTGTGTGTGTGTGTGTGTGTGTGTGTGTGTGTGTGTGTGTGTTTCTATGTTTTTCTCTACATAAAGACCTGATGACCTACTACTTCACAGGCATGCATGTAGGTAGTGATATTATGAGCATACTCAGTGATGCTATAGGCTGTATACAGGTATATGCTACTCTAAAGAAGGGCCAGGCCTTTAGCAAGATGAACTTTCTTCTAGTCTGAATGTTTTTGAATTCTATCTCTACCACTAATGTGCTATCTGACCTGATAAGTCATCTTCCTGAGTTCACTTTCTTGACTGTAAAGTAAGAGATTTTTAATTGAAATTTCAAGTACCACCTTGTAGGGTTTGGGAGAGATTTCAAACAATAGAGGTGAAAAAGATTTGTAAATAAGAGTGCTATACATGTGCTAGTTTTATTAATTAAGGCTGGGGATGCTCCTTGGGTGATGATCCAGCATTGCTTTCCCAAAGGCAGAAGCCATGATGGCACTATTAGGGAATCAAAAGTTGATGCCGTGTAGGGACTTGTCCTGGAAGCCAGAGGGAGAACAGCTTCTCCCTACTGAGGATTTCCCTTTCCATTTACTTACACACTTACATAGTGAACGCCGTAGTGATAGCAGAAAGACCATCCGAAATGGGAAGCTTCCTTAAAAAGCCCACAAGGCCACTCATTAGGATCTTATTACACTGAGTGAAATAAAAAAAAAAGTGTTAATTTCAACACATCTTAATTGTAGCGTGCTATACTTCTTTTATGTGTGAATCATGTGAAATCTTGCACTGACCCCTAAAAGGAGACAGTCACATACAAGTATATGAAAAGTCATGCTTCAAATAGAGGGAAAACTGTCATTGTAATGTTTTCTTTTTCCTTATGTAAATATGATTATTCTATAGAAGAAGTACTTCCAACCTTGTCAGAATGGGGCTCTGTGAGTTTTCATGTAAAAGAGTAGATTAGTAAACTTGAACTCAAAATGACATTGATAATATTAACCAGAGATGGCATTTATTAGATATGTGTGGGGCAAGAGTAGCTTTACATATGCATTGAGTGATTTTAAAATAAACTTCCATTTGGATGAATTTACTTCTCTCAAATATAGGTATGTTAGATTTGGAAATATTTGCATTTATTAGATTTGAGGAAGATTTGCATTATTTTTACTATGTATAGTTGAGTGTTTTACTTTTGCTCAAAATGTGCAAAGGGAGAGTTCCCATCATGATCCTGTGCAGGTGGCTGTGAAACTTGGATGTGATCAGGGATGCAAGATAGGCTCACTGGTCTGTGAGGTCCAGGTCAGGGAAGCACTGAATGAACAGATGGTCATGAGGGACCTTCTTGCATGAGGTGACGGACAACACTGTAGTTGCATTCAAGAAGGGATGTCGTATGCCAGAGAGATCCATCTATGGGTTCAGGGGCAAGATTCTAAACATGTTGCTGAGAGCACCTTTAACAATTCTGCCAAATGGCCTTAGTCAGTTGTTTTTACAGAACTGTGTGTACATCGGTGATGTTTACTCTGGGGCATCTTATTTTCAGCTAAATGAGGATGAGGTCTAGAAGGAGGGCTGTAATGATGCCAGATGTAGGCCTCTGGGGAAAATATATACAAAATGAAAAGGAATGGCATGAAAGGAGGGAATGTTAGATATTTTTTTTCCCCGAGCCAGCAGTTACCCCTTCCTTCTTTTTAGAGGACCACATTGTAATAATGAATCTCCTAACTAAAGCTGCTTTGGGGCTATAGAGTGTAAACACTATGGAAAGATAGGTCCTCACTCCCCATAAGGGGAAGATTTAGGATGTGTATAACCTCACATGTTCTCATTCTTATACAGTAAATGGGTCGATCCAAACATTAGGATTTTATAAAACATGAATATTCTCTGGGAGAAAGTCAAAGTCTCTTAAATGAGACAGCTTTGGGGTGAGTGCTATTTGTAGCACACTAACTTTGGAACCAGCCTTCCGAAAGTGACAATATTTAGAATATGTAAGATGGTGGTAGATAAATGAGAGCTTTTTTAATCAACAGAATTTTTTTTTTAGGATCAAATTAGCTAGCATGTATAAAAAAATCTCCATACACAGTAAATACAAGTGTTATATATTATTATTTATGTGATTTTGGATTGCCATGCCACCATGCCCCACTAAATTACAATCTGAAAGTGGTAATGCAGCTCCCTATGCTTCTAATTAATTTCCAAAATGTAGTTTACTTATAACACACTCTCAAACAGCGAGGTAGGATCTCTCTCATCCAATTTCCTCAAAGTCTTAAATAGTCTATGTAAAAATACAAAATAATGTTCTAGGTTCCCCTGAACTTGCCTTTCAATCTTCTTATAGTTTATGTCTTCAGACAGTTGGATTAAATCACATATGGGACTGACCCAAGATGTAGTTAAATCTAATTTCTCTCTGTTCCACACAAAGTGGTAGATGGTGCAGCACCTAGCCAAGTGTGTAGGAATTTCAGGTGGTGTTCCTTTCCTCAAGCACTCGTGGCTCACTAACATGTTTCTTTGTGTATGCGGGGATTAGGAACATATACTGATATCTTTATCTAAATGAGATCAGCATGCCTGGTAGAATGCTCTATAACGTTATGGACTGCAACCATAAATGTCCAGCATGTGACCTTCTAGTAGAGCATGTGGAGCCAGTGGACATGAAGAAAGCATAGGGAATAATAACTTAGTCAACTTCGGTTGAATACTGTGTATAAGGCCCTGTCCTTTCCACAGCAGATATTATCACCACCCACAAGAATCTCAAGAAGTATCTATTACTATTATTTCTATTTTACAAGTGAGAAATAGGAGGCTAGTTAGTTTAAGTGATTTTTCCCATGGCCAAGTTGTGAGGTGGGTACAGAACATCAATCATCTGACTGCAGACTCATGTCCTTAAACATTACCTGTTTCAATTTTTTGCTCCTGGCCTTTAGACATTTGAATGTTTGATCCATTTGTCTAATAACATCTCTTCTTCATATGCCTGTGCCACCATTCCCTTAGAGAAAAAAAAAATCCAGACATTAAGAAACTGGTTATCTACCATTTCCTGGTGTAAATAGCCCACTAGAACATAACCAAAATCAAAGTAAAACAAAGCTAAACAAAATGAAAAATCAGGCTGGAAATTTTAACCTTGAACTACTGATCGAAACAGACACATTCTGTGTTTTAATATATTGTTTTATCCTGAAGGTTCTTCTTCCAAAAGAATCTTCATGAAGAGAGGTAAAGAAAAGCAATTTTAAAACAAATGGAACAGTAAGACATAAGGGTTTCTGCGCAGAAAGCATATATTTAGGAAAACCTTCCTGTTTAATACATAAAATTCAGTTTGGATCCTGATGTATTATATCTAACATAATTTGCAATTAAGATGCTTGAAAGTAATTAACTATAATAAACCTTGCATATGAAGCAGTATAACATAATACTTAAAATCATGAACTCTGGAGTCAGGCAACTTGAATTCGAATCCCAGATTTGCCACTGTTTGTGTGGCCTTGGACAATTCACTTAACCTGTCTAAAGCCCTTGTTTCTTCCTCCGTAAAATGAAAATAATTATGTACTTCAAGAGTTTGGAGGAACAAATTAAACATTTGTAATGTTCTAAGCTCAATTCTTGTATTGTAATAAGCAAGCAGTAAGTAATCATAATTATGTAAGTCTGTGATGCTTGGAATGATGTTTAGGATAATGATCAGACATGAGTATCATAGTCATATATATATTAGTTATTGCCATGAGTTTAGGTTTATTTCTTCAGGGATTATGCATAAGGTAAAAAGAACAGAGGATGAACCATTTAGGGTAGAAGAATAAGGAAGAAATAGCCCATGAGGAAGATCAAGGGATGGCTGGAGAAATAGAAAAATAGAAACATAGGAAAGAGGGAGTGTATTAGGGTATTTAAAGGACTAAATATAATGAGGATATTTATTATAAGAATTGGCTCATGCGAGACTGGAAGCCAGAAATTCCCACAGTCTATCCTCTGCAAGCTGCAGAAGCAGGAAACCTGGTGGTGTCATTCAGTTTGAGCTCAAAGACCTGAGAACCAGGGGAGCCAATATTATAAATCTGATTCCAAAGACCTGATAATCTGGGGACTGATGGCATAAATACTGATTTGAGTCAGAAGGCTTGAGAATTAAGAATGGTGATGTCTAAGATGTCCCAGCTCAAGTAAAAAGAACAGATTAGCCCTTCCTCCACCTTTTTGTTCTATGCAGGTGGATTGGATGATGCCTGTCTGTGTGAATGAAGATGATCTTTACTCAGTCTACTGATTCCAAAGCTAATCTCTTCTGGAAACACCCTCATAAACTCAGAAATAATGTTTTACCAGCTATCCCTTAGCCCAATCAAACTGACAAATAAAATTAACCTTCACAGTCCACCCCTTGCCAAGTCGGCCCCCGTATTTGTCAAATTAAACCATACTTAATCTCCAAATGAAGTTAGTTAACAAGGCCGTAATTCTGTCTAACATGAGACAAATTTTCTGCAGACAACAGAAAATACACTAATCCTTTCCTGAGAAAGGAGGTAAAGTCCTTGTGGCGTTTATTCTTCTCCTAATATCCCATATCTTAAATACTTTGATGTAAAATTAACAATATTTAAATACTGATAAAATGTCAATACATCTTATGTTACATCATAAAGAAAACAAAGACTGCTTTAATATATGTATATATACACACAGATATATTCAGAACAAAGTAAGAAATATTCATGACAAGGGGCGCCTGGGTGGCTCAGTTGGTTAAGCGACTGCCTTTGGCTCAGGTCATGTTCCTGGAGTCCCGGGATCGAGTCCCGCGTCGGACTCCCTGCTCGGCGGGGAGTCTGCTTCTCCCTCTGACGCTCCTCCTTCTCATGCTCTCTTGTCTCTCATTCTCTCTCTTGCAAATAAATAAAATCTTAAAAAAAAAAGAAATATTCATGACAATTACAGTCCTTAATTCTGTAACTGGTCATGTGGTCTTAGCTGGTGTTTATACCTTCTTCTACCACCCATTCTGTATTCCCTCTGCCTTTAGCAAGCACCTTAACTGGTCAGTTATTCACCTGCCAGGGTGATTCAAATCTTCAATCTTGAAGGTTCTGGACCATTAGTAGTCCTGCCTGGATTGGATTGGTGTAGTTTCCATTGACCTTAGTCACAGGGATGGAAATACTAGGAGATGGCCTATATTCCAGACATACTCTTCTCTATTTCCATTGTGGAGTAGCAGTCCAATTTCTCCTTGGTAGTCAGGATTGGTCTCCCCAGCCAACACCACAGTTGCCTTCTTTGCCTATTGATTCAGATGCTTTAGAAGCCCCAAATGGCTGGGTGGCAGTCTTAACTTCCAATTCAGTAGAATCATTGTGTCACCTGGTAGAACTATTATTTTCTATGGAACTGAGACCTTAGACCAGCAGAACATCAAGTGACAAAAACAAGAAATAAAAATTTTGCTAGTGGGTTACCAGAGGTAATAGTAATGGTGCCAATTCCATTTCCACCTTGATTCCTGGACCCCTGAACCCTGGCTATTGGAGAATCCACACCATATATTAGATGCTGATTCAAAGCATAAAGAGCCCTCCTGAGAACCTTTCTCCAGCCCTGCAAGGAATTGTCATCTAGCTGGTGCTGTAACTGAATCTTCAAAAGGTCATTTTACCATCCTATCAAGCCAATTGCTTCAGGATGGTAGAGACCATAGTAAGACCAGTGAATTCAATGAGCATGGTCCCATTTGCCACACTTCTTTTACTGGAAAGTGAGTTTTTTGATCAGAAGGAGTTCTATGTGGAATACTTAAAGGAAAATGAGATTCACCGCCCCAAAGGAAGTCCAGTAGTCTAGTAAGGTGAGGAAGAAATATGCCCATTGACCGACAATTATATGTTATGGGCAATTTACAAATTTTAGTTTATAGTAGATAGAAGTGACATGCCAAGTGTGAATGACAAGTGTGCCACTTAAAGGGGAAAAATGTTGGTAGCCAAAGAATCAAAGGAAGGATTTTCTGTTGTTGCTATTAGTTGTTTTTGTTCTTTAGGTAGGAAAAAAACATGTGCTGAATGCCAAAGGGCCAGTACTAGTAAGAAAATGGTTTAAAAGATAAAGGAGACGGGCGCCTGGGTGGCTTAGTTGGTTAAGCGTCTGCCTTTGGCTCAGGTCATGATCCCAGGGTCCTGGGATCGAGCCCCGCATCAGGCTCCCTGCTCCTTGGGAGCCTGCTTCTCCCTCTCCCTCTGCCTGCCACTCCCCCTGCTTATGCTCTCTCTCTCTCTCTCTGTCAAATAAATATCTTTGAAAAAAAATATAAAGGAGAAAGTGAGTTATAATCCCTTGAAGGGAATGAAGGGCTACAGAATACAGAGCCTAGGTTCATTCATGCATTCCTTTCTTATTATTCTGCCAATACAGCATTGGTCAGGGAGCAAAATGAGTACTGGAGACACGTGGCAAACCAGATGTATGTTCACTTTAGACTTTGGATTTTATCCCAAGCCTAATGAAAAGTCACTGAAGGAATTTGAGAAGATAAATTGTATGATTTGTTGCACAGCATTATTGGATCAGTGGCTCAACAATACATAAGGAATAGAGTAACATGTTAAAATCATCCACAGGGAAGTATCAGAAATAGAAAAATGGTTCTGGCTGGCTCATGGTCTAGTAAGGAGAAAACCTGGGTTCTTTGCATTAGCTCTTGCATCTGCCTGGGAACTCCTTTCCCCCAGTATTTGCAAGGCTGATTCCTTCTTATGATTCATTTAGCACCTTAAACTTCACTCTGTTAGAGAAGCCTTTCTTAATTCCTCAATCTAAAATAGCTACCAAGTTGCTACTTAATACAAAATCTTAGCTCTTTGTATACATTTATCTAGCTTTATTTTTTTTAAAGATTTTATTTATTTATTTGAGAGAAAGAATGAAAGAGAGAGAGCACATGAGAAGGGGGAGACTCAGAGGGAGAAGCAGACTCCCTGCTGAGCAGGGAGCCCGATGCGGGACTCGATCCCGGGACTCCAGGATCATGACCTGGGCCGAAGGCAGTCGCTTAACCAACTGAGCCACCCAGACGCCCTCTAGCTTTATATTTTTATATAGATACTTATTTAATTAATTCTCTTTCTCAATTGGAATCTAAATTCCATGAGGGCCGGGTTATTGTGTGAATTTCACAACTGTGTCCCTGCATCTGGAATAGGGCCTGGCACATCAATCAGTTGCCTAATGAATGGATATTATGAGTAAATACATAAAAGCATAATATAATGTAGCTGCTGAAACAGAGATGTACACCAAACACTATGTAATACAGAAAAAGAAAATCTGCAGACTAAGTATCATTTGTGTATCAATAGACCAAGGAGCCCAGGGTCTATCTTAAACTAGGGTTGTAAACAATTAATAACTCACCACACTTCTAGTAAATAATAGAGGTGGGATTTGAACTCAAGTTGGAGTGGGTCCAGAGTCGACACTCTTTTCACCCCTCCATACTGCCTTTCCTTTCTTTCATGGGTGAAAGCAGGGTGGTTTTTAGTACCTTCTTATAGACAAAAGGAACAAATTTTCTAGTTATTAATCTAGAAGGCAATTTAACGTGATCAGCTCTGAAATGAGACAGACCTGTGTTTGAATCCTGACTCAGCTGCCTACCTTGGTAGATAGAAGTGACATTCCAAGTGTGAATGACAAGTGTGTCACTTAAAGGGGAAAATGTGGCCTAACCAACTCATTTAATCTCTCTGTGCCTTTCATTTCTTCACAGTCATTATAAGGCTTAAATGAGATGATACATATCAAGTATCTAACACAGCCAATAGTAAACAGTTCATAATTGTTGGCTATTTTTAATTATAATAATCTCATTAACATGGGTATTATTGTTACGACTCACTTGAAAGGAAACCTGCAACTCTAAGAAAAGAAACTAGGCTAACTGTATCTAGATTCTTCTGTCATTGGTTACAGCAAGCTTGGAACTTGGAGGAAGCAGCATCTGAAAATTGCTTGGCTGAGTCTTAAAGAGCTAGGTTTGCATTGTATCACAGCACTTGTCCCTTGCTCCAAGGATATCAGTGATTAAGTATGAGTGAGATGCTTAGACTAAGTATGACAGGAATCAGAAGGAGGGAAAGAATTCTGTGAACCAGAGTAGGGTCTTTCTAGGCTGGGCACAGTAGAAGCAGAGACATGGAAGAGGTAAAAATGTAGGTTGTATTCATGGAATGGTGAGTAGGGAGGTCTGGCTAGAGTGGAGGGATTGTTCTAGGGAACTGATGTTAGAGAAATGGAGCTCAGACAAGACCTAGATCAGATCTAGGTATGAGAACATTATCTTCTCAGAAACCAAATGTATCTATAGTCATTTTACCTGCTTTGAAGAGTTTTCTTTCAAGGATAGCAGTCATTCTGCAATTAGGAATTATATGGATTTTTCTTAGCTCTGCTTAAATATATTTTGGAGAAATGCCATTTAAAACGCATTAGCCTCCTCCTTATCAACAAAGTGTTCTGTCAACACCCAAAAGTGATCCTGTCGTTCCTCTCCCACGCTTGTTTTAATGAGCTCTTTTTATCTTTTAAACCCCATAAACCTTCCCTAACACCATCTGAAAGCCTTTAATTTGTTGCATTTTTACCCAAGAATCTTGTCTCCTTGCCCTTGTGTCAGGAATCATATGTAACTGTGTTCAGTCCACTATTGTTTGTAATCACAAAAGATAGTACATAACCTTAATGTCCATAAGTAAGGATGTCAAGCCAAATGTGGTATGGTTACATAATAGAAAACTATTCAGTAGTAAATTAAGGCTAAATGAATCTAAAGGATTTAAAAAAAACAGTGTTAAAGTTTAGAAAGCAAAGTACCAAGTTATGTCTAGAGTATAATAGCATTTGTATAAATTTGAAAATTCACACAAAACAATAAGCCACTTTTGGAGACATAAATAAAAGCATTAAAAAAGGATTAGGAAGATATAGATCAAACTCATGGTAATAGTTGTGTCTGGAGGAGGTGTGGAAACTGGAATTGGAGAAGAGCTCAATGAGGGCTCAATGTTAACAAAAACACTATTTCTTTTATAAAATAAACTATGTAAAAAGTGACAAAATATGAGCATTTATTCATTTAGGGAGGGTTTACATGTAGGTTGTTATATTTTTCTTTGTAGTTTTCTGTATTTTTTCCACCCTATCAAGAACAAAAATTAAAGATAAAAATGATCATTAAGAAATAGATTAGAATGCAAAATCTCACACTGTCTACCTTCCAAAACCCCTTTTGTTATTCTCGATCCCTCATCAATGGACTTCATATTTAGGAAGATTTTGTTCGACAAGTTATATTTATTTAGCATAATTCATATCCTCATTTTCTTTTAAAAAATGTAATTGCCAATAAAAGCTTATCCTTAGCCTGAGAAAAACATTCGTGGAGGTATATAACACGGTGACTGTCATTTTGCCCAGATTTATACTTGTATGAACATTGTGAGGTTGTTGATGAAGGGGCAGGTAGGGGAGCCTGGGTGACTGTCCAGTTGCTCCTGTCCAGGCAGCACTGCTGCTCCTTGCTCTTCATTAGCCAGTTGATGAATCTTGTAAAGGGATTACATACTTCATCTCATCACAAACTCATCTATATTCAAGGTTAATGTTATAATCCTGACTATGCTATGCAATGAAGTTTAGAGTTTATTGGGGGATGTGTGGGCATTTATGCTGATAGCTATAATGAAGCGTTCAGAAATTAATTAAGGATATGTAAGGCTATATCTTTAGTTATAATATGCAGCATATTAGGAGATATTATATAATAATATACCCATGGATTGGAAGAATTACCTTGGGAATGCCATAGGTATAATATCACTCTAGCCAAAGCAAAGAAACTTGACAATTTAGTTAGCCTATATAATCTCATTTTGGGCAAATACCTGATTACTATTTTAATTTTTGAAATATTCAAAGCAATTTGAAGATTTTCATTAATATCTTTGTGAGCCCCTAAGAAGTGAGGGATTTCACACTGGGGATAACTACTCTTATGGGAATCCAATTAATTTTTTTTGAATCAATGAAACAGTTTCCTTTTATCTCTAGAAAAGTTCAATCCCTTCACAAGTATTACTACTTCTTCATTTAGTACAAATTTAGGAGTTCTATGGAAAAGCATTAAAGCACAAAAAGACAAATTTTGGCATGAGAAAATGGAATATAGGGCACATGAAGATGTGACATTTTTGTGAAAGAAAGACTGAATCTGGGGTTGAAAATCCATTAGTATGATAAGGTCTGATTTTAGGGTAAGTATTAAGATCATCATAATAAAACTGAAAAGGTAGACCAAGAGAACTGAGGCCATAGTTTCCCACAGAAATTCTAAACTGACTAAAGGATAGCATTACTATTTGCAAGTCACCCTAACTTAACCATTATTTCTATCTCTGGTAAATACTTGGCAATGCATGCGATGCCTACCAATAATGTTGGCTGAGAGGAGAGAACATTCGTGGCAGGGTTAAGATACTGTGCCAGATTTCAGAGGTAATTTTAGGTCACCAGATCCAAGCCAAATAACCCCACTTGAAGAAGACTGTTTAATGCACTAATGGGGGAAGGGGACCCATAAGCTTCCAAACTCGATCAGGGCTCCTCCAACAGTTATTACTTCAGTTAAGATTTCTTTCTATGGCTCCAGAAAGCTGGAATGAAAAATCTGCTTGCTAATGACAACTCATTTAGTTGAATGACAGTTGTTTGATGTTCACAGGGAATGAAGCAAGCATTGCCTGGTGTATGCTATACCCTCTTTTAACAGCTTTGTTTCAAGAGGATCTTTACTACTCTGAGTGCTAGAATTAAATGTGAGCTATTAATGAAGGGAAATCTCTCACTACCAGATAATAGCCTAAAAAAGTGTGAGAGAGAAGAAAACTCTGAGAAATAATATAATGCTTCACTCTGGTCTCCTATGTGAATTGATTGCTACAACATTCAAATCTGTGGGGTACCTGTGCAATAGGGGTTTTGGGCCACAGATACAGCAACATAAACCCTTATTCACATTCATTTAAAAATCCACAGGACTACTTGTCATAGGAAATATGTCTCTTTTAGGCTCTCAATCCGTGTGCATGCATGCTCTTACATACAGTAGCATTTGTACAATTTAGAATTTAGTTAGCGGTAAGTCTGGAGTCTGAACAGCTTTATGTACACTTTAAGAAAATTGCAAACATGGATTCTATAATACCATTTTGGTTAACATATTCAATTGATTTTCTTTGATGAGATTTTGTAGAGTACTTTGATATACTGTTTCTTGAATCCATCAAAACAGGACTGGAGATGAAAGGATAGTGACTACTGACATTTCTGCTGCTCCGCTCAGCTCATCAAAGTGATTTGATCTGTACACAGAACTCCGTTTTGTTTGGCTGCTTGAGGGATGAGTATTACAGGACTTTCACAAAACGTTAAAAATTGTTATTCAAATTTTGTATTTCAGGGAAGAGTGATTTGTTCAGGAATTTACATTTTGGTGAAAAAAAATGTTGCTTCTCTTTTAGACCTCAGATTCCTTTTTGTAGCAATGCACAGTTGGCTACATGAGCATAAACAAATGTGAAACCACATACTGGGAGATGCTACATTAAGAAAGTGAAATAAATTCAATACAATGTCAGGAAATATCATTCTCTGTCACTCTCTGAAGGAAAGGGTAATGTGTTTCTTTGTGCCAGAGTCCTCTCAGCATAAAAGACCTAGAATACATCTTTGTGCTATTCATTACCTCTCTTCCTCTGAGCCTTCATTCATAAACCTGAGAAAGTTAGGTGTTTTTACTGCCTTATATTGCCCTATTCTTATTTACTCTATGACAAGGTTTTTTTTTTTTTTTTTAAATGCTTAAAACCAGTGATTTGTTATGGTCCCTTACTAACAATCTAGCAGTTTCCTTTTTGGGAAGTACTAAAGAAAACTTCCTGCTTTCTATGTCCTGGTTGGAGACCTTTGCTGGATTAATTCCTTTATTAAGAATGAAGACCTCAAGGGAACCAAGTAGGTAGAGTGTCAGTCACTACGGTATTCCTTAAAGAGAATAACTCACCCTTGATCTCCTGTCAGGAAGTGATCTCTTCTCTCAAGGTGAAATCTATTTATCCTGTTACCTCTGTTTTATAACACTTTTTAGAAGACCATGGGGGGCTCTAGCACATCCTTCTGCACTCTAGTTACATGTGCACATAATGAGGATAAGTATGTAAAGATGACTTTGCTGGCTCCCTTTTGCCACAGGGTGTTCCCACTTATTCTTTTTATTGGTTTTAATAAAAACTGTGTGTGTGTGTGTGTGTGTGTGTGTATGGGCTTGTGTGGGTCCACTTATACCCTGCTTTTTTGTAGTATGGTGCAGTAAATTTATTTTCTCTTCCTCAGATTTTCTTTTCTCTAGCTTATATTATTGTCAAGATTCAGTATATAATGCATATAACATACAGAATATGTGTTAATTGACTATGCTATCAGTAAGGCTTCTGTCCAACAGTAGGTTATTAGTTGTTTCATTTTAGGGAAGTTAGAAGTTGTACATGGATTTTCAACTATACAGGGGTCAGTGCCCTTAAACTCCCATGTTGTTTAAGAGTCAACTGTATATATAAACTGTACAACATGATGATTATATATATACATATATGTATGTATACATATATAGTGAAATGATTACTACCATCATGCTAATTAATATATAATTTTCTCAATAGTTACCATTATTTAAATTGAGGTATAATTGACATAAGGTTATATTAGTTTCAGTGCACAACATGATAGTTTGATATTTGTATACATTGCAAAATGATCACTACAGTAAGTCTCGTTAACATCTGTCACCGTACATAGTTGCAAAAAAAATTGTTTTCTTGTGATGAGAACTTTTAAGATTTACTCTATGATATACAGTATTAAGTATAGTGACCATGCTGTACATTACATCCCCAGGACTTATTTATTTTGTAATTGGAAGTTTCTACCTTTTAATCCACTATTCCCATTTTACCCACACCTGCCCCCTGGCCTCTGCTCTAACAACCTCCAATCTGTTCTCGGTATCTGTCAGCCTGTTTGTTTTGCTTTTTTTTTTTTTTTTCAGATTCCACATATAAGTGAGATCATATAGTATTTGTCTTTCTTTGATTATTTCACCTAGTGTAATGCCCTCAAAGTCCATCTGTTTTGTCACAAATGGTAAGATTTCACTCTTTTTATGGCTGAATAATATTTCATAGTATATATATATATATACTATATCTTCTTTAACCATTTATCCATAAAAGGACACTAAATTTGTTTTTGTATCTTGGCTATTGCAAATAACACTACAATGAACATGGGCATGCATAAATCTTTTCAAATTAGTGTTTTTGCTTTCTTCAGATAAATACCCAGAAGTAGAACCACTGGATCATATGGTAGTTCTCTTTTTAATTTTCTGAGAAATCTTCATACTGTTTTCCATACTGGTTGTGTCAATTTATATTCCCACCAACAGTGTATAAAGATTCCCTTTTCCCTATGTATTCACCAACACTTGCTATTTCTTATCTTTTTGATAATAGCCATTCTAACAGGTGTGAGTTGATATTTCATTGGGGTTTTGATTTGCATTTCCCTGATTAGTGATGTTGAGCATCTTTTCATGTACCATTGGCCATCTATATGTCTTCTTTGGAAAAAAAAAATATTCGGATCTTGTGCCCATTTTTAAATTGGTTATTTTTTGTTTTTGTTTTGTTTTTGCTAAGCTGTATGAATTTTTAAATATTTTTTGGATATTAACCTCTATCATATATATGATTTGTAAATATTTTTTCCCATTTGATAGGTTGCCTTTTCATTTTGTTAATGGTCTCCTTTGCTGTGCAGAAGCTTCTTAATTTGATCCCAATTATTTGTTTTTGCCTTTTTTTTTTTTTTTTTGCTGTTTGTGTGAGATCCAAAATTCATCACCAACACTGATGTCAAGAAGCATACTGCCTATATTTTCTTCCAGGAGTTTTATGGCTTCAGGTTTTACATTCAAGTCTTTAATCCATTTTTAAGTTAATTTTTGTGTATGGTGTAAGATAGTGTTCAGTTTCATTCATTTTCATGTGACTGGTTTTCCCAACACCATTTATTGAACTGGCTGTCCTTTCCCCCATTGTACATTTGTGGTTTCTTTTGTTTGTATATGCATGGGTTTATATCTGGGCTGTCTATTCCAGTCCATTGATCTGTGTGTCTGTTTTTTTACCAATACAATACTATTCTGATCACTACAGCTTTGTAATATAATTTGAAATCAGGGAGTTACATAGTTATCATTTGTGTGTGTGTGATGAGAACACCTGAAATCTACACTCTTCCCAAATGCCCAATATTATTTGTTTAAAAAGTCATCTATCCTTCTAGTTAAATGCCTAATCAATATTTAGATTTTAATTTGTGTTACATTTTCAGAAAAGCCTTCACCAATCTCCAATCCAGGTTAATTTTTTTGAATATTATACTTTTATAGTATCATGATATTTTTCTTTCCTATGTTAACACTTACTTCAGCTTTTAGCTATTTTATTTGCGCTTGTGTTATATGACCCTGAGCTCAATGAGACTAGGAATTGTGTCTGTTTTCACTGTTGTCTCAGGTATATAGCATGTTTACTGGTACTTAAATAAGTACATAATAAAATGTTCTTGAATAAATATGTACATGAACTGGCAAAAGACTTGATAAACTAAAAATTTCCACCAACTATCAGTAATTGCAAATTGTATTCACAGAAAAAAAATAACTTTACCTTTCATATCTTATAACTTATAATCTTAAAAGCAGTGATTTTTGTCAGCAAAAGAAGATTCTTTGATGCTTTATTATATATTTAAAAGGAAGGTATAAGGACCAATAGTTCTCAAAACAATTATAATATGACCATCCCATTTTCTTAAAAAAACATATTTAAAAGAAAGACTTAGAATTGCATTGGTTGAATTTTCCTACTCATCACATAAGTGTTTAACTAGCTCTTCAATTTACATTGGATGGATAAACACTGGCATAATGGGAGAAGTTTGCATAATGGAAAGTGCTCTGATATCCAACCAGCTGTGCCAAGATTCAATTTTACTTAATTACTGTCAACATACATATCAAGTGCATGCAGTGGAGAGCAAGGGGTTGCCTGGTGAGGAATGTGGGGCTATGTCTTGGGGCATTTGAGGTGACTTAGTTCTCAGGAAACTGTTTACTAGGGTGAGTGACAAAAGTGACTCCCCTTATTAACTTAGAATCTTTTTCAAGGAAGGTATCTTTTGCTTCTTCCCTACATACATCATTTTCTGACACACACCTTATGCTCCAGCCACACCGAATTTCTTATCTTACCCTAAACACAGGTCCTATCACATCTCGTCCTTGTGTTCCCCAGCCTACTTTTCCTTTCGTCCTAAGTGAAACAAGATAGGAATTTGGTCTTTGAAGAGTCAATGTAGCCAAACTTCGTTAGTGCTACTTGACAGAGTTTTTGTGTGTCCTTTTGGGTAGATGTTCTATTTTATTCATCTACATATTATATGTATCTGTATATGTATCTTCATCATCAGTCATGTTGGATAACTACGGCTCACTTAAAAAAATAGTCCTTTTCCAATCTCCCTTACATGTGGTTATGTCTGTGTTCTATGCCCCTTCCCCTCGGAAGCTAACTATTTTGTTCATGCTCTTTCTACTGCCCTCATCTGTCTCTCTCAAGGACATTATGGCCATACTTATTTTCCTCTCTTTGTAACCATCAATCTTTCTTTTTTGTTTCCTGTTCTCAGTGCTTATATATTAAAATCCAAATTCCCCATCTAAATAAAAACAAAGACTCATTACTAACTGGGACGTGCTTTGTAACCATTTACTTACCTTATATTATTCTCTTGGCAGCCTCAATCCAGTTTCTCGCCACCTGATTCCTCTGCTTCTGCATCTACTATTGAATTAGATCCAGTTTTTTGTAGTGACATTAAGATACCCCCTTTTTTTTTTTTTAAAGATTTTGTTTATTTATTTAACAGAGACACAGCGAGAGAGAGAGACAACACAAGCAGGGGGAGTGGGAGAGGGAGAAGCAGACTTCCCGCCAAGCAGGAAGCTCAACGCGGGACTCAATCCCAGGACCCTGAGATCATGACCTGAGCCAAAGGCAGGCGCTTAAGAACTGAGCCACCCAGGCGCCCCAAGATACCCTTCTTAATCAGATTTAAAAGCTCCCCAGTCCTTCTTATTCCTTGATATTTCAGAGACAGTTGTTCTGTTGATGACTTCAGTCCCTTCCCAAACTCCCCTTTGCCTTTTCTCTCACTCATCTAGAGTGTTTCCCATTTCTCTATGTGTCTTTTCCCTCCAGTCAACAGCTCTTCTTTCTCCTACAGTCTCTCAACCATGGGAAGTCCCCAAACTTTTTTTCTGGTCCTTTGTTCTTAAACTTTGTTTCTTTTATAGAAGCTGCTATCCTCTTTTTCTGTTTTAAATATTCACCTATAAATCACTTGTTCCTAAATCCTAATCTTTTACCGAATGTCTCCTTCAAGGTGCAACCCTTTAGTTCCAATGTCCTATAAGAAAGTTTCTTTGGAAGTTTCTTCAAAACTGAAAACTTAGTGGTGCCTGGGTGGCTCAGTAGTTAAGCATCTGTCTTCGGCTCAGGTCATGATCTCAGGGTCCTGGGATCCAGCCCCATGTCTGTCTCCCTGCTCAGCGGGAAGTCTGCTTCTCCCTCTCCCTCGGCTCTTACCCTTGTGCTCTCTCTCTCAAATAAATAAATATAATCTTTAAAGAAACCCTGAAAACTAAAAAAAAAAAAAGAAAACTTTAGTGTGACTATAACCAAACTTCTCATTTTTATCCTTAAGAAGGTTCCATTTTACTTCATCCACATTTCAAGTTGTGTCACCAAGACTTCTTTTTTTCATTTTTATTTTTTTAAATTTTTTTCTTTTTTTATTATGTTAATCATCATACATTACATCATTAGTTTTTGATGTAGTGGTCCATGATTCATTGTTTGCGTATAATACCCAGTGCTCCATGCAGTACGTGCCCTCATCAAAACTGCTAATGACAAATCTCTGTGTGCTCTCAAATAGGTTTCCCCCTGTTTTTGATTGTCCTCTGCCATTACCCTTGCGAATACTTTATGCTCATATGTGAATTTAACTTCTTCCTAGATTTTCTATTTTTCGTATCTTCCACACTCCCAAGACTGTATCTTCTTTTTCCCTTTTTTGCATTGAGTGACTGTACTATATAATTGGGTCCTCCTCTTGTAAGTAAGTAGTTGTCTGAAAGACTATATTCAGAACTCCATTTATGAAATCTTAATAGTAGACTTAGTAATCTTCTGCAGCCTATAATTTACAGTATTTTTGGTGCCTTTAAAAAAACTTACAATATATAAGAAAGTTAATAATGTTTGTAACATGTCCTCCAAAATAAGCTCAAGCATGGCAAGCATGTGGGCCATTAGGTAAATAAATAGGGAGATGAAAACCATTAGGTACAATGGCATAAGACTCTGTTAGTGATGGACACAGTTGCCCTGGCATTCAAATCTGCTCCTGCCTATGGAAGTTTATAGGGAAAAAGTCTGTGAAAGACACATGGCTACTGTCCTATTCTCTATTCCTATGTACTGCAAGAGTGAGCATATTGCTTGCTATTATTTTATGAATTTTATTCCCCTACTATCTCCATATGGATAGAAATTATGTTTACCAGTTTGTCTAACATATCTAACTTCACAGTAAGAGAAAAACCAAAACCAAAGCAAAACAGCTATAACTCTATCGACTATATTGTATTACAGACAACATGAACAAAAGTTAGAAATTAAAGATTCCATCATTAAATAATTGGAAACACGTACATGTTACTTTTGTCTATTTTTAAATGTGAAGTCTTTTAGGAGAATTCAAGTTGCACACTGGTGTGTGTGTGTGTATTTAAGTAAATAGTCTCCTTCAATTTAAATGATCTTAGATCTAAAATGTCTCTTTAATGTAATTAAAAAAATTAATAATTACATGGTACCATTAAAAAAGTTTGATAAGTCCTGAAAAGAAAAAATAACACCATCCTGCTAATCATACCTGTTAACAGTTTTTATATTTCCTTCTAGTCTTTTTTTTTACATTTATGTGCTCTGCATTTATGTGATCATAGTGTATATGCTATTTTTTCCTCTGAAATTTTATAAACAGTATTGTACCATGAGTATTCTCCCTGAATATGCTACATAGCTTCTAGGCTTCTGTAATTTTTTTTAAAAACAGCCTCTCAGGAGTGAGCTAGATGAAGTCTGAGGACTTGGAGCCACAGGCTCTCTTTCATTGGTATCATACCAGCAGCACTTTCACTCTTCTCAGCTTCTAGCTCACTGTCCCACACTCTATTACATGATCCTTTAAAAAAAATAGTTAATTTCCAGGAAATAATTAAAACTCATTGCCTTGAGATTTAAAAAAAAATAGAATTGGCTCTACATGAAGGATTCTCTCTAGTGTAATGCTGACTGAGAAAACAGGGTAATGTTTCTATCTGTGAAATAAATTATCAGACAGTCTAAACATGCTCATGCTGAGAAGGAAACATTCAGCCATTTCAAGATACAAGAAATTTTCCCCCGTGGTATTTCTGTGCTATTCAGCTGCCATCTTGGGCTGTCAGCCCCTGTTGCATTACTTATATATCTTGTTTGATCTGTGTTCATCAGTTATTGCATCAGAAGCCCTAACCCTCCATTAGTTCAAATAAATTCAAATCAAGAAGAAACAGATCTGAGTTAACTATAAATTTGGCTTTCTTTATTTTGTGTAATACCTATTACTTTCCCCATTTATTATTTATTTATTTAGTAGGGTTTTTAAAGAAATTTTTAAAATTTAAATTCAATTAATTAACATATATCTTATTATAAGTTTCAGAGGCAGAGTTCAGTGATTCATCAGTCTTATGTAACACCCAGTGCTCATTATATCATGTGCCCTCTTTGATGTCCATCACCCAATTGCTCCCTACCCCCAACAACCCTCAGTTTGTTTCCTATAATTAAGAGTCTCTTATGGTTTTTCTCCCTCTCTGATTTCATCTTGTTTTATTTTTCTCTCCCTTCCCCTATGCTCCTCTGTTTTGTTTCTTAAATTCCACATGAGTGAAATCATATGATAATTTTCTTTCTCTGATTGACTTATTTCTCTTAGCATAACACCCTGTAGTTCCATGCACGTCATCGCAAATGGCAAGATTTCATTTTTTAAGGCTGAGTAATATTCCTGTGTGTGTGTGTGTGTGTACACCACATCTTCTTTATCCATTCATCTGTCAATGGACATCTAGATTCTTTCCACAGTGTGGCTATTGTGGACATTGCTGTTATAAACATTGGGGTGCAGGTGCCCCTTTGGATCCCGACATTTGTATCTTTGAAGTAAATACCCAGTAGTGCAATTTCTGGGTCGTAGGGTAGCTCTATTTTCAACTTTTTGAGGAACCTCCATACTATTTTCCAGAGTGGCTTCACCAGCTTGCATTCCCACCAACAGTGTAGGAGAGTTCCCCTTTCTCTACATCCTCACCAACATCTGTCATTTCCCAACTTGTTAATTTTAGCCATTCTGACCAGTGTGAGGTGGTATCTCATTGTGGTTTTGATTTGTATTTCCCTGATGCTGAGTGATGTTGAGCATTTTTCGTGTGTCTGTTGGCTATTTGTATGTCTTCTTTGGAGAAATGTCTGTTCATGTCTTCTGCCCATTTCTTGATTGGATTATTTGTTCTTTGGGTTTTGGATTATTTGTTCTTTGGGTATTGGATTATTTGTTCGTTGGGTGTTGAGTTTGATAAGTTCTTTATAGATTTTGGATACTAGTCCTTTATCTGATAAGACATTTGCAAATATCTTCTCCCATTCTTTCGGTTGGCTTTTGGTTTTGTCAACTGTTTACTTGGCTGCACAAAAGCTTTTTATCTTGATGAAGTCTCAATAGTTCATTTTTGCCTTTGTTTCCCTTGCCTTTGGAGATGTATCTAGCAAGAAGTTGCTGTGGCTGAGGTCCCAGAGGTTGCTGCCTGTGTTCTCCTTTAGGATTTTGATGGATTCCCATCTTACATTTAGGTCTTTCATCCATTTTGAGTCTATTTTTGTGTATGGTATAAGGAAATGGCCCAGTTTTATTCTTCTGCATGTGGCTCTCCAATTTTCCCAACACCATTTTTTGAAGAGTGTCTTTTTTCCATTGGATATTCTTTCCTGCTTTGTCAAATATTAGTTGACCATAGAGTTGAGGGTCCATTTCTGGGTTCTCTATTCTGTTCCATTGATCTATGTGTCTGTTTTTGTGCCAGTACCATACTGTCTTGATGATCACAGCTTTGTAATAGAGCTCAAAGTCTGGAACTGTGATGCCACCAGCTTTGGTTTTCTTTTTCAACATTCCTTTGGCTATTTGGGGTCTTTTCTGGTTCCATACAAATTTTAGGATTATTTGTTTCAGCTCTGTGAAAAAAGTTGTTTGTATTTTGATAGGGATTGCATTAAATGTATAGATTGCCCTAGGTAGCATAGACATTTTAACAATATTTTTTCTTCCAACCCATGAACATTGAATGTTTTTCCATTTCTTTGTGTCTTCCTCAATTTCTTTCATGAGTGTTCTGTAGTTTTCAGAGTACAGATCCTTTGCCTCTTTGGTTAGGTTTATTCCTAAGTATCTTATGGTTTTTAGCCACTTTATATTTAAATCAGTTCTTTCCTTTGCCTTAATTATTTGCTTCCTTCCTCAGTGCCCTGCATCATTTCTTTGTTTCAAATATATTTTGGTTCTTATTTTAGAGAAATGTTTTCATTTTTAATTATTACTCATTATTTCCCATTTTATTTTTAAGAATTTCATGAATTTTAGTGACTACTTCTGTATTTCCAGTTGAACCTGAAGATATATCAACCCCATCCATACATCCACACATTTTTGCATTCTTCCATTTATTTATTTATTTATTGAGAGTCCTCTTTTTCAGTAGGCTAAACCTAGTTGGACTACTTTTATGAGTTGATTCACTTAGTTCAATTAAAGAAAGGACAAATTTAGTCAAGTAACCATTTGTGAACTATCAATTTTTTCAAAACATCCATGCATGAAATCAAAATCTGTTTCCTAGAAATGGAGTTTTTATGTTAGCATCTCCTGTTGATAATATAGAATACATTTTCTAACAATTATTTAAGATTTTCTTTTTCATATTTTTGTTGTAAAAGCTCACAAATTTTGTTTCCTAAACTGATCTATTGGGGTTACACTGACATTGTTTCTATTTAGAAAATAGTGTTTCTTTTTTCATATGCTAATTATTATTATGTTTTATTGTTTTTACTAACACTGATAATTGGTCTATGAATGTACTTTGAAGAATGACTTTTGCTTATACTATTGTACTAAAACTATTTTCTTTTTCTTCTGGAGGTTTCACTAATGTCTTTACTGCTCTGTTTATAGAAACAAGCAATTATTTCACTCTCTCACACTCTTCAAATCCTTTCTGTAAAATACCTTTGATGTTTTCTTCAAGATTATTCTCTGGCTAGTCCTCAAACACAGATATAAGCAATTATAAATAGTTATTTTGGTGTAATAATGACTGATTAATTACCTAGGTCTTGCTGCTTGTTTGTTACATGTTAAATTAGATAATACTGAATTAAAGTCAAGTAAATATTGTAAGTGATATTACAATTTTCTCTTCTCTGGATCACTCTTTCTGGCAGCTCTCCAGATGATTGTTTTCATGTTGTATATTACAGAGAAAAGTGTGTTTCTTTACAAGAATAGTCTGAAGCTGATACCAACCACCCTATGCCACTTGTACTAGAGACATTTCTCCTTTTCTAGTAAATACTTGTTGAAGATGCTACCATTAATAATTGTCTCCTTATATTAGCCATTCAAACTCAAAATTATTCATGTACATTTAATCAATTGAAAGTAAAACTCTATTTTTTAGAATTTATTTGGGCATCTTCAGAACAATGAGTAATTCCTGCTAAAGGAAGATTTATTGGGAAGAAAAGCAGAATCAGTCCAAGTTTCATCAAATTTGTATATTATGATATCTGAGGCATTTCATTTCTTAGGAGAACCCTTCCCTACCCTACTCCCTCAAAATTCATTTATCATATAACTTATATATGCTTAATAATTGTACGAACTCTCTTTGTTTTACTAACATCAATTTTGGTCTTTTATGAATTGATTTTTACTTTTGTGTGTGTAACAAATGAGTTTGATTTAACACAGCTTGACAAGCAACATTGACCAGAGAACATTTAGATCATAAGCCAGGGATCATCAGTACTAGCACATTTCTTTGTAGTACATTGTTACATTTCCACAGTTGATGAAAACACCTTTCTCCACACTCTTGCCAATACAGAGCTTCCTATCTGTTTCTGCTGTAGCAGCCTGCCACTACCTGGGGATTGGTCTATGTTCTCCTTCTCTCTGTATCTCTATTATATAAGTAATATTTAAATACCTTGTTTTAAAAATTTTTCAAACAGTATATATGTATGTGAATAAACCATAAATCTTTTTCCTTATTTTTTCTCAAGGTAACTACTCTCAACAGTTTAGTTACAACATCCTTTATAAATCTACTTTTAAACACATTTCATTGATACATATGTGTGTGATTTTTTGCATACACATATTAAACTATATGCCTTGTTTTTTCTATTTTTTCTTAAAAATATAGTAACAGTATAAATGTATTTTTTGATAGTTGCATGTATGCTTTTGTTGCTCTTTTAGTGAACATTTAGGTTGTTTCTATTTTTTCTTGATTATATTTAAAAGAATACTTATAATTGAGAGTACTGAGTAGAAAAATATGAATATGTCTAATTTTATTAGATATTACCAAATTTATTAACATTTGCTTATTAATAGAATTGATCACTTTCCCCATGTCCTTAATTATTTTTAGCTTGTTTTATCTATCAGTTTCAAAAACAGGCATTGAAAAAATTTCCCACTTTCTGGATTTGTCAGTTTTTCCATAGTATTAATTTTGCTTCATATACTTCAAGACTAAGTTTTCAGTGATACACAGTTATGATTATTATATCTTATTGATGAGTGGTTGCTCTTTTATCATGACTTAATCTTCCTCTTTATTTCTACTAATTTCCTTAAATTCTGTTTTGTCTAATATTATGCTATACCAGCTTTTTGTTTTCTTTTGGTTATTAATTTTTTGGAGTACCCTTCTTTCTTCTTTATGAACCTCATGTGTGTAGAAGTGGATTAATAATAAGCCATAGTTCCTAATGTGCTATCATTGATAGTTCTTTTATTTTCATTTACATAATTTAATTTTTAATAATAACACTCATTAATGCATGTATATACAGGTGTTGCTATCTGTAAAGTGTCAAATATAATATACATTTTTAGGGTTAGATTCATCATTCATTATCAAGTTGTCTTTTTGATACTTTTGAACATTTGTGACTGATTTCTTGTCATATCTGATTATTTCCTTCACTAATTTTAATCTAATGGCATGACTGATGAGGGGCTCACTTTGGGAGTAGAATTGCCAGCTCTGTCTTTAAAGTTTGCTTGTGTTTTCTGTATTATTTTTAGCTTCTTGTTTCTTGGCAGAAATATTTAAAAGTCATTTGACCCTTTTTGTGGGGATTAGGCTAGTTAAAATGCATGATATAATTGGCAAATCCACTTGACATAAAAAATCAAAATATGAATGAACAAAGGAGTAAGGTCACCATAGTTCATCTCTTTGGGTTGAGGAACTCTCATTCTTCCCTGAGGATATATTGTATAATGTATGATACATAATCATTTGACATGCCAAAATGAGGGTACTGGTATTCATTTGTATATTAAATATTTAGTAAAGCTTAATTTCTTGATTTGTTTTAAATACAAATTACATTTCAGAGAACGTATGCTATTTTCCTCATCACAATGAATCAGCTAATGTAGTGATTCTCAAAGTGTATTCAGTGAAACCCTGGGGGTCCCAAAGACCCTTTCTAGAGGTCCACAAGATCAAAATTATTTTTCTAATAAACTAAGAAATTATTATCCTGTTTTTTTTTAACTGTGTCTACCTTTGTACAGATGATGCATATGCCACAGTAGATAAACCATCAGAGCCTTACCATGAATCAAAGCAGTGGCAATAAACTGCTGGTAGAGATTTTATTGTTTATTGCTATGCATGCACAGGAAAGGGGAAAAACGGTTCACTTACAAATGCTTTAGATGAATCAGTAACAATTAATTTTCTTTAATCTCCATTCTTGAATACATTTTTTTTAATATTGTATGTGACAAAGTATGCATTAGAGTACTTCTGCTACATACCAAAGTACAGTGGCTGTCTCATTGTACAGTTGTTGGGACCCGAATTTGCCTCTTTTTTAAGATGAAATACTGTTTTTGTTTGAAAGAAATTATGGTTGTTCAGACTTGAGTATTTGGCAGAAATTTTCTCAAGAAAGAATGAAGTGAGCCTGTCACTTCAAGGAAAACAGCTGACAGTATTTGTGGCCGATGATAAAATTTGAGCTTTCAAGTTAAAAATCAGAATTTTGAAAACATGTATCTGCCACCACAAACTTGACAGCTTTTCAATATAGGCCTCAGTGCAAAATGAAAATGTGGGGCTCCTTGTTCAAAAAGCCAAAAAAAAAAAAAGTGCCATTAAGGGTACTAAAATAGAAAGCTTTTTTCCCTCTTCCATAGTTTCTCTTTTTTGGCTTGTGATGCTGTTTTTTTATTTGCACTTAATGTTGTTCTAAGGAAAGAAATGAAAATTTTAAGTTATTACCATGAATTTTACTGTTTATATTATGTAATGGCAGTTTTATATGCGACTATGAGAACATTTGATTCATATGCAAAATCACAAAAATTGCACAATTTGTATTTCATAGTTGATATGGGCATATTATTTGTTCTTACCAAAAGAGCAGACATGGTGTACAACTCTAAGCAACTGTTTTTATTTCTGGACATTTGTATGTTCTGTGAACACCACCTTCAGCTTATTTATGACTACGGAAGGACTGAAAAGAAAAGGGACAATGGGCTGTTTGATCTTTCTTTTTCTTACTGTCATCATTTTCAGGGAAAATGGTTGGCAATTACAAGAAAGGAACACCAATGACAAAGGATATGATAGAGTTCCTAGGTACTTCATCTTTCTTAGAAAACCCTGCATTTTTTCTGCATTCAAAGCAAATTCTGATTTGATTGCAGAGTGTGGTTTCTCAGGGCTGTTAGCACCCCAGCTTCGTCATAGGCTTAACAAGCTTACTCTGCACTTTGAATCTCACTGAATTCCCATGCTGTGGGTGCACAGGAACTTTGTGATTGTGGAGCATTGTGTATACGATATGAAAATGAGGCACCAAGGAATGGCTGGCATGCTGCATACTGCACGTATCTCTTTTGCTTTATTATCCCATTGGGCTTCACTTAAAAAAGGCAAGTTCAAAGATAAGATTATTAAAAATTTCAAGACAGCAATAGCAGGGCACTATTAAACCAAACCAGGGAACTTTCTGAGTGTGGGATCTTCTGCAACTGGCCAGCCTATACTCCCACAGGGCCGAATCTGCTTGAAGACTTTTATGAGATTAGTGATGATACTAATGAATATGAATTGTTTATATTGTATAATGAAACATGTCAACATCTGGGAGATTTGCGCAAGCTGTGAACTGATATTTTCCAAATGATCAATGCATAACTATGAATGAGTAAAATATCCAGTCCAAGTCAGAAATAGGCAATGTATTTTAATGTCGACAGAAAACAAAATGTTCATTGATATGGTTTCAGATTCCATAGAGCAACTAATTTTAATAAACTATTACTCACTGATTTCCAGTATCCTGAAAAGGCTGTGGAAATATTTTTCCTTTCTTCAACTTACATACATACCTGTGTGAAGCTGGACTTTCTTCATATACTTTAACAAAAACATCATATTACAGTACATCAATAGCAGAAGCAGATATGAGAATCTAGGTATTTCTTATTATGCCAAAGTTAATTAAAAAGACTTGCAAACATACAAAATAATTTCACTGTGTTGAACTTTTTTGCAAAATATTTATATTTTTAAATTATACTATTTAGGGGCGCCTGGGTGGCTCAGCAGTTAAGTGTCTGCCTTCGGCTCAGGTTATGGTCCCGGGGTCCTGGGATCAAGCCCCACATCGGGCTCCCTGCTCTACAGGAAGCCTGCTTCTCCCTCTCCCACTCCCCCTGCTTGTGTTCCCTCTCTCGCTGTCTCTCTCTCTGCCAAACAAATAAATAAAATCTTTAAAAAAATTATACTGTTTATGCTAACATGAAATGGGCTTGGATTATTATTTTTAAATGAATTCATAAATTAAAAATTTAATAATTTCTGTTTTAATTTGGAATAGAAATAATCCAGTAGATATAACTCATAAGAAAATGCTCTTTGGAGGGCACCTGGATGGCTCAGTCTGTTAAGTGTCTGCCTTAGGCTCAGGTCATGATCCCAGGGTCCTGGGATCAAGCCCCACATCAGGCTCCTTGCTTAGCAAGAGAGCCTGCTTCTCCCTCTCCCTCTGCCCCTCTTCATGTGCTGTCTCTCTCACTTACTGTATCTCTCAAACAAATAAATAAAATCTTAAAAAAAAAAGAAGATGCTCTTTGGAAGTCTTAATTTTTAAGAGTGTCAAGGGGTCCTGAAAACAAAAAGTTTGAGAACCTCTAATCTAGTAAATCAAAGAGGGTGACATAGAATTCTCAAAATTGAAACTCATTTTAATAAAATATCAAAGATAGTTAGCACTTTTAAAAGGTAGTAAATGTACTACTTCTTAAAATAAAAATCTTAATAATAGGGTGTTATAATAGCATTTAAAAATTTGGGATTTAGGTAGAAAGTATCGCCAAACATTAATATGAAACTGATGTTTTTATTGACTATAACAATATTTTTTGTTATAATCCTCAAGATACATGCTAATTTTTGTTCATTTTACATTTCTTCTAAATTTGCATATTTTAATTTCCTAATCATAAAATAATAGTTTATTAAAATAATTTCAAATGTACAGATGTAGAATACCATAAATCCTCTGAATTTTCATACTTTGAAGGCGTTACCAATTTGTTGCATTTTCTCTAATGTCTTTTTATCCTCTAATACACATAATAACATTATAATTGCTGTAATATATGTCAAAATCTGATATAATAGATATACTTTTTTAGCATGATGTCTTAAATTATGTTTTATAAAAACTATTTTCTATGTTATTATCTAAGATCTACCTTTAAATATTATATATTTTAAGTTATATATGAAGTTTGGATGATTTCTGGTTTATAAACAAATATTGACCTGAAATGAGTGATTTGAGATAAACTCTTACCATTCATCCAGTAGGATTTATGGTTATTAAGCACATTCATGAATGGACTTTTCCATTGTACAACTGGTCATGACCAAAAAGTAATAATTTATTAACAAATTTGCCATTATGATTTGTGAAAAATTTAATTATGGTAAAAATGAGCGTTACAGAGTCTCTGGTCTAAAAAATGCTAGAATCATATAGAGGAAATATCACGCACATAAGTAACTATGATAATTGCTGTGTGTCACAAGCCTATTAAAAAATGAGGAAAGTGTCTTGTGCCCTTTGACCTATGTGAGTTAATATTTGATGAATAAAATTAATGCTTAAAGACCTTTGGTAAAGTATTTTACCAGTTTACCAGACTTTTTCCAGAATAAAGTTTTTTCAGCACTTACATCATAGTTTACCCATGCTAATATTAATAATTAAATGAAATATAATGAATACAGTTCAGCTCTTGACTGACTCAAAGTTAGGGCAGGACCATTGCTCTACTTAATTGTAAAAAAGAAGAATGTCCATAATTTGCTCACAAATATCTTGTATACTTTGGGTATCATTCTGTCCCTCTCTGCTATTGCTTTGTCAATTTAAATTAAGACTAGCATAGATGAAGACATCTACACAAGGAGCAACATAACTTATCACAAGTCAAAGAATTCAAATTAAACTATAATACTGTTCTTATATTAGGCTATTTTAAAAAGTATTCTTCCAGTGTTGTAAACAGTAGAGCAAGATCAATCATATAGTGCAAATTTATATAATCCTTTTTGAAAGCAATATGTCAGTACATATAAAGAGAAAACAATCCACATTCTTAACTTAGGAGTCTAATTAGTGGAAATGTATCTCAAAAAATATTTAAACAAAACAAGAGAAGCTATTAAGATTATTTATTATTGTATTAAATTTCCAATATTGATGGAATATGGAATCAATCATTGTCTAACAAAGTGATTAAATATCATGCAGTCATAAGAATAGCAAAAAGCATTTGCAAAACCATGGTAACATGTTCAATAAGTCACAGTGATAATAAAAATGAGCAGACACTGGGATTAGACCTGTATAAAATTATGAATGCTTTTAGATAAATATCACTGGGGAATGCACACACAAAAAAACAAAAAACTGATGCCAAAGTAATAGGATTATATTTGATTTATATCCATTTTGCTGAATAGTCTTTAATATTGTTTTTTCTTGGCAAAAAACAAACACATAAACAAAGAGCCCAAGAGGCTTTCTGGGGCAATTACGGTATAACACATTTCACTTGAAATTGAGACTCAGGCTTGAAACCTAGCTCTCTCATTCATATATGTATGTATGCTTGTAGATAAGTAACCTAATTTTGTGAACATTAATTTCACCATCAGTTAAATCTAAATTCCACAAGCCCTTCAGAGTTATGAAATTAATTAAGATTATATATGTGAAAGTACCCCATACAGTCCCTGAAACATAGCTGATATTCAGTACATTTTAGTCGATCTGAAATCAGGGAGTTTTTTTTTTTTTCCTAGTGTTTTAAGAATGTTAATAAACTTTGCCAAAAGGCTTAACATATTGGCCTAGAGAAGGTTATATACCTCGGGAATTTTACTCAATAAGTGTATTTATTACTTTCAACACATGTTGATTGTCTGTGCTTGGTTGATTTTAAGTAGGAAATCCATTTTTACTTCCAGGGTCATTTATTGTCCCACTCACAATGATAAAAAGGGAGTCAAATGCAGGTGTGTACATAGTTCAGACAAAGTGTTTTGCTGTATCAAAAAAGCAGCAAATCTACAATGATCTTCTGTAGGAAGACTTTCTAATTCAAATTCTTTAAGTGTTTAATGTCATATGAATAGTTGCAAAGGATTGTAAATTCTTTGGTGTAATTTGACTGCAGGATTCTATGGAAATATCTACAGAGTACCTACTGGTATACGGGCAATAGCCGAAGAATGAAATCTGGGAGAACTGTGTTCTTATAAAATCAGCTTCATCTTTCCCCTCTCTTCATCTGTCAAGTTAGGGGTTACATTAAAAATTATTTAAGGTCTTTTTTCATTTTTCAAATTTTGTGATCTTATGATTCTATCATCTATCTTTCTACCTATCTATATATCTACCAATCAACTACCTATGTATCTACCTATGTATCTATCGATCTGCCTATCTATCTAATGGCCATTATACATTTCTTGATATAGAGCACACATTTAACTACATATGGTTATTACATTATTTATCAGCCAACTCTGTGTCCACAAATATCTGAAATAAACTCTGTTAAAAAGGCTGCATAGTTCCCTATGGTTGTCTTGCAGGCTAAATTTCCACATATACTTAATGATGGAAAAATATCTACCTCATTAATATAGGAAAGTCTATAATATTACAATATAGTCAATAAACCAACTTTTTTGGAGGAGGTGGGGCTAATACTTAGCATTTATTATATTCCATGGTCTTTTAAAAGCACTTGGTATGCATTATTATATTTAAAACCCAAAGCATTGGGGCACCTGGGTGGCTCGGTCTTTAAGCATCTGCCTTTGGCTCAGGTCATGATCTCAGGGTCCTGGGATCGAGACCCGCATTGGGCTCCCTGCTCTGCGGGAAGCCCCCTTCTCCCTCTCCCACTCCCCGCTGCTTGTGTTTCCTCTCTCTGTCAAATAAATAAATAAAATCTTAAAAAAAATAAAACTCAAAAGCATTATCATTAAACAGTAAATACTGTTTAATATGTAAGGAACCTGATACCCAGAAAGCATATAAAACTTCCCTTAAAGCCACATACTTAAATCACCAGATTGGGGTGAAAACACAGGTCCACCTGTGTCAAAGCCTGAGCCCTTCTGTAGTATGGTGTACTGCTTTATAAGAGCAACTTAGCTAAAGGACATGTCCCCAGATGCCTCTCTTGTTTATAAGGACGCATCTATAGATATTCATAGGTCGCCTTTTCCAAATGGAATAGAAAGTGTCGTGGGTTTCAGGATCCTTGGTTTGCCAAGTGAAGAGAATGAAAGCATATAGGGAAGGAAGCTTTATGTCAATTTTTCAAAAGGCAGCAGAATTGGGAGCAGCTATACTAAAATGAAAAATTGGAGCAAAGCAGAATAAGTGGAGAAAAGACAACAAAGATGTGATTGAGAAAGTATGCTTATTGAATTATTAGACAGGATGAGGCAGGAAGAAAAAAAGATGTTTCCACTAATGATGACTGATATATTTTTGAAACAAGATAGCCCATTCTCCACAAGTCAAGTGACAGGACCAAATCCAAATTTTAACAGAAAAATGTGGCTATGATAGAGTGCACTTGTATGAACATCACAGGCATAGCTCCGTCAATTGATGTTTCCTGTGACTAAAGCAAGATATTACTGAAGTTGCACGTTTATCACTTTCTAAACTAGATGTCAGAGATCTTAAAACGCTCCAGAAGGAAAAGTCCCATTTTTTATATGGTGAAAGAGATAAAGCACACAGCAGGAAATGTAATTCTCTTGAGAATTCTTCCCAAGGATTTGATAAAACATAGCATTTCTTATGTGATTTTAAATAAATATTCTACACAGAAATTTTAGCTTTTGGATCCAATTAAAACCATAATTCCTTGTGCTAAATACACATAAGGACAGAACAGATTGGAATACGCAGCATTACCATGAACCTGAAGCTCAATTGTAGAGCAGATATCAATCAGCAGTCTATAAGAAAGCCAAAGATACTTCTGTGATATAGCTCCCTGAGGTGTTAGACTGTGAAGGTGAGGCCATGACCATGAATTTGGTTTATGTGTAGAGCAGCATTTGGGGGGTCATAGACTATATACTAAATGCCATTCATCTCCTCTGGTTCCCATCATTGGATCTTCTATTCCTGATCACAGGGGGAGATAGACAGGTTTCTCATCATCTCCTCTGGGGAAATGAGTATCTTTCATTTCTCTACTTATAGACAATTGAATCTTGACCATATTTTGTTTTAACTTGGTTTAGTCAGATTCTCTTTTTCAGTTACACTACTTTATCCATTGAGATTTTGCTTTATTATTTGATGTTGGTTAAAAAGAAATGGGAGGGATACCAGTTATCTGTTTCTGTGTAACAAATTACTTTAAAATTTAGTGGCTTAAAACAACAAACATTTATTATCTCATAGATTGTGTGGGTCAGTAATCGTGGAGTGGCTTAGCTGGGTGGTTCTGGTTCAGGGTCTTGGACAAGGTTGTAGTCAAAGTTCTGGCCAGGTCTGCAATCAACTCAAGGTTCAGCTGTAGGAGGATCTACTTTTGAGCTCACTCATGTGGCTATTGGCAGATCTCAGATCAACTTCTAGGCTCATTCACTGAGATGGCAACTGGCTTCCCTAAGAGCAAGCAGTATAAAAGAGCAAATTAAAAACAGCTCTTGAAAGTGAAAGGTTGAATGAAATATTTTACCCTTTAACCAAAATGAAGCATTGTACTTCTAGAAAATAATCCCAAATCTCATTCTTATTGGGTGGAGTCAAAGGTCAGGAGTGTCAGAATATGAAGAACATTATTTTTAATAGCTCATCAAAAATTGCAACTGATTTGTATATTTTAGTTGAGTCTGAAAAATGAGGAAAATACACTCTGAATGTAACCTAAACTCAGGTTAAAGAATAACCTAAACAAAATTGTAATTATAGAGTATTTACAAATTGTCATAAAAATAAGATATGTAGTTTGATTAATTATCTTAGTAATTAACAACATGGGTATAATATAATCATGACAAATCTGTGGCCTTAAACTATTTTATAAAATTAAAAACAGCAAAAATATATGAGCCAAGTGTTTAAGACAGAAAGCTAGAAAAAATAAGTAAAACTTATGGAAAAACAAAGGATGATAATAATGATTAAAGTAGAAATTAATGAAATAGAATAAAGCAATGGAGATTTGCTGACTTTTAAAGTAATTACAAAAACCATTTTTTCTAATAGAAAAATCTACAAAGCAAACTGTTAGCATATCTAATAACAATTTATTTATGAGATGAGGATATTTGTTGTAAAAGTAGAATATGTGAGTAATTGGGGAAGAAGAACGTAGAAATTCTATAACTGAAAAACATACATAACCAAAATTAGGAACTCAATAGATGGAATTAACAGCAGAGTAGCCAAAAAGAATTGGTGAACTGGATTAGATAAAAACAATAAGATATACCATTAAGAGAAAAAAGAAAAGATAATACATAGGTCTATTTATGTATAATTTAGTCCCAGAATAAAAAGAGAGAGAATGAAGCAGAGACAATATTTAAGAAGATAATGATTGAGGATTTTCAAAATTGAAGAAAGGCATCAAGCTATAGAGTCTAGAAATCCTAGAAATCCCAAGTAGGAAACTTTAAAAGAAAAACATATGGAGGCTCATGACAATAATACTTTTGAAAATCAAATTCAAAGAGATAATTTTAATATAAACCAAAATAAATATATATTATTTTTAAGAAGCAATAATCAGAATGATAGCTGAATTTTCAATAGAAATAATGAAGACTGGAAGTGAGGGAATGCTAGCGACAAAGTGTTGAAATAATTGCTAACCTAGAGTTATAATGTACTGATGATATTCTTTAAGAGTGAGAGTAAAATGACACTTTCTGAAAAACAAAATGTGAGAAAATTTGTCAGTATACCAACACTGAAGAAATTACTGAAGAATTTTCTTTAGAAAACTAAGGAATTTTCTTTAGGTAGAAGGAGAATAATCCTAGATAGAAGTTCAGAAATGTAGTAAGGAATGTAATGCCTCAAAAAGAATATAAGAAAGTAAATGTGAATTAATATTAAGTGTATAAAACAATAAGAATAATGCATTACGAAGTTTAAAACAGATAATTGAAATGCATGATTCAGTGACATATAATTCTGGAAGTAGAAAACTGGAGTCAAATGATCTAAGGCCCTTCCTCCAAGAAGAGAGAAAAATATAACAATTAATGAGACTCTGGGTTTCTGGTTTGGAGGAGTAAGTGCCTAACAAGTTGATTCTCTTACAAGTAACAGCTTTAACATTTGAACACAGTAAAACTAATTAACTGAGGGCTCTGGAGATTGAATAATGGCAGATTTCGGATTGGAGTAGAAACTAGTAGCAAGTGACTGGCATGGAGTGAGCTCCCTGGATTTTGTTGCTTTGCCCTGAAGGTGGTCACAGCTGATGTCTTGGAAGTGCAGAAACAGCAAAGCTGTGATTGAGAGGCTACCATTCTTCTGGCCAGAGGTACTTGCAAATGAAGACAAGACAACCAGGGAGATGGGAAAATGAAGGGAGGTACCAGAAAGGAAAGTTCTAGAGAAAGGAAGCCCCAAGTCTTGTGTTTGAACTCAGCCTGTCTCCCATTGATTCCTGAGCCAGTTATGCATAGAACAAACTGAAAGCAGCTTGCATCTTAAAGCTAGAGAATTGATCTGAGACCTAAGCTCCCACCTACCAGACACATCAGAATTTACAATATGATTCTAACCAAGTTAATGACTTCTGAAACAAAAACAATATTCTTTAAAACAATATAATAGAATCGAGAGTATACAACATAACATTCACAATTTCCAGAATACAATCTAAAGTTACTTCACACATACACATGGAGGAAAATGTGACCACATATAAAAAAAAAAAGCAAACAACAGATGACACATTAGAGATGACCCAAATGTTGAAATTACATAAAAGATAGTAGAGGGTGTGTGCGTGGATAAATGGATATATATTTTTCAAAGTTTCTACAATATTAACTCTTAAGTAAAGTGAGAAAAATTGAGTGTACATTATAATTCCTAGAGTAACCATTCAAAATAAAGCAAGGGGGTAAAACTGAGAAGCTGAATTCTAAAACACATACAAATAAACCAAAAGGAGGCAAGAATGAGGAATCAGAGAAAGAAAAAGGACACATAGCAAACAAATAAAATGGTAGACCTAAATCTAACTAACCAGTTCCAATATAGGTAGAATAAATGCTCCAGTTAAAAGGCAGATTATCAAAGAAAAAAAAGTAACACCCAGTTATTTCTACCAGAGAAGCACTTTAATATAAAGAAAGAGGTTAACACTACATGGATGGAAAAAGTTGCACAAAAATAAAAAAAAAAAAAGAAAGAAAGAGAAAAGAACATAGAGGACTGGTGTAGCTTTATTAACATGAGAGGAAATAGCTTTGAATACAGAATAATACTAAACATAAAACTATTATTAATATAAAGAATATTTCTTAATGAGAATGGGATTTATTTATTAGGAATTCATAAGAGTCATAAATGTGTTTAACCCTGATAACAGAACCTTAAAGCCTAAAAAACAAAAAATCACAGAATTAAATTAATTAAAACCTTCTGTTTCAGAAACTAATGGAAAAACTAGACAAAAATGTTAGTAAAACTTTAGAGTATTTGAATAACACTATCAGCCATCTTGACTTTATTGATATCTATAGAACACAGTACTCAATAACTCTAGAAAAATCCATGCTACATTCACCAAGATGTTGGACCATAAAATAAATCTCAATAAATTGAAATGGATTGAGATCATAAAGCATATATTCTCTAACTACAAGGGAATTAAATTAGAAGTCAATAATAAAATATTTAGGAAGTATCAAATATTTGGAAATAAAACATAATTATCTATGGGTCGAGAAATAAATCACAAGGGGATATAGAAAATATTTCAAATAAAAATGATAATAGATCTTCTAGCTATTGCAAGGGTGATACGTGAATATTTTGAGCAGCTTTATGCCATTAAATTTGAGACCTTAGATGAAATGGAAAAATTCCTTGAAAGACACAAATTGCCTAAGCTCACTCAGGAAGAAATAAATTGAATAGTAGGTAGTATAGCTTTATATCTGTTAAATAAATTGAATTAATAGCTTTAAACTTTCTGACAAAGAAAACTGTAGCCCTGGTGAATTCAAATAAACTTTTAATGAACAAATAATTCCAATTCTACACAAACTCTTTTAAAGTATGGAATACTTTTCCACTCACCATACGAGGGCAGTATGATAATATTAACCAAAACCAAGCAGAGACATTACAAGAATTGAAAACTACAGAACAATATCTCTCCTGAACTTAGCTACAAAAATTCTTAACATTCTTAACAAAATTTAATGAATAGCAGTAGGGTACTAATTTGAATCTATCATGTGGTATTTATCACGTGAATGCAAAAATGGTCTGTCATTGTGAAAATCAACCAATGTAACTCACGATATTAACAGAATAAAGGAGAAAATCCATATGAGTATTTCAACTGATGCAGGAAAGAGCATTTGTCAAAACTCAAAATTTGTCTATGGTAAAAACACTTGGAAAGTTAAGGATGGAAGTAAAATTCCTTATTCTGATAAAGGATATCAGCAAAAACCCAGAGCTAATATTAAACTTACCTAGAAATGATAAATGCTTTCTTCCTAAGTTTGAAAACAAGGCAAAGATGTCTGTTTTCACTCCTCTCATTTAGATGGAGCTAGAGATTCTAGTCACTTGAATAAGACAACCAAAACAGTTAAGGTCATAAAGATGAGGAAGGAATGAGTAAAACTATCTTCTTGAAGATGACAGGATGTTTAGGTAGAAAGTTCTCAAGACTCTGCAAAACAACTACTAGAACTAATGAACTTAGCAAAGACATAGGATACAAGGGAAATATGCAAAAATAAATTATTATACTATGTTTAACAGTAACCAATTAGAAAATAAAAATTGTATTTAATCTATTTAAAATACCATAAAAAACCCTATGACGTTCTTAGGAATAATTTTTTTTAAAGATTTTATGTATTTATTTGACAGAGAGAGACACAGCGAGAGCAGGAACACAAGCAGGGGGAGTGGGAGAGGGAGAAGCAGGCTTTCTGTGGAGCAGGGAGCCTGATGCAGGGCCCGATCCCAGGACCCTGGGATCATGACCTGAGCTGAAGGCAGACGCTTAATGACTGAGCCACCCAGGCACCCCATTAGGAATAATTTTAATAAAAAACATGCACAATCTTTTCACTGATATTCCCGAAATTATAGAAGACTAAAAAATATATACATATTGTACTTAAAAGAGATTAAGGAGACACAGCAACTAAATGCATCGGATACCAGATCAAAAAAAGTGGAATGTATTCCACACATTAATACATTGTTCCATAAAATATATTAAACAACTGGCAAAATTTGAACAAAGTATGGAAAACAAAGTACAAAATAATTGTACTGTATTAATGTCAATAGCCAGAAGATAGAGTGTAGCCAGAAGATAGAGTGTATTGTTACTTTTAGAAAGACTGAAATATTTAGGTATAAATATGCATTATGTCTCAAAAAGTTGAGAAATTAGTGTGTGTATTTGTGGAGATTATATATATATATATATATATATATATGTATATATATATATATATACACATGAAGAGCAAGCAGAAGAGAGAAAACATGGTAAATGGTAACATTTGGAAAATATAGGTGAACTTCTGGGAATTCTTTGTACTAATTTTGCAAATTTTCCATGAATGTGAAAATACTTCACAATTAAAAGTTTAGAAACTAATATCCAAGAAAAACAATATAACTTTAGGCAATTTCATCTATAATAAAATTTTCAAGGAAACATTCTATTCTAAAGATCACTGAAGCCAGTATAATTTTAAAGATAGGTAGGGATATTAGAAAGACATTATCCAAGGCAAATAAGACTATGTAGTCTTGAAATAGTCATAGAAAATGTAAAAAATGGATCAGAAGAGAGAACCTGGAAATGACATAGGACAAGGATAGGAGTTCAGTTGTGAATAGAGTTAATGGGGAAAAAAAAAGATACTATTAGTTTCCTACCTTCTAACATAAAAAAAAAAATCTAGCTGATTTAAATAATACAATGTGAAAAAAAGCTCAAACTTTTAAAGAAAACAACTTTTTTGTTTTGGGATAGAAAAAATAGTTCTTAAATATTATACAAAAAACTACAAACCACAAAGGAAAAGACTGATAAATTCACTTATGTTTTCAACTGCATCAGAATATACCTTACAAACATGAAAAAAAAATCACAGACTAGGAGAAGATATTTCAAGATTTTAGTACTTAGAATATCTAATGAATTCCTTGTACTCAATAAAAAAAAATAACCACATTATAGAACACTGAGCAGAAGATATGAGGAGGCAGATATGAGGAAGCTTAAAATTCAATAATAGGAAAACAAGCAACCCAATTTAAAAATGGATGAATGATTTAAACAGACACTTCAATAATGAAGATGCAAGTAAGGCAAATAAGCAGCTAAAAGATGGTCACCATTATAATTCATTAGGGAAGTACAAATTAAAATCACAATGAGAAACTACTCCACACCTACTAGAATGGCTAACAACAACAATCTGACATTACCAAGTGCTGTGAGGACACAGAGTCACTGCCAGCTCATACTTTGCTGATGGTAGTGTGAAATGGTGCAGTCACTTGAGCACTTCGAAAGTCCAGTGAGAAATCTCTTTATAGTTGGAGAAACCGAGGATTAGAGAAGTTCTATGACGTGCCCAAGGACACCCAGTTCAACATTCTAATTAATTTTAACTTTTAATTGTGGATACATATATTTATTGGTTTGAAATTCTCTTAACCCACAGTGTCCACAGAAATAAGACTTTTTTAAATTTGCTTCCAGGAAATACTCCTGCGTGAAAAGTGCTTTCTCTGGCCTCTGACTGTATAAAGATCACAGTGAATGTGCAGTGTAACACTGTTATAATTAAAGGAAGGAGAATTTATCTCACCCTTCATCATTTTAGAAACTGTAAACATGTAAGAAAAATGCCTTTGACTTTTGACCAAACAGGAACAGAATTTAAAATGAAAAAAAAAAAAAGGGATATATGGATATTACACTCTCCTCCCTTCCCTACTGAGTTTGAAGGCACTTTCTCTGTATTTGCTTTTCCCCTTCAGGGATTCACACTATTTAACTGCCAGGGACTTCAGTCAGGAAGGAAATATCATGCCTCCTGAGGTTTAAGAGAAGTCTGTTCCCACTGAAGCAATCACCTTACATACGGACATCACCTGTATGTATATATTTTGAAATATTTTCTAACATTTTAAATTTCATTTATAGGGGATGATGAAGGCAGAGACAGCAATGTTTTCTCTATACTTGAAAATTTAATAAATATATAAATAAAAAGAAATCTTTAGACATTAATTCTAAGTGTAGATCAATTTCCAATATCACCAAAGGAATAGAAGATACTGTGCTATAGGATCTGTATAGGATCCAATTCCTTTGAATTGAGACACTTGCCATTTAGAAAAAGTGAGTTAAATACATATGACCTGTCACAGCAAGACACACAATCACACATGTTTCTTCTTTTCATATACAACCTCACTGGTTAATAAAAATATAAAATTCTGAAGTTTGGAAATAAATGGTATAGAATCCATCTTACAGACATTTTGAAATTGTACCATCTATGTGATCAGATGGAGGCTTATGTATCTTGACACCTAAGAAACACATAATTCTATTTTAAACTTTCTCTCATTCTCAGCACTTTTAGCCTTGAATGCTATGCTCTTGGCATAAAATTTTTATGATCACAGAGTCATTGCTTTAACTCATGTTTCAAAGTATGCTTTGGGGGAAAAATAACGCTACTCAAAACGGTACCCCTCTTTCCTCAGTGACTGTGTCGCTCTCACTTTGACATTTCCTGAAGGTCATTGTTCAGGTTTCAAGATCATGTTGCTGATTTTTCTGTCTCTTTTTGCACTATCAGGGAAAGAGAATATTCTGTAAAAGTTTGCTGGGCTCCTCTGTTCCCACTGGAGACTAAACAGAAGAAAACTGATTCCTTAAGCTTCAGAATCTCTAGGTTAGCTTCAGATTCTTATTTAGATATAAACACTCATGGCTTTCAGAGACCTAAAGAATCTTAGACATAAAGCACCGAGGGATTATAAAATCTTTTCGGAGGCCACAGTCTCTATTCCAAAAATGAGAATGAAAAAGTATCATCATCACCACTGTGAACTATCCCCACAATCCCCAATGTGCAGTGTTTTAGTTCATTCAGCTGCTGTGGGAAGCAAAACTCATCATCATATCAAGGCATTTAGCTGAAATTCAGTGACAGTATCTCAAATGTTGAAGCTAAGTATGGAGAAACATGAAATAAAGGGGATCCTGACATTTACTGGGTACTACATATATTCCCAATCTTCACAGCTGTACAAGGGAAATAATTATCAGAATCCTTATTTTGAAGAGGGGGGAAACCGGGTCTAGGGATGAGAAGCACCTTGCCCAAATACACAGATCAATCTGACTGGCTTTTGTTGCACACGTGGTTTTCAGTGGCAGAATCTTCAAATGTTTGCCAACCAGTTCTGTTCAGGTTTTATTTTCCTAAGGATCTTTACTTTGTTGCTGATCTTTAAAGGATTACAGTTGTTTTTCTTATTAAAATTATTTAAAACTTAGCTGACTGATCTCTTTCTCCTCCGGGAGAACCTTGACAACAGAGGCAGGATCTTACTCCATTAATTAAGGCAGGTCAGGGCAGCATCCCTTCAGTAGGTGAATGTTGTCAATAACATCAGCATGAGGCTCCAATTTGTCCACTGCTTGTTTCAGCCATTCAGGGGATTTCGGCTTAATCTATAAGCGGTAGACAAAAGGATCATTCAGTTTACTTGGTTCTGTAGATTGTGCATTCTTGAAAGAATGGCAACAATTTTGAGGGGTCTAATGTGAAGAGAAACAGAAGAACAACTGCTGCAAAATGGAAATACAGTAATTTCTTGCCTCCCTTCTGAAATGCTGAGAGATTAATGAGACTGTGCCCGGAACATAGTTAGACTCTTTGGGAGAAAGCAGCTGTATATGCCCTAAACCTTTTCCTGCTTAGTTACTGTCATAACTGCTGGGAATAGTACGGGACGTAAACCTAAAACTCTAGACCTGAGTCCTGGCCCTGCCTATAATTACTTGTGAGACTTCGGGCAACTTATTTAACCTTTCTTAGTTTTTATTTCTCTATCTTTGAAATGAATATTTTAATATTGAATAAGGTAATTTTGAGAATTAAATGAGCGAAAGTACATGAAAATGAATGGTAAGCCATAAAAAGTATATAAATAGTAGTTACACTCACATATCACTAGAAATTTAGTATCATATTCATATAGCAATATAGGAGGTATGCTCCTTGGAAACCTAAGACTATAGCTCTTCTCTGAAAAGTGGGTTTTGGGTATTTGGGGGCACATTTATTCATTCCAAAATAGTCACCGAGTCTTGGTAGATGGTCTTCTCTGTCAATAACAAAATATGGCACATAATTTTTTGTTTTATGAGGCTCATGCTCACACAATATGTCTTACTCTGATCTCTTTGTACTCAGCTCTGATTTCAAAAGCATATGTCTTTCTTGGATGGATCACTTCCATCCCTGTTCATTCTTTTGCATTCTTCTCTTTTGAACCTCTGCCTCCTCCTATGGCCGCTTCTTCCTCTAGGTGTATGCACACAGTACAAGGGATGATAATGGATATCAAACAGTTTGGTTTTTCCTAGTCTTGGAGAAAGAAGTCAAAAGAGCAACTAAAGCTGTGGTCTATTGATTTGTTTTTTATCTAAACAGCCCAGTTCACTGCTGGGTTCTTTTTTATATATAACATTTTCAATCATCTTCTCTAGAGTTGCTCATAAGAGACTTTTCTGACTTCCTTTATTTTCCTAAGTCCCTTCAATCTAAGATCTTTACATCATGAGTCTTAAAGTTATATATCTTTTGGGTAAAGATCTTTTGTCTCTTTTGAGAAATATATGCCTGTTTCTAAAACTAATGTAGCAACCTCTCAGAGGTGGAGAACAAAGCTTGAAGGCTGGAAAAGATGTTTTTTCATTTTTTGGTATTAAAAACTCAATACTCTGGCTTAAACTTACTGCAGATAATCCATGTGTTTGATGTTCTAAGTGTGAACTATGTAGTTCTGCTTCTAGCACGATACCACTTCCAACAATCCACAAACAGGCTCCACTTGTGGCATCTGATTGAAGTAGAACATGTTCCAATCTTGGAGTCATAGGATTTTAGACCTGAAAATCCAGTTGGCCTATTACACTATATGTCAGGAAAGGTATTACATGTTTTTAATAGCTTTCTTCTGAAGTCTACTGAAGTTTTAGAGAAAGTGTCTATTGTGAGCTGTGATTAGAGGCTGAGAAAGAGGAGTCAGAAAATTTGAGACTTGGTTCAGCTAATATATGGATCCATACTAGGTTGGCTGTATTTTTTTTTTTTAAAGATTTTTATTTATTTATTTGACAGAGAGCACAAGGTGGGGTGAGCTGCAGAGGGAAGAGGGAGAAACAGGCTCCTGCTGAGCTGGAGCTGGAGACAGGGCTTGATCCCAGGAACCTGGGATCATGACCAAGCATAAGGCAGATGCTTAACCAAATGAGCCACCCAGGCACCCCCTAGGTGCACTTCAATATAAGGCATTTAATTAGTATGTCACTTCATTAACAAGAAAGTACATTTTTTCTGTACTAAGTAACATGTTTACTTGCACAAGGGCAACAATAGTTGCCACAATCATCATGAAGGGTTTTTTTTTTTTTGCCTAAAAGACTTGACATCTATAAAACATAGATTCTTTTGAGTTGAGCAATAGTTGATGCTGTTGTCATCCACTTACATTTTAGCATTAATTGAAACTTCCATGAGATGGCTTTATAAGGGCAGGATCAGAAGGCATTGGTTTATGAGAACTTGCAAAATATCTATATGGGGGAAAAGGAGAGAAAATGTAGGTGGTAGAGGGTTGAAACAAACATGTCATCCACTTCTGGTCATTGCCAGGGGTTGGTTCTGCATCCCTAATTGCCCAGAGTGACTATGTAATGAGTGAGTTCAAGGTACACATGTGTGAGGGGGGAAACAACATTCTGGGTGCAAGAATATGAACTGTGTAGTATTTGGTGGCTGTAGAGAAAGAAAAGGAGAATTAGTCCATGGTTTTACTTAAATATGCCTCACTTTGAGTCTGACATCATTTTGAAACACTGGCCTCCTATTGCCAAACTTCTGGAACAGCCTTGGTGCATACCCATGCGAAATGGCTTCATTCCACCAAGACCAATAAATGACCCAGTGGCTTAGGAATCCTTCTAGTGGCTAATTTCAAATCTAGTAAATGAAGGATTGTTAAGAAAAGAAACAAGACTCACCTCCAAACAAATCACCATTAGGATTGTTAAGAAAAGAAACAAGACTCACCTCTAAACAAATCACCATTAGTCATAAGCCTTGCCTGAGTGTTGGAGTAATCTCAGTGAGAGGTATTCACTGCTAAAGGAAGGGTGTGTGAATGAGTCTTAAAACTAGACAACATGGGTTCAGATGCCAGCTTCACCATTTCAAACTGGTGTGAAGCCTATTTTAACTCCTTTAAACCCGTATTTGTTAAACAAGAATATTAGTACTTATCTTTCTGATTGTTGAAAAGACTAAATTAGATGAGTATGTAAACATGTTACTAAGATGATATGTTCTGGTCCTTTTGGCTAAATGGCACTTGAAGTGTTCTGACCTATCCCGGGGCATCTGGTATACAAGTATATAAGACAGTTCTGTGATCTCTTAAGGACCTGGGGGCTCCCTGGAAAAAGGGCTTTGCCAGGCAAGTGAGTTCAGGAAGCATATGATTGGCCCTACTTCTGTCTCTGGGTGGCATTTTCACGGAGCACCATGAAGCTTATGCTAGACATCTTCTGCACCATCTCACTGTCATTAGGACCACCTCTTTCTGTCAGTGGAAAGCTCAATGGCTTTTCCACCAATTCTCTTTCTAGCAAGAGAAGCTGCATTAGACAGTGAAGATACTGAACTAGGAAGTGGGAGAGCTGAGTTTACAAAGCACAGAGAGCTTCTTGGGGCTTCTAATTTCTTACTTACAAAATGAGGGATAGAAAGAAATGGAGACAGAATGTTCTTCAAGCTACTCTTTAGCTCTCTGACTCTATTTTATTCAGTCTTGATTCTACTTGACAGTCCTAACTCATTTTTCTTCCCTTCTTTATATCTCTAAAAAATTGGACACCTTTTTTTCTTCCTTGTTTTTGTTATTTAAGATTTTGACTTCCTTTGGAGAAAAGACACTGTGTAATGTGAAATAGAATACTATGACTATTTAATTCTAAGGCAATCTTTTCCCAAAAATATTATATCGTGGTAGAGATTCTTTTGATGACCATGTATGAAAATTCAATTATTTATTTTAATTCTGTATTTAAGTAAAAATGTGTCTTTCTAAATGCGTACTCCTTTAATGAGGATTACTGGAGTTTAAAAATAGGCCTTTTTATGACAGTTATCTCGCTTTTTCTTTTGTTGGTGATATTCAAGTTTTCTACTCTAGAGGTCAGTATAATGCTAAAAATGGAAGACTTTTTCCATGATAAGATCTTAAAAACAAGGTCCTTAAATCTGAATCTCACATAAAACTGAAAAAAGAACTCTCTAACCACAAAAAGACACTGGTAAAATGATGATAATCCCAAACGGAATTAAATAATGATTGAGGTTGGTGACTGAATTACATGCACAAAATAGTTCCTCAAAATTATGTAATCTTGGGAACAACATATGAACAGAAGGTGGAAAATAATGTAAGAGAAGACTAAACAACAGAAAGTCATGAAGAGGCATCAGATAGAGTGGGGACAGATATTTAAGATCATTTTGAGAAAGTCCCTTTGCAGATTCTAGGGTGCCTACCTGATGTTTAAATAATAGTGACAAGAGAACAGTGGAAGGTAGTGTCTGCATTTGCATCATGAGTATGTATGTTTTACAAAAAAAATCACTGGTCTTCTCAACCCCCCCCCATTCAACTCCTACCTCTCATTCTCAGTCCATGAACCTGTCTCCTCCTCTATCTAGAAATCCAAGGCCATAACTATGATAGACTGAGTCCCTCTCAACATTCAGCCTTGCAGGCTGGTTTATATCTGTCATCAATCTCATCTGTCTAGTATCAGAAGAAAGGATACCCCACTTTTTGTTTAAATCTAAATTCTGTCAGTGTTTATGGTCCCATCTCCTCCCCTTCTGCCAAGACTTGCTCCAGTAGATGTTCAGCTTTGTCAGTGGATATCTTTAACCCTATTTTGTTTAAATTTTCCTGGCTCATTCTTCTCAGTCAATAAACATGTTTCAGCATTTCTTATCTGAAATAAGAAGAAAGGAAAATGAACCAAAAACCCCTTTGTCTTTTGATCTTTCTTACCGACTGTCCAATCTCTCTTCTCTGGTCCTCCAAATCTCTGGTAAAAATAATCTATAATCTCTTCTAAATTCACTCTTTAATCCACTGCAGTATAATGTTTGGTTTCGCCATTCCTCTGAAACTGGAGTTACCAGTTACTTTCTAATTGACCAATTCAATGGATATTTTTAAATCCTGCCTTATACAATTTCCTTTGCATTTGACACTACAAATTATATCTTTCCTCTTGAACTTTCTAGTTCTTTATCTTTGGTGACATTTTTATTCTCCTCTTCTACCTCTGGTTTTGTGGACTGCTCTTTATCCATTGACTACTTCCCTAGTGGAATCCCCAAGTCCCTCCCATCTCTGAAAGTCTTCAATGGCTCTCCATCACCATCAGATAAAACCAAACCTCTTGGCATGGGACAGCAGGCATTCTGTAATCTGATGCTTTGCCTAACAGAGTACCTTGAGCTTAATATTATAAATATTTGCAAAATGAAAACAGGTAACAATAAATGATTATAGTTCTTAAATTTTTAGAGTTTGTACTAATCTTAATGTTTTCATGTTTTTATTCAAACTTGGACCATGAATCACAATTTTTGTTTGGACAAATTAAGTTTGTAAAAGTTTGGCTGATATAAGATAATAAAATAGAGCTGTAGTGAATCATGCCAATCCACCCACTTAAAATAGAAAATGCTTTATTTTGGTATATATGCCTTGTTTGGGAATGTACCTCTTATAATAACATATGGCCAAGTTTTGAGCATGGAATTCATTTTTGTCATCATATTCTAAGTATTCTAGATTTCATTTACTCTTCCTTCCTTAAAAGACCTAATAAGGCATTTATTGAACATTATATTTATTTCAGCCATGAAGATGGTTATTTACTTTGCTTTTTTCATGTATTGTCCAGTATCTATCACAAGTACTTAACTCTGCCCTGGTGCAAAAGCAATTTTTGACAGTATATAAAAAATAAGAGTGGTTGTGTTTCAATAAAACTATTTATAAATACTGAACTTTGATTTTTATATAATTCTCTTGTGTCACAAAATATTATTCCTGTTATGATTTTTTCAACTATGTAAAAAAGTAAAAAAAAAAAAAAGAAAAAAACAAAAAACTAGTGTAATAGGCCATACAAAAATAGGCAGAGGCCAGGTGTGTATTGGAATTAGGTAGCCTGGAATCAAAACAGAACTCTATAATAAATGTTACGACTTTGAATAAGCCATTTAACTTTTCTGAATTTTTTCCTTGACTTTAAAATGGAGCTGATAATACACACAGTATTTTGATGAGAACTGAAAGATAATACATGAGGATATGTAGACATATCCTAATATGGATATTAGAAATATGTTCCTAATAGCTGAAAAATCCAATCTTAGTTATTTTTGCCTTACCTAAAATCATGGTAATTTCTGATAGAATAAATGTCTATTTTTCTTTAGTGTCAATAGCAGACCTTTTTAATATAATTAAGCCCATTGTGTTTTTATTAACATTCATTGAGTTTGCTTTTCTGAGTGACTCTCAGCATTCACTCATAGATGACATTTACCAATGTTCGTGTTGTGTTCTTCATTGTGCAATGTTTCCTTGTTTCTTTGAAAAACAACTTATCAGGCAATTTAGGAGATGTGAGAAAGAAGTTACTGGGAAACTACAACTTTATTTTTGCCTTAGAGTAGTAAAATGGTCAACAATAGTTTTTTTGTCGACTTTGAAGGGCCTTCTTTCACATTTTATTTTTTTATTTTTACTTTTTTAAAGATTTAATTTATTTATTTGACAGAGACATAGCGAGAGAGGGAACACAAGCAGGGGGAGTGGGAGAGGGAAAAGCAGGCTTTCCGCTGAGCAGGGAGCCCGATGCGGGGCTCGATCCCAGGACCCTGGGATCATGACCTGAGCCGAAGGCAAATGCTTAATGACTGAACCAACCAGGCGCCCCTTTCTCTCACATTTTAAAAAGTAATTGTAATCTATCACTTTTTGAAATGTTTTCTGATGTTGTTAAGCCTTAACAATGTTTATAAAAGTTTTTTAAGCAACCAACTCATTTAGTAATAGTGGGATGGCAACACCTGATTTATCTATACCTGCCAACCAATTTCCAGGCTGGAAGTCTGGGAGCTAGAGGAGAAAACAGTTTTGTGGGGGAATTTTAAAACAGAGAGTCTTTCTGACATGTAGGCATCATTACCATTCAGATTGTTTTCACAGAGGGTAGGCTCTGTTTGGTCTGCCACGGGAGAAGGAAGAAGCAGCAAAATGCTGAATTTCTCCTCTTCCCTGTTATTCTTTGTGTCATGTTTGCAGCGTGGGGGGTGAATGGGACAGAGCAGCATCTCTCCTGATGCCACCTCCCTTCATGGAGCCTCCCACTAAGACTCCCTAGCAAGTCTTGTGAGATGAAGATTTTATCCTGGTGTCCTGGCCAGCTTCCATCTGGCCACAGGCATTTTATCTAAATATTTCCAAGGCGCCTATCTCTGCAGCATTGAAGTGCTCAATTAGATATGGCCTGAGTCTTTGTAGCGTATCTGCACTGCTGAACAGCTGCTGCATTCCAACAGAGGGTGAAGTCATCTCTATATATAGAGTATAGCAAGCCGTTTGGAACAGAGGCAGATTTAAGCAGGCAAATGCACACCTAAGCTGTAAGGCAGTCAACTGCCCATAGTGACAGAAGGCTCTGGAAAAATCTTAACTTTCTTAACGGGCAAGTGGCATGGAGGCCACAGGGTCTTTTAATCAGGTTTTTGTTTGTTTGTTTGTTTGTTTGTTTCCTAGAGCTTACAGACTCTCTGAAATATTTTTTTTTCTGTCAAGTCCACAAATACATTGTCTACAAAGTGGCTTTATTTTCTTCAGTGATTTTCTCTTACAACTTGTGGTTTGTTTATTGATAAGAAGTTCATCACATATTAGCCAGTGTCTGGGGCACTGTCATTTAGTAAATATCACTCCTGCTGCTAAGTCATTGTGCATTAACTCATTTAATGCCTGTTTTCCCTGTTGAATTGTAAGCTCCTCACTCCTGACACATACTACTTGAATAAGTACATAAATATTTAGCATTGTGGCAATTCATCATCCTTCATGGATTGTGATGTTCTGGTTCCCATCAAAAGGCCATAGTTATTGCTCCTTCCAAAGTGACTGGCAAAAGATAGGAAAATCCATTTCTTAAATTTTGCTGTTCTCAGAGGGCTATGGTTGCCAGTAAGGTGACTGATACCTAGCACTGGAAAGATCCTGGGAATTTATCTAGATTGGTCTCTCTCTCTCTCTCTTTCTCTCTCTCTCCCTGAGTTGAACATAGGTTTCTTTATAGGAGAGGAGGGCAGGATGAACAGCGAATTGTGCAAAGGTGCCTGGGCACAGGAGCAAGATGGAGTTGGACTGGGGGTTCCACCCTGGCTCAACCTCCTACTGACTGTACTACTCTGGGGAAGTCACAGAATTCTAGCGGGTCTCAGTTTCTTCATCTAACAAATGGAGATGATAAGCCCTGCCCTACCCCCCCTCACAGGGTTGTGAGTATCTGAACATGCTATGCAAATGATACCACTTTTGGAGATGCAAAGCGCAGTCCTATGTTTGTCATCCTTATTCTGTCAGCAAGGGTCAGACAGTCACCTGAGCATCCTATCCCTAGCCACCTGGAGGCAACAGCTCCATCTTTGCCATTTTTTCCTCTAGTGACTATAATGGTGTATCAAGGGGTCAGGCAGGTGAAAGAGAGAGATTCTGGGGAGAGTCGGCTTCCTGGCTTCTGATATTGCAAATCACCTGAATAGAGAGAGCACTGTGACTCATGCTCAGACTCTCCACTCTGCCCCTCAGCAGGCAGGGATTCCAGTTCATTTCACAGAATCGGAGACCACTGAAGGTCAAATAGTGCCCCAATGAGGAACACCGGAAGAGAACATTTCATTTATGGCCAGTGCTCTTCTTATCCCACAGCCCCGTTCTCAGCTTTTAAAGCCAGAGCATGTCTGTGTGAAGGCAAATTACTTTCTGGGGAGAGAGGCTGTTCTTGCTATCAGAACTCAGGTCCCTCAATGATGAATTTATAAGATGAACTGTGCCTTCTGTGAAACAAGGATGATGCAAACTCTTGTCTCATGCTGATTGGTGGGACGCACCTACTTTTTCATTGCTTAGCCATTAAATAGAGTCAGAGTGATATAAGCACATGCTACCAGGAATGTGAATCAAGGAGCCCAGAGCAAAAAAAGACCTCCCTGGACGAACAACTTCTTTAAATCAGTTATAAACTCCTGCCATGGGTCATAAAACTTTATTCTCAGTGTATAGAAAAACCCAAAGTAGGTAAATGTCTTGCTGGTGCTAAATACTGCTTTTTTTTTTTTTAAAGTTCCATGAAAGTACAGATGACAGCAGAGAAGTCCTCTCTGTCCCTTAATTTTTCTGTCTTCTGTCATTATTCAGCCTGTACTGGTCCTTCCAAGTCACCTAAATTGCTGGTCTCACAGCCAGCTATGTATGGGCAGGAGGGGGAAGAAATTGAGCTGATTACCTATTAACTTCAGCCTAAATTAAATAGATTTCCATACTGCTTTAAAATTCATAGTTCTTTCTTATGCATCCCCCCTGGGTTTCCATGCTCTCTCTATAAAAAGGCAATGTGACAAATTCCTCTGCCAAGGCTTAGATGTTGGGAGCTCAGAGTTTTTATTTAATCATGGTGCTGAGTTCCTGTCTGGCCTTGGATATGCTATTTTACATTTCAAATATTCCATCTGTAAAGGCAAAATGATATTTCTTCCTGATCTCACAAGAAGTTAGGAGATGATCCATTACTTAGTGTTTTAAAGATTCGGGGACACCGGGTCCTAAATAACTAGTATTAATGGACTCTCTCTGAACTGGTTAAGGATACTAGGAAAAGTTGAAGCTGAAACATCATTGACCAGCTGACCTGTTTTGGCATCAGATCTGCCAAGGTTTCTCTTTCCATAGCACTCACTGAGTGATGAAAGTCTGCATGTCTAGTAATAAAAGGAATCTGGGTCATTAACTTGGATTGTAGAAATACTGCAGTTCTTTATTTCTTGTCCTATTTTATTGTATGAGAACATAATTTTAAACCATCATACCAGTAGAGATTTCATTATACAGTAAGCATGCCTAAAGAGGGCTATTTTATCATTAAATGTGCTGTTTTATCTTAATACATAGTTGGTGGTTGGGGTAAGATAATCCCTGGCCAATGCAAACTTTTGAAAACAAGCTATAATTATCTTTGAAGTTTACCATTTCTGTGATGCAGAGCGAATCTCTGAGATTTGGGGGAATTCCTTCTCAATTTGGATACAGTTTATATAGATTATTTCACTTGTGGGCCAAATATACACTGAATTTCTATAATGAGTCCAGCCCACAAATATAAATGTCTCTATCACACACACTGCTTCTATCATAGAGGACTTTATAAAGTTGAAGAAGTGTAGACAGTGAGTGATAACTAAAATACAAAGTGAGATGTAAACAGGATAGTGTATGAACACAAATGAAGGTAACTATTGCCTTAGAAGTTCAGAAAAGATTTCTCAGACATTGAAGACATTTACATTGGGATTTTGAAAGAAAAATAAAGAAAAAAGGGTAAGAAATAAAAAGTATTCTTTGCGAAGGGTATAGTAAGTGTATTCAATGTTTTAGGTTCACCATTTTGTGACAGGAAATGAGAGAGCAATGCATAGATTTACCTACTGAGTTCCACTTAGACATTCTGGAAGAGGCTCCTTTACCTTTACTGATCACAAATTAATATCTCTTGCAAGAACTCCTCTTTTGCAAATACCCTGCAACACAAAGTTTACTTGATTTCTCATAAAGCTCAGATGGGTTGGGGGAAAAAATGTCTGTTGAAAGTCACATTCCTCACCATGGTCCAGAATTGCTCTTCCTTGACCCTTGTGCCTCCCAGTGATAACTAGTTTCACAAAAGATCCTCTTCACAGTGAATAGCTACTCCTCAACAAGCCCACTCTCCTCCAGCTTAAAGACCATGTTGCAGGGAGCCATAGAGGTCTTGGCTAACACCTGTAATGAACCCTTTGGGGTGGAACACATGGGAGAGATACCCAGGTACCATAATATTATGGAATTCTCCGTAGACTTCATTAGTCTCCTATGGTCAGATATCACAGGTTGTTGGGGCAGTCTTCCCTACTTACAGAGGGCTATGACATTGTAAATGCAAATTAACATTTCATCACAGTTGGTTCATTTTTATTATACTTACTATGCCAGATACTGTACTAGATATTTTCATATATTATCTGATTTCCATGTATTATTTATAACAACCAGTATGTTTAGGTATTATGTTGATCTTATACCTTTATGAATTATTAAAAAATATATATTATATGTTTAATAGAATAGGATCAGTTTGTTGTTGGGTACTTCTTGACTTTACAGTAAGACTGTAAACTACTTGAGGGCAGTCACTTCATCTTCTATTGCTCACAATGCCTAACCAGGCACCTAGTAAGTATGCTGACATTAAAGTTTTCAACATGACGTTTTTTTAATTGAAGAATTATTGACATGTAGTACTATATTAGTTTCAGGTATAAACATAATGATTTGATATTTATATACATCATGAAATGGTCACCACAATAAGTCTAGTTACAATCTGTCACCATACAAAGTTATTACAATATTATTGGCTATATTCCCTATGCTGTACATTGTATCTCTATATCTTGTTTTATTACTGGAAGATTGTACCTCTTAATCCCCTTCACCTGTTTTACCCATTCCCATCTCCCCTCCCTTCTAGCAACCATCAGTTTGTTATCTGTATCCATGAGTCTGTTTCTGTTTTGTTTGTTTTGTTTTTCAGACTCTACATATAATTGAAACCATACTGTGTTCTTCTCTTTCTGAATTATTTCACTTAGGATAATACCCTCTCGGCCTATCCATGTTGTTGCAAATGGCAAGATCTCATTCTTTTTATGGCTGAGTAATATTCCTTGGTGTGTGAGTGTGTGTAAAATATCTTCTTTATCTATTCATCTATTTATGGACACAGCTTTCTTCCATATCTTGGCTACTGTTAATAATGTCACAGTGAACATAGGGGTGCAAATATCTTTTTAAAATTCATGTTTTCTGGCACCTAGGTGGTTCAGTCAGTTAAGCATCTGCCTTCAGGTCATGATCTTGGGGTCCTGGGATCAAGCCCCATATTGGGCTCTCTGCTCAGCGGGGAGCCTGCTTCTCCCTCTGAAAACTATAGGACATTGATGAAAAAAAGTTGAAGATGATGCCAAAAAATGGAAAGACATACCATGCTCATGGATTGGAAGAACTGATATGTTAAAATGTTTATACTACTCAAAACAATTTATAGATTCAATGAAATACTTATCAATATGCCATTTTCATAGATTCTAATTTGCATGGAAGCCCAAAGACTCTAAAAAGCCAAAGCAATCTTGAGAAAGATTTGGATAGAGGTATCACACTCTCAGATTTCATACTATACCGCAAAGCTACAGTAACCAATGGTATGGCACAAAAACAGATACAGATCAATACAACAGAATAGAAGCTAAGAAATAAACCCACACTTATATGGTCAATTAATCTATGACAAGGAAAGCAAGAATACACAATGAAGAAAAAACAGTCTCTTTGATGAATGGTGCTGGGAAAACTGGACAGCTATATGCAAAAGAATAAAACTGGACCACTTTCTTACACCATGTAAAAAAATAAACTCAGGATAGATGAAATACCTAAATGTAAGACCCGAAACCATAAAACTCAAAGAAAACATAGGCAGAAGTTCTTTGACATGAGTCTTAGTGATATTTTTTGGATCTATCTCCTCAGGTAAGAACAACAAAAGCAAAAATAAATAAATGAGACTACATCAAACTAAAAAGCTTTTGCAGGACAATGAAAATCATCAACAAAACAAGGCAACCTACTGAGTGGGGAAGGTATTCACAAATGATATACCCAATAAGGGGTACATCCAAAATACATAAACAACTCACACAAGTCAAACCAAAAAATAATCTAATTTAAAATGGGCAGAAGGACCTGAATAGTCATTTTTTTTCCAATGAAGACATACAGATGGTTAATAGGCACATAAAAAAAAATCCTCAACATCACTAATCATCAGGGAAATGCAAATCCAAAACCCCAGTAAGGTATCAGCTGGACCCCTGTCAGAATGGCTATTATCAAAAAGACAAGAAATAACAATTATTGGAGAGGATGTAAAGACAAAGATACCCTTCTATACTGTTGGTGGGAATGTAAATTATTGCAGCCACTGTGGAAAACAGTATAAAGGTCCCACAAAAAAGTTAAAAATAGAACTACCATGTTATCCAGCAATTCCACTTCTGGATAGTCTTATGTTTTTGATGTCATATTTTATATCTTTTTTTTGGCATAACTTTTGGCTGATTACTGTAGATATAGTTGATTTTACTATTATATTTTAACCTTCATACTATCTTTATAAGTGGTTGATCCACTACCTTTACTATGTTTGCCTTTACCAGTGAGATTTTTTTTCTTTCATGTATTTTTTGACTTCTAGATACAGCCTTTTCTTTTCCATTTAGAGAAGCTCCTTTAATAAATGTCCTTTATAAGGGCAGTTTAGTGGTAATGAATTCCTTTTGCTTCTGCTTATCTGGGAAACTATTATCCCTTCATTTCTGAATGATAACCTTGCCAGGTGGAGTATTCTTGGTTGTAAATTTTTCCTTTTCAGCACTTTGACTATATCATTCCACTCCTTCCTGGCCTGCAAAATTTCTGCTGAAAACTTAATTGATGTCTTATGGGTGTTTCCTTATAGGTAACTAATTGCTTTTCTCTTGCTGCTCTTATGAGTCTCTCTTTATCTTTATTTTCTGAAATTCTAATTGTCATGTGTGTTGGTGTGGATCTCTTTGGATTCATCTTCTTTGGGATTCTCTGTGCTCTCTAGGGTTCTCTGTGCTCTCTGGACTAAGATATAGATCTTTTTCCTTCTTCAGGTTAGGGAAATTTTCAGCTATTATTTTTTCATATAAATTTTCTCTTCCTTTCTTCCTCTCCGCTCTTTCTGAGACCCCTATAATGTGTATATCAGTATGGTTGATATTATACAGAGGTCTTTTAAAATATCCTCATTATTTTAAATTCTTTTTTCTTTTTGCTGTTAAGTTTGGGTGATTTTCACTACCCTGTCTTTCAGATTGTTGATCCATTCTTCTGCATTCTCTAAAATGCTATTGATTCCTCCTATGTAGTTTTCATTTTTGTTACTGTATTCTTCAGCTCTGATTGGTACTTTCTTAGATTTCCTGTCTCTTTGTTGAGGTTCTCACTGTGTTTATTTGTTCTTCTCCTGAGTTTGGTAAGCATCTTTATGACCATTGCTTTGAACTCTCTTTCAGATAGATTGCTTATTTCCCTTTCATTTAACTCTTTTTTTCCTGAGATTTTCTCTTGTCCTTTCATTTGTGATATATTCCTCTGTCTCTTCATTTTGCCTAACTCTTTGTGTTTATTTCTTTGTTTTAAGTAGTTCAGCTATATCTCCCTGTCTTGAAGGAATGTTCTTATGAACGAGATGTCCTGTGGGGCCCAGAAACATAATCCTCCCTTGCCACTAGAGCCAGGTACTCCACAGGTATCCCCTGTGTGGGCTGTGTGTTCCCTCCTGTTGTAGTGGGGCTATGACTACTGCAGGTACACTGGTGGGTGGGGCTGACTCCTGACCCAGCTGGCTACATGGTCTGACTGCAACGGCTGCAGGTGTGCAGAGAACTGGTCCCTGGCTTGGCTAACTATGAGGTCTGGCTTGACTGTTGTGGACATGGTGGTGGGTGTTAGGAGACCCAGACAAGGTACAGGGTTGTGTGGGGCTCTCAGCAGGGCATGCTCCCTGACCTTAGTAGTCTAGGGGAAAGATTCCAAAATGGTGCCTGCCAGCACTTCATCAGCATGTAGACAAAGAGCAAAAATGGCTTCCACCAGTGTCTCAGTCCCCAGGGAGAGGCCCAGTTACTTCCTGCCTCTCTAGCGGGTGCTCCAAGATTAGTAAGTGGGATTCCTTTTCCTATGGTCTATGCAGGTTTTGATATGGTGTTTTTGTACTGGTTTCCAGGTCAAGAGAGTCTGCATATGAGCCCTTTCAGGGTGAGTTTTCCTTTCCCTACAGTTCTGTAGTTTTCCTGGTCATATTCCCTGTTGGTTTTCAAAACAAGGTGTTTGGGGCCTTGTCTCCCCTGTATAGGATCTAAGGGTTGGGGTGATTGATGTGGAGCTCAAATCTTTCACTCCTAAGGGAAATGTCCCTTACCTTTGAGATCACTCTTAACTGTGGAATGCCACATATGAGGTCACAGGTTTCTCCTGCATTGAAGGGAAAGAAATTATACAAGAGTGTGTACACTGGAGATTGTCTTAGGATATGTCTGCCACACTGAGGATGAGATACAGAGTGATGCTTATATCCAGCTAGCAAGCAGATGTCCCTCACTTTCAATCACCTGAGCTTGATTAATGATTAATAGAATAATAGTTATGCTAATACTTATGTAGATAGGTGCCAGAAGAAATAAAAAGGATACCCATGCTTAGGTAGATGAGTCAAAATTCATGTGTATGGGGTCTGGACTCAGGCTTCAGAGTGATTAAATGGGGGTAAGAGAAGTCCTTATTAATGAACATGTAGAAACATCACTCTCAAATCTGAAAATAGCATTTATTATTCCGGGTAGCTATTATATTGCAGGTGAGAATCATTGGAATTTAAAAAATAAAAGATCTTGGGGCACCTGGTTGGCTCAGTTGGTTGAACATCTGCCTTTGGCTCAGGGCATGATCCCAGGGTCCTGGGATTGAGCCCCACGTCAGTCTCTGCTTGGCAGGGGGCCTACTTCTCCCCCCGCCCCGTGCCTGCCCTTCTCTCTGTGTCAAATAAATAAATAAATAAATAAAAATCTTAAAAAAAAAAGTCTTGTTGCTTGATTATAAACAAACCAGTAAGATACAAATTAATAGTAATAAATGAAAATCCATGTATATATGTTTTACATGTTCCCTGATTCTTGTCATTAACTCTAATTCCAGCCCCCACAAACGAGTATTAATAAAAAAGAGATTAATCTTTGGAGGAACAAGTGGTACCAAATATATGAATGGTATTATATGGCATCTGATAAATAGAACTATAGTGACCAGATAAAGGGTGATAAGAATCCCTCTGATATCTGTTCTGATCATACTCCAACTGGAATCCTGTACTGGGAATAATGCCAAGGCACCACATTTCATGAGGAACAAACCAAGCTTCTAGCATTGGACACATAATAGAAATAGGTGCCATTAGTGGAAACTGATATGAGAAACTTGTCTGTGAAAAACACCGAAGATAAGTTATAGGTTATATTGATAAGGTTATATTGTGTGGAAATTACAGATAATTTAAAATATCTGAAAGCTGCCATGGAAGAAAGAGGATGATTTATTTGGGGTAGGGCCAGTGGGGACCAATCAGGTAGGCTACATTTTAGGTGTGAGTGCTTTTCCCAGGCATGGTCAGAGAAGATGTTGGAGCCTGGTGAAAGAGAATTTACTGGCATTGGGAGGAAGGTGTCCTTTTTAACTTTAAGGCTTTTTGATTTCATGAGAATGGAAGGCCTTGAAGGGTGATGCTATAAAAGCAGATGAATGAAGCTTGGATCTCTCAGAGAAAGAGCAAAAGAAAATGAAGAACCTGCTAGAATAGAAGGAAATATAGCCCCAAAAGCACAGAGAATATGGCTGAGTGACAAAGAGACTTCAAGACTAAGTCATTGCAAAGAAGCAGTTCAGAGAGCGAACACTGACTCGTGGGAAGTGTTGTCGGGGGAGGATGTTTTCCTGCACAGAATCCAAAAGGTACCAATGGTGCTTAGATTAATTACCTTTTAGAAAAGTATCTCTAAACAAGAAATGGAGAATAGATCTCTCTTTACTAGAGACCACGTTAGCTGAGAGAAGAGCCCTTAGATGTGTAATAGAGAAATTAGAAGAGAAATAAGAAGAGTTAACAATGATTATAAAACCTAGACTTGTGGGTACTTAGAACTGATAATTTGTGTACAGCCTGTCGCACAATTTTTTTCTAAATTGTAACAGTATGGCCTGTTCATGTTAAAGAACACATTTTTCAGAAATGGCCACTGAGGAGTGAGCAACAGGATTCTGTCCAATGGTTTTAAAAGAGTGTTCATTCGTCATCAGTCTAGTGGGAATAGGAGAAAACCTGCTAGAGGATTTTCTATTTGGTAGTTTCTCCTGGAGGGATTTTTCCATGATTTATTGGAACCACAGAGGAGTAGCTAACTTTATTCATGTGCCAAAATAAAGCACAGTGTCTTCCTATGTTTTATTTATTTAATCTGGGTTATATACCTTTTCAGTTTGCCGCCATAGCACCTGTACTTCCATGTATAATGGCTTTTTATCACATTGGATTGTTGACTCGTCTGCCTCTTTCCCTTTCCTGAGAACTCCTTGAGGGCAAGAAACATCTCATTTTATTTCTAGTGCTAGCATTTGCCATGTATTTAATGGGCATTAAATATTTTCTAAATGGATAGATATCGTCAGCACATCAGAATTATGTAAATCCAGCTCTTTGAAGTCATGATGCTCCTATTAGAGTACATAATAGACTCTTGAACTCTGATCAGAAAGCATGTTATAAACATGTTTAGAGACATAATAGCCTAGAAACACAGTTGGAATTTGCATCTAGAGTTAAATACGAGTTTAACAAAAAATCTCTAAAAAATATGTCAGAAATTTTTAAAAAAATTAATAAAGAACTCATTAATCTCTTCAGCATATACCACATACTCTATTGGATCCTAGTGGTCTAAGATGCATAGGACAATATCCCTATCCAGGATGTGCTCCCAGTCCAGACAGAGAGACAAATATGCAAGCTGATAATTCCGAAACAGTGAGTAAAATACTAATATGGATTTGCACATATTAGTGTTATTTGAATACAGAGGAAGGGACAACTAGTTAAGGCTTCATAGAGTTGCTGATAAACATCACATGATCAGTAAAAGGGGAGGAAGAGCATTTCATGTGAAGATAACATGCAAGAGAATAGCGGCATGAAGGATCATGGGGCACTTGGCAATAAGAACTAATATGTTACTTTTAGGAGACAATAGGGTCCATGTAGAAGAGGGGGGATGTTGAACAGTGGTAAGGACTACCTTTTGTGCCATTCTAAAGCGTGTGGGTCAGGATAGGGAAGAAAGAAGCTATGGCAGTCTGGGAAACAACAAATATCTTTTTTAATTAACAAATTATTGAAGTATAATTATTGCAGAAAAACATGCACATATATAATACATATAATTTAATGAGTTTGGTTATATGCCTATACCCATGAAACCATCACCACAATTAAGGTAATAAAGCTATTCATCATCTCTAAGTTTCCTCATGCCCCTTTGATTTTTCTTTTAATTATCTTTGTTTTGTGATTAAGGACAGTTAATATGAGATCTATCCTCTTAACAAATGTTTTAACTGAACTATACAGTATTGTTAACTATAGACACTGTTGTACAGCAGATCTCTAGTATTTATTCATCTTGTGTAACTAGAATTACTAGCCATTGAACAATACCTCCCCATTTCCTTCTTCTCCCAGCCCCTGACAACCATGATTCCCCCCTATTTTCTATGAATTTGACTATTTTAGCTACTTCATATAAGTGGAATCATGCTGTATTTGTTTTTCTCTGATTAGTTTATTTCACTTAGCAATGCCCTCCAGGATCATCATGTTGCATATGGCAGGATTTCCTTCTTTTTATTTTTATTTATTTTTATTTTTATTTATTTATTTTTTTTTTCCTAGGCAAAGAACTTTATTAACCTTGTTTCAAACTTTATTCCCAGGCTTCTTCAGCTTAAATAGCTGCAAAGAATGAATTGTGTATAAGCAAAAACTGAAAAGAGCTGCAGTGTCCAAGGGGCTTGGGCTTAAAAATATTAGAGATCTAGATTTTATCAGATCCATGAACAAAATTTTAAAAAGCAGTCATAATATAAAATAGCAGCTCCCAGTAACTTCAAGTTTTATGTTCTTCAGAAGTTGACTCAATTCAGTTTGCTTCATTCTTAGAAGCTTCATCAAAATTCTCCACAAGATCCGGAACTTCATCATCATCATCCTCTCCGGTAGCAAGTGGTGCTTTTCCATCCACAGATTGTTTGGGCAGAGCTTCAGCCAGTCTTCTTAAACTAGTCAGACTGTCTGCACCAAGTTGGTTTAAGATACTGGGTAGCATTTCTGTCAGCTGCTTTGTCTCAGCATGGCCTGTAATGGTGAAAGTGTTCGCTGCCAGTGATGCCTGAACTTTGGGGTTGTTAAAATGGATCACTGTTCCTTGGTTTGTGAACATATTCACTTCTTCAATACCAGAGATATTGTTTACCCCTAACTTCTTTAAGGAGAACTGAAGTTTTTTATCATCTGCTGTAGCCGTTCTATGAACCACCTTCTTCTTTCGGCGAGCAGTTCCTTTCCCACCAATGCGCACTTGTGCTTGCAGCTTGGCGAGTTTCTCCTGGTTCATGATAGTTTCTTTCATCTTGTTGGAGCGGAAATGGGACCGCGCGGGGGAATAGGGTTGGCGCTCAGGGGGTCTCGGGCGGACCAGCTGAGATTAGGTGCACACACGCGGGGACGCAAGATGGCAGCTAAAAAGCAGGATTTCCTTCTTTTTAAAGGCTGAGTAACATTCTACTGTATGTAGACACCATGTTTTCTTTATCCATTCATCCACTGATGAGCATTTAGGTTGTTTCCTTAATATTGGCTATTGTGAATACTGTTGCAATGAACATGGCAGTACAGGAGGAAAATATTGCCAAGTCGTATATTTGAGAAGGGGTTATTATCCAAAATATATAAGAAACTCCTGTGACTCGATAGCAATAAAAATAAATGACCTGAGTTTTTAAATGGGCAAAAGATTTGAACAGACATTCTTCCAGGGAAGACATACAAATGGTCAACAGGAACATGAAAAGGTATTCAACATCACTGGTTATCAGGGAAATGCAAATCAAAACCACAATGAGATATCACCTCCCACCTGCTAGGATGGCTCTTATAAACAAAAACAAAAACAAAAACAAAAACAAAAACAAAGGTAACAAGTGTTGGCCAGAATGTGTAGAAATTGGAACCCTCATACATCTTTGGTGGGAATGTAAACTGGTGCAGCTACTATGGAAAACATTACAGAGGCTCCTCAAAAAATTTAAAATAGAACTACCATATAATCCAGAAATCCCATATCTGCATATACATCCAAAATAACTGGAATCAGGATCTTGAGGAGTGATAACAAAGACTCTTTTAACTAAAGTACCTTGTAACTGCTGCTCCTGAAGGCCTTTAAAAATACGTATTTATATTCCTCAAACAACTAGGCAAAGCATTTTTCTACTCTTGGTTTAGAACTTGTTGGTGCTAATTTGGATAACAGAGCTAGGGGCTGGGATGACCCTCTGAGAAAACTGTGGAAATAATTATTTTCTATGTTCTGCTCTTGCTCCCAACAAAGGAAGAGTGAATGCAGAAGAGTTCCAAACCTCTTCAGCACCACCTCATCAGACATTGGGAACTATGAAGTTCTTTCCCTCTACCTCTACCTATTGATAAATACTGATTTTTCAGCAGCTATATGCTAGGCCCTTAACTTGGAACACCTCATTTAATCCTCATTCAGTAAGGTGGATTCTATTGTTTGAATCTCCCTTAGGATTTTTTTTTTATTATGTTATGTTAATCACCATCCATTATATCATTAGTTTTTGATGTAGTGTTCCATGATTCATTGTTTGCGTATAACACCCAGTGCTCCATTTAGTACGTGCCCTCTTTACTACCCATCACCAGGCTAACCCATCCCCCCACCCCCTCCCCTCTATAACCCTCAGTTTGTTTCTCAGAGTCCATAGTCTCTCATGGTTTGTCTCCCCCTTCGAATTCCCCCCCTTCCTTTTTCCCTTCCTACTATCTTCTTCTTCTTCATTTTTTTAAACATATAATGTATTATTTGTTTCAGAGGTACAGGTCTGTGATTCAATAGTCTTACACAATTCACAGCGCTCACCATAGCACATACTCTCCCCACTCTCTACCACCCAGCCACCCCATCCCTCCCACCCCCCGCCACTCCAGCAACACTCAGTTTGTTTCCTGAGATTAAGAATTCCTCATATCAGTGAGGTCATATGATACATGTATTTCTCTGATTGACTTATTTCACTCAGCGTAACACCCTCCAGTTCCATCCACGTCATTGCAAATGGCAAGATCTCATTCCTTTTGATGGCTGCATAATATTCCATTGTGTATATATACCACTTCTTCTTTATCCATTCATCTGTCGATGGACATCTTGGCTCTTTCCACAGTTTGGCTATTGTGGACATTGCTGCTATAAACATTGGGGTGCATGTACCCCTTCGGATCCCTACATTTGTATCTTTGTGGTAAATACCCAGTAGTGCAATTGCTGGATCGTATAGTAGCTCTATTTTCAACTGTTTGAGAACCTCCATACTGTTTTCCAGAGTGGTTGCACCAGCTTGCATTCTCACCAACAGTGTAGGAGGGTTCCCCTTTCTCCACATCCCCGGCAACACCTGTTGTTTCCTGACTTGTTAATTTTAGCCATTCTGACTGGTGTGAGGTGTTATCTCATTGAGGTTTTGATTTGGATTTCCCTGATGTGAAGTGATGTTGAGCACTTTTTTGTGTGTCTGTTGGCCATTTGGATGTCTTCATTGGAAAAATGTCTGTTCATGTCTTCTTGCCCATTTCTTGATTGGATCATTTGTTCTTTGGGTGTTGAGTTTGATAAGTTCTTTATAGATTTTGGATACTAGCCCTTTATCTGATATGTCATTTGCAAATATCTTCTCCCATTCTGTTGGTTGTCTTTTGGTTTTGTTGACTGTTTCCTTTGCTGTGCAAAAGCTTTTTATCTTGATGAAGTCCCAATAGTTCATTTTTGCCCTTGCTTCCCTTGCCTTTGGCGATGTTTCTAAGAAGAAGCTGTTGCGTTTGAGGTCGAAGAGGTTGCCTGTGTGCTCCTCTAGGATTTTGATGGACTCCTGTCTCATATTTAGGTCTTTCAAACATTTTGAGTCTATTTTTGTGGGTGGTGTAAGAAAATGGTCCAGTTTCATTCTTCTGCATGTGGCTGTCTAATTTCCCAATCCCATTTGTTGAAGAGACTGTCTTTTTTCCATTGGACATTCTTTCCTGCTTTGTTGAAGATTAGTTGACCATAGAGTTGAGGGTCCATTTCTGGGCCCTCTATTCTGTGCCATTGATCTATGTGTCTGCTTCTGTGCCATTGCCTTACTGTCTTGATGATGACAGCTTTGTAATAGAGCTTGAAGTCCAGAATTGTGATGCCACCAGCTTTGCTTTTCTTTTTCAAAATTCCTCTGGCTATTCAGGGTCTTTTCTGGTTCCATACAAATTTTAGGATTATTTGTTCCATTTCTTTGAAAAAAGTGAATGGTATTTTGATAAGGATTGCATTAAATGTGTAGATTGCTCTAGGTAGCATTGACATCTTCACAATATTTGTTCTTCCAATCCATGAGCATGGAAAGTTTTTCCATTTCTTTGTGTCTTCCTCAGTTTCTTTCATGAGTCTTCTGTAGTTTTCTGGTACACATTCTTTGCCTCTTGGTTAGATTTATTCCTAGGTATCTTATGGTTTTGGGTGCAATTGTAAATGGGATCGACTCCTTAGTTTCTCTTTCTTCTGTTTTTTTGTTGGTGTATAGGAATGCCACTGATATCTGTGCATTGATTTTATATCCTGCCACTTTACTGAATTCCTGTATAAGTTCTAGCAGTTTTGGGGTGGAGTCTTTTGGGTTTTCCACATAAAGTATCATATTACCTGCAAAGAGTGAGAGTTTGACTTCTTCTTTGCTGATTTGGATGCCTTTTATTTCTTTTTGTTGTCTGATTGCTGAGGCTAGGACTTCTAGTACTATGTTGAATAGTGGTCGTGATAGTGGACATCCCTGCCATGTTCCTGACCTTAGGGGGAAAGCTCTCAGTTTTTCCCCATTGAGATTGATATTCACTGTGGGTTTTTCATAGATGGCTTTTTGTGATATTGAGGTATGTACCCTCTATCCCTATACTCTGAAAAGTTTTGATCAAGAAAGGATGTTGTTCTTTGTCAAATGCTTTTTCTGCATCTATTGAGATGATCACATGGTTCTTGTTCTTTCTTTCTTTTTCTTTTAAAGACTTTATTTAGTTATTTTTTGAAAGAGAGAGACACAGTGAGAGAGGGAACACAAGCAGGGGGAGTGGGAGAGAGAGAACAGGCTTCCCGTGGAGCACGGAGCCCAATGTGGGGCTCGATCCCAGGACCCTGGGACCATGACCTGAGCTGAAGGCAGATGCTTAATGACTGACCCACCCAGGCGCCCATGTTCTTTCTTTTATTAAAATTGTATCACATTGATTGATTTGTGGATGTTGAACCAAACTTGCAGTCCAGGGATAAATCCCACTTGGTCGTAGTGAATAATCCTTTTAATGTACAGTTGGATCCTATTGGCTAGTATTTTGGTGAGAATTTTTGCCTCCATGTTGATCAAGGGTATTGGTCTGAAATTCTCCGTTTTGATGAGGTCTTTGGTTTTGGGATCAAGGTAATGGTGGCCTCACAAAATGAGTTTGGAAGTTTTCCTTCCATTTCTGTTTTTTGGAACAGTTTCAGAAGAATAGGTATTAATTCTTCTTTAAATGTTTGGTAGAATTCCCCTGGGAAGCCATCTGGCCCTGGGCTCTTGTTTGTTGGGAGATTGTGGATTACTGCTTCAATTTCCTTAGTGGTTATAAGTCTGTTCAGCTTTTCTATTTCCTCCTGGTTCGTTTTACATCTCTAGGAATGCGTCCATTTCTTCCAGATTATCTAATTTGCTGGCATATAGTTGCTCATAATATGTTCTTATAATTGTTTTTCTTTGGTGTTGGTTGTGATCTCTCCTCTTTCATTCACGATTTTATTTATTTGGGTCATTTCTCTTTTCTTTTTGATAAGTCTGGGCAGGGGTTTATCTTATAAATTCTTTCAAAGAACCAGCTCTTAGTTTCGTTGATCTGTTCTACTATTCTTTTGGTTTCTCTTTCATTGATTTCTACTCTGATCTTTACTATTTCTCTTCTCCTGCTGGGTTAAGCTTTATTTGCTGTTCTTTCTCCAGCTCCTTTAGGTTAGGTTGTGTATTTGAGACATTTTGGTTTCTTGAGAAAGGCATGTATTGCTATATACTTTCCTTTTAGGACTGTCTTTGCTGTATCCCAAAGATTTTGAACAGTTGTGTTTTCATTTTCATTTGTTTCCATGAATATTTTTCATTTTTCTTTAATTTCCTGGTTGACCCATTCTTTTTTTAAAATTTTATTTAATATGATATCTCATTTTAAGTAAATGGTGGGACATGGATTTGAAACTTTAACAGTCTAGCTCTCAAATACAACTTTAAACAACTCATTCTTTAGTAGGATGTTCTTTAGCTTCATGTTTTTGAGTTCTTTTCGACTTTCCTCTTGTGATTGAGTTCTAGTTTCAAAGCATTGTGGTCTGAAAATATGCAGGGAATGATCCCAGTCTTTTGGTACTGGTTGAGACCTGATTTGTGACCTAGGATGTGATCTATTCTGGAGAATGTTCCATTGGCACTAGAGAAGAATGTGTATTCTGTTGCTTTGGGATGGAATGTTTTGAATATATCTGTGAAGTCCATTTGGTCCAGTGTATCATTTAAAGTCTTTATTTCCTTGTTGATCTTTTGCTTAGATGATCTGTCCATTTCAGTGAGGGGGGTGTTAAAGTCCCCCATTATTATTGTATTGTTGTTGATGTGTTTCTTTGCTTTTGTTATTAGTTGGCTTATATAATTGGCTGATCCCATGTTAGGGGCATAGATATTTACAATTGTTAGATCTTTTTGTTGGATAGACCCTTTAAGTATGATATAGTGTCCTTCCTCACCTGTTATGATAGTCTTTGGTTTAAAATGTAATTTATCTGATGTAAGAATTGCCACCCCAGCTTTCTTTTGGTGTCCATTGGCATGGTAAATAGTTTTCCACCCCCTCACTTTCAATCTGGAGGTTTCTTAGTGTCTAAAATGAATCTTTTGCAAACAGCATATGGATGGGTCTTGTTTTTTTTTTTATCCAATCTGATACCCTGTGTCTTTTGATTGGGGCATTTAACCCATTTACATTCAGGTAACTATTGAATGATATGAATTTAGTGTCATTGTATTGCCTGTAAGGTGACACTGTTACTGTATATTGTCTGTGTTCCTTTCTGGTCTATATTACTTTTAGGCTCTCTCTTTGCTTAGAGGCCCCCTTTCTCATAGGGCTGGTTTTGTGTTTGCAAATTCCTTTGGTTTCTGTTTGTCCTGGAAGCTTTTTATCTCTCCTTCTATTTTCAATGACAGCCTAGCTGGATATAGTATTCTTGGCTGCATGTTTTTTTCATTTAGTGCTCTGAATATATCATGCCAGTCCTTTCTGGCCTGCCAGGTCTCTGTGGATAGGTCTGTTTGCCAATCTAATGTTTCTACCATTGTAGGTTACAGATCTCTTGTCCTTAGCTGCTTTCAGGATTTTCTCTTTGTCTCTGAGACTTGTAAGTTTTACTATTAGATGTCGGGGTGTTGACCTATTTTTATTGATTTTGAGAGGGGTTCTCTGTGCCTCCTGGACTTGGATGCCTGTTTCCTTCCCCAAATTAGGAACGTTCTCTGCTATAATTTGCTCTGATATACTTTCTGTCCCTCTCTCTCTTTATTCTTCTTCTGGGATCCCAATTATTCTAATATTGTTTCATCTTATGGTATCACTTATCTCTCGAATTCTGCCTTCATGATCCAGTAGTTGTTTATCTCTCTTTTTCTCAGCTTCTTTATTTTCCATCATTTGGTCTTCTATATCACTAATTTTCTCTTCTGCCTCATTTATCCTAGCAGTTAGAGCCTCCATTTGTTATTGCACCTCAGTAATAGCCTTTTTGATTTCAACTTGGTTTGATTTTAGTTCTTTTATTTCTCTAGAAAGGGATTCTCTAGTATCGTCCATGTTTTTTTTCAAGCCCAGCTAGTATCTTTAAAATTGTCATTCTGAACTCTCGTTATGACATTTTACTAATGTCCGTATTGATTAGGTCCATGTCAGTCAGTACTGTCTCTTGTTCTTTTTGTTGAGGTGTTTTTTTCCATCTTGTCATTTTGTCCAGAGGAGAATAGCTGAATGAGAGAACCAAATGCTAACAGGGTAACAATGACCCCAGAAAAAATATACACTAAACAAATCAGAAGAGACCTGAAACCGGGGAAAAAGAAAGGGAAAGAAAGAAAAAAGATTAAAAAAAAAGAGAATATGATCAAATATGATCAGGCTGGTGCATAGATCAGTGCCACACACTAGATTTTGGGTGTATTTTGGTCTGATAGAAGAAAGTGCCTCCCAAAATTTTAAAGAAAGAAAAACTTATATATGTACAAAAATAAGGGTCAATATGATGAAGGGATGGAATATGAGTATAAAGATGAAAAGTATAAAAGATTTTATAAAAGGAATTGATAAAATAAGAAGTTGGTTGAAAAAAAGAAAGAAGAGGATTTAAAAAAAAGGGAGAGAATGTGATCAGGCAAGAGACTAGAACAAAGGCATACACTAGAGAATTAGGGTATATTTTGGTCTGTTAGAAGAAACTGTATCACAAAATTTTAAAGTGAGAACAATATATATATATATATATATACCAAAAATAAGGGTAACTACTATTATGAAGGGATAGAATATGACTCTAAAAATGAAAAATAAAAAATATTTTTTAAAAAAGGGATTGATAAAATGTTGGTTGAAAAAGGCAAAAAGAAAAATTCAAAAATAACAAAAAAAAGACAGTTAAAAAAATTAATTTTGAAAGACTAAAGAATCATGGTAAAAAAGCCATGAATTCTATGTGCTGTATTCCCCTAGTGCTGTAGTTCTGCCATTCTCATTGATCGGTAAACTTGGTCTTGGCTGGCTGTTCTTGCTGATCTTCTGGGGGAGGGGCCTGTTGCCGTGGTTCCCACATGTCATTGCCGGAGGCAGAATTGTCCCGCCCTTGCGAGTCCAGGCTAAGTAATCTGCTCGGGTTTGCTCTCCGGAGCTTTTGTTTACTGCAAGCTTTCTGCGTGGCTTTGGAGGACGAGAGTGAAAATGGTGGTCTCCCAATCTCTGCCCCGGAGGAGCCGAGAACTCGGGGCCCCACTGGTCAGTGAGCCCCCAGAGAAAAGCAGTCAATCATTCCCATCTCCCCAGTCTCCGGCCTCGCTCAGTGCTCACCCGGCCTGTGACCGAGCATTTCTATCTCTGGCACACGACCCCGTGTGGAGTCTCCAAACCCAGCAGATCCCTGCGGTGCACTCCTACGCCGCTCCTCCTGGGGGAGGAAGGGGAGTCTCCCCGGATCTGCTGCTTGTTGGGTCCCTGCTGGAGGAGCAGTGGCCCAACTGTGCCGCGGATCATGGTTTATGGCAACCCCGAGCTGAGAGCCCACGCCTGGGCTCCGTCTCTGCAGCCGGCTTCCCCGCTCCAATACCTGGGAGCTCTGCCACACTCAGGCACCCCCTGTCTTTCTGTGACTCCTAGGGTCCTGAGACCACACTGTCCCAGAGAGGGTTCCACCCACTGCTTAGCCACTGGAGCCACGTCCCTCAGTAGAGCAGACTTCTGAGTTCTGATTTTGTGCTCTGCTGCTCTAACACTTGCCAGTAGGGCTGAAGGAGGCCCCCTCCCCCCGTGGTGTATCTTCCCGAATATCACCTCGGATTCAATTCTCCACATGTCCTACCTTCCAGAAAGTGGTCACTTTTCTGTTCCAAGAGTTGTTGCTATTCTTTTCTTCGATCTTCTGTTGAGTTCATAGGTGTTCAGAATGGTTTGATCCTTATCTAGCTGAATTCCTGGGACCAGATGAAATTTAGGTCTCCTACTCCTCCGCCATCTTGCTCCTCCCCTTTCTCCCTTAGGATTTTAAGAGATGGCAATTCCAGAGAAGACAGAAGAGATCACAATGACATAGACCTGGTACCAAGGACCAGAAGCCAAAACATAGGAGACAAAGAATAAGTGAATCAAAGGAGTTTCAGATATGGAAAGAAAAGTTTCAGGATTTCAGGACCTGTAGAAAGCAGGCATGCCTCAGGCTCCAGGGGAGCACAAATGAAAAGAGTTCTTGGTATATTTCTGGAATATCCACAAGTGTATGTGACTGGCTTTGCTTTTATGTCCTAACTGGGGCATAGTATGAGATAGCATGAGGTGTAGGTAGGTTTAATTTAAAGGAAAGAAATGGATATATTTAAATCATGGGTAAAGGAAAGGTTTTTAAATTTTCACTGATTTACAGTTTTCATTTTAGAAGGGGAAATTTAAGCCTGAGATATAAAGCTCTAGTAATTAATTATATGGATCTCTGAGCAGAAGCTTGAGGAGGCTTGAGAAGGTTGGAGGGAGATAACAGCATATTTTGGTAGCCAGTAAACTATAAAAAAACTATATATATGTACTTTTTTTTTACATGAGTAAATCTTGTTTGTCTACCACAGGGGCCCAGAAACCAGGCCCATGGGCCAAATCTGACACATGGGTAAAGGCCTTTGTGTAAGGCCTTCTAGTTAAGATTGATTTTTATATTTTTAAAGGGTTGTAAGACACACACACACACACACACACACACACACACACACACACACACACACACACTACGAGACAGAGGCTGTATGTTGCCTATAAAATCTAAAATACTACCTGGCCTTTACAGAAGAAATTTGCTGTGCGCTGGTCTGGAAGACAGGCCCCTATATGGATTGCGTGGTTTGCTCCTCAGCCTCACACAGCCTGACTAGATAGAGGCCTCTCCCTTCTCAGGCTTGTCAGGCTTTCTATGCTCTCACTTTTGCTCTCTGGTCTTATCCCACAACCCGTAAAGCAAGTCAGCAGACTCCAGTTTGATCCTTAATGGATTGTGACATGAAAACTACATGGGCAAATGAGCCCCTTTCCAGGAGTCCCTGGGAATTAAACAACCCATGGAGACCAGACCACCATCCTTTCGTTATGAGGTGGCACCTCGCCAAGGCCTTTAGAAGTTTTAATTGCTGATGCCTTTTCCTAGAGATAAACAGTGGCTGGCGCTGTCAATCTGTCTCCTTTCAGGAGCACTAAAATCATGAAGAATTCATGGGAAGCTGCTGTAAATGCCATACGTTTTTGAAAGAAAGCTTTTTAATCAATTTTAAAAAATGTTTTCAAATCAAAACTTGTAAGATTTACATGTCTTCCTTTATTGATCTCAAGAACACTATTATTGATGCTTAATTACTTTGGTTTTGAAGTGCTAGAGTCTACAATGAAAATATCAATAGTTCAGAAACTGCAGATAATTCAGAAACTTCAGTTTCTCATCTTACCCTTATTGTAATAATAACGATGGCAATGATAATATTATCACCTTATAATTTCTATGAAAATTTATAGCTTTTCATGCATCTTCATATTTACATTTTATCTCATTCACATAATTACCCTATGAGTTGTGAATGGCACCGATGATATTAAATTTATTTCTTCACTAAAGGAAACTATACTTAGCAAGATTAAGTAAATAAGGCAATCAAGTCAGAAAATAAAAGAACAAGGACAAAAATAAAATTATATGGATTTCTGGTCTGTGATACTTCTCTTATACCTACATAATACTTGCCTCATACCATGAAGAATTTTAATGTTTAAAAATTGTAATTATAGAATTAAAATGATTAAAAATGCAAAATGATTAAAAATAATTTTAAAAGTATCTTAACTGATAGCTATTATTATTAATGATCAATTTCCTGTCTTTGGGCAAATTCTATAAGTCTAAAAGATAAAAAATAGATGCTTAAAATGTTACATGTAGATCAATTTCAATTGTTTGTTCCTGGTAAATATTTTTCCTTCTTCCAATCCTTCAAAAGATAGAAAAACAACCCTTTTATTACTTCCCTGGCTAGATTCCTCATGGTCTAGTCATTTTTTTCACAATCACCCAAGGCTACGATCATGGATGAAGACATCGTTTCCAGTAAACTTCAAAAACAGTTTTCAAATCCTGTTCAATTCCTTTGGAATTTGTTTTCAAGTCGACTACTGTGTTATTTATTTAATAGAAAAAAGCAAACACATCATAGTCAAAATGTATCAAGATCAACTCAAAAATCAAACTCAAAAATCAACCCAAAATTTAAAACTGAAAAAACTGTAACATTATTTGAAAGACTGCCTACAATTAATTAAAGATAAATTTAGGAACACGTGGGTGGCTCACTGGTTAAGCATCTGCCTTCGGCTCAGGTCATAATCCCAGGGTCCTGGGATTGAGCCCCGTGTTGGGCTCTCTGCTCAGTGGCAAGCCTTCTTCTCCCTCTGTCTGCGACTCCCCCTGCTTGTGCACTCTCTCCCTGATAAATAAATAAACAAACAAACAAATAAATAAAATCTTAAAAAATTTAAAGATAAATTTATTTTCCATAAAATATTCTAGTAATCAATTGGTATTTTAAAAAGATACATTTTAAAGGTGAAAAAAAGAAAAGCTGTACTTTAATGTATCTAAGTTTAGTAGTAAAACTGTTAAATGAAAGGTTAACATGCTGGTTGTAAAATAAAACTTCGTATTCCATTTGTATGTTAAAAACAAAAGAAAAAAGGACAGTCTGGGAACACACAAGAGAAAGGGCAAAGTATTTATAAGTTAGGCATTGTATGTAGTACTAATTTCAGACAAAAGAATAAACTCCATCATTGAAGAATATAATACTGGTTTACACATCTAGGAATATGCTCAAATTGGTGAGTTTTAAGGAAAACAATGTTCCTACCTAAGCCTATCTTGCTCTGTTCCTTGAAACATTCTTTTTAAATAAATTGATGGTTACTTTTCTGAAAACAAAATAATTATCAATGTATAACATTAGGAAACAGAAAAAAAGAAAACAACTATTATCACATTAATTCTCTTATTAATTTATTATTATTTTTAGTCATTTTGTTTATAATATACTGGGTTGATAGAACTGCCAGTGAAGATTTTTTTTTATTATTATGTTATGTTAATCACCATACATCATTAGTTTTTGATGTAGTGTTCCATGATTCATTGTTTGCGTATAACACCCAGTGCTCCATTCAGTATGTGCCCTCTTTAATACCCATCACCAGGCTAACCCATTCCCCCACCCCCTCCCCTCTAGAACCCTCAGTTTGTTTCTCAGAGTCCATAGTCTCTCATGGTTTGTCTCCCCCTCCGATTTCCCCCCCTTCATTTTTCCCTTCCTGCTGTCTTCTTCTTCTTCTTCCTTTTTTTTTTTTTTAACATATAATGTATTATTTGTTTCAGAGGTACAGGTCTGTGATTCAATAGTCTTACACAATTCACAGTGCTCACCATAGCACATACCCTCCCCAATATCTATCACCCAGCCACCCCAACCCTCCTACCCCCCACCACTCCAGCAACCCTCAGTTTGTTTCCTGAGATTAAGAATTCCTCATATCAGTGAGACCATATGATACATGTCTTTCTCTGATTGACTTATTTCACTCAGCATAATACCCTCCAGTTCTATCCACGTCATTGCAAGGAATGCGAGCTGGTGCAGCCACTCTGGAAAACAGTATGGAAGTCCCTCAAAAAGTTGAAAACAGAGTACCATATGACCCAGCAATTGCACTACTGGGTATTTACCCCAAAGATACAAATGTAGGGATCTGAAGGGGTACATGCACCCCGATGTTTATAACAGCAATGTCCATAATAGCCAAACTATGGAAAGAGCCAAGATGTCCATCAACAGATGAATGGATAAAGAAGATGTGGTAACACACACACACACACACACACACACACACACACACACACACACACACACACACACACTGGAATATTATGCAGCCATCAAGAGGAATGAAATCTTACCATTGCCAGTGAAGTTTTTTTAGCCAAGTAGGAATTACTTGACTCAAACTACACCAATCCAAATCTCCTCAGATTCTTTGAATACAGTGATTCAAAGACAGGAAAAAAATGGTAATGGTAAGCTGATGTGGCTGACAATTAGCTTCCACTGCCTGGATCCCTATACTGCCTCTTCCGAGTCTGATTCCTTAGCTCCCTTTCTCCTTCCCCTTCATCTTCCTCTTCGTCTTCCTTCTACTTCTCCATGTCCTCCTTCTCCTCCTTCTGCACCATATTGTTTGGCTTAAATTAGCTAACCTTTGTTTCTGTTGCTTGGAACCAAACAACCACAACTCATGCATATGCTGTTTTGTATCCTAGTTTTGTTACTATTATATAATTTTATTATGTAGTATTAAAAATGTTCAATGCCTTAAAAATATTCCATCACATAGATGTTTCAGAAATTTTTTAACCAAACTCTAGTGTTAGATATTAAATAACCCATCAGTGAATATCTTTGTATATAGAGCCACGTCCATATGTCTAATTATTTTCTAAGGTTACAACTAGAGGTAAAATTACTGGATTGAACATCATGGGCTTGTTAAGAATCTTGCTCTTAAAAAAAATGTTAGTTGCATTTTAACCAAGATTATATTTGAATATATATATATATTTGAATATATATATATATTTGAATATATATCTTATGTTCTTACATTATTATGACTTAAAACTACCTTGCTAATTCAATAGGAAAAAATGACATCTTTTTACTTGATTTCATAAATTTCCTTCACTCCAAGTGGACACTTACTTTTTGTCCTTCCCATTGAGTCTGATGTATAGCATGAAAAGAAATGTAACATTTTCCTTCCAATTGGCAGTGTGATCCAGTGGTTTATAAATCAGTTAGCTTACAAAAGGTTTCAAATGCAGTATGAGTGTCACATTTTAAATTGGTTTAGGCTCATGCATTTATCTAGATTTGGAAATCTTACTAAACATTTTGTTTCATCTTTTTATTCATGCAATGGAAATGCTTATATTCATTTCCCACATCTCTCAAAAAGGGCTTAGTTAAGTTCAGTGAAAAAAATTGCTTTGCATTCTTTGCAGCAATGTGTTCTTACTTTGTTTGAACAACTTGCTGTAGGAATTACTTCTACAATTTAGTAGCCTTGACCTCGCATACAAATTTACAAATATAACAGTCATATTAAGGTATGACTCTGAAACTCAAAAACATGTTTTTCTATTTCCTGTGTGTTTTATTTCTGGTTTTCATTTTAAGAAAAAAATAGTACAATTAAGATACCTACTTAAGGGCATATGTCATTGAGGCATTTGTTAGACTATGGTCAGTCAACATTACACAGCAGAGAGTAATTTTATAGGGAGTCATCCTGAATTCAGTCATTTTTTATATCAGTGAAGTTACCAAATTTAATTTGCTAAATAACTAGTGGGCATAAAGGAAAGTCCATTCACAAAATGAATTACAAGATAGAAAATGGAACCCATTTTCATATTTGTATTCTTAGATGGTGACTATAATCAAATAAAGAACAGAAAGGGGATTTATAAAAATCTAGAGAAAAATCTAAATAAATTGAGATTATATGAAACATAATCCTAGGTGAGCAAATGCACATCTAAACTCATATCCATGTGACTTACTTGCATATAAAATGGAGACAGATTTAAGACCAGGCAACATTATTTGGGCACTGTGATTTAGACTCCAAGTTGTAAAGGCAGAGCAAGTTAAATCCCTCCTATCTGAGCTTAAACTTTGCTGTGGGGCTTGGTTCAGGCGGTTCTTTTTTTTTTTTTTTTAAGATTTTATTTATTTGACAGAGAGAGAGATAGGGAGAGCAGGAACACAAGCAGGGGGAGTGGGAGAGGAAGAAGCGGGCTTCCCGCAGAGCAGGGAGCCCGATGCAAGGCTTGATCCCAGGAACCTGGGATCATGGCCTGAGCCGAAGGCAGATGCTTAATGGCTGAACCACCCAGGCACCTCTGGTTCAGGCAGTTCTATTGTCAGGAACTCTCCTGTTTTCTTAAACCTCAGCTTACCTTCCCCTTAATTATTCTTGTACTGTAGTTCTAGTAACTGGACTTTTGTCTCATGACTCATCATCTGAGGCCTTGTTCTATACCTTCCTATGCCCAGGCCCTCCTAGATGTGCAGCAAAGTCTTTGTCCCAGAGATGCACACTGCCCTACCCCATCTTGATGACTAGCCTGCTGCATGCTTGTTAGAAATTCAGTGCTCTGCCCTCCTATCTGAAAGGTCTTCTAAGAAGAGTATTGCCAGCTAAAGTTTCCACTGATGCTTCCCATCCACATGCAAGTTATTCTGCTACTTTATCTTGAGTTCTTTGTTGTTCACTTTTGCAGGTCAGTTTTCAGGATGACCATTGTCTAACAGCAGTTACAGTTTATGACATGTCAATACTTTGGACAGATCCAGGTTCTTCCTCTTCCTGGATTGAAGAGGTCTGGTTTAGAGCTGTGTGTTTATTTACTCCATTTAGCAGTAAAGATACACCAGATAGCCTGATAAAATGTCGTATGTGCTCCCCACCCCCCCAACTCTCTTCAAAAATTGAGATTCTCTGGCGCTAAAGACAGCCATAAAAGGAAGTGATTTAACTACTCAGTTTAGAAAATTATAGTAACTGTTTCTCTCTACATGGTAATACAATAATTTCAACTTCCTTGCAAATTGTTCATTATAGCAGACAGGCAGACAGATAGATAGACAGAGAGATACAGATTAATTAAGAACATTGATATCTCTATTTACCATTGGTTTTGTCCATTTCCTGTTCTTCAGTGATGGATCATAAGATATTTGCAATGACTCCCAAACTATTTAGTAACCATCCTAGTACTGACAAAGATCAGAAGTACTGGTTAACATGATTTCTGTTTTCTTTAGTTGTGAATTGTCTTTTCTGCCATTATACACAAACTATGCAAAGACAGGCATGCATTCAAAATGGACAATCATTCGAAAGTCTGCTTGGAAATACTTTTAATTTTCTATGAAATATAAAGCTGGTAGCATGATGATTCCCAAGAAGAACTAGACTTTGAGTCAAGGTACTTGCATTGTCCCATTACTGCTAACTAGCATTGTGACCTGAGGTCATTTGCCTCTGAACCTGAGTTTTTCATTTATAAAATGAGAACATTGACCTGAAAAATGTTAAGTCCAATCTTGACATTCTGTAATCTTTACAAATTTATTAATGTTCTAAAGCATAATTCCAAGATTTCATTAGTAAAATGTCTCAAACAATATCAAGAATCTGGGGTACAAAATTGATATTTTATACATTTTGTTTGTTTTTTTTTTTGTGTGCTAAATGTACTCTACTTTCCCTGAATATAATCCTTGGTGTTGAGCTGGTGTTGTCCATTATGTAAAAAAGAAATTTTAAATTTAGATTTGACTTTTAAAAATATGTTATCAATTAGAATTTCACTATGCTACAGAATGATATTTCCAAAAGATGTTGTGTAAAATATTGGACTATAACTACTGAATATTCAGACACATATAGTGCAAATCTTACAAAAATTCTTAGGGACACTTTGAAAAAATTGTAATATTTATAAGAAGCAATACAAATTAACATGAATTCTTTGTTCCAAACACTACAGAGAGAAATGTAAGACTCTGACTGTGTTTTTAAATTATGTATATAAACTGTATGATAAGCTGATGTCTTTAAGGTAAACAGAAAAATATATGATATCATTAGCATCTGTACTCCAAAAAAATTTTTTTTTCCAGCATTGGCAATGAAATTTCACTTTTCATCCACAATCTTTCTTATGACAGAGTTATGACCACAGATTGCATGCTTAGGACAGGGAAAAAAACATCATCATTTAAGAATGCAATCAAATCCCCGACTTCATAAGTGCATCATGTTCTAACCATCCTAGTTAAGTAGGTGGAGGAAAGTTCAGGATAGAATCTACCCTCGACATTCACAATAGCACATCCTGAGACCATCGCAAATTCCTAAATTTATAAACACTATTATTACACAATATGTTTTCTTTCACAAAAACCAGCAAAGTAGAACCAAAAATAAAACAGATAATATTTTTCCCTTCTCTCTTTAAATTGTCCAACTCATTTATTCTTCATGTCTCAGCTTTCCCAGGGAGAGATTTCCTGTCCAGTTCCTAGGTTAGATCTCATAGCTCCCTGAAAATCATCTTTTATAATTCTCATCATGCCTTGTTCCTGATTTCTTGCCTAATGGCTTTTCCATAGCTGCAGGCTCTTTGAATTCAGAGACTGAGTCAGCATGGCTTACCACTGTCTCTCCCATATCCAGTACAGCACTTGTCACAGAGTCACTAAGAAGCTGTTTTTTTTTTTTTTTTTTTTGGATGAATGAAAGACCCAAAGTTTGTACTGACTTATTTGGATCCTTGTGAAATTAGCAATAAGTAATAAAAAATAAAATAGTAAGTTGAAATGCAGATGCTGGGCAGTAGCTAGGTCTACTTCTGACTAATGGACTTAGACGTAAGCATGCCTTAGCATGCACTATTTTCAACAATTTAACCACAAATTTTATAAATTTGTACAAATACTTTCTTAAGGAACTGTGAGTAGTTACAACTGTGATTGTTATACGACAGGTCCACAACCTATTATACAGTAAGCACATTTGTTTCATTTTATGGTCATGAGCAAGTTATTCAGCTTTTATCAACCTCAGTTTCTTCATCTGCAGCATGGCTATTATAATTCCTTTCATGTTTAAGTCACACATGTTGTTCCTGAGAATTGAGTGAATTAATTTGTATGAAAATTTCTTGAGGAGCACTCTACAACTGTATGGTGTTTGCATAAACTGTGATTAGGGCATGGTGCCATAGTTATTTCAAAGAGAGTTGTAGCTACGACGTTGTCTGCTAGAGGAAAGATAAAACAAGCATGTGTTATTTCATAGCTATTTCATTCCAGTTTTCAGCAAACTACTGATGATTGCAATCAATGAATCTACAAAGAGACATTTGCCTCAGAACATGTGATGCAGCTTCACCTGGCTGAGAGCCACAGTAAGAAGCAGAATTTGTCACAGACTTGCATATCCAAATGTTCCAAAGGAAGGAAAATCTCCTTAGAAATACAATAATACTGTTCATATTAAAAATTGTGATGTCTCCCATGGCATCAATTTTAACTAAGCACATTTCTTTCTAAAAATTCTTTGAACATTTATGCAATTAATTCAAATGCAAAAACCAATTAACCGTATATCCTATAATCAAATCAGTTTCAAGCGAGTGCCCCAAATTTCAAGAGGACTTTGAAAGCACTACCAAAGTGAAATGGAACAAAAGAAGTATTTAGTGCTAGCACAGGAAATTTTTCATTATTTTTTCAGGCCCAAATACAGCTGCACAATATTATGCAACTTACTAAATATGTCAGGGTTGTACTAATTATGCTATTTTCACTCACCAGGATGATTGTATGTTGGTATGTCTCAAAAGTCGGGGACTTTGGAAAAAGACATCAAGAAGCCTTGATTTCCATTGGTATTGGAGTCAGATGGACTTGTGTTTAAATGCCTCTTAAAACTAGCTCTGGGCTCTTAGGTTAATTAATTAAATCCTTTGGTTTAGGGTTCTTTTGAGGAAAATACCAAGCCTGGGGTCTGCAAATTGTTCACCCCACCAGCAGGGGCTTTTGTTTATTGTGTGTACTCTGGGTCAGGAGTTACCTTTGCTTATTCCTCTATCACCTGGTCCTGTGCATCCACTTGTGGGCTAGACAGAGGCATCTATCTGCCTTAGAGAGAAACACATGAACAGTGCAACTAATAATTGTCATAACGATCTTTTCAGAATAGATTGTGTCTTTGATAATATTGTTCCCCTATTGTGGAGTATGACACAGTCAGGTGCTAAGCAAACTGAATGCCAATGCCAAAAAGACCAGATTGTTCACGTGATTTCAGAAACCATGAAAATGTCCCTTTCCCATCGACAATCATGGATGTTTTTCTCTATCTCATCTGTTAATATTTAAAACTAAACTGACTCACTGGAGCACTTTTTCTTTTCCTTGATTATGCAAATACCCTGAGATGGGTCCCTATAGAAATTTATCATTATAGATAAAATATCTTTGAGCAGGTTTTGTTAGGAGTATGGGAAGAAAGGCTGAATGTTATAGGCATGTTGCAGAAAGAGGGCATCTTGCCTAAGTGAGAACTAGTGTGCAGCTAGACTAGACTAGTTTCCAGCTAGACTAGAACCTAGACTAGCAATGACAACTTACCTTTTCGACAAACATCACATTATGTCTATTATTAATAGTTCTACAATTTCTTAGCCATATGACTTCATGTAAGAAATAAACTTTGTCAGTTTCTTTATCTGTAGAATGGGAATAATAATGCCTATTTTATAGGTGGTTGTAAGAATTAAATGAGTTAATAAGTGTGAGATAATTAGAATAGTCTCTAGCACATAGTAATTATGTACTTAGCAATTGCACATTTTTAAAGTAGCACAAACATTTTTTTAAGAAAGTTTAGTTTTCTCAACAGTTAAGTTCTCAAAATGTCTTCATTAAGAACTATTTCACACCAAAATTGTTGGGTAAACAGTTAGTTTTGCTTATATTTAATCTTAGTTCCCAAGGCTAATTACTTTTGTAACTACTTTTAGTAGTTTTACACATTTGTTGATGATAGCCATCATCAATTCATTAAAATATGTGACATCTTGGAGCTAAAACCTTTATCAGACACTGTCTACTAATTTGCTGATCTTTGTCAGATACAATGTAGTTACCAGAATTCAGCTAGTTATGTACACTTTGGTATTTTGAAAGTGAATTGATTTTGGTATTTGATGTTGAGTCTCCTATAGTTAAGCAGCTGTCAACTTCCTATCCAAAACATACTTAAAGAATTCCTTCCATTGTTGTTACTAAAAAATATTTTGTAATTTATACTGATGAGACATCATTAATAAGGTTTTTAAAGTGGTGTGATGTGCAAAATACTTTCTTAAATGGAAAGACCAATGTTCATTACTGGGAAAGCCTAAAATTAAATTGTCAGAAAGCAAGATGGCAAAATTAGTCTGTACTTAGATACTTACCACTTGGAAAGATCAAGCAGATGGACATGCAGCAGAAGCTGGTGTCTATTTCATCCTTTATCTCATAACTCCTTAATGGCAAAACAGGAAAATTCAAAACTAAACTAGTTTGAACACAGTAATTTCCATCATTCACATAGAACAAAATGGTACATACTAAGCATCAAACAACCAGGTTAAATGTTGTTGGCATTACATGTATTTTAAATTCCATTTTTTTCAGGGCTCTTGTAACTTCTTTGTTTCTCTGATTTTTTATTCATCTACTCATTTTTCATTTACTTGTTCATTTGTTTACTCATTCTCTCATTTATAAGGAAACATTTGAGCCAGGAGCTCTATGAAGTAATGAAAATAACAATACCACTGACCATACCCTGAAGGAGTCCATAGTCTGTGAGGAGAAAGACATATTAGATAGATAATGAGAATACAAGGTGATGAGTGGACAAGAGGAGTACATAAAGAAGTTGCCTCTTAGAGGACATTCCAATGGGACAGATGGTGGTTTTAAGGAAGGGTTCATTGTGGAAGTGGCATCTAAATTTTGATGCCTTGTTGCATGGAATGGTCTACATTGAAGTCTTCTGACCCTAAAGAGGGAGTTGGGCACTTCTGCTTGCTTCTTGGTTTTTGTTCCTTGCCTACAGTTTGAATTGGACTATTGCTAGTTCCATAGGGAGGGGGTGGGGGAGAAAAACTGTAAGAACTTAATATTTCTCATCCTTCACTTTGGTGAAGGATTTGTCTGAGGTCACTCAGCCAGCAGGTGATAGAGCCAGGACCACTGTAGCTAAGACTTCCTGTCTGCTGGTCTAAACCTCCTTGCAAGCTGTTTTCAATTTTTTCCTCTGGTTTTCTGAAAAGAAGATTTGGTAAACTATTAGGAAATCAGATATAGCTCTTTGATGGTTCTACTGATTAGAAAATTACAGTTACAAACTTTGTTGAAGAAAACTTTGTCCTATTTTGTTTTCTTATAGTTTCACATTGAGGGAGAATACACTTATTCACTTTTTTATTATTCATATTTTTATGCAAAGAAGTTGAGGCTAAGAAGATGTAATTTGTTCAAGGTTACAAAGTGGTCATTGAAACAACATGGTTCCAAGCCAGAAAGGACTTTCTCTAAGATCTGCACCTTTCAACTTTATCTTGCTGCCTCTTCACATCAAGGTGAGTCACATGGTTCCTGCTCTGAAGGAGTAATTTCATAGAAAGACACAAGTTACTAGAAAGACACATACATAAACATAACTCAAGGAAAAGAAATAACTCTAATCACGATCCATCAAAAGAAAGATGGGGAATTTCTATAAGAGTTCAGAGAAAGGATATGAATTTAGGATGGATTTGTGGGAAAGGTGATATTTGCTCTAGTATTTTAGGAATTTATATGATTCAGGCATGTGGATATGGCATGCTAATGGGAAAGAAGATTCTGGAAAAAAATTAAATATAATTATCATATCCACAGAGGTCTTAAGGTGTGTCTAAAGTGAGAAGCTCATCTTGAGTGACACTGGTGTATACAAAAGACATTTGACAACAGAGGTAGAAGGCCCAGTGGGACAAAGCCATGAGCAGTCTTGAATGTCCAAATAAGAATTTGGACATCTTTCCATATGATGTTGAGAGTTCTCCAGCCATGTAAACCAGAGAAATCTGGTAGTAATCTGTGTTGAGCTTTATTTTCTCCCCTAAAAAATAAGAATCATTTCAACTAAAATTTCATTTTCTTTAAAACTTATTTCCTAGAATCTGCTTTTTAAAAGTCTTTTGATTCATTCAGTCAATATGAATTTAATAATGTGGATAATACCTTTTTTTCTGTCTACTTTTAAATTTAAGTTTTGAGCTATTATTCTCAGAAAGATCAAGTTTTGTTTATAGCATAAAGAGCTAGTGAAACAGCAAATATGTTACATTATCAAGTTAATATTAATTTGGTCACCATTGTTTCACTTAAAGTTGACTCACTTTTTTTAATGATAGAAAAAATAAGAATCACAAATTGATGCACTTAATAAATTATAAATTTTTTCAAGCTGTACAGGGTAGGCAGAATAAAGAAGAGTATATGGTTCTTTATGGATGATAATAAGAAGCATTTATGGAGTGTATTCCATAATCTAGTCCTGTGAGAGAAGCCTCACCTCTCTCACTGATTTTCATGGTAATTCTATAAGGTGGTATTAGTATTGCTATTACAGATGAGGAAATGGAATCTCAGGAGATTAAGTGATTCACTTAATTCTCATTGTTGATGAGTGGCAGAACAGGGATCAACACCCCTCTGTATCTGATTTCAGAGATAATGCTTTAGTCGCTTCACTCAGCCTCATGGTTATTACCTAAAATATTTTCTGTTTTCTATTTTCTCTGTAACACATACAGCCATCTTGATAGACACAGCCTATCTAATAGGAAGCTGAATTCTGTCTAACAACCAAATTCTCACCATTCTAAAAGTGTTTGAATTTCATGTTTCAGTGTAAAAAAAATTCACCTTAGTGTATATAGTCTGATTTTATTTTGACTATTGTCACCTTGAATTTCTAATAAAACAGAAGGCAGAAGGAACCACAATTTATAATCTTTGAGAGATGTTAGTATATATTTTAAAACCACCTTACTTGACGTTACGAGAAGCTTCAGACTGGGTTTGAAAAATATATATTGTTATGCCCTGTGGCATTTTCTGACCTGTCATGATGCCACTCAGTTTCAGTATAACTATTCATAGATGTTGAGAATATTTTTGTTGAATAAAGAGGCCATTTTGGAAGTGTGTGGAGGTTAATATTATGCACACGAAACTGTGCTTTCAGCTTTCCAACACCCTGTCAAATCTGAGCAATTATTCTACCAACTCGCTGCCTCTCCCCGCCCCCACATCATTTCCTTAAATTGCTATGGAAATTAAATCGAGAGACACACTCTTCTTGCAAGATACCTCCTTCAGAATTCTCTCTGCTTTGCCCTAGCCGGTTTGGAATGGAAAATCAGCCCACATTTCCATGGAATTTAGCAAGGCCTGGGCCAGATCTAAAAGGCATAATTTGCCTGACATCTGCATGCCGGCGTCATGTTGCATCAAAACAATCCGTGATGTTCAGAGGAAAGTAAGCATCCTGTTGTATTAACCAAAGCATTTAACAAGCTAATGGCAGTCACTTTCTATTCTCGCATCCATAGAATCACAGCCCACAAGGACAATTATACTTGTAAAGTATCCAACACCAGTTACATGATCACACTGATATATTGGATATGGTTTCCATTGTTTTGTTTTCATTTTTTCTTCCAGTGGGTGTTGTGTGTAGCACAGCTGAGGAGAGCAGAGGTTTTTTTTTGTTTGTTTTTGTTTTTGTTTAGTCTTTATTGGAAGAGACTAGGTGTCTAATTTTTGGAGGCAAGAGGTTACTGATAACTTGCAGGTGCTATCCCTTTGCCACTCCTCCTCACTGTCAGAATCCAGGTGCTTGGTTGGGCCTGTTCTGTGGCTGTGCAGTTAGCCAACAATGACTTAACCTCAAGGGTTGAGATGGCCATTGGGAGCCAAACATCTGGGTTGACCACTTTACATTGCTGCCTTTAGAGGCAAGACGATGTGTCTAAAGTTTTTGACCATGACATCTGCTTTTTTTATAATTATTGATAGTGTACTGAAATTTCTAAATGCCTCATGGTCTTGCAGCTTCAGGTATCTCCCCTGTACAACTTCAAATAGCCTCTTTCTCTAAAAAAAACAGCTGCTGTATGTAAGCTAGAGCAAAGTAACTTACAACTTGAGTATTACAGGAGAGATGGCTGTGAAAAAAGAGACTGGGACCTATAAGTAACTTTATAGCTACCGAGGATCAATAGCTGTATCAAAGAGATATTAAGAGTGCTGCATTATAAAGACATAAAGCAATAGATTAATAGCAAGGTCTATAATAGGAAAGTAACTGAATTTGGGTAACTAAAAATGAGAGAATTCAGCAAGACAAATTTTGGGCACCTGGCTGTCTCAGTTGGTAGAGCAACTGACTCTTGATCTTGGGTCGAGTTTGAGCCCCAGTTTAAACATAGTTTACTTAAAATAAATAAATTAATTAAAAAAATAAGGAAAGTTTTCCTAAGTGACTCTTCTAGACCAGTAACTACTGAACATTCTGCAGGTGCCCTGCTTCTAGCTAAAATCCTGTTCTTTTGGGAACGTGAGGAAGCTAAGTGTTCTTTGAGGTCTAAGCTGAAAGTTTCTGGCTTCAGCTATGACTAAAAAATAACTTCCTTCTCCATAAATACAATACAAAATAAAACTAGGTAATAGATTCTCACCTTTTGCAGCATAGATCACAAACAAATCACTTGATCCTGGTATTTTGGATATGTTGTCCCCCATTAAATTATCAGATTATGGCTTTATAAAGTTAGAGCTTGGTTTCATTAAGAATTCTCCTTCCCAGCTCAACTGGACTCTTTGATGTCTTAATTATATCCACTATTATGCCTTTCTGTACTTAATTTCTCTATTTTCTTAAAACAATGAAACAGTGTCTTTGAACACACACTTTCAGGTCTGCCAAATTCAGTAAGCTGAAAAGAAAGATATACCTCATTGTGATAGTCAATTTAATAGTTTACTCTCTTTTTTGCCTTGAGATTTTATTCATCTCTCCTATTTTGGTTTTCCATGCCCAATCATAGAACTCTCATGGTTACCTCTGTTCCATTGTATCTGTCAGGCTTTCAATAATAGTGTGAAAATAACTGCTCATTTTCATTCTGGAAGGCCAATACCAAACATGCTTTTATTCTGTCATTGGCAGTTTAGCAATGAAGTTTTCAGAAACCCCTGGGAAGACTTTTCCCATAAAACACCCACTGTTGGGTAAATGATATAAATCCTGAACAGCTAAAGCTTCGGGCTAATTGAACTCTCCAGGACTTGCCATGCTGGTGCTCATCCAGCAAGATGGTTACAGACACTAATGATTTATGACTTCACATCCTGGTTCCTTAAACTGAAATTGGAAATAAGTGTTGTGCATAGATTCTACCACTTTTTTGGTAATTGTGCAGTGAGCAAGAGCAAAAGTCTTGTGAGAGGTTTCATTCTGACATGGTGGTTTTTGAAGATACTGCATAGAAATCATGTTAGGAAAAAGAAAAATAAAGAGGCTTATACTTTATTTTGCTAGAACAAAGCCTCCTTTTAGCTTTGAAAAGATTATAACCACAACAGAATCATGAATGTAATAGAGATAGTTGCTATTTGAAGTGTTAGTAATGGAATTAGTTTTATACTAAATATTTATTAGTGAATATGAATGCCAATTTTACATAGTTTTTTTCTCTCACACTTTCATGATTACCATGACTTCCTCCTTATCATGAAGAACATCCCAATTGACAAACACTACCTTATTATTTTTTTTTATTAATTTCTATGATTTATTGATTTTAACTTTAGTGTATTTGTGTTATCCAAAAAGTTCTAAAATTAAGATGTAAAGTGGAAGAAAAGGTAATATTATTCATGATATAGTTTCAGCTTTGTCAGTATGATAGTCCTCCTGTATCCATGGTTCTGCTTTCCAAGGTTTCGTTTACCTGAAATCAACTGTGGTCTGGGAGTGGATGATCCTCCTTCTGATGTGTTGTCAGAAGATCAGTAATAGCCTAATGCTATATCACAATGTCTATGTCATTCACCTCAATTCATTTCATCATATAGGCATTTTAGTATCTCATATCATCACAAGAAGAAGGGCAAATAGAGTACAATTAGGTATTTTGAGAGAGAGACCATCTTCATATAACTTTTATTACAGAATATTGTTATAATTATTTTATTTTATGACTGGTTGTTAAGCTCTTACCATGCCTAATTTATAAGTTAAACTTTATCACAAGTATGTATGTAGAGTAAAAACATAGGGCATATAGGGTTTGGTACTATCTATGGTTTCAGGCATCCACTGGGGGTCTTGGAATATAAGGGAAGGGATACTGTAATTAGTTTCATACATTTGGAAAAATCATTTCAACTCCCTAAGTCCCAATTTACTTATCTGTAAAATAAGCTTCTAGTATAAGGACTCTAAAATTTTTCCTAGTGCCTGCAACTTATGATGTTATGTTGAAAAGTTTCATTTTTACTCTACAGTGTTTTATGCATGACATTATGAAAACATATTGGCAAAAAGTTCTGATTCAAATGAGTAAAAGTCTTGTAAATATATGAAACAGAAGACCCACCCGCAAGATGAGCAATCAGATAAAGTGGTGTGCACAACTCCTGTTCTAGATGAGTAAACACTGGCGAAATTTTCTTTAATAAAGTGAGGGATAAATTCTAAACGTAATAAGGATTGCTTCCTTGCATTAATTGGTACATGTTGTGAGTTGAGCATTCTTTTAACAAATATTGCTCACTTCTGTTTTATAGTCTAGTGAAAAGAATATTGGGTCTACTTTCCCTAGTTTGTTGCTTAAAGACCTATGTGACCTTAGCTAGAACTTTTTACACTCCTGTAAAGTTTATATTATGACTTACAGGGATATATGGGCGGATTTGTAGAGTACAGATTTTTTTTTAATTTTATTGTGTTATGTTAATCACCATACATTACATCATTAGTTTTTGATGTAGTGTTCCATGATTCATTGTTTGCATATAACACCCAGTGCTCCATTCAATATGTAGAGTATAGATTTTGAAGCCAGGCAAACCTAGGTTAAAATGCTAGCCTGTTTAATTTTTTTCCTAGCTGTGTAAACTTGGTTAGGCCATTAGGGCCACCGAGGTCACTGGGTCTCAGTTTTATATTTGGTAAACTTCAGTAACTTAACTAAATAAGTGCTCTTATTCATATAACAGTCCAGTGCAAGTATTCCTGGTAATGAGGTCACTTTCCTCTATGTGTGATTCAGGAACATTACAGGGAAAGGAAGATGATGGGGGAAACTTATTTTCTTTTTAAAAGTCTTGGCCTGGAGGTAGTACACATCACTTTTGTTTATATTCCTCTGTTGAGAATTAATATATGGCTATTCGTGGATGCCAGCAGAGCTACAAAATACAGCCCTTGTCTCAACAGTTCCAGAGGCCATTCCAGGAAGAAAAAACAAAAACAAAAACAACCCTTTTGTGGACAACTAGCAGACCTTGCCACAGTAGGCATTCAACATTTTTTCATTACCCACTCTTTCCCTCTCCTGATTTGACTCCCATCTTACAGTGAATAGCAAAGGAGAGACCCTTCCCATCACTCATCTCATGTGGTTATGAGGAATGATCTCATTCCTTAGCAGAGGAATGAGAAGAAACACAAAGTTGACTCTAATAGGCAGAATTGCTGCTTTTTCAGACATTATATTCTGAATGCCACGTGTATGATCTTGGTACATGGCTATATGCTAATATCAGGTATGTACTTGAAAAATACTGTTCTAGTATAAACTAGACTAGATGTGTTTAGCAATAATGCCAATAATAGCCCTTTTACTTGAAAATGTTTGTGACCTACCGCCCATTTCACTGTTATAGCAAAATAATTCTTGATTTATTATAATTTCATAAATATAATTTCATAAATTTCATTCTGCATTTATCATCTTCACATGTTTTTGTAAAGTTTGCAATTCATCCAAGTGCTCTTAAGAGTGAATTGACAAGAAATGCTTTAGTCCTATATGAATGAATTCAAAAGCATGGTATGTGATTGTTTTAGGATGTTTATGAGCCAAAGCTACGTTACAGGATGTGTGTGTGCGTGTGTGTGTGTGTGTGTGTGTATGGGTGTGTGTTTGGTATGTCACTAGAGCAATAATATGCTTCAAGAATTTCATTACATTTCTTGGGAATTACTGCATACAAATAAAAACAGCCTCTAGCATTCAGCTTCATGCTGTTTTTAAGGCAATAAAATATCCTTTGTTATTCCCTGGAAGTTATGTTTTAGTTTCTGATTATTGTCCACATTCTAGTTGTCTGTAGTATCTGTTAGCAAAAGTCCAGATGGCTGACATATAATTGATAAAAACAACTTTCATCTCATATGCAAGTTTTTGCTCTGAAGAATATGTCTAAATATTAGGCAGAGTAGACTGCCAGCCCATGTCTGTCTTCAGTGGGAACATACCATGCTGTTTTCCCCTCCTGTGACTGTCATTCTTCTCTGTACTCATACTGCCACTGGCCAACTGATCTCCTAAAAAATGAAGACAAGGGGAGGAAGAAGCTTCCATGCTGGCTTCATCATTGATAGAATTGCCAGCAGGAACACGTTTGATTCAATTAAATTAAACAAGCATTTATTGAACACGGTCACCGGGCTAATGCTAGAGCAAAAATAAAGAATAATAGAACATGGCCCCTGTCTATAAGCAGTTTATTCTAGGTGGGGGATAAATTTACAGACTAGCAATTTCAATCTTCTGTTAAAAGTGCTATCTTGGGGCACGTGGGTGGCTCAGTTGTTAAGCGTCTGCCTTCGGCTCAGGTCATGGTCCCAGGGTCCTGGGATCAAGCCCCACATCGGGCTCCCTGCTCGGCGGAAAGCCTGCTTCTCCCTCTCCCACTCCCCCTGCTTGTGTTCCCTCTCTCACTGTGTCTCTTGCTGTCAAATAAATAAAATATTTATTTAAAAAAGTGCTATATTAATGAGTTTACATGAGTGCTATGGGAGATGACCTTCCAATATCAAAAAATAAAATGAAACTCCAACATTATCAGCACAATGAGATACTACTATACACCAGCAGAATGGCAAGACCCAAAATATCAAATATTAAAGAGGGTTTGGAGAAAGTGGAACTCTCCTGCATTATTGGTGAGAGTGTAAAATTGTACAGTTACTTTGGAGAAATGTATCTCAGTTTCTTTGAACATACAACAACCCTAAAACCCAACAATTCTGTTCTTAAATATTTACCCAAGGTGCATGAAAGTATATGTCCCTAAAATGACTTGTACAAAAAAGCTGATAGCAGCTTTAGTTATACTGATGTCCATCACTGGGGGAATGGTCACACAACTGAAAGCCACTTGGCAATAAAGAGGAATATGCTATTGACCCACCAGGCAAAATAATGGCTCTCAAAAACTTTATGCTTGAGTTAAAGAAGCGTTATCAACTTGGTACTATCCCATTTTCATGAAGTTTTAGAGCTAGAAAATCTAATCTACATGGAAAAACATCAGAATATCACAATAGTGGTAGATTCTGGGGGTGTGGGTGAGGATTGCCTGGAAACAGACATGAGGGAACTCCCTGCAGTGATGGGAAGGGTCTCTATCTTGATAGGGTTTTGGGTTTTACAGACTTGTGCACTGGTCAAATGTCAGCAAATGTATATGTGAAATTGCATTTCATTGTGTATAAACTTTACCTCAAAAGAAAAAATATTGTAAACAAGTACTGAACTCTAATTAATGAAATTCATGATACAGATTCTAGTGGAAAGCGATTTATTTCAAAATGTATCAAAAATAAATGGAAGGATTAAGGGGTAGGTAAATGGAGAGACATGTAATAATACAGAGCAAAATGTTAATGCAGAACATAGTGGTGGGCATATAGATATTCACTGAAAAAATTCTTTTAATTTCACTATCTGCTAAAAAATTCATAATAAAATAGTTTGCATAAGTAGAATAGAGCAGAAATGATTCTGGTTTTCTACCTATGTCATTGAGGTTTCCATGAGAATGAGTCTTATCACCTATTCCCTTATTTTTTTCCTCTTCAATTTTCCTATTGTTTTTGTTTCTTCAATTTACAAATTCACTTAGCTTTTCACTGCCTTAAAATATATTCGTCCCTGGGCACCTGGGTGGCTCAGTTGTTAAGCGTCTGCCTTTGGCTCAGGTCATGATCCCAGGATCCTGGGATTGAGCCCCGCATCGGGCTCCCTGCTCGGCGGGAAGCCTGCTTCTCCTTCTCCTTCTCCCCCTGCTTGTGTTCCCTCTCTCGCTGTGTCTCTCTCTGTCAAATAAATAAATAAAAATCTTAAAAAAAAAATTCGTCCCTAAAACCTGGTCTCTCTTCAAATTACTCTTTTCTCTCTCTTACTATACTTTTTTTTAGAGTGAAAGAGTATCTAAATTTGCCATCTTGCTAACTTCCCTTCCTCACCCCCTCGCAGTTTGGTGCTCAATATTATTATTCAAATAAAGCTGCTCTCTCCACGGTTACCAAGAACCACCTAATTGCCAAATCCAATGTTCCTTTCTCAGTCCTCATCTGTTGCCTCTGAGGTCACAGCAATAGGCCGAGGCAGCTGGTTTGGCTCAGAACATTATTATGGCTATAAAATGACAGAACCCACCAAACTGCTTCCTGTGACAGACAAATAAACTGACAACTGAAGAAGTGCACAGACGTCACATTGCAACATTTCCTAGGACACATTTTTTTCCTGCTTCTCTTCTCTGAATATTTACTGCTGCTGACCATCCACAAGTGGAAAATCTTTCTTCATCCAGTTTCTATGATTTAGATTTGAGTGAGTGTTCCTCTATTTCCTCCATTGGCTGACCATTATCAAGCTTTTGTTAGCTCCTCCTTTTCTTCTTTTGTAAATTTCTACTTTGGAATGAACATGGTTCATTAATATTAGTGGCACCTATGTGTATTTTTAAAATAGTATAAGATACTGAGAATTCAGGCCCCAGACAAAGCAGATAGGGGTGTGTATGTGTGTGTCTGTCTGTCTGCTTAGGATCCCCAGCCTACAGGTTGGGAACCACCACTCTAGGGTACTATTAAACTCACTTGTTTGATGACTTTCAAACTTTCCCTAAGCAAGAGATTACATTTTTAAAGTTTAACATGGAACTTCAAAACTTAAAAAAAAAAAAAGATCAGACCCAAACTACACTGTTCTGGTGGTGAGGAGGTTGGAGAGGGTAAGAGGACTCACCCCTGCCTTGAGTCTTCCAGAGGTCCTTACTCCCTTCAAGGTAGGCCCTGAAGTTTCTCCTCAATACTCTGGAACAATGTTCCCTGAAATCTGTATGCATACTAATCACCTGGGAATTTTATAAGGATGAAGATTCTGATTCAGCGGGTCTGGGATGGGATCTGGGAGTCTGTAATTCTAGCAAGCTCTCAGGTGATATTAGTGCTGCTGGCCCACAAACCACACTTAGGAGCAAAACTCAATAGATTTCCTCGGTGCCATGTCTGAATGCAATGTTGTAAGCTTATTATATTGCAGAGAACATTGATTGTTTTGTCCTTCAGGAGATGAATATCTGTTTCTTCAAGGATTAAGACAGTAGATATTTTATTCTCTGTAATGTATAATTATTCCTCTGTTTTCAATTTTGAATATTCTATTTGGAATTGGACACCAGCCAGGTGGAATGATCAAGGAGACTGTATCATAAATCCTCGTTGAAGAATGAAAGTAAATAGGGGAGGAAGGCCTAGAGACAACAAGGTTTAAGAACAGAAACAAAATAAAAACTCTTCAAGGAAACTCAACCCCTACTTGGGACTGGTAACTAGCAAGTTTAGTCACAGGAGGACTCAGTAGAGGGAAGCAAGGTTGTCAGGATGGCTAATAGCTCTGCTTGCATTCAGCTATTTTTGTCCCTCTCTTACCACAACAACCAAAAAACTCTGTTTAATGGAGAATAACTTTTGATGCAAATAGTTTCCATGAGTTGGAGGTTAGGGCAAGTGTCAGCCTGATGGTAAACTCAGCAGAAATGGTGGATTCTGTACGCAGGCTGCAGGGCACTGTCTTTCACTTCCTAACCTTCCTCTTCTCTCTAGATGGCCTTTTCTCTTTCATCTGCAACTCATTTTAAATTCTAATTGATGAATTCCATATCTTAATCATCAGCTTTGATCTTTCTGGAGTCTTTATTTCTGTTTCAAAGGGTGTTCATTCATTTCTCTTCATTCATTCATTCATTCATTCATGATATATAATACAGAGACATAAGGAGAGAAAAAGCATAAACTAGTCCTTAGAGTTCCTATGCGGAAGATAGAAAGCCCAACAATTTCAGTTCACTATGTAATTATCAGTCCCTAATTCCCCTAGCACTTAGAGTCTCACACTTTCCTTTAATCATTAGACAATATAACTTTGGCCCTCATCCCACAATACTGTGGGATGCTCGATGATCCACCTCCCCCCACCCCATCTTTGAGCAGTCCCAGGGTTCTTTCATATACCCGGATAGCACTTGCTTCAAATTCCTGTCTAGTGTTAAGGACATATTCCTCCCTGGAGCTGCTGTCCTGTCTCCACACAGGGATCATCACTGCCTCTCCTATTTCATATCCTGAAGTCCTATAAACACCGGCTTTTGCCAGTAATAGACTTTTACACAAGTACTGGGCATAACGGAGGGGAACTACAGAAAGCTAGAAGGGGAAACAATGAAATACTGATGTTTGGTAGGCATTTTCTCATTGGTATCCTTCTCTACAAGTCTCAGCCTCCTACCTTAGTTGTGAGGATCTCCTCTCTTCCATGGAGCTCCCCCCTCTCCAGCAGTGGGCCCCCACAACCCCCACAACCCCCATGGCATATAAGTAGTGCCATTTAGCCCCTTTGTCTCAGGCTTCCCTCTCCTAATCTTGCACAGGGGCTTCTCTTTTCATAATCAATACAGGTCAGTCATGGTATCATCCTAAAGAAGGAAAGTATTCTTTTTCTCCCTAAAAAGAATTCCTATCTTTCTAGGGCAATCATCTCTAACTTAGTTATAACTTTTTTCACTTTTGACAAGTATGTGAGAAGTGCCACAAAAACAACAATAAAAATGAACGTTAGAGGGGAGGGGGGTAGGGGGATGGGTAAGCCCGGTGATGGGGATTAAGGAGGGCTATTGCATGGAGCACTGGGTGTTATATGCAAATAATGAATCATGGAACACTACATCAAAAACTAATGATGTACTGTATGGCGACTAACATAATATGATAAAAAAATGAACATCCTATAGCTACCTACAACAGAGGTAAGTATCAGAAATATCATATTTAGTATAAAAGGGAACTTGCAGAAGAGCATGTGGTTCCATTTTCTAAAGATTGAAAATGAATGTATAGGCAGACATACATATATGACAGAATTAAAGTTTGTTTTTAAAAGATAGCTCTGAGTCTCAAAACAGGACAGTGATATTTCTAAGGGCTGGGAAAGGCAGTAGGAAGAGATGGACAGGAGCCTTCAGGTAGCTCCAATGCTATTAGGGATGTTCCAGTTCAGAACTTGGGTAGGAGCAATTAAGTTTTATTTCATTCTTATGCTTTGTAAGTGCTACATGTAGTATACAGATCCTTTGCAAAGTGATATGATGATGAGGTATGCCCAGGGTTCTCTGGTTCCACAGATATTATACTCAGATTTGGAACAGGGCATTAGAGGAAGCTCCCAGAGAGTATGATTTTTGAGATCATATTGAAAGGCAAATAGCCATTTCTATCTGTAAGTTCCACTTGCAATTCAAATTCAGTATGTCTGAAATAAACTCACATTTTCTTTTAGTTTAATCAAGCCAACTTCTCCTATCTGTCAAAAGCTAGCTCTCCAAAATATCACAAAAATAACCTGCTGATAAGACAAAAAATTTTTATTGCTTACCATGGGAAGGGAGAACACTACCTCCAACAGTCTAAGTAGCATTGCAGAGGGAGAAGAACAACATTGGGACATTTATTAAGATACTGAAGTCTGGTGTGTGATTTTGAAATTATGTTGAAATCAGTGTGGGATAGATGTGTAGGGAAAGTATGCTTGAATAGGATTGCGTAAAGGTCATGATTGATAGTATAGAATTGGTAGACACAGGAAGAGGAGGATTTTAATACAAAAGTTTAGTCTTGGGATGCAAACTGTTGTTTGATGCTTTCTATTGAAGACTTGGAATTCCTGGAATGAATAATTCATAATTGTTCATCGGAGTAATGAACTTGTTTAATAAAGTAATTTGCAACTTTTATCTTCCTGAGTAAGAGTTTCCTGGAATACTAAAACTTTCTTGGTGAGGACAGTAGAATAGTAAAGTCATGTTAATGCAGACAGTAGGCTGTATAGATAATTTCAATTTTCAGTAATCTTTTCTATCTTATTCAAAGGCAACATTAGTTATCCAGTGAGGAGAAGGTGATTAAATTTAGTCAGAAATATTGCGTTTACTTCCTGGTTCTTCCATTGACAAGTTGGATGAGTCATGGCACACCTTTAATTCTCACTTTTGACACTTTTAGAAAGGGGGACTATGTTTCCCTTTAAAAATGGGTGATAGAATTAAATGAGGAAAGGGTAGGAGTATTACAGTATTAGTTCACCCTAAATCTTGTAGGGGAGGAGAATATCTTTCTCTTCTGCTCTTCTAAGTTCTTAGCTGAGGGCCCTATAACAAAAGACGGATTAACAAGAGAAAAACATACAAATTTATTAAATATAAGTTTTACATGACACAGGAGCCTTCATAAGGAAATGAAGACCTAAGATGTGGTTAAACCCGAGTGTTTTTATGCTAGGTTTGAGGAAGAATGGAAATGTGTGGGAAAATGTGATAGCTGATAATCTTTTTTGTTGTTGCTCTAAGTGTAGTAAACCAGGGAAAACCGCAAGGCCTATTTGTTCAGATTCCTCTCAGGGTCTTGGAGATAAGCATGTTCCCTTACTCCAGGTATAAGGAGAACACCTCACAAGAGGGTTTTGTGACCTGCTTCAGGGGAAGTTCAGAAAGTCGTCCTTGCACCTGCCATTTCTCAAATTCTTTCAGCTTGAAATATTCAGTATGCCAAGGTGCTATATTTTGGGTCATGTGTCCTGAACCCTGCCAATCCCAACCACCCACCACTCTAAAACTGGTCAGAAAATCAGCCCTGAATGTAGACATCTTTCCCAGCATGGAGCAATACAGGCACGTTTCGAGTTACAGTGTTCAAAACTTTCCACGTAATGGAGAAAAAAAAATCATAGTCTACTTACAACAGAACTAAAACAAAGATATTGATCTTAGATTTAGATTCTACCTGGAATTCGTCATTTCTGCCAATGCACTCAGCTTACTCAATATTATAATGGACTGAGGTTCTGTGTATCTCTCTTGCTTTTCTTTCTTTCTTTTGGACCACTTTCGCATTCAGAATGAGCTCATTCTGCTTCAGTCACGCTTGATGAGAACTGGTGATTCAACTGTTGCAAAACTTTGAAAGTGTTCATTAATTCAGGCTTAATTAATGCAGAATGACAATTAAATTTTTATGGAGTATATGTCATCAACATGAATACCACGCATTTATTATACTCCTGAATATTGGGATGAATACAAATGAATTTCAATGACCAAGAAACTTAAAAAGTTACCCCAGTTGGATAGCTGTGGATATATATGAAGTGGGCCTCATGTTACTGAAAGAGATTTGAAACTACATTTTATAATCTATGATCTAAATGCAGAGAAAGCACTCTTTTTATTAATGTAATGGCAGCTTTTCTTATGAAATCAGCCTCTGGAAAAAAGACATAGATAATTTCTTTAACTTCTTGTTCAATAATTTATATGTCCTAAAAATATTAGAATTCTAGATTCATTATATTAAAAATTCAGTCTGTGATTTCAAGAATATTTAGTGTTTCTTAAACTCAAATGTCTGTTCTTTTGTGTTAAATGGAACAGCTGTACTTTCTAGAATCTAAACCAGCATAAGGTGAATGGCAATGTAAAATATGCCTGTTCATTTCAAAATTGCATAGTTTCATCAAATCCTAGGTTTATATGCCAGGTTCCAGTATTCAACAGAGCCAGAAGTTTGCCATGGCAACTGCTGTTTCCTTTATATATATATATATATATATATATATATATATATATATATATATATATATAAATCCACAGACTAACAGGAAAGAACCATCATGTCAGGATGCTCTTCCAGTTCATATATAACTAGGTTTTTATTGATGTTCATTTCTTAAGAAAATTTAGGTTGAATGTTAAAAAACTTTGGTTTTGATTAAAGTTTACAATCAATATACTGATACTGTGTCATAAATGAAGAATGCAGTCCATAACTTTTAAAATGACTGTGGAATTCTGTGCTCTGTATAGCTTAATATTCCATTTAATTGGGGACCAACCCACATTTTTGGTAGGAAAATGAAGGGTCTGGAATCTGTACCTTAATTTCCTTTCAAAATAGCCAGGTGCCTAAAGCATTTTGGTCTCTACATTACTTTTTGCACCAATACCAGTCACACATATACCCTATAGTAACAAGATCAATGATCATTTTATTCACAGACTTTTTTTTTCTTTAAATGTTTTTATTGTTATGTTAATCACCATACATACATCATTAGTTTTTGATGTAGTGTTCCATGATTCATTGTTTGTACTCACAGACTTTTTAAAGAGGCCTGGGTAAAACTAATAGTTACCATAGAAAAATTCATCACAGCAGAATAGACTTAATAGGAGAAATAAGCATTTTCCTGAAAATTCATACAGAGAAAACAATTTCACAAAAAAGGAAATTATTTAAGAAATACGTTTTTATTTTAAAAATATAAGAAATAAAATATAGTTAGGTCAAATGATTGGCAAGTGTAAAGACTTTCTTAAAATAATTATGTTCAAAAAGACATCACGTGTTTGGTTAAGCATCTGATTCTTGGTGTTGGCTCAGGTCATGATCTCAGGGTTATGAGATCGAGCCTCGCATTGGGCTCTGTGCTCAGTGTAGAGTTGGCTTGGGTTTCTCTCCCTCCCCCTCTGCCCCTCTCTCTCTCTCAAATAAGAAAAAAAGGACGTCTCTCAGTGATCTGTTCTATATGACATTCTGGAAAAGACAAAACTATAGAGACAATAAAATGATAAGTAGTTCCCATGGTGGAAGGGGAGCCAGAGGAGAGATGCATAGGTAAACCACAGGGGATTTTTAGGGCAGTGAAGCTATGATACTGTCATGGTTCATACATGAAATTATGCATTTGGCAAGACCCATAGAAATTTACAACACAAACAGTGAACTTTATTCAATTTAGGAAAAAAACATTTAGGAAGAAGTTAGAAGTTAGGGGATCTCAGGAAGGAATGCAGAATATGACAAGAAAATCTAACTGTATTACAAATATATAAAACAACCACTGTCTTCCTTGCAATAACCTGTAGATCCAGTCTTATCATAAGAAAAAAACATCAAACAAATCCCAGTTATGAGGGCATCCTACAGAACTCCTCAAAACTGACAAGGTCACCAACAACAAGAAAAGTATGAGAAAGGGCGCCTGGGTGGTTCGGTTGATTAAGTGACTGCCTTCAGCTCAGGTCATGATCCTGGAGTCCCTGGATCGAGTCCCTGGATCGAGTCCCGCATCAGGCTCCCTGCTTGGCGAGGAGTCTGCCTCTCCCTCTGACCCTCCCCCCTCTCATGTGCTCTCTCTCTCTCATTCTTTCTCTCCCTCAAATAAATAAATAAAATCTTTTTTTTTTAAAGAAAAGTATGAGAAAATTTTATGGCCAAGAAGAGCTAAAGAGACATGAAAACTAAATGTAATGTAGCATCCTAGAGGGGATCCTAGAACAGAAAAAGGACATTAGGCAAAAACTAAGGAAATATGGATAAATGATAGACTTCAGTTTCTAATAATGTATCAATATTGGCTTATAACTGTAATGAATGCACCATCCTAATCTAAGATGTTAATCATAGGGGAAGCTGAATGGAATATATGTGAACTCTCTCTACTATGCTCTCGATTTTTCTGTAAATCTAAATCTTCTAAAACATAAACTTGTTTTTAAAAAAATACCAATTTGATGCAGTGAAGCCTTTGCAAGTCACATAGTGCTTTTGCATTTATAATTTCACTTATTTTTATAATAATTCTCCAAAGCAATTTTTGTTATTTTCATAAAATAATTTCTTGATTTCAGATCAATTTCTCTTCCATAGCCACAATTTTTGTACTTTCGAAGCCTAGAGGTAGAAAGGGCTTCAAACACTTTTCAGAAATAAGTAAATCTGTGTTAAATACTGGAATTTCACAGTTGCTCTTTCTACTTCTCTTCTCCTATCCCCTCCTTTTTTAAAACAGATCTCTTCTTTCCATCCAAGGCTGCTGACAGCATGTCCCTTTGGTGTAGCCACATCTGATATCTAACCATTTCAAGACCTTGCCAGTAATCACACTTAATTGTTGCAGTATCCTACTTGTTTATCACCCACTACACTGTCAGTGCCTTGGGGCAGGCACACTGTTTGGACTGATGACCCTGTGTCCCCAAAGACTTGCACAAGCATATCATGTAGCATACATTGAATATATGTTTGAAGAAAGTGCCACAAACCAGGACTCTAACTTCAGCCTGCTTAGGGAACTGTGAGCTAATATAATTAGAGACCTAATGTTCCTGTACCTGTTAAATGCCATATAGGAGGGTGTGCACATAGGAATGTCCATTCTCATTATTTGCAGTAGTTATGTTCTGTAAAGTCACTGCAAACACTGAACTGGTAGATACTGAACAATTGCTCATGGAAGAAATACAGGGTTAGGTTCCTGAGAAACTTTGGTCACAGTATTTTCATCAACTGATCAATACATAACCTGGTTTTATGTGTGTTTCTGTTTCCATATGCCTTATTTAATATATGCTCTTGATTAATTAACATTGAATTCAGGACTCACCGTACTGCAACTCGTGCCTGAGAGCTTATTTAATACAGGTATTTTCTCCATAAGGCACAACACCGCATTTTTGCACTTCAGCACTACCCTTAGGGGCCATTATTTATTTATTTATTTATTTGACACAGAGAGAGAGAGAGCACAAGCAGGGGGGAGCAGCAGAGGGAAAGGGAGAAGCAGACTCCCCACTGAGCAAGGAGCCTGATGTGGGGCTTGATCCCAGGACCCTGGGATCATGACCTGAGCCGAAGGCAGATTCTTAACTGACTGAGCCACCCAGTCACCACCCGTGGGGGCCATTTTAAACAGCAAAATAACCAACAGAAAGCACAAAGATATGAAAAACATGGCACTAACTTCACAACGTAAGGGCTAAAATAAGAAGGCAGAGTGTCATCTTGGTCTACATCAGCTGGTAATGTGCATGGCAGGTGACTCAAGTTTTTCACCTCTCTGTATACATCTGTGAATGACTTCAAAAGTCTTACAAGTAATGATTTTAAGGTTATGAATAAATTTTAGTGAGTAGATGAATTTAAAAATACAGAATGTGTGAATCATGAAGATTGACTGTACTTCACAGCTTCTAGTGAAGTACAATAATTTCCCATTGCTATGTAATGGATCTTTGAAAGGCAACCTGACTGTGGGTCGTAGAAAGCACCAGGACTTGGCACTAGGGTGCCTGAGTTCTGTTCCCCTGCCTTATATTCCTGAGTAGATGAGACAGCTCTAACCAAGGCACTCTATTTTCTTCTATCCCAGTTTGTAGCTACTCTTCCCCTGTCCTAAGGGCATATGGAGGAGAGCAAATATGGGGTAGCACTATTCATACAGGATCCTCTTGAACCATAAATCTTATAACTGGACAGGATCTCAGAGTTCATCTGTTTTATTTCCAACATACTCCAAATGTGGAAACTGAGACCCAGATGCTTTAAGTGGCTTGCTCAAAATTAGTTAGCAGCAATACCAGGATAATAGCCATGTCCCACAGTTTTTACTTTGCCAGTACGTTGTGTTACTTGTCGATAGGTTTCTTTGTTTGCTTATTTAACTACATGTACTGAAAGTTTACCATGTGCAAGGAAATGTATGGCTGCCTGTCCTCAAGAAGACTATAGTCTAGAAATTCTATGCACAGACTCTCCCTAGATTCAGATTTTTTTTTTTTTAATTTTTGATGCTCTACCAAATTGTTGGCTTTAAAGTTTTGTTAATTGCTTTAATGCATAGATCTTGGGCAATATCTATCACCTAGACAATATGTTTAACACTTTTACTTATGTGTTGATTATGGGCCCTCTTCATAAATCGGTGAAAAAAAGACTCCTTCACTTTTTTTTTTTTTTTGAAAGTCCTTCACTTTTTATTCTGTATCCCATCCCTAGGAAAAAGACTTGGAAATTCATATTCCAATTCCGATTTCTCTTCTGAGCTCCAAACTAATATATCCAACTGTCTACTTGGCATCTCCACTTAGATTTCTTAAGAGTATCTCAAATTTAACATATCTCCAAGTAAAATTGTACTCTTCACTCCCCACCCACCCCCAACATACTCTAGAAACCTGGGAGCCCTTAAAACTTATGTTTTCCATACCACCCGCATTCAATCACCAAGAGCTGTTGAGTGTACCTCCAAAATGTATTTTGAATTCATCTAGATCTCTCCATCTCTGTATCGAACACCCTAATCTAAGCTACTGCTATTGCCTAGGACACTGCACGGTTTCTTAACTGCTCTCCCCACTCTATTCTTGTCCCTCCTCCAAAATGTTCTTCACACAGAGGCCACAGTGAATTTTTTAAACTGTAAAGTATATAATATTGCTTTGCAGCTTTAAAAATCTCCAGTAGTGCTTGCTATATAGTTCAGAAAATGTCCTCAAACTCCCTAAGATGATCTTCAAATATTTGTATGTGCTGCCCTCCCCCCGCCCCCGCCACAGCCTGTCTCTTCAGCATCAGCTCTGGCCATTCTCTTCCTCACTCACTGCCTCTTAGCTAGCCCAGCCTTCTTCTGTGTGCTCAGATACCCACGCCTTCTCCCGGTTCAGCACCTGCAAATATGCCACTTTCCACCTGAAAAATTCTTTCTTAGGCTATTAGTCAAGATAATTCCTGCTTATATTTTAGATCCCAACTTAAATATCACTTCTTCAGTGAGACCTTTTCTGACTCAGTTTTAAATTAGACCTTCTTGTATACTACATACATGGTCTTTCCTTTCATAGCACTTATTATAATTAAAAATCTGCTTTATAATACTTTGTGTCCTATCTATTTCCCTTTCTTCACCATATATTCCATGTAGAAACACATACTCTTTCTCAATCTATCTCTGTCTCACTCTCTAGTGCTTAATCCTCAGTGTCTAGCACCAGACTTTGCCAGCACACACTCTCTGAAAATAACTGTCGAATTAATAAATATGCTGACAGATCTATTTTTTTTAATTTAGATATGACATACATCTAATAAAGTGCATGGAGTGCCCAATAGTAAGGATACAGCTTGGTGATTTTTAAATATATGTATATACCTGTGTAACCACTACTCAGATCAAGATATAAAACATTATAAATTTGTATTATAACATTCATTCCTTAACTTGAAAATTTCAGCTATGAGCCTCAGCTGTGTAGTATAGTAGTTTAGAACAGTGTTTCTGGACATTTTAATGAGCAAGGGAATCACCTGGGGACATTGTTAAACTATAGATTCTGATTCATTGCATCTGAGGTCTGGCCCGACACACTAAATCTCTAACAAGCTAGGGTTGTCAGCTCATGACCCGCACTATGAGTAACACTCCTTTAGAGAAGGGGTATATGAATGGGGGAAGGACTGGGTGTGAGTCCTGACTCTGCTGTTTGGTAACTCTGGGAAGTTAGATCAATTATTTAACTTCGGCTTTCTTTTTTTATTTGTAATATAGGAGCAATGATATCGACCTTGCCAGGATTGTTGAAGGGGAAAATGAGATGGTGCATGGCACAGTGTTTGTTGTGCAATATGTGAAGTATCACTACTGTCATATCTTGCATGGAACCCTGACAAGTACACCACACCAATGGATGAGATTTCTCATCCATAAAATTAGATGGCCCTTCAATCACTAAATTCTCTTTTGCAGTCCCTCTCCCTCTTATTATATTTCCGTCATCTCTTGTACTTAAGAAGAAAATGTGGGAAAAAATCAAGAACACTGTTTAGTGGAGGGAGATGTGGTTGAGAATCTTAAAACAATAGTGAAAGAAGTAAAACATCCAATTAATACATCTTTGTGGAATGCCTCCTCTGAGTAAGCCCTTGTCCTAGCCCTGAAAGAACTCATAGCTCAATGCAGAGATAGAAGTTAAGTATTTGAGCTAGTAGTAGTTTGCTAGGGGAACTCAATACTCCAAGAAATCATTTCCATTCACCTCGATGTAAAAAGCTTTTATAAAACAGGCTCAGCAGAACCAATAATATCCTGAGACTTGTGTAGAGTTAATTTACTTTTGGTTCTCTGCCCAGTTCTGTCAATTAAACACAAGGTCTTAAGTTCTTTTTTATTTTCCCAATTAGGTTAATAGAGAAAGATTTCTATGGTCCTTGGGGCAAAGTACAAATTCCTTAGGCTAGAACTCAAAGCAATTCACAGATGGATCATTGCCCTCCTTGGTTGCCTAACCCCCACCCACAATGCCCACTCCACAGATCTTTGCTTCGGCTTTATCAGCAAGATCCATTCCCACAAATGTGGTCATTCTCTCTATTATTCCTGGATCTTTGGGCTTGTTGTACCCTTTGCTTGAAGTCCCTTCCCCCTAAATCATATTCATTCTTTAAAAGTGACATTAAGCATCTCTTATTCCAGGAAACGTTTCCCAAATTCCAAATTTGAGTTAGTTGCACCTTGATTTTGCTTTTGTGTGTATTTAAATCATGACTTATATTCTACTGTAATCATAGGTTTATTTGCCAACCCTGAACTAACTATAACACTTTAAAGAATAGTCCTAAGTCTTACATTTCTCTGCCGCCCATACTGTCAGCATTGGATCTATACATGGAAGTCCCTAATGATGTCTGTAGAGAACAAATAAAAACTTTCTCCTTATGCAAGAAGCTACATGGAAAGACTTGAAACGTTATTATTATTATTATTATTTTTTTTTACATTTGACTAAATTCTACAAAAGAATTGTGCTGGCAGGTTACTATGTTAGGAAGAGCCAAGACAAATGGAATGGTAAAATTTAAGATTGGCATTTAAGAAGTAAAATACAGTGGAGGGAAATGCAGATGAAATAATTGAGACAAAATAACAAAGTTGGAAGAATTCTAAAACTAAGTGTATCCAGAGAAACAGAGATCTGTGAATTGGGCATGTGAGCAGTGAGGCTGAAAGATACAGTTGTATCAGAAGGCATTTTGAATTGTCTTTGTGGGTATAGGGTGAGATTTCTTTGTTTTTGCTTTTTTTGAAAGCTTCTTTGGTGTTTGTTCTAGAGAGGTGAGTCCCAGAGGAGGTGTCTAGGTGAAATCCAGAGGAAAGCTGACTGATGGAGAGAACATCAGATAACATCATGTTTCTTTCTAGGTTGTGGAGACTAGACCTCCAGAGCAACACTGCTCAAAAATAAATAATATAAAGCTCTTGAATTTCATTTTTCTGGTCCATTCATCCATCTGAGATAAATATGAGGGAGGCAAGAGCCAGTATTCTATTGCAGAAGTTGGCAGCTCTGACTTGCAAGCCTTTCTGTAAGTTACGCGGATCCATCAGAACACAGCCACTCCCATTCATTTGCATCATGTCTACCTCTGTTTTCCCAGGACCAACCACATTAGAGCTGAGCGGGACAGAGAGGGATCTTATGGCCGGTGAAGCCTAAAGCATCCGTCAGGCCCCTTGCAGGTAAGTTTGCTGTCCCCTGTTCTAATCTCACACATTTCTCCTTTCTATAACAATGTAGACAGGAGGCCACAATCCCAATGAAAGTAATAAATCAAAACTTGGGTTGTAGTCCATATACCATCTGATGTGTTTTTGTCTTTCAGATTGTGGACAACTATACATTAGTTCATGAAAACTCTGTTACGTGAAAGCTGCCACCAGAAACAAATACTATGCTGTTTTATTATATTATTATAAGAATCGAGATAAAATGAAGATTATGAGGGATTTTTACGTATCATTACAAGGAGAATTCACAGCTCAGGCATTTTGAGGCAGTAATTTCCAATAGAAAACAAAACCTTAATAAGTATGTATGCTTAGACCTATGTAGAGAAAGTTAAATCTACATATTTATCTTAAGAAAAAAATATGAATATGCCAGAAGATTTAGGAATTAGAACATTTGTGTAGAGTATAAAAGATTTGAAATAATCCAAGTAGCCAACAATAGAGGATTCAATCAGTAAATTAAGGTTTACCTATATGCCAAAATTGATATGCAATGTATGCATTAGAAGATTTTAAACTATTTTGAAACATGAAAAGATTATTAACTTGCCATTTGATATTAGAGAAGGCATAAAACTGGGAGAGGATAGAGCAAAATACTAGTAGGTGTTATCAGTAGATGGAAAAATTAGGAATGAGTTAGTTTTTCTTTTTCTGTTGTACATTCCCATAATTAATAGGTATATTTGAAAAATAATGGAAAATACACCACTCTCAGTATGTACATATATACTACATTTTTTTCATAAACATAATAAATAGTTCTTGAGGGGAGACAATGTCCAAAAAAGGTACTCTGGAGTTTGTACCAATTTCCCCACCTTCTGGGATTTATACTTTAATAATATGCATGTTGAACACACACACACACACACACACACACACACACACACACAGGAGGCAATACCACTTCCTATTTTCTTGTTCCTCCCTTCACTAAAGTTCTGACCAATGAATTCCTTGGATCTCTCCTATGTATACATCCTACCCAACTAGAAAAAAGACTGAATATGATTTATTTATATTCTTGTCTATAAATAGTCCTGAGTAAAGCGAGATTCCCTATTTCCATACTTTCTAAAACTTATCTGAGCTATTATTTACTTTCCACTATTGAATGAGATAAATCTCATGAGTAATTACTTCATTTCTATATAAAAGAGACATAACCAAAGATAAAAAATACAAGGGAAAAAGAGGGCAGTTTTGGGTGAAAATTTTCCACTTTTTCTACTTTTTATCTCATGAATCAGGATCATGAAATAATAATTAAACTTTTCTTGATATTCTGAGCTTTCAAAAATTTTTTTGAGATAAAGCAAGGCACCCTAGTATAATTTCCTCATCTCAACTGCTGTAATATTCTTTGGTGATAATGTTCTGTGTTGAGTTTCATAGGAACTTCTCTATAAAAGATTTATTCCAGGTATAATGTAAAGGGCCTCCTTATAAGTTCATCTGTTAAGCATCTCTTTTTTTAACTTATTTAAATTCAATTAGTTAACATATAGTGTACCATTAGTTTCAGATGTAGAGTTCAGTCATTCATCCGTTGTGTATAACATCCAGTGCTCATTACATCATGTGCCCTCCTTAATGCCCACCACCCAGTTACCCCATCCCCCCACCCCCTCCTCTCCAGCAACCCTCAATTTGCTTCCTGTAGTTAAGAGTCTCTTACGGTTTGTCTCCCTCTCTGATTTCATCTTTGATTTCGGCTCAGGTCATGATCTCAGGGTCGTGAGATCAAGCCCGGTGTCAGGCTCTGCACTGGGCAGGGAGACTGCTTGGGATTCTCTCTCTCCTTACTTTCTGCCCCTCCCACACACAACCCCCCTATGCCCATGCTTGCTCTCCTGCTCTCTTTCTCTCTCTCTCTAAAATATAAATAAAAGTTCAGTAAATTTTCATAAAAGAACATCATATCCCTACTGCCTTAAATTCTGAAACTTCATTGTCATCCATGTTATAAAGTTATTATAAATATTAAATGAAAAAATGTACATAAGAAACCCAGGGTGTTGCTTGGCAAGCTACATCATTCAACATACAGTTGTTAATTTTGTTGCTCCTTATTTTTGATCAAACATGTTATCTGGCAAAATAAAAGTAAAACTAGTATGTTGCCCAACACTTTCACTTTCAACTGATTATTGTGGGTAATATAAAAATCAACTTCCAGGAACTTAGTTGGCTTCTAGGGAACAATTTATTTTTTTATAAGATTTTATTTATTTATTTTGACAGAGAGAGAATATGAGCAGGAGGAGTGGCAGGCAGAGGGAGAGGGAGAAGCAGGCTCCCAGCTGAGCACAGTGCCCAATGCAGGGCTTGATACCAGGACCCGGGGATCATGACCTGAGCCGAAGGCGGACATTTAACCGACTGAGCCACCCAGGTGCCTGGGAACAATTTCTCAGGTGGCAGTTTCAAAGCTAAGACTCAGCTTCATTTCCTCTTCACCTTTTTCTGTTTCTCTCTGAGGTAAACATGGTAAGTCACCCATCTCTTGCAAAAGGCTGGGAGGATTGAACTAAGACGCAGGATATGATTCTAGGTACTATGGGAATATTAGTTTCTGAGAGAGTGTAAGGTGTGTATGTTTGAGAAGGTCTATGTTCTCAAACACCTGCAGCAGGACCTCCTGCAAGGCACTGCCACCCGTGTCCATCTAATGCAGGAGCAAACTTGTGTACCAGATTCTGAAATGAAAAACAAGATGTTCTTGTGCAGGATTGCAGAGAACTGCACTTCCTGTGTCAGCCTGAACCTCAGCTTTTTCCCCACCCACCTAGAGTTTAGAGACAGCCTTACCACATCAAGTTCAAAGCAGAAACACTAATCACTTCCACACTTTCTAATGCCTTGTTTTTCTCCACCACAAATGCGTTTACCTCGGGTGAAGTACTGTTTTTTCTAAAGCCCAGACTTGGTATTTACTTTCTCAATATCTGCATGTTAAATGACTTCTTACAATTCTTGGATGAATATGGGCAAGGTTGTATAATACAAAAATCATTTAAAGAGTTTAGCAGAAGATTTCAAGTGGTGGTACATAAAGGCTTATTTAAGACTTTCTCTTGGTACATAGAATCAGATGAATTGCCAAGGGGGGAAATAAATCCCATTTCTGATTTAATGCCCCAAAGTGATTAATGCTTTGAGTATGCTGGTCGCTTTAAAAAATTTTGTGGCTTTAAAGCTTTCACCAAGTTTCACTTTTATCCTTATATTTAGGCTGATATTTCCATTAAACAAATTAGACAAAAGTGTAATAGGCCGTCTACATATTACATAAAAGTATTGTCACTCTGGTCTACAAAGTGCCTAACAGCCTATGAATAAATAGCTCATAGAATGCTACCTGGAAGGTAATATCTATTCATTGAACAAACATTCACCCAAGAAGATACATTTTGAGAGAAAAGAAGGTTCAGGAACAAAGGGTCCATAACTAGAAAAAAGTTACCAATAAACATATAAGGAAGAGATATTAGGTATTAATATTTTAGATTATAGAGAAAATATCTATGAAAGGAAAATATGAAATGCCAAGACCATATTTTATTACATAATTTTGCTTAGATATAATCTACTTGCTGTTTGTTTTTCTAATGTAGAAATTGGATGTAATGATTCATGATTTTCTGGGAGCCATTGGCCAAAGATGTCCATATTTTATCAACTTCAAAAGGGAAAGGCCATTCTCTAAAAATTTTTGGTTTGATCATCTGGGTAAATGGAGATACCATTTCCCCAAAATAAGAACGACTGGGATTGGAACAGAGCTGAGTGAGGTAAAGGGAGTTCAGTTTGGTTCCAGTGAAGTTTGAGATGCTTGTGAGACTTCTAAGCAGCAATGCCAAGTAAACAGTTAAAATGAGAGCCCAAAGGCGATATCTGGGCTGGAAGTAGACATTTCCAAGTCGTTGGCATATAGGGTTCTCAAAGCCAGCATGGATATAAAGCATGACATAGAAGTTCAGGACAAAGTCTTGAAGTCAAAAATATCCTTAGGTTTAAACACGGACAGCAGTTTACATGTCTGAGTGCTTTGTGAAGCACACTGGGTCAGGTGCCTCACGTACATTAATCACCCTTACTCCGTGCAGCCTATGAAGAAGAGCCATTATTTCCATTTTCTGAATTAGCAAGTGAGGTCCCTAAATGTTAAAGTAACTAGCCCAAGTCCACACTGCTAGGAAGTACCAAAACTAGGAATTGGACACAAGTCTGTTTTGTCCCAAAACACGTATGTCCCTGAGCACAACATCCTATCTCTGCATCATCCCTTAGCTATTCTATAAGTGTTGTGTACTTCCGTGTAAATAACCTCACTTTAACCCTCACAAAAACTCTGCAGGAAGGTATTCTTACCTCGGTTTTGCTACTAAGGAATCTGAGAGTCACACAGGTCAAGTGATATGTCTTAGGTCGGATGCCTAATTCTAGGGAAGCAGGATTCATACTTATGTCCCCCTGTATGTCATATTGCTTCTTTGGCTTAGAGAGGAGAGGGTGAAGATCTCTTAGGTGCATGCCTGGAAGAAGGGGTGCCTGAGCTGGAGACTGATGCAAAAATTTCTTTGCATTCCGAGGATTCAAAATAATACCAAGAGTTGGTGGATTAGAATAGTAAGAGAAAGCTTTCCTGATTCTTTCTCTAAGAAGCAATGGATTTGTTAGGACCCTGTTATTGTCAGAGAAACACTAAAAAATAGAATACTTCTAGAAGTTGATAGGCAAATATATCCAGGCCTTGGTATTCTGCAAGATGAGAAGTTTAGACTAAAAGATCCTCATGTTCCCCTAACCGTAAAATATATAAAATGTATAAAGTTCAGATGTCTCATACACTTTCTCAATTTACTGGACAGAGCATCCTGTTCCAATTGTGCATAGAGCCTAGAGATGAGGACCAGACAGATTGCCAAACAGTTGACTAAGCTAATTTTTAATAAACATTTATTTATTTTTTTACTCCTGGAAGATTCTCTTGCCCCATTTACTTCTCCCAGGTCACATGAATCAGGATTAACATACCTTCCCTAGAAACTCTCCTGATTTCTAAACAACTCTATTCTCTTTGCCTGTTCAGAACATAATAGACTGATGAGATATGCATGGTATTATGCAACTAATTTAGACTGTAATTACTATTAATTTCCCCCTCCTATTATAGCAGAAGCAATGCTGAAGTGCAGAAGACCTGACTTCGGCCTATGTCTACACCATGGTTCTGTAAATTTCCAACCCTGTAATATGGTGACGAATTTGCTTAAAGCAGGTTTAATTACCTTAGAAAACATCAAGGAACAGTCAGATGGCAGAAATTTGTTACCAGTTCCACTCAAAATAGCCCAGAGTGATTGAAGGAGAAAGATGAATATTATAGACAGTTACCTAGCAGGATAGATAGATAATAAACTCGGCTCCTTTTCCAGATGCACTGTAAAAATCATAATCTCTCCCTTGACAGAGATTTACCAAATCAGTCTGGCAGTCTTTGGATAGCCTTGAACCTAGTGTTACTGGCAATGATAAATGAAAATTGCACATGGCTGAGGTTGATCTATTGACCCTCCTTTCAAAGCCCTGCTCAGAGGAGGAAGATACTTTTATAAAACATATATATATATATATATATATATATATATATATATATATGCAGCTTTTCAAGGACCATCTTCATTCAGAAAGACCCTGGTATTGATCAAGTCAGAGGCCCCATATTCCTTATGAGGAGGTATTTGTAATAAAGTGTATGTTTTAAAGCATAATTGTGACTGGAATTTAAAAGGGATGAGATGAATATGAATACTTTGTTTGGGTGCCTAACTTACTAAACTTCCCTATTTCCATTCTGACTAGATGACATCTCAGGGGTGTCATTCTCATTGTGTTCCTGGACACAGAGCTGGGCATGCATGTCAGGACTCTGAACGCTTCCCCCAAGCTCAGAGATAACTAGCCTGCTATGAGACAGATTTCTAAGAAAGCATACATTCGGTGATTTCCACATGTAGTTGCTGTCTAAACATGCATGTGCACTTAAACTGTTTTAGCCACCAACTTCTTCCATCAGTCTTTCCTGACTTCTACTTTCACAAAAGCTCTATCCTGGATCACCTTTTGTTTCATATTAAATAACCACAGGCATGGGCACTATTGTGCTAGTTTTATCAAGTAAACAAATGGTTGTCATTTAGATCTTAATTCACAGAGAAGAGGAACCTTATGCTACACAGAGACTACTGCTCATAGCTAATGTTTATGGGAAGGGTGCTGTTAATATACAGGCACCAAGTTTAAGGACTCTGACTGCTGTTCAATAGCCAGAAAATGGTGAACCATTACCAGCGTCACCTGGCAGTGGGTCTCCCTGGAGCTCATGACCTTGGCCAATAGGATTACAATGTTTCTCATGCACTATGTGCATCAGCTCTCTACATTAGGATAAATTAAATGATCTCTGAATTTTCCTCCTACTTCAATTTCAAGAACATCTTTATTTAATGCATACTACTATATGGGCCATGAATGTAGAAAGAATTCTTTTAAAGCCCTCCAGTGAGGTTTTCGTCTTCTGACTCATCAAATCTGTTCTCAATAATGACATCAATTACCTCCATGTTGATAAAGACAGAGGTCTTTCCTTAGCTTTCATCTTATTTTAATTCAAAAGCATCCTTAAACATAGTTGATTGTTCCGTTTTCCTTAAAGTACTTCCTTCACTGGGCTTTAAGGACACTACACATTCCTGGTTTTCCCCTTGCCTCACTGGTTATTTCTTCTCAGTCTCCCGGGCTGATCCCTCCTCTTCTTCCTGACCATTGAGTATTCAGAACTCAATACTCAGCCCTCTTCTGTCCTCCCCTGTTACATGTGTGTGTGTACATACCATTCACATATGAAATAGGTACACATTTCTGTTTCCAACCCAGGTCTCTTTCCTGAACTTCGGATTTGAGTATACACCTCTCTGCTTGACATCTCCACTTGGAAATATAGTAGATTGCTCAAACTTAACAAGTCCAAGACAGATTCTGATTGTCACCCAAATCATGTAGCCTTCACCATCTCATCAGTGGAAACTTCTCCCTCTGGTTGCCCAGGCTTGAAGCAACCCAATTATAATCTCATATTCTCTATGTGACCCATGAGGAAATTATATGGTTCTACTTTCAAATATAACTAGAATCCAAGCACCTCTTATACCTCCTCCTGCTATCACCCTGGCCCAAGAAGTCATCGTTTCTCACCTCCTTGCGGGACTTATAAAAAGTTAGATCATATTGTGTGTCTGCTCAAAACTCTGCAAAATATCCATTTATCTCAGAGTAAAACGAAGGTCCTTGCAAAGGCCTGCACAGCCCTACATTACCTGCCCCCTCACCATCCCAGTCCTGAGTTAGTTCTCTGTCCTCCTCTCCTGCTACTCTCCTTGCTCATCCATCCCCTTGCTCTAGCCACTCTAGCCTCCCAACACACTAGCTGTTCTAACTTCCAACACATCAAGTATGTTCCTGTCTTAGGGCCTTTGCTCTACCTTCACACTGCGTGGCACACTTTTCCCCCCGATGTCCTCTTGGCTTTGTCCTTCATCTTCTTTAACTTTCTTGTTAAATTTTGCCTTTTTACTTTTGGTCTTCCTTACCCTATTCTACAGTGATGCTATTTCTATAGCACGACTACCTTCAACATATACTTGTGTATTAAGCTTATGATTTATTGCCTAAGATCCACAAGAGCAGGGACTTTTGATTGTCATTGCTGCTTACTGATGGAGCTCAGGTAGCTAGAACAGGTGAACTATATGAATGAATGACTATTCATTTATAAAATAATTCATGTAAAGTACTTTCCCTGGCACTAAGCAAATGCTCAATGAAAGCTATTTATTACTTAGCTTTTATAAATGGGATTTTTTTCTGGGGGGCTCTTACCCTCTGAGAATTCTGTGAGACTTAGTTTATAGAAAAAGTAATATATTTCAAAGAAATGAATTTTAAAGTGCACAGTAGTATATTACTTTACTGTTTGTTTACAAGAAGATTGGCCCTGGTCAGGCTGCAAAATACTAGAGTTTTACTTCTACATTTCTACCTCCACCTGTCATCCCCTCTTCAGAGTATCCTCATCTCATCTCATCGCACTGGGAATTTGATGAGATTGTATGCTTTTCATGCTTTTATCATCAAGAGTAGTTCCTATAAAATGGTATGATAGACTAATGCATAAAGAAAGAAAGTATAAAATACTGACAAGGCTGAACTTGTCTCCTTTTCCAGAGCCATTCACGTTTTAAAGGAGAATTGAGTATGGATTATGAATGTGATACAGAGGCTAGAGAGGAAAGGGGTCTTCCTTCTATGCAGAATTCACTTTACCTATATAACCAAATCATCTTCTTTTAAGACTAGCCCTGAAAAATCAGCATTTAAGAGAATAAGTGGATATTTGTGGGTATTGTTGGTTACAACTTCATCTGTATTTCACTCAATATTTCTCCTTTGTATGTAGATTTGCATTGCTATCTCTATTTGAAAGAATGATCTTGATGAAAGAAAATGGTTGGCAACCCATTCTAAGCAAGATAGAAATGTAGGGAGCTATCTAATGACATGGAAAATGGCCATGTCTTCTTAAAGATCCTTCATAACTTCACTGAATCCATCACCCTTTGGCAAGTAAATTCTCCTTTCTGTTAACTGCCTGTCACCCAAGAACCTTTGAAACATCAATTGAGATTTAAATTTTAGAAGCTGTTCATATTCAGGGGAGCACAAAAGCAGTTGCCACCTGTCTAGGAAAGCAAAGAGAACTTAACTCAAAGTTAATAGATGCAAATGCATCTTAACTTATGTCCTGGCTGATTGAGAAGAATTTTTTTTCATGTGAATTTTAACAGTATAGCTACTACAGTATAGGAAGATTGTACCATGTTCTCATTAGTGCAGAGATACAAGAACAAAGCCATAATTCTATTATTTACGTAGCAACAATAAACATCAACAGAGGAAAGCACTGTCTTAATTACGGGCAAGTTGTTTTCAAATGATTACTGATTTTTTTTACCATTTTTACCTGCTTTATTTAATAAATTTTAGTGAAGCACCAATTACATAAAATGCATGGAGCTGGCTGTGTTTTATACAAAGATATTCATTTCAATTCAGTATATATATGTGAGTACCTACCATGTTCCAGGATGCTGAGGATGCAGTGATGAATGAAGTGGTCCCTTTCCTCTAGAAACTGACCGTTAGTGTGAGACATTAATGTACAATTAAGTAATTAAAATACAATGTGATATTTCCACCAATAGAAGCCTATCTAAGATCTAGCTATAGTACCCAGGGAAGAGATGAGATATTAACTTAGATGCTAGAGATGGCTTCACAGAGGAGGACAAATGTGATTATATTTTGAAGAATCTTTAAGAGTTTTCCAGGCAAGGATGGGAAGAGAATTTTTTGTGTTTTGGGAGGTTTGCCTTTCCATCTTGAAAAAAAAAAAGTGCTGGAAAAAAGGATGAGAAAGGAGGGGCATAGACATCCAAACCAAAAATTATAATGATGCAATGTTTATAGAGAGAGCAATGTTTACTGTATGCCAATTTACTAATTGAAACCAACTGTACCAGGTACCTTGTCATATCCAAAGATCAGTGAGACAAAGACTCTTGCACTTTAATGTAACAGACATGAAAATGATTATTTAAAAATGTTAGACAGAATAATATAGTGTTATGATAGTCAGAAATACAAATTACAGTGGGACTAGGTTGTCTATTGTAACTAGGAAATTGATCAGGAACAATAGGTTTAGAATGAGACTGGTGCATTAGGAGTAGAGGTTGGTATTTGCTCAAGTTTAGGCCCTTGATCCTTTGGAGTACCCCGTATAACCTTTGTTACTGCTTTACACATACCCAGACACACACACACCATTGTATTCATGGGCTCTCCCAAGCACAAGAATTCCTTCCTAGCTCCCACACTACTTCCTTCTCCCCATGTACTAGTTGACATTTTGGACCTTCTTGCTTTCACATCTTATTTTCCATTCCTTGTTGTAGCATTTGGATTTGGTACATGATCTATTTCGTGACTAACAGCAGAAATCTCCAAGACTACTGCTAGCTATTGTCCATGTTCCCCTTTCCATGACTAACCCCATGAGATACTGTACTCTAGAAGGGAATCTGGAAGCTATCCCAGAGTTTGGCAGTCATTGCTGGGCCAGAGAATAACAAAATGTAGGAAGGTGACTGGTGTTATTTTGAACTCTCTTGCTAGGATTGGTATAGTTTCATTCTTTCCTTCCCCCTTTCTTTTAAATTAACTTATATTAGCAACTTATACAAAAGCCTTGATCTCTCACAAAACCTAACAAATTGTAAACTCTGGAGGTTTGTCCACACATGTATCTAAATATACCACCTGTTAAAATAACTTCTTTCCAACCTCTAAGACTGGAATATAAATCAGGATTAGTATGGTCACATAGACAAACCAATTTGTCTCAATCTTGGCTTCACATTTGAGTCACTGAGAGGTTTTTTTTTTTTTTTAATACCAGTGTCTGTGTCTCACCCCAGAACTGGTTATACAATTGGACTCTGAAGGGTGGGACTTGGATTTAGTACTTTAAAGAGTTCCAATATGCAGCGAGGGCTGAGAACAACTGATCACCTGAACCTTGTGTTTGTAGAGCAATCTAGAGATATTTAATCCCTATTTAAGGCAACTAAACTGAGCTGACTTTTCAGGTAGACCACATACAGATGTGGAAAGCTGGGATGGCCAGAATAAACATTTTCAAGAAGCAATGACCAAGAAATGCACTCATGAACAAATGGTATTGGGTAATTAGATGGACAGATAGGTGAGTGGATGGCTGGATGGCTGGATGGCTGGATAGAATTTCAATAAGTAGATCAAGGAAGAGGGCATTCAAGTTGGAGGTCCGTGGAAGCAGTAAAACCCTTGGGGAAGGTATAAAGTCTGAGTGTCTGGCATATAGGAAAAGTATAGGTAAATTGTAAGGCTTTGCGGTTTATAGGTTGTCCTCACATCTGCAGTATCAACTTCTGATTCTTGTGGGAAATGCAGAATCTCAGATCCCAGATGATGCCTGTGCTTGTGTAGGAGATAATACTAAAGAATGCAAGCCAGGCTAAGCAAACCTTTGAAAGCAGGCTAATGATATTCAATGAGTACTAATACTGTTATGGACCAGGCAATATGTCATTATTATATGCCCTGTTTAAATATGAGACTATATAGTACAATGGAAATAATTTTTATTGAGAATATAGGAGATTGTTTATAAACCTAATACTCTCTTTCCCTAACTATGTGACTTTGGGAAAAGTCTTTTAACCTTTAGGTTTCTTTTCTTCAAAAGGAAGATACTGAACTATGGTGGCTAATTTTTTTTAGCTCTAAAATACTAATTAAGCATAATCATCACAAATATATACTTATTTGTAAACTAAAGAGAGTGGACATGGTCTATAAATCTTTGAACTTTTCCTAGAGTTTCCCATTGTCAAGTAATTCTGCATGCTTGCCCATTACAATTTAGGTTTTCCTATTTCATCAGCCAGATTGTAATTTCAATTTGGTTGCTCAAATAGGAATTTAATTTAAATTCAATAAGACATTTATTACATAATGTGCTAGCCAAATGTCATTCAGTTATTTAAGATATTCTTAATGAAGTTTGTCATCCAAGTAATTATTACAGTATATTGCTTAAACTAGAAAATATGTACATGCAAATCATCTTTTTAACATGGAATTATGGTAATTAGAGGCATCTCCTTAGGTTTACATTAAAATAATTTTATCCATCTAGATATTAATTGATCCAAACATACCTGTTTCATACCATTTAAAATTAATATTTGTATAATTTTGTCATCAAAATCTGGTAGTACTAATACTTTCTCCAAGGAGAGGAAACATGACTTTGGACAGAGACTCTGGTTTTCAAATCATATCAGAAAAACATGGATTCAAGCCCAGTTCTGATGTTTACCAGTCAAGTGAACTTAAGTGAGATTCTTAAATTTCTGAAGGCCCATTTTTATCATCCATAAATTAGGGATGTTATTCCCTATCTTATAGAATAGACAGTTGTGGATTAAATGAAACATATATAAAATATGTGTCATATATAGCAGACAAAAAAGTGTGGCTATTCTTCTGATAATAATAATTATGCAAAGTCTAAGCTAAACAAAAATGTTGTTAAACACAAATTAACTGATTCATGATGTTTAAAATACAATTTTAGGGTGCATGCATGTGTGTGTATGATTCATTCAATTTATTATTAATTGCAGTAAATTATCAAGAAATATTTATTGATTTATTCCATTTGACTTCTAAAAATCCTTCTATTTATGACCCCATCATGATATTTCATAATGCTAATAAAGGTCTCTTCATTTTTTCTGTTTTGCAATTTGGATTTTCAGATAATAGTTTTTCACAAAGTAAAACACAACTAAATATCTAGTACTTCTTTCTTTTCCCCCTTTAAATGTACCAGTGAACTATTTTTACTGCTAATTGTGATTTCCATATTTAATCTGTACTCACCAAAAATGCCTCAATGCAATGAACTTGCCCCTTAGCACCTTTCCTGAGTTAATTTCTTACTCTCAGTTCATGGATGAGAAGCAGAATCTTTTTTTTTTAATAGACTTTATTTATTTATATGACACAGAGAGAGAGAGCACGAGTAGGCAGAGTGGCAGGCAGAGGGAGAGGGAGAAGCAGGCTCTCCGCTGAGCAGGGAGCCAGACGTGGGGCTCGATCCCAGGACCCCAGGAGCATGACCCAAGCTGAAGGCAGCCACTTAACCAACTGAGCCACCCAGGTGCCCCAGAATCTTTTTTTTCCAATTCATCTCTTTTCCTCTGAAATCAACAATTAATTCTTTTTTGTAGGATAAGAATCACATTGCTCTCTCCCACCTCCACTATGAGACAGGCAGGAAGAGAGAGTTCTAGAACCCAGTCACCATAAAAATACCCAGATTGAACTAGTTGAAAAATGAAACATTTAATCAATCACCTGCTTGATAGGAAACATGATATCAAATACCCTGTTCTGATTCATTCTATTCCAGAGAGAAATCAAAAATTGTTTACATGTTTTATTTATTTCTGGTCAAATGAATAATAATTTATTTATCTGATGTGTTTATTCATATGTATATCACAAAGTATATGGAATTTTACTTAACTGTTGAGCTCTTAGTATAACCTAAATAGTCTAAGCTGGAGGGAGGTACTTGGGTTTTGGAAGGAAGGAACTAAAAATATAAGATCTAATCTTTGCCCTTCTGGAGTGTCGTGGTAGAGACCCTGGATAAAGACATATAGATGAGAATGACCCATATCAAAGATAAGCAGTTCAGTTTGATAATCATTGGAAAGGGGAGGAATGGTCTGTGGCTTGGCCTAGCTGGAGCTGAGAGTTTATATGTAAAACAGAGGAAGATGAGGCTGGTAAAGAAATTTGAAACCAGACTATGAAAACCCTCAAATCACTCACGCTTTAAAGGCATAACCTTCATGGATAGGCTTTAATAATTAGCACTCAGAAGTTACCATAAACATCACTAAGCACAGAAAGAACCATATCCTCCTTCCTAGAGATACAACTAGCTGAGTCTCAGGATTCTGCAAAATTGAATGTTTTGTTCATTCAATTTTTTTGAATTGTTTTGTTTTTGAATTGTTTTGAATGAATGTTTTTCATTGAAGAAGTCACATACTAACTCATACAAGCTTCAAAATTTCATGTCTACTTGTAGCCTACTTGTAACCTGAAAAGATCTTAAGCTTTTCATTATTTAAAGAGTCTATTTCCATGTCTGCAATGCCTATAATTGCATATCTAAAATTCAGTGTTTAAATTAAAAAAAAATAGGTCTCTATTATTTGATGTTCAGGCCTAGAATGGTATTCGGGAAGGACTGTAAATATATAAATTATGCACACACACATACATGACATGAACAGACAATTGCTGAAAATATGAAATTGTATCTGGAATTCCCGTAAGTGAATAAATTTGTAGAAAAAAAAGTAATGCTTGTAAAAGATGCATCTGCCAAGAATTACATGTATCAAACTTCAAATACTATAATAGCCACTAATTCTTAGGCATATGTAGGCATTTGACAATCTTCTGATTAAATCTTTCTCTTTCTCCCCTTTTGGTAGGATCTAAATCAAAATATTGACAGAAACAATTTCAGAAGGGAAAATGGAAAAGTACATAGGATGGTTGGAGCTGCATGAATGTCTGTGCATTCGCATGATTTATAATCTGTTTGACTTCCACAGTGCAAAATAAATAAAAATTCAAGTCTCCTTTTACTTTGGAACTATGATTTTGGCAAGGTGGAGAAAAAGATTTTACCATATAAAGAGGTAATTTTTGGGGGTAACATTTTATGTTATCATGTAACCATTCACCATATAATTGCACAGACCTCTACAATAACTTCTTAAGGACAAAAAGTAATTGCCGAATCAGAGCAAGAGCATCTGATTTTTCAGCAACAGAATGAACACATAAACTACTTATTATATATCTGTATTCACTCATCCATTTGTTTTTGTTTTTTGTTTTTCCAACAGACATGTATCCAGGGCCTCTAGGGTGCTAGGAATTGTTACGTAGACCAAGTCTGTAATGGAGGGAGAAATGGGTCATGAGGATTCAAAGGTAATATATTGAAAACTACCCGATTCAAGGAAGAGTCAGGGCGAGAACAGCATGGCCTATATATACCTATGGAGAGTCTAGGTTCCCCCTGCTGCCCTGACACCCCCTCTTGAGAACAAAGCAAAGAGCAAAGGAACAAAGCAGAGAACTAGACGTTGTGTGATCTTGGGTAAGCAGCTCAACATCTCTCCCTCCCTCGGTTTCCTCACCTGTTAAATTGGGTAATAACCTCAAGTTGGCAGTTACAGGGGCGATTAAACAGGATAGTGCACATGAAAGCAGTTGGTAAATGATCAAGTATTACTCAATATAGGTTGTCCTATCTGTTCCTGTCCCATCTTTAAAATGAGTAGAGAAGAGAAGGACCAACGCTGAGCAGGCCTAGGATATGTGTGGAAAGAGTTATGCTTTGTAGGGCACATTGAAACCGGAAGTGATGTTTTGGTAAGAGGAAGGCAGGTGCAGGTTTGTGAGGAAGGGCAAGCAGGGGCAAGAATCCCCATCCTGGTGGAAAGTGAGCGTTCACAAAGCAGCGTGGAAGCAGGAGACAGAGAATCCGTTGATCAAACTTGTTTTTTTATCAGTAGCCACTCGGGAGACCTATGGGTTTGTTGGTGTATTCATTTAACCAACTGCGTAAAATTCTCCTTCAGACACAACAAAGGCTTGAGCGAAGTCCGTCGGTGGGCTGTATGGGCGGCACTCAGCTTGCCACGCTGCACGGAAGCTGCTTGTCAAGGCCCGTGGTGGTGAAAACCACTCTCTTCACATCACAGAGATACGACTTGTCTCCTATAGTTTGAAAGCCACAAACATTCTCACGCTTTTCATATTTACATTCTAGGCTTCCTCATTCGACATCAGTGCATGGCATTTTGTTTCTGCCACGCTGGCCTGAATATATGAAAAACTGTGTGTGCTGCTATGTTTCGTTTGGGAACCAGTCAGAATGCGGTCACCGGTCACTTTAAAAGATTTTCTAAAACTTCATACGTCTTAGTTGTGATTGTTGACCATTTTTTCCTCAGCCTGGAGATAATGATAATAAATTCCAGGTGTTTACCATGGCACTGATAAGGAGGCTTCCAGATAAGAGACTTCTGTGAAAACACAGCCTCACCACAAACACGGGTTGAAAGGGCATCTGCTCGTTTATTTGAAAGTAAGCAACTGTAAGAAACAAACTGTAGTTAATGTTTCTTAAAAGCAAGATCAAAGGAATGGATCCATAGAAGAGACTTTACACTTTTGGGGGGGCTTCTGCTTTTTTTCAGGAGCGCTTTTTGTTCCACAGGATCATCATTTCTCTACAAATATAGAAATATATTATTTGAAAGCATATCATTTAGCTCCGTGTATCCCAAGTAATGTTTGTGCAAACTGCTACTGTTTCTTAGTGTCCCAAGTTGCGACAATCATTGGCAAAAATAAATATATAGGCAAATAAATAAAAACCAAGTCATTTAAAAAATAAGTACTTTGCAAGTCTACTAATTTTCTTTATAAAAACTAAACTTACTCATGCATGTACTAAGCTTTACTAGAATAACTTCACCTTATTAGATATTCAGTGAGTGCTGGTTACTTAATACATTAGTTTTCATTTATGTGTTACTACACTGAGCCCTAAAAACCAACTTAGGTGGTAGCACAGGACGGAAGGTGAGTTGTCTAGAGCACTGCGCCTTCCCATGGTGCACGAGGGATTTGAACCTGGGTCCCACTGACAACAAGGGTGAATCCCAGCACGACACTCCCATCCTTATGGACTTATAAAGTATATAGCTAATCTTGCTAGCATGTTTATGCCTAGCATTACTTTTTTGAACAGTACATCATATAGGCAAATGTCAATGCTTTCAAACTGTTAACATTAGTTAAAATTTTAAAATTCATATCGATAGGGGTTGCCTGGGTGGCTAAGTCGGTTGTGTCTGACTCTTGACTTTAGCTAAGGTCATGATCTCAGGGTCGTGAGATCGAACTCCGCATTGGGCGGAGCTATCCTATATAACCTTTCCATTTTCCCTTCTGAAATTGCATAAATATGCACATACATACATACTTATGACTTAGAAAAATACACAGAAAACTTTCATTCCTTTGAAATAGCATCCTCAGTCCCATTCTTATTCCTCCTTTTACAGACGTAATGATTGGCAGGCATAGTATATATTGTTCCAGTCCATTGTTATATTTTAAGTCCATATACATGTATCCATAACCAATTATAGTATGTTTTTTTGTGTGCATTTGAAATATTCACATAAATACCTTATGTTTCCTGTTTTGTTTTGTTTTTTTTTAAAGATTTTATTTATTTATTTATTTGAGAGAGAGAGAATGAGAGATAGAAAGCACGAGAAGGAAGAGGGTCAGAGGGAGAAGCGGACTCCCTGCTGAGCAGGGAGCCCGATGCAGGACTCGATCCAGGGACTCCAGGATCATGACCTGAGCCGAAGGCAGTCGCTTAACCAACTGAGCCACCCAGGCGCCCCTTCTGTTTTGTTTTGAAATTTGCTTTTCAAATTTTTATTTTATCTTATGTTTTTGAGTTGTATCTATATATACAGTTTTAAGAAATAGTTCAATAGTTTTAACTGCTTTATACTTCGTTCTCCAGGGTGTGAATACTCCATTAACTTTTTTCATTTCCTTATTGGTAGTCCTTTTTTACTTTTCACAATTACAAACAGTTGCAGTAAATACCTGTGTATGCATCTCCTTGTATATCTTTGTGAGTGTTGCTTTAATGCATGTAACTTAGAGGTAGAATTGTTAAATCATAATATAAGCATATTTTAAAATTTTGTAGACATTGGTAAAATGTTCTTCAAGAAAACTGTTGATTTACACTGTGGGCTCTATTTGCCAATCTAATGGCTATGATATAGTATCTTCTGCTTTTAAGTTTTCTTTTCTGTTAGGGAAATATCTAGGAATTAAATGGTTGAATCACATGGCCCTTTTATGTAGCTGACTGTTTTTTCAAAGCAGTTGTACCATTAACATTCTCACCAGAAGTGTATGAGAGTCCAGATTCCTCCACATTCTTTCCTAGTTCCTCCATATTCTCACTAATACAAGGTGTGGTCAGTTTCTTTGTAATAGACTATGTAAAGATAATTGTAAACTCACATGCAATTGTAAGAAATAATACAAAGAAATCTCATGAATTTTTTACTCAGTTTCCCCCGATGGTAGCATCTTGCAAAACCATAGTACCATAGCACAACCAGGATATTGATATTGATAAAGTCAAGATAAAGAACATTTCCATCATCACAAGGATCTCTTATGTTGCTCTTTTATAGCCACACCCACTTCCTTCCCATCTCCACCCCCTTCTTAATCCCTAGCAAATGCTAATGTGTCCTCTATATTTTTTTCATTTTAAGAATGTTATATAAATGGAATCATACAGTATGTAGCTTGGGGGATTAGTTTATTTTATTGAGTATAATTTTCTGGAGAGTCATCCAGGTTGTCATATATATCAATAGATCATTCCTTTTATTGCATAGAATGGATGTGTACAGTTTATTTGTTCATTGTTTGAAGGAAATCTGAGCTTCCAGTTTTTGTCTATTAGGACTAAAGCTGCCTATAAACATTTATGTACATGTTTTTTTGTGTGACCGTAAGTCTTCATTTCGGTGGGATAAATGCCTAGGAGCACAATTGCTGGGTTGTATTGTAGTTGCAGGTTTCATTTTTTAAGAAACTGACAAAATGTTTTCCAAAGTTGCTATACCATTTTAATTCCCTCTGTCCATGTATAATTGCTCATTATTTGGCATACTTGCTAGCATTCTGTATTGTCACTGTCTTGTATTTTAGCCCCTCTGACAGGTGTATAATGCTCTCATTGCATTGGGGTATTAATTTACATTTTCCTAATGATGTTGAACATGTTTTCATATTCTTATTTACCATCTGTATATCTTCAGTGAAATGTCTTTTCTTTCTTTTGCCCATCTTCTAATTGAATTGTTTTTTTTTCACTATGGAATTTTGATAGTTCTTTATATATTCCAGATATTAATCCTCTGTGTATGTGGTATATAAAGATTTTCTCCCATTCAGTAGCTGTCTTTTCATATTTTGAACAAGGTCTTTCACAGAGCACAATTTTTAATTTTCTTGAGGTCTAATTTACAATTTTTTTTCCTTTTATGGATCATGCTTTTTGCCTTTTATGGACACAGTATGTAATGTATGTATGTAATTCATTTCAATTTTTTTTAATAAGGTATGAGAATTCTTTTTTTTTTTTTTTAGATTTTATTTGACAGAGAGAGACACAACGAGAGAGGGAACATACACATGGGAAGTGGGAGAGGGAGAAGCAGGCCTCCCGCAGAGCAGGGAGCCCTATGTTGGGCTCATTCCCAGGACCCTGGGATCATGACCTGAGCTGAAGGCAGACACTTAACAACAGAGCCACCCAGGGGCCATCAGGTATGAGAATTCTATGTAAATCTCTTCAAGATCAAGGAAGGTCCTTTTTCTCTCTCTCTCTTTTTTTTAACCTATGGCTGTCTAACTGCTCTAGAATCATTTTTTAAAAAATACTGTTTGTTTGAATGAAAAATTTTTGGACCTTTGTCAGAAATCCATTGGGCATATTTATGTGGATTTATTTTTGGGTTTTCTATATATTCTGTCCAAGTGGTCTATGTGTCTGTATCTCTGCCATTATGACAGTCTTGATTATTGTAGCTATATAGGAAGTCTTAAAATCAGATACTCCGATTCCAACCAATTTATTATTTTTTAAATTTGTTTTGGTTATTCTGTATATATTTTTTTGCATTTTCATATAGACTTTAGAACAAAATTTTACTAGGACCATGCCTGAAATTGAGTTAAATTTTACACCAGTTTAGGGAGAATTGATATCTTCACTAAGTTGCATCTTTTGTTCCATGACAACAGTACATTATTCCATTTATTTAGATCTTCTTTGGTTTCTTTCACCAACATTTCAGCATTTAGGCCTATGTATTTTTTTTGTTAGATTAAGCCTAAATATTTCATTTTTGAATGATTACAAGTTGTATTTTTAATTCCAGTGTCCTTGTGTTCATTGTTAGTATATGTAAATACAATAAATTTGTGTATATTTATCTTGTAGCCTGTGATATTGCTGCATGTACTTAGTTCTAGGAGTTTTTTTCTTATTTGTAGATTCCTTGAGATTTTCTGTATAGACAATGATGGCACTGCAAATAAGAGTTTTAGTTCTTCCTTTTTTATTTGTATGCATTTTATTTCATTTTCTTGCCTTACTAAACTGGCTAGAGCTTCCAGTAATATGCTCGATAAGTGGAGTAAGCTCAGACATCTTTTTCTTATTTCCATTCTTAGGGGGAAAGCATTCAGTCTTTCTCCATTAAGTATTATGTTAGCTATGGTTGTTTTTAGATGCTCTTTATCGAGTCAAAGAAGTTCCCTCTATTCTAATTTTTCTGAGAATTTTTATCATGAATGTTAAAGTTTTTCAAATGCTTTTTTTTTTTTTTTTTTAGAGAGAGAGAGAGGGAAAGGGTGGGGCGGGGGAGGAGCAGAAGTAGAAAGAGAATCTTAAGCAGGCTGCACGACAGCGCTCAATCTCACGATCCTGAGATCATGACCTGATACAAAATCATGAGTCAGAGGCTTAACCAACTGAGCCACCCAGGCGCCCTCAAATCTTTTTTCTGCATTGATTCATATAATTGTGTGATTTATTCTTCTTTAGTTTGTTAATATTGTGGATTACATTGAGTGAACTTGAATATTGAACCTGTTTTGCAGCCTTGGATTAAACCCCACCTAATCGTGGTATACAATTTCTTTTTATATATTGCTAAATTCTATTGAATATTTTCTTAAGGTTTTTTTTCATCTATACTCACAAGGAATGTTAGCCTGTAGTATTTTTTTTTTCTTTCTTGGATTTTCTTTGTCTGATTTTGGTATCAAGATAATACTAGCTTCATAAAATAAATTGGGAAGTGTTACCTCTTCCCCCCAGCCCCCAAAAGAGATTGTGTAGAATTCAGACTAATTCTTCTTGAAATGTATGGTAGAATTTACCTTTAACACCATCTGATCTGGAGGTTTCTTTTGCTGGAGTATTTATTTTTATTTTTTTTGAGAGAGAGAGTCTGTGCAAGAGCTGGGGGAGGTGGCAAAGGGAGAGGGAGAGAGAGAACCAAGCAGGCACCTCAGCTCAGTGCAGAACCAGAGGCAGTGCTCAATCCCAGGGCCCTGAGATCACCACTGGACTAAGACCAAGAGTTGGCTGCCCAACCGACTGAGCCACCCAGGTGCCCATTTTAGCAGAGTATTTAAATCACAAATTAAATTTTCTTAGGAGAGCTGTTCAAGTTATGTCTTTCAAATTGCGTGTTGTGGAAGTTAATGTTTTTTGAGTAATTGATGCATTTTGTCTAAGTTATCAATTTATGTGTCAATTTATATAGATTTGTTCCTAATATTTCTTTATTGTCTTTTTGATATCTGCAGGCTCTGTAGGAGTACTCTCTGTTCTAGTCCTTTAATTAGTAATTTGTGTATTCCTTTTTTTTTTTGTCAGTCTTAGTAGGGGCTTGTCAATTTATTGATCTTTTTGAAGAACGAGTTACTTTATTGATTTTCTCTGGTATTTTTCTGTTATATAAATTTTTACTGATTTCTGCTTTTATCTTTATTATTCCTTTCTTTTCCTTGTCTTCAATTTATTTTGCTCTTCTTTTTCTATGTTCTTGAGGTGGGAGTTTAGATTATTGATTTGAGTCCTTTCTTCTTGTCCAATGTATACACTTAGTGCCATTACGTTTCCCTCTCAGCAGTGCTTTAGTGTGTCCTACACACTGTGATAAGTGGTATTTTTATTTACATTTTTCAAATTTTTTAAATTTCCCTTGAGACTTCCTCTTTGAACTATGGATTATTGAGGGTATGTTGTTTTATTTCCAAGTGTTTGTTTCCTGTTATCTTTATGCTATTGATTTCTCGTTTGATTCCATGGTAGTTGGAAAACATACTTCCTTGAGATTGTGTTATGATCCAGCATACAATCTATCTCGGTATATGTTCCATGGGGACTTGAAAGGAAAGTGTATTTCACTGTTGTTGAGTAGCATTCTATAAATGTCGATTAGATCCTTTTGTTTGATGGTATTGTTGAGGTGTTCTACTCCTTGCTGATTATCTATTTTTTTTTTCTATTCTTGAGTAAATGGGCATTGAAACATCTAACTGTAATTGTGAATTTTTATATTTGCCCTTTCAGTTCTATCAGTTTTTACTTCATATATTTTGCAGCTCTATTTTTGGTGCGTAAGCATTTAAGATTGCTATGTCTTCTCAGTGGATTGACGTATTTATCATATGTTCTGTCTCTCTATTTGGTAATTACCTTTACTCTGAAGTCCCTTTGGTATCAATATAGCCATTCCTGCTTTCCTTTGATTAGTGCTTGTGTGAAATACTTTTTACATTCTTTACTTATAAACCTACCTATTATTGTATTTCAAGTGAGTTTCTTACAGACAACATACAGTTGGGTCATGTAATTCTCTTCCAGTCTGTCTTTTAATTTGCATATCTAGATGAGTGGTAATTATATTGGTAATTATTGGTATGTTAGGGCTTTTAAGTCTTTTTTTCCTGTTTTTTTTTTCTATTTTTCATTTCTGTTTTCCCTTTGTTGCCTTACTCTGAATAACCTGAATATTTTTTACAATTCCATTTTCATTTATCTATGTTGCTTTTTAAGTTTATCTCTTCTTATAGCTTTTTTGGTGGAGATACTACTGCATTAATGCCAGATGGAGACAGAAGTGCAGATTTCCCACCCAGTCTCCATTAACAACTGAGGGAGGGGAAGAGTGGGAGTTCTAGCTCCTTTTGTAATTTCCACGGACAGTGTGGTCAGGGTGATCTCATTATCACTGGATGATGGTAGAATTCCAGACTCAATGCATGGTCCCACTGACACTGGAGGGAGGAAGACTTGCCTTGTTACTGTACGAAAGGGATGAAATCCTAATTTCCTACTTGGCCTTCTCTTCTACCAATCTGGCAAGGATATTGGGTGCCTCATTACAGCCTCCTGAACATAAAAGTGTAGCCTCCTAACTCAGCCTTTGCTGGTGAGGATACACATGGGGCCACAGTTTTTTCACTAGTGTTTGGTTAAAGTAGGGAGGTTATTATCTTGAGGTTTTCTGTCTTGCTAGGCTGTCCCTTTCCTGAACTTTAGCTAGAGAGAACAGGTTTTCAAAAGGCCTTTATTTTTGTACCTGTAGGTATTTCCAAGTTTCTGGCTTCTCAAGACTGGGACATGTGAGTTAAAAAGAAAACCCATGGAACTCCTCACCATATTGTTCCTCAGGTCCTAAGGGTCCAGCTTGTCTGCTTTCTTCTCCTTACCTCTCAGAGTCTCCTTAAGTTCCTTTTATAAATAATGTTTAGTATTTCCAGTTATACTTAGTGGGAGAAAAAGGAAAAAGTCCATCTATTCCATTTCCCAGAAGTAAAAGTTCCAATTTCTCACGTGTGTATTTGCCATTTATATACCTTCTTGGATGAAGTGTCTATTCAAATCTTTTGCCATTTTTTGATTTGGTTGTTTTCCATTGTTTATTTTTTGAGAGTTCTTTATGTTCTGGATAAAAGTCCTTTGTTTTATATATGCTAGCAAATATTTTATCTCCATCTGTGGCTTATCTTTTCATCCTCTTAAGAGGGCCTTTTGAAGAGCAGAAATTTTGTATTTCTATAGAGTTCAATTTTCAGTTTGTTTTTTAAGTATCATGTTTTTGGTACTGTAGTGAAGAAATCTTTGCCTAATTCAGCATCAGAATGATTTTGTCCTGCTTTCGTCTAGAGGTTTTATGGTTTTGGGTTTTATATTTATGTCTGTTACCTTATTTAAGTTAATTTTTGGATATGGTATGAAGTCTAAATTGAGATTAATTGTTTTAATATTGCTACACAAATATTCCATCACTATATATTTAGAACACTATTCTTTCTGTACTGATTTGACATTTCACTTTTGTCAAAAATCAGTTGTCCAGAAATGTATGAGTATAATTATGAACTCTCTATTCCATTTATTTTTTAATCTTTTTTCCAATACCACAGTACTTTTATTTTTGTAACTTTCTAATAAATTTTGAAATCAGTTGTTGTTAGTCATTCAACATTGTTCTTGTGTTTTAAAATTGTTTTGACTATTCTTTGTCATTCATATTTCCATAAAAACTTTAGAATGAGATTGTTTATAATTTTAGTTCTAGTTTGGTTTTACACACACACACACACACACACACACACACACACACACTTGGAATAAGAGAGGGGTGGGGAGGAGAGGGCAGAGAGGAGAGGGGAAAATTTAATTTATATACATCAGTAATATAAAATTATTTTTCTGTTTACTATTATAACTTGCATCATAGTCTTCACTTCTGGGTTTATTTTCCTCCATATAGATATAAGTCCTTAGTTGTTCTTTTAATGACAGTCTTTTCAATAAAATCTCTTAGTTTTGAATGTCAGAAAATGTTTTTATTCATTCTCAAAATATAATTTTGCTTGGCATAGAATTTGATGTTGGTGGCTAATTTTAATTAGCATTATGAGGATATTTTCCACTGTCTTCTGGAAACTCATAACAGGTATAAAGTTTGTACTTAATTGGTATATCATAAGCCTTCAGGGTCCAGGACCCACACAGAAATTTGAATAGGGAAAGTTTAATATAAAGGATCATCAACTGTAACAGGGGATTGGAATATCAAGAAATTTGATAGTGTGGAAGAAAGTAAAATATAAACAATATAGGAATAAAAAATGCCAGATTGAGATTCAGACCTTGTTGAATTGTACACATTCATGAATCACTGAATCACAGTTTTGATGGTGCCACAGTGGATGGAAATTTCTGGAAATCAGCCTTGTAGGGTGCCAACGAAAACTATTTGTGGGGAGTCATGTCATTAGAGGCACTCTAGCTATGAAGCTATTCTGTGTAGTAAAGATCAAACCTTACCAAAGAGAGGTTTGGCTTTTGCTCTGGACTCTTGGGATATATTCTCTTTAAGACCTTGGAATATTCTGCCTGATAAGTGTATCTTTTTTTTAACATATTGGATAGTCTAACATTGTGATTTATGGCTTTGGGCCATGTCATATCAGCTCAACCTCCAGAGGGGATAGAAACCAAAGTTAGCCATACAGGTGGTCCGCTATGTCTATGTGACCCAAGAAAATCTCCACACCAAAGGTTGGGTGAACTTCCCTGGTTGGTGATATTCACAGCGTATTGTCACACATTCATTGCTGGGGGTAGTTAACACTGACCATGACTTCACTGGGAAAGGACAACTGAAAGCACTGTGTTTGGAACTCTCCTGGACTCTGCCCCATGCATCTCTTCCCCTGGCTGATTTTAATCTATATCCTTTTATTGTAATAAACTATAAATGTGAGTATAACAGCTCTCAGTGAGTTCTACAAGTACTCTTAGTGAATTATCAAACCTAGAAGTGGTCTTGGAGATCCCCAAACTTGCAATTAGTTTCAGAAGTGAGGATGGTTTTGTGAATCATTCTCTAACTTTACACAATCCAAGAGAGGTGCCAAGGGAAGCTGCTGGGTGCTGAGTGCTGCTGGCAACTGAGCACTGCAGAAGGTGGGTGTTGATGAAGCCATCTGTAGTACAGGAGTGCAGCACTGGAAAAGCTCCCTGCACTGTGCTGCAGAAGTTGGAATTTGGGGAAGCTGCAGCTATTGCAGGAGCCAGGTTCTGGAGAAGCCATCTGTGTTGCAGAAGCTGGACATTTACTATAGGAGACTAATAAGAAAGCACGCTGATCCAAAAATTTCCTGCTGTCTCTCCAGTGCCCTTTACTGGCAAAGTTTAGCATCATGTCAGCTAGCAAAAGAAAATATTTAAATCTGTTTCTACATAGCAGGTAATAAAGTATGAATTTGGAGCCAAGACATTGGCACAATTAGATTTTAATTTCTGTTTACATTGTCTATTTCTTTGTTAAGTTTTAAGACTTTTCTTAAAATCCTATAGTTTTACTATATCTAGGCTCCTTCCTTCCTTCTGGCCTTCCTTCCTACCTTCTTTCCTTCCTTCCTTCTTTTTCTTTAATTGTTCAATCTTGCTTGGTGTATGATAAGCCAATTCAACTTGAGAATACATGTTTTTATCTCAAAAAATTAATAGATATCCTTTTGCTTCAATACCATCTTTTTATTCATTTCTTCTAGGACTGCCACTAGAAGGATTTTAAACTTTTCTATCTTTGTCTTTTAAGTTTTCCTTCATTTTTAAAGTTCCTATTGTGTCTCTGTGATGCATTTTGAAAGATTTCCTCAGTGCTTTGTTCCAAGTACAAATTTTCTCTTCATATATGCCATTATACTATATATAGTCTACTGAGATTTTGTGGCTAGTTCTCACTGGCCTTCACATTGGTTCACTTTTTAAAAAACACTTACCTCTGTTTAAACACCTAATTTTGTGTTCTTGAATGTCTTCACTAATTGAGGATTTAAAATACATGTACTATCTTTGTTTTATTGATGTAAGGTCTTCAAATTATTGCTGTAGGGTGTTCTTATAATATTTATCTTCCTATGAGCTTTATAATTTTTGTTTTAGGGCTGAGTTTCAAAGGAATTGTTTTCCCCAGGAGTGAATCTTCCTTTAGGGTAATTACCTATTGCCTTCAATGTTGACCCACAGGATGCCATGATCTGAATAAGCTCTTATGCTTAAAATTTGGTTTGGAGCTCAAACTCTATGTGCAGAGCAGTGGCCTTCAGATTTTTTTATCCCACTATAAAATGAATTTATTCAAGTGCATATGAGCAATTCCAATAATCAAATATCTGAACTTTTCTTTATGAAGAGAAAAGGATGAAACTAAAAAAAAAGAAAATCCTCTTGACCTTTTCAGGCTATCCACAGCAAATTCAGAGGCACTTGCTCCCAAGTACCACAGTTCTAAGAAAGAAAACTTATGAACTATTGTCTAAAGAAGTACGAGTACCTCGTAAAAAAAAAATGGTTTACTAAATATATATGCGTGTTTAGTGTGTCTACATGACTGAAACATTCTGAAATCCCTGGATGATAGGTATCACATTGAAATATGTGCAGAGAATTTTTAGGGAATTGTATCAAGACAAGCAATTTTTCAGATGTAAAATGTGCTATTTAAAATGAAATGTTGAAGGGATCTGAAATGTGGCCAGATATTGAGTTTACAGAAGATATCAATGAAGCCTCATTTCTCTGCACTACACATTACAGAAGGAGGGACATGCAGAAAAGTTTTATTGCCAAAATTGTGACTTAGATATTTAGCACAAGTTAAGCTTTCACTGAATCTATTATATTGATATGTTTTTACATTGCTGCTTTGTGTGAACATTGCATAAATAGCTGTGCAGTGTGTTAATTATACATGCTGATGATAGCTGTGTGCTGTTGTATAGTCATGTGACAAGGTGAGGAGATAGGTGCTTTTTTCTGATAATGAGGGAAGCTTAGGCTCAGTGTGAGGATTCTCACATAATGAAAAGAGAAACATTTAATCTTTAAGAATGAGATACCTTACTAGTGGATTAGGTTCAAATGGCGAGTTAAAAAAAAAAAAAAAGCAGGATTCATATCTCAGGTCCATAATTTTCTAGTTCAAATAACCATTTCTTGTGAGGACCAGCTTAAATAGCTTTCTGGCTGTCCTCTCTGCTATTGTATGTATCTTTCCCTGATCATCCCTTCCAAGAAAAATCACTATATTGAATTTAGTGTTCATCATTACACTGTTACACCTTTCTTGATGATTTTACTATAGCTATATGCACACACATACAACATATAGTTTTGTTCTATGTTTTAAAATTTGATATAAATACAGCTTGTGCTTTTGCTTAACATTATGCTTGTGAGATATATCTATGTTGATCTGTAAAAGTTTACCTGTCTTAATTTTCATTTTACACTGCAATATAACATTCTTTTTTATGAAGGTAATATAGTAGATTCATTTCCCTTCAGTGATGTTTTTCTATTATCAGTAGTGCTGCAATAATTATTCTTATGCATATGCCTTTGTGCAATAATTTTTTATAGATGTATATCTGTAAGTGAAATTGCTGAGGAGTAACATATTTGTATCTAATTTATCTGATACTGCAAAATTGCTATCTAAAGTGGTAAATTTACCAATTTACCTATCACAGCAATATAGGAGGTCCATTACTCTTCATCCTTACTAAAATGTGGTATTGTCAAGTATTTTAATTTCTGTTAATGTGATGGGGTAAGATGTTATCTCACTGTGGTCTAACTAGAATCTCACTGATTATTAATAGATAATATATATTCACCTATTTATTGACTATTTTGGTTATCTCTTTTGTATCCACTCATATCTTTTCTTTTTAACTTTTTAACTTTTTTCTTTTACTGACTTTTAGGGATAGTTTTAATTTTCCTCTCTTAGCTTCTGAATTGTGTTTTATGTATTTTACAATATTTCTTGATACAAAACCATTCCAATGTAAATATTTTTTTCCATTTTTTCTTAATTTATTTCATTTTTAGTGTTTTCTTTGTCTTGTTTTAAAACAAGGCATGTTTTATTTGACAGCTAAAATGTTTCCATCCCTTTTCATATGCTTTTAATCTAGCTCTTATTAATATGTGTGTATATCTGTGTCTGTGATAGAGGAATTCAAATATATATATTTTTTCAATTATGACATTCCATAAGGATTTTTTGAAAGAGTGAGTGATTCCTATCATTACATTCTTATTAAATTATTTGTAGGTGATTAACATAAAAATAAAAAATTAAAAAAATTATTTGTAAATCATTAAATTATTTATAAATGTGTCATCCTGGCCCTACTGGTAGGAAAATACTCTTGTATTACTACAATTTAGTATTTCTCCTGATGCAGCAAATAAATTTAGAAATTAAGTAAAATCCAAATATATTTGGTGTGGGTGACAATTTCTAAAATCATGTTGCTAAATGGATGAATGATATTTCAATGAGAAAAATTCTACTTTCACCCAAAATATTTCCTCTAATCAGAGTTAATATAACTTAATATGAAATGTAGAAGCCTTGTAATTTAGACCATTTTCTCCCTACCCTTCTGATGTCTTTTATAAATTTGCATAAATAGTCATGTTCATTTTAAAGAAATTGAGATAAAGAAATAGCCTGTCATTCACTAAGATATTTACCGTTTCTTGTGTTCTTCATTTGTCCCTGAAGATCTGAAATTCTCCCCAGTTTCATATGCTTTCAGTCTGTAGAACTTCTAATTTTCTTTAATGTAGGTCTACAAGTGACTAATACTCTTCATTTTCCTTTATGTAAAATGTGTTTATTTCTTTTATTCTTGATAGATATTTTTGCTGGATAGAGAATTCCAGATTGATTTTTTTTCTTTTCTTTTTTGCTTTGCTAAGCAATATTGTTCACTGTCTTTGTCCTCCATAGGTTCTGATGCAGATTCTCTGGTTATGTTATCCGTTATTCCTTGTATGCATATGTATCTATGTATGTATATATGTTTTCCTGCCTTCAAGATTTTTTTGCTTATCCTTTGTTTTCCACCAGTATACTTGTCAGGGTTTGGGTTGGGGAGTTTTTGTATTCTTTCTGCTTGGGATTTGCTGAGCTTCTTGAATCTGGCTTTCATTAAATTTGTAAACTCTTCAGCCAATATTTCTTCGGATTTGTTTCTGTCCCCCTCACTCTCCTTTTCTTCCTGGATTATAATTACACATATGTTAGATATTTTGATCTATTGCAGGTCTCTGTGTATCTGTTAATCTTTATTTTTAATCTATTTTCTCTCTTTTCTTTATTTTTTTTCAGATTGGATGATTTCTGTTGCCCTCTCTACAAGTTCACTGAATTTTTTCTCTGTCATCTCCATTCTATTATTAAGTCCAACTAGTGACATTTGAATTTCTAATATTGTATTTTTGGCTTCTAAAATTTCCATTTGGTTGTTTTTTATGTATTCTATTTCTCTGCTAATATTTCCTATTGTCTTATTTACTACAGGTATATTTTCTTTCATATCATTGGATATACATTTATATCACTTGCTTTAAAGTCATTGTCTGAGAATTCCAACTTCTTATCATCTCAGGATTGGGCTCTATTGACTGTCTTTTCCCTTGAAAATGACTCAAACTTTCTTGGTTATCTGTATGTGACAAAATTTGGATGGCATGTTAAACATTATAAATTTAATTCTGTGTAGCTCTAGATTCTAATATGTTCCTCGGAAGAGTATTTATGTTTTTGGTTTTGAAGGCAATTAACTTGGTAGATTCAAACTGCAAACTCTGGTATGTGACATCTCAAATCAAAGTTTAATTCTTTTATATTCGGATGGTCTGCTAGTAGCTTTCCTTATTCATACATAGTTTAGGGATTAGCCAAAGACTGGGGCAGAGTTTATATGCACAATTTAGGAATTCCCCTTTGCTGGATCTCTTATGATACCATCCCACTCTCCCATCATCTCTGGTTGTTGGCATCATGCCATGGTGGTTCCTTCATCCCCTGGTTCCACATAAAGATGGTGGTCTTTCTATCAGAACATTAGAATTTTAGCCACTCCTCACTGAGCCAAGTCCATAGGAACAGAAAACATATATAGTACTATTCCCTTTTTCCTAATGACAACTTCTTTGCAGAATCTGCCTGCCTTATTTCCTCTCCAAAGCCCTCAAGATGTTGTTTGTGGTATTTTGTTCAGAGTTTATAGTTATTATTGGCAGAAGGAATGTTTGAAGCTGTTTGGAGCTTGTTCAGCCATTGCACCAACTTTTTTCTATAGAATAATGAAGCACTAGTATAGAATGGAATTTTTTCTATAGAATAATGAAGCACTAGTGTAGAATGGAAGAAATAGAAATTATTATTTTTTATGAGTTATTCTTTCCAGATGTAGTCATCTTAGGAATCTTTACTCTGGCAAATGCTGAATTTTTCAACACATGTTTAGAACTTCTTCTTTTGGAATTGCCTTAAAAGTCTGAGATATATTTTTCAATTTACTAAGAATTGGCATTTATCTTAATGCTGAGTGTCATACACCTCAAGAGAAAATTTGATATCTCTTACACAGGCAAAAAATTATTTGGGACTAAGCAAAAAAAAAAAAAATGATTGCTATTGACTGAATTGTGTCCCCCTAAAATTCATGTTGCAGTCCTATCCCCCAATATTCATATATTTGGAGGTAGGACCTTTAAGGAGGTAAATGAGGTCATAAGGTAGAGTCCTAATCTGATAGAACTAGTGCCCATATAAGAAGAGGAAAAGATACCAGAGCTCGCTCTCTTTGTGCACACACAGAGGAAAGGCCATGTGAGGACACAGTGAGAATGTGGTCATCTGTAAGCCAGGAAGGGAAGACTCACCAGAAACCAACCTTGATCTTAGATATCTGGCCCCCAGGACTGGGACAAAATAAGTCTCTGTTGCTTAAGCTACCCAGTCTGTGGTATTTTGTCATTAATAAAATAACTTGCTTAAATTATGTTTTGAGGGCAAAAATACTATAAGTATATAAAGCAATGAAAAAAAATTTGGGAAAGGAGATAAAATTCAAAAGCAGTTTATACAATAGCAACATGCTTAAAGTCAGCAGAGTGTCCTAATACTGCAACATTTAAGAGGAACAATCTCTATGATGAACATCTGGGCTTTGGGGGAGGAAGCAGGTCCTGTCATGATTATAACAATACACTTAAATGTTCACTTATACATTATTTATCCTTTTAGTAACATTTTGTTAGGCTACTCTAAAATAGCACATTTCAAATTTGTTTTAGACTGTAGAAGGGTCAAAAAAGGTGATTTGTAGCTCACCAATTTCAGTTCTCAGCATGCTTTCAACATGTATGAGTTTTTATTTTAAGCAGACTTTTTATTACCATGTTTAGGAACCCTTTGACCCCAGGTTGAAAAGATATTATTTATTTGTCTTAAATCTGCAGAACGGTCATGAATCCACAAGAGAAGTTACTTATAGAGCTTAGGAGAGATAAGAAAATAATCATTCATTACTCTTCCATCTAGCAGCTGTGACTCCAGTGGTGAGTGTTTGTGTGTGTGTGTGTGTGTGTGTGTGTGTGTGTGTGTGTGTGTGTGTGTTTAAATTTGCTAAAAGAATGGGATGGTAAATCACCAACAGTAATAGGAGGATCGATACTCTCTCTTGCCTCTTTTGTGAGATCTGGAGCATGGCCTGAATCTGTTAGACAGAATTAAATGGCTCAGGGTGTCAGGGAGGATGCCAACAAATAGACATGCCATGCTGTCCATTAACAAAAGCCCAGATGACCGCTATCACCATTGTAACCACTTTAAAAAGGGGACATTTGGGACCTGCCAGTTTTAAATGAAAGTTGGTCTGGTTATTCACAGCAGAAATTACCTGCATTTCTAACCAATAACGTGTACACTGATTGAGTGATAACACTGAATAAACTCCGTGGAAAGGAGGAATCATTGTGTTTTACCATAATGAGGGAAATGGCATTTGATCAAAAAACAGATAGAGGAGGTTACTGTGAGACTCAGGAATACAGCTCATGGCTTGCTTGAAAGTTTCTATCACATGCACAGTCTTTCCTTTGCAAAGGCTAATGCCTCAGGCTTTCTGGGTTCTTTTTGTCTTTGTACAACAACAACAGCACATCATGCATCTGGCCAATTGTGCAGTGGGATACCACAGGGAGGGTTTCCATCCCAGCACCAGCTGGTGATGATTTTATGGCTACCAGCATGAGGATTGATGGCTTTCATAAATTCACATCCAGCTAGTGTACCCACAGATGCCATTCTTATTCTTATCTTGAAACTTTACTAAATTTTAGCCTGAGAAATATCCTGCAGCAGTGAATTCTGAAAGCTGATTATGCACTACATAAAAAGTCTTTCTATCCATTTTCAATCTGCTGCCTTTTGAATTCCATCCAGCTTCTGCCTTTTCTCAAATTAAGGTGAATGGGAGTATGGTATATAATTAGGCTATGTTATACTATTCAATACTTCATTCACCTTAATCTTATTATCTCTGCAGACATTCTAGGTCAATTCCAGAAACATTTGAACAGAAGATGTGGTTAATTTTATGTGAACTGAATATAACTATTAATACGTTTGACTGAGATAAACTCTAAATTGAAGGAAATTGTCATAGGAACTTTATTTTGTTATTAACATTGACAGGAGGGAGGGAGGCATTTTACAGTCACAGTGCTGGGGCCAGAGTGTCTCTTTTGACAATTTTGACAATTTGTGAAAAGCTGTAAAGACGTCAGGAAATATCTATAGATTCTCTATTCACTTTGCATTAGTTAAAGTGAAGAATAGATTGTAAATTTTCATTTATGTGATTGTGAACTTTCCAAAGGATGAATCTGTAGCAGACCTTTGTAACAGATCAAAAATATGTAGTCAGCAAATTCTGATACTTGGCATTTCTAGTGTAGAATGTTAGCAAGGAAACAAATGGCAGTATTTTAGTGAAAGGTAGTCTGAAAAATACAATAAATGCTTATACATTCCTATAACAGAAATAGGGTATGGGTTGTTCTTCTGCTGAAAAATGAAAGATAATAAGCATTGTATTTACTACAGATATTAAATATATATAATCTAAGTTTAACATAGTCCTTCTTTCATTTGTAACATTTTGGATCATACACTTGTGAATAAGCCACACTGCAGATCTGTATAGTCCCAGTGCCCTGATTTCTGCCTTGGTTTGCTCTTTTATCCAGCAAGTTTGGGAGACCCTAACCTCATTCGTATTCTCTCTTTTTCTGTTTCCTTCTCCCTTCTTCTCTTCTTGTCTCTTTCTTTTCTGGTGTCAGCTACATAAAAGATTTCAGAAATCCATGTTCCATCTTTACCTTTTTCCTGTTAGGTTTACTGATTTATCTGCTTTTCTATATGGCCAAATCAGGTTTCTATTCTAGCTCAGAGCACATAGGAAGCTTCCCGGCTAGGGAGCTCAGTGTCCCTTTGCCCTCAGTAATGTAACTTTCATTTTTTCCTGGTTTCTGACATTCTATTTGAGCACTTGCTACCTATCCTGTTTTATCTATCTGATCTTCCTTTGCTTATATATATGTGGCCCGTGCCTGCCAGTTTTCTGATTTTCCTAAATCATGAGTATCCTGATTCATATTACTTGCAATATATACCTGGGCTTTTGATTCCTTATCTGGCTGCTGATGCACTGTCTCACCTAGACTCCAACTTTCCCCTACCATGTCTCATTACTTTAGCTACAGCTCCCAGCTGGATAGTCTTGGTTTCTCTAGGAACCATATTTATTTTTCTACTTTTCTTTTTTTAATTATTAAATATACATGGTCCTTGTGAAATATTTGCAAATTACCCATAAAGTAATTCTGTTACTTTAACAGTATTATTCTGTTAATACTATTTCCAAAAGATGTCTATAAATAAAATTCTGTTGAATATTCTTCTTTATAAATATTTGTTTGCATTTTACATTCTCTCCTTGGACGAAATTAATCAAATTGAAATTATTGTGTTAAAGTATATAAATATTAGAGGCTTTTGAAATATATAGCTATATTATATAGTACAAATGGAGCAGAACTAGCATTGGAGAGCTATTCTCATTAGGTAAATGGAAGTGTCTGTATAGCTGGGGAAGGCGGGTAGGTGGACAACATGGGGTTCTTTATATGATGCCATAGTATGGGAGAAACACTGTACAAGTCCCAATTCAGACATAACCTTGGGGTATTATATGTGTATGGCTCTTTGGTGATATGTGCCATATTAATGTGTCATTCCTCCTTTGTTCTATGATTGATGGTAGAATTTTCTCTCCTATATTCATTTTTATCTGTAATATTTAGTCATATCATACAATCTTGTTTTCAACATTTTCTTCATTCTCACCTTGATGGCTCTGTTAAATTATTGTATTTCCCCAATTCCCACTCCTGTATCTATTCCTGGGCCATCTTCTGCACATATCAGTTGTCTTTGCATCTCAATTATTTCCAATGAGAAGCCAGTGTTGACTGAATTTTTGTTTTTCTGTATTCAATGTTATTTTTCTCCGGTTGCTTTGAAGATCTTATCTTTGACCTTTGGGAGTTTTACTGGTATACTTGAGGGCATTTGTTGGTGCTTGTTCTGCCTGGGGTTTGCTGAAATCTTTATAAATTTTTCTTTCACCAAATTTAGGAAAGTTTTGGCTCTTATATGTCTTCAAATGTTTTTTTTTTTCAGAAAGCCCCTATAGGACTCCACTAACATGTATTCTCTATCTTCTAGTATTGCCCCACAGACTTCTGGGGCATTATTAATTTTTTTTCTCTTATACTTCTTCAGACTGGATAATTTCTATTGGCCTGTCTTTGAATTCACTGACTCTTTCTTTAGAAATTTTCATTTTGCTATTGAGCACATCCACAGAATTTTTTTATATCCGATACTGCTTTTTTGTTTTTATTTCTAGAATTCCATTTGGTTTTTGTGATATTGTGATTAAATCAAATTAAAGCATTACATATATATATATATGTGTGTATATATATATATATATATATATATATGTATATATATATTTGGTCTTTGTCCCCATTTCTGGCACAGAGCTCCTGAAACCCTTGGAACTTCCTAAGTTATAGGAGTGATAAAGGTGTCCTAATATTCATAACAAAACCCTTTCAACCACACCTGAGTTTATGTTAGTGAGATGAGTTTTGGACTTAACCTAACCATGGGGGCTGACTGTCAGGGGGAACCAAGCACATGATTAGAAGGTTAAAATTTTTAGTCCCATCCCCCTGTTCTCTTAGGAGAAAAGAGGGCCTGGAGGTTGAATCATCCTCAATAGCTAATGATTTAATCAATCATGCCTATGTAAAGAAACCTCCAAAAGGATGTGCTTCTGGGTTGATGAACACATGGAGATTTGGAGAGAAATGCACTTGGAGTTCATGAAAGCTCTTTCCTCTTTCCCATACCTTGCCCTATGCATATCTTTCATTTGGCTGTTCCTGAGTTAGATCCTTTTATAATAAACTGGTGATCTCTGAGTTCTGTGAACCACTGTAGCAAATTAATGGAACCCAAGGAGCAGGGGGTCGGGGCGGGGGAGGGGGGTGGCACGTCATTGATATCTTCAGTTTATAGCCGATGGGTCAGAAGCCCAGGTGACAATCTGGACTTGTACTTGGCCTCTGAAGTTGAGGTGGGGGCAGTTTTGTAGGACTGAGTCCTTAATCTGTGGAATCTGATACTATCTTCAGGTAGATAATATCAGAACTGAACTGAATTGTAGGATATCCAGCCAGTGTCTGAGAATTGCTTGTATGTGTGGGGAAACCCCTCCTCCCCACACACTGGAATTACCTGTCAGAACCCTTAGTTACTATTTATATTCCTATTTCTCTACTGAGATTATTTCTAATTTTTTTAACACATTTTCGTTTACTTCATTGAGCATATTTCAAAAAGCTGCTTTAAAACCTTTGTAATTCCAACATCTGCATTATCTTGAGTTTGGACTTTATTTTTTTCTCTTGAAAATAGGTCATATTCTTGTAGTTCTAATATATCATGTAATTTTGGAATGTAAGATGGATATTATGAATCAGATGTTGTAGTTTTGAATTCTGATATATTCCTATAAAGAGAAACTACAAACTCTGAATTTATAGTTCCATTTTTTTAAGCCTTAACTGGGCTACTTGGGAGCTTGAATGTATAGTTGAAGGGTTAGCCAGAGATTTGAACAGAATTATTTGAAGAATTTGGGACTCCCCTGTTGTTCTCTTCTTCCTAGGATTCTCTGCTTCACTTTCCGGGTCCTATGGATTTCCCATATTCTGTATTCTGCTTCCTCCATATTCTGGTGTGTCTTCCCTGGGCATTATCCACTTTGCATGCCAGTGGCGGTCTGCTCTTAGTCTAACAAATATGAAAAATGGGAAACTTACCTTATACAATTTCTTTTATGTGTTGACTGCCCTCTGATGTCTGGGCATTTTTGTTTTCTCTCCAGTCTCTTGAGTAGTTGTTTTCTATATTCCGTCTAGAGTTCATAGTTGTTATTTACAGAATATTGGTTTGATAGGAACTACTTGAGCAATACCAAAAGAAGAAGCTTTTATTTTTTTCATATTTTCTGAAAGAAGTTCATATTTGTGCATGCCTCATTCTCCTTCATTTGCAATGAGGTCTAAATCAGGTATATTACAGGTGGAGTCGCTATCTTGAGAAGCTAGACTTATGAATTTTCAAGGGAGAATATTCCTAGGGTGCCTGGGCTTTTCTTACAACTGAGTCTAGTTGCTGAGGGTTAGCCTGTTCATCCTCATCTAGAATTCTGCTGGGGACATTAAAAATGGGACAGGGCATTGTTATTAGAATTTTAAAGTAATTTCAAACCCTTTGTGTCTGCAAATGGACATGAATTGAGAGGTACAATAGGGAGAGTTGGAAAATCACTCTCTGTTTTCCAACAGATGGGATTCTTGATTAACTGTCCAGAAGCAGGCAAAATGGTAGGTTCAGCCTATAACAATGTATCTCAAGGTGTGGTCACTGAGAAACTTTATCAGAATCATCTGGAATATTTGTTTAAAAAGGAGCTTTCTAGCCTACCTCAGACCTGCTGAATAATAAGCTTTTCAGATATTTACATTCATATACCAGTGATAACCCACATTCATTAAAGTTTGAGAGCCACTACTCTGTTATCAGTGGTTCTTGAGCCTGGCTGCACATTAGAGTCACCTGGACTGCTTTTAAATCTTACAGATTCCAAGACATCCTCAGAGGTGCTCTTAATTGATGTGATTTGGGACACAGCCATTGGTATTTTTTAAAGCTGCCTGGAATGATTCTAATGTGCTGTCGGTATTGAAAAGCATCGGTATTGAAAAGCACTTCTCTTTGTGAATACTCATTGCTTTTATTTTTTTTATTTTTATTTATTTATTTTTTAAAGATTTTATTTATTTATTCGAGAGAGAGAGAATGAGAGATAGAGAGCATGAGAGGGGGGAGGGTCAGAGGGAGAAGCAGACTCCCCGCTGAGCAGGGAGCCCGATGTGGGACTCGATCCCGGGACTCCAGGATCATGACCTGAGCCGAAGGCAGTCGCTTAACCAACTGAGCCACCCAGGCGCCCAATACTCATTGCTTTTAGACGCTCAGTAGAATGATTTTTTCTACGACTTTGAGGAAAATGGGATAAAGATGATATGAACTTGTAACTCTTTCAGGACATTTAGGCAGAAAACAAACCCATGAATATGGCACGAACTTCCAGATACTCTTTTGACACATTGAGAGGGATAAGACAGTTCTATGAGGTCATTCTATTTTCTAATTTCTAAGTCCTAAATCAACACTGAACATATTTCTTTATTATAGGAGTCTGCAGACCCCAATTTGTAAATATCCTAGAGAGGGATATGGTACATCACTTTTCTCAAACTTACTTAAGTGACCCAACCCATGAACGTCTTGCACAACCAAATCTGAGAAACAATTGTTCTAGGAGGCATTCATGTAGAACAAACATACTGGTTAATCAGACCTTAGAATAATATTATTTACAATGTAACTGGTAAGTTTTTTATTATCTGTATTTTTTTTTTAATCCTAGAGGTTTCTGCTTCAGAGAAAGGCAAATTATTCACTTATATAACAACCTCAGCATTAGTATTCTTTTCCCCTCTAGGGTAAGGTAATGAGGGCAGATGTCACCTGCATGCACAAAAGGGGGTTTTAGACTATAGATGAGGAACTCCAAAGATATACATTTTAGAGCTTATATAGGAACTTCTCTCCCAGAAACAGGAAGAGAAAATTTTTCTCTCTAATGAAAACAAATTCTTTCTGGGAAAAGATGGAGAAGATCCCTAGGTATTCATAACAACTACCCTTTTAAATGTAAACAAATGGCTCCAGATTTTATTACTCTATGAAATGTAAATACAGGCATTCAGGAAAATAAATCTTTAAATTTTTCTAGGGGTTTCTATATTAGTATTGCTATTCAATCATCCTTTAACCCATGTAGCCAGCAATTTTTGCTCAGAAAGCTCTGAGCAGGCAAAAACATGAAAATATTAACATTTTCTTCACAATGCCATCTACTATCAACTCAGAACATCCTCACTCATTCCAAATATGTTCCTGATTCAACAGTATTTTCTAGTAGTAATCCTGGCAAAATGCTCCCTTCATGAGAAGACTACCCAGATTAACTTCAGGACATATAGACAGACAGGCTTACAAAGTACCCTGTTACATGAAAAACATAAGTAAAAATAGATTGTCAACTGTCTCAGTCCATTCAGGCTACTTTAACAAACTATTCATTGATTGGGTGCTTTATAAACAGCAGAATTTTATTTCTCAGTCTAGAGGCTGGATAGCTAAGATCAGAGTGCTGGGAGCAGTCTTCCTAGTTGCAGACTGCTGACTTCTCAGTTGTGTCCTTACATGGCAGAAGAGGCAAGGTAGATTTCTTGGGCCTCTTTTACAAGGGCACTAATTTGGGACCTAATCACCACCCACCTCGTAATACCATCACATTGGGCACTAAGTTTTCAACACACAAATTTGGGGAAACACAAACATTCAAATCATAGCACCCACCATCATGTAAAATGTTGACTTATGTCTAACTACACTTACTCACTTGTGGGCTGTCCCTAGTCCTTTACCCCAAGATATTAGAATTGCTGCATAGTCTTTATATAATGAACTACAGTGCAAATTGATGATTAATTAAGGTTACACCAAACCCACCATACAATCTTATTTTCAGCTCAATATAGTGTTTTATTGACACTGCCCTCATCAGTCAACCATGGATTTTCATTATATGTGGTACATAAGACTATCTCCTCCCTTGATAAGAACAGGAATCCCAATTATATATCTAAACTATCTATAGGCATATAACTTCTATGGACATCTGCCTCACTTTGAAGCTTAGGATTGAACAGAACTAAAGATATACCTGATAACTAAAAATAGACAACCACTTCAATTTCCTAAAAGCTTTGGAAGCTTTCTAACATTCCACTTGTCTTTAGAGATTCTCTCATTGATTTCAATCTAAATATGGGTAACTACAGACTCTTCAATCTAAGTTACTTAGGCTCTCTAGAATCTGATTTCTTGATGAGTACATACAGGTTTATTATGTTAGTAATCTAAAGATATTCTTTTTTATTTATTTTAAATTTTATTTTTAATGTTATTTTAATCACCATATATCAATAGTTTTTGATCTAGTGTTCCATGATTCATTGCATATAACATCCAGTGCTCCATGCAATACATGCCCTCCTTATATCCATCACCAGGCTAACCCATTCCCCCCAATACCCCTCCCCTCTAAAACCCTCAGTTTGTTTCTCAGAGTCCATAGTCTCTCATGGTTCATCTTCCCCTCCAATTCCCCCCCTTCATTTTTCCCTTCCTACTATCTTCTCCTTTTTTTTTTAACATATAATTATTTTTTTCAGAGGTGTAGGTCTGTGATTCATCAGTCTTACACAATTCACAGTGCTCACCATAGCACATACCCTCCCCAATGTCCATCACACAGCCACCCCATCCCTCCCATCACCCACCACTCCAGCAACCCTCAGTTTGTTTCCTGAGATTAAGAGCCTCTTATGGTTTGTCTCTCTCTCTCTCTGGTTTCATCTTGTTTCATTTTTTCCTCCCTTCCCCTATGACCCTTTGTCTTGTTTCTCAAATTCCTCATAGCAGCGAGATCATATGATATTTTCCTTTCTCTGATTGACTTTTTTCACTTAGAATAATACCCTCTAGTTCCATCCATGTTGTTGCAAATGGCAAGATTTCATTTTTTTGATGGCTGCATAATAATCCATTGTGTGTATACATACATATATATATATATATATACACACATACATACCACATCTTCTTTATGCATTCATCTGTTGATGGACTTCTTGGCTCTTTCCATAGTTTGGCTATTGTGAACATTGCTGCTATAAACATTGGGGTTCATGTACCCCTTTGGATCACTACATTTGTATCTTTGGGGTAAATACCCAGTAGTGCAATTGATGGGTCATAGGGTAGCTCTATTTTCAACTTTTTGAGGAACCTCATAATGTTTTCCAGAGTGGCTGCATAAGCTTGCATTCCCACCAACAGTGTAGGAGGGTTCCCCTTTCTCTGCATCCTCACCAACATCTGTCATTTCCTGACTTGTTAATTTTAGCCATTCTGACTGGTGTGAGGTGGTATCTCATTGAGGTTTTGATTTGTATTTCCCTGATGCCGAACGATGTTGAGCACTTTTTCATGTCTCTGTTGGCCATTTGTATGTCTTTTTTGCAGAAATGTCTGTTCATATCTTCTGCCCATTTCTTGATTGGATTATTTTTTCTTTGGGTGTTGAGTTTGATAAGTTCTTTATAGATTTTGGATACTAGCCCTTTATCTGATATGTCATTTGCAAATATCTTCTCCCATTCTGTCGGTTGTCTTTTGGTTTTGTTGACTGTTTCCTATGCTGTGCAAAAGCTCTTTATCTTGATGAAGTCCCAATAGTTCATTTTTGCCATTGCTTCCCTTGCCTTTGGCTATGTGTCTAGGAAGAAGTTGCTGTGGCTGAGGTCAAAGAGGTTGCTGCCTGTGTGCTCCTCTAGGATTTTGATGGATTACTGTCTCACATTTAGGTCTTTCAACCATTTTGAGTCTATTTTTGTTTGTGGTGTAAGGAAATGGTCCAGTTTCATTCTTCTGCATGTGGCTGTCCAATTATCCCAACACCATTTGTTGAAGAGACTGTCTTTTCCATTGAACATTTTTTCCTGCTTTGTTTTTCAACAAAGAACATTAGTTGACCATAGACATGAGAGTACATTTCTGGGCTCTCTATTCTGTTCCATCGATCTATGTGTCTGTTTTTGTGCCAGTACCATACTGTATTGATGATGACAGCTTTGTAATAAAGCTTGAAGTCCGGAATTGTGATGCCCCCAGCTATACTTTTCTTTTTCAACATTCCTCAGGCTATTCGGGGTCCTTTCTGGTTCCATACAAATTTTAGGATTATTTGTTCCATTTCTTTGAAAAAAGTGGATGGTATTTTGATAGGGATTGCATTAAATGTGTAGATTGCTCTAGGTAGCATTGACATCTTCACAATATTTGTTCTTCCAATCCATGAGCATGGAAAGTTTTTCCATTTCTTTGTGTCTTCCTCAATTTCTTTCATGAGTATTCTGTAGTTTTCTGAGTACAGATACTTTGCCTCTTTGGTTAGATTTATTTCTAGGTATCTTATGGTTTTGGGTGCAATTGTAAATGGAATTGAGTCCTTAATTTCTCTTTCTTCTGTCTTGTTGTTGGTGTATAGAAATGCCACTGATTTCTGTGGATTGATTTTATATCCTGCCACTTAACTGAATTCCTGTGAGTTCTAGCAGTTTTGGGGTGGAGTCTTTTGGGTTTTCCTCATAGATTATCATTTTATCTGCAAAGTGACAGAGTTTGAATTTTTGCTGATTCAGATACATTTTTTTTCTTTTTGTTGTCTGATTGCTGAGGCTAGGATTTCTAGTACCATGTTGAATAGCAGTGGTGATAGTGGACATCCCTGCTATGTTCCTGACCTTAGGGGAAAAGTTCTCAGTTTTTCCCCATTGAGAATGATATTCGCTATGGGTTTTTCACAGATAGCTTTTATGATATTGAGGTATATACCCTCTATCCCTACACTGTGAAGAGTTTTAACAAGAGAGGATGCTGTACTTTGTCAAATGCTTTTTCTGCATCTATTGAGAGGATCATATGGTTTTGTTCTTTCTTTTATTAGTGTACTGTATCACACTGATTGATTTGTGAATGTTGAACCAACCTTACAGCCCAGGAATAAATCCCACTTGGTCGTGGTGAATAATCCTTTTAATGTATTGTTGGATCCTATTGGCTAGTATTTTGGTGAGAATTTTTGCATCCATGTTCATCTGGGATATTGGTCTGTAATTCTCCTTTTTGATGGGGTCTTTGTCTGGTTTTGAGATCAAGGTAATGCTGGCCTCATAAAATGAGTTTGGAACTTTTCCTTCCATTTCTATTTTTTGGAACAGTTTCAGAAGAATAGGTATTAATTCTTCTTTAAATGTTTGGTAGAATTCCCCTGGGAAGCCATCTGGCCCCGGGCTTTTGTTTGTTGGGAGTTTTTTTTATTACTGCTTCAATTTCCTTAGTGGTTACGGATCTGTTCAGGTTTTCTATTTCTTCTTGGTTCAGTTTTTGTAGTTTATACGTCTCTAGGAAGGCATCCGTTTCTTCCAGATTGTGTACTTTGCTGGTATACAGTTACTCATAATATATTCTTATAATTCTTTGTATTTGGTGTTGGTTGTGATCTCTCCTCTTTCATTCATGGTTTTATTTGGGTTGTTTCTCTTTTCTTTTTGATAAGTCTGGCTGGGGTTTATCAATCTTATTCTTTCAAAGAACCAGCTCCTAGTTTCATTGATCTGTTTTACTGTTCTTTTGGTTTCTATTTCATTGGTTTCTGCTCTGATCTTTATTATTTGTCTTCTCCTGCTGGGTTTAGTCTTTATTTTTTGTTCCTTCTTCAGCACATTTAGGTGTAGGGTTAGGTTGTGTATTTGAGACCTTTCTTGTTTCTTGAGAAAGGCTTGTATTGCTATATACTTTCCTCTTAGGACTGCCTTTGCTGCATCCCAAAGATTTTGAACAGTTGTGTTTTCATTTTCATTTGTTTCCATGAATTTTTTTAATTCTTCTTTAATTTCCTGGTTGACCCATTCATTCTTTAGTAGGATCCTCTTTAGCCTCCATGTATTTGAGTTCTTTCCGACTTTTCTCTTGTGATTGAGTTCAAGTTTCAAAGCACTGTGGTCTGAAAATATGCAGGGAATGATCCCAATATTTTGGTACTGGTTGAGACCTGATTTGTGACCTAGGATGTGATCTTTCTGGAGAATGTTCCATGGGCACTAGAGAAGAATGTGTATTCTGTTGCTTTGGGATGGAATGTTCTGAATATATCTGTGAAGTCCATCTGGTCCAGTGTGTCATTTAAAGCCTTTATTTCCTTGTTGATCTTTTGCTTAGATGATCTGTCCATTTCAGTGAGGGGGATGTTAAACTCCCCTACTGTTATTGTATTGTTGTCGATGTGTTTCTTGATTTTGTTTTTAACTGGCTTATGTAATTGGCTGCTCCCATGTTAGGGGCATAGATATTTACAATTGTTAGATCTTCTTGTTGGATAAACACTTTAAGAAGGATATAGTGTCCTTCCTCACCTCTTATTATAGTCTTTGGTTTAAAATCTAATTTGTCTGGTATAAGGATTGCCACCCCAAGCTTTCTTTTGGTGTCCATTAGCATGGTAAATTGTTTTCCACCCCCTCACTTTAAGTCTGGAGGTGTCTTTGGGTCTAAAATGAGTCTCTTGCAGGCAGCATATTGATGGATCTTTTTTTTTTTTTATCCAATCTGATACCCTGTGTCTTTTGATTGGGGCATTTAGCCCATTTACATTCAGAGTAACTATTGAAAGATGAATTTAGTACCATTGTATTGCCTGTAAGGTGACTGTTAATATATATTGTCTCTATTCCTTTCTGGTTTATGTTACTTTTAGGGTCTCTCTTTGCTTAGAAGACCCCTTTCAATATTTCTTGTAGGGCTGGTTTGGTGTTTGCAAATTCTTTTAGGTTATTTTTTTCCTGGAAGTTTTTTTTATCTCTCCTTCTATTTTCAGTGACTGCCTAGCTGGATATAGTATTCTTGGCTGCATAGTTTTCTTGTTTAGTGCTTTGAATATATCATGCCAGTCCTTTCTGGCCTGCCAGATCTCCGTGGATTGGTCTGCTGGCAATCTAATGTTTCTACTGTTGTAGGTTATAGACCTCTTGTCCCGAGCTGCTTTCAGGATTGTATCTTTGTCTCTGAGACTTCAAGTTTTACTATTAGATGTCGGGGTTTGACCTATGTTTATTGCTTTTGATGGGGGTTCTCTGTGCCTCCTGGATTTTGATGCCTGTTTCCTTCCCCAAATTAGGGAAGTTCTCTGCTATAATTTACTCCAATATAACTTCTGCCCCTCTCTCTATTTTTTCTTCTTGGATCCCAATTATTCTAATATTGTTTCATCTTATGGTATCACTTATCTCTCGAATTCTGCCCTTGTGATCCAGTAATTGTTTATCTTTCTTTTTCTCAGCTTCTTTATTCTCCATCATTTGGTCTTCTATATCACTAATTCTCTCTTCTCCCTCATTTGTCCTAGCAGTTAGAGATTCCATTTTTTGATTGCACTGCATTAATAGCCTTTTTGATTTCGACTTGGTTAGATTTTAGTTTTTTTATTTCTCCAGAAAGGGATTCTCTAGTATCTTCCATGCTTTTTTCAAGCCCAGCTAGTATCTTGATAATCGTCATTCTGAACTCTCGTTACGACATCTTACTAAGGTCTGTACTGATTAGGTCCCTGGCAGTTGGTATTGCCTCTTGTTATTTTTTTTTTTTTGAGGTGAATTTTTCTGTCTTGTCATTTTGTCCAGAAGAGAATAGATGAATGAGAGGAGAAAATGCTAACAGGGTAACAACGACCCAGAAAAATATACACTAAACAAATCAGAAGAGACATGAAACTGGGGGGAAAAGAAAGGGAAAGGAAAAAAAAAGAATATTATCAGGCTGCTGAATAGAGCAGAGCCACACACTAGATTTTGGGCATATTTTGATCTATTAGAAGAAAATCCCTCCCAAAATTTTAAAGAAAGAAAAACTTATATATGTACAAAAATAAGGGTAAATACAATGAAGGGATGGAATATGACTGTAAAGATGAAAATTATAAAAGATTTTATAAAAGAAATTGAAGAAGTTGGTTGAAAAAAGAAAGAAGAAAAATTTTTTAAAAATAAAAATAAAAGGGTAGAATGTAATCAGGCAGGAGACTAAAACAAAGCCATACACTAGCGACTTAGGGTATATTTTGGTGTGTTAGAAGAAACTGTATCCCAAAATTTTAAAGAGAGAAAAACATATACATACAAAAAATAAGGTTAACTACAATGAAGGGATAGAATATGATTCTAAAAATGAAAATTAAAAAAGATTTAAGAGAAAGTATTTGATAAGATGTTGGTTAAAAAAGGGAAAAAGAAAAATTCAAAAAAAATAGAAAAAAAATTAAAAAATTAACTTTGAAAGACTAAAGAATCATGGAGGAAAAGGTCATGAATTCTATGTGCTGTATTCCCCTAGTGCAGGAGTTCTGCCATTCTCATTGATAGTAAACTTGTTCTTGGCTGGCTCTTCTTGCTGATGTTCTGGGGGAGGGGCCTGTTGCAGTGGTTCTCAAATATCTTTGCTGGAGGCAGAATTGCCCCACCCTTGCTGGGGTCCGGGCTAAGTCATCTGCTCGGGTTTGCTCTCGGTAGCTTTTGTTCCCTGCAAGCTTTCTGTACAGCTTTGGAGGATGAGAGTGAAAATGGCAGTCTCCCAATCTCTGCCCCAGGGTACCCGAGAACTCGGGGCCCCACTCCTCAGTGCGCCCCCAGAGAAAAGCAGTCAATCACTTCCGTCTCCCTGGTCTCTGGACGCACTCTGTGCTCACCCGGCCTGTGAACGAGTGTTTCTATCTCTGGCACATGACCCCATTTGGAGTCTCCTAACCCAGCAGATTTCTGTGGTGCACTCCCATGCCGCTTCTCCCGGGGGAGGAAGGGGAGTCTCCCCGTATCTGCCACTTGTTGGGTCCCTGCTGGAGGAACAGTGGCCCTGATGTGCCGCGGATCATGGTTTATGGCAACCCTGAGCTGAGAGCCCACTCCTCAGCTCTGTCTTTGCAGCCGGCTTCCCTGCTCCAGGGAGCTCTGCCACACTCTGGCACCCCCGGTCTTTCTGTGACCCTGAAGGTACTGACACCACACTGTCCCGTGAGGGTTCCACCCCCTGCTTAGCCACTGGAGTGACGTCCCTCAGCGGAGCAGACTTCTAAAACTTCCAATTTTGTACTCTGCTGCTGGTAGCCGGCTGACGGAGGCTCCCTCCCCCCGCAGTCTATCTTCCTGTATATTGCCTGGTATTCACTTCTCTGCACGTCCTACCTTCCAGAAAGTGGTTGCTTTTCTGTTCATAGAGTTGCTGCTATTCTTTTCTTTGATTTCCTGTAGAAACTATCATTTCCTCTATGGTATCTTGGTGACTCTAGTGTGTCCCACTTTGGGCACTCCTGTGATGTGGCCATTTCTATTCTTTTTCTCGGCATGAACAAATCTTTCCCCATGCAGATCTCTGGCTGGCTCAGTCAGTAGAGTATCCAACTCTTGATCTCAGGGTCATGAGTTCAAGCTCCACGTAGGGCATGGAGACCACTCTTTCTGTTCTTCTAACACATGAGGCTCATTTAGCTGTTGAGCGTCCCTTGCCTGGTGAGTAATTTCTTCAGATCAGCCCATGGTATCCCACTGGAATTCCAGGCGACCTCAGTAGGCCAGCAAGTGCACTTCCCGAGGACCCTGGGGCCTCCAGAACCAGTCTGCTCTTCTGGGTCCTCTCCGGATGATGAATGTATCCAACATGCACCCACGTGAGCCCTCAGCCAAGCTAAGCCCTTGGCTAAGCCCTTCTCTAAAGATATTCTTGAAGATTATAATTTGCAATGATAACTTATACACTATCTTAATACCACCATGATTCTTTTCCTTAATGTTTTTCATTTCTCAAGAAGATCCCATACAACATAATAGTTAATAGGAGGTGCTCTGACTCCAAACTGCCTAGATTCAAATACTAGTTTTGCCATTTTTTAGCAATAGTAGGTATATTAGTGGGTGTATTATTTAATCTCTTTGTTCCTCAGCTTCCTCATTAGTAAAATGAGGTTAATTACTACTTATATCAAAGAGCTGTTAGAGAATTAAGTAATGTGAGCGTGTGAAGTTAAAACAGACCCTATCACTTAGTACTTACTCCGTAAATATTAACCATTATAATACAGATTCTCTAAGTCTGATTTGTCAATTTTACCTAAGTATGTTACAATTTTACCATTTTGGATCTGTGTCTATAGTGCTTCTTCCAGATATTGTGAAATGCGCTACAACACAGGTATAGTTCACAAGCTTGAAATGTAAATGGCAAATTACGTATCAGGCCTAATTCACCTTATGAGAGTTGGTAGAAGGGATGGTAGCAAGGATAGGAGATGGGCTGGAAGTTGAAACAGCCAGTCAGGAAATAAGTCTGTAAGCAAGTCAATAATAGATTTTTTCATGAAAAGAAATTAATAGGATTTAAACAATTTGAACCATAAATCTCAAGTCAGGGCAAAGAGTTAACCTGGTACAAAAGGAATTCAGTTATGACCGTAGCTGTCAGACAAGAAACTGTTGATAAATGCCAATAGCTTGGAGTCTCTTATTTCTGCTGGCTCTTACTGTCCTAATAGTATGGAAGACACTTTTACTCCTAAATTTTCTTACAGGTGTTTCAAGGATTTAGAACCTACTGGAAAGATAATCTGGTAGAGAGATCCTTGATAATATTTTCTCCTACAAGGAGAAAAGCATTCACAGGCCTATTTGCTTCTAGCTCACTGGTTCCCAAGGCATTTTGCATGCTGTGATTATGGGTGTCTTCTCTCCATCTATTCTGTAGCTGATAGTCACCCCTGTTTTTTTCATTTAAAAAGTTTTATCCATTTAATGCTACAAGGTCCTTCTAGGACAATTCTCAGTTTTATTGCAAGAGTTTATGTATGTATATATGTATGTACATACTTAAAGTAATTTCAATTTTTAGTTGTTTTTGATCTGTTTTATTGAAGTACAACTAACATACAGTGTTATATTAGTTTCAGGTATAAATATGATTCAGCAATTCTATACAATACTCAGTGCTCATCAAGATTAGTAGTCCCTTTATCTAATTCATTCATCCTCCTGCCCACTTCTCCTCTAGCAACCACCAGTCTGTTCTCTGTATTTAAGTCTGTTTTTTGTCTTTCTTTTTCTTTCTTTCTTTCCTTCTTTCCTTCTTTCTTTCTTTCTTTCTTTCTTTCTTTCTTTCTTTCTTTCTTTCTTTCTTTCTTTCTTTTTCTTTCTTTCTTTCCTTCTTTCCTTCTTTCTTTCTTTCTTTCTTTCTTTCTTTCTTTCTTTCTTTCTTTCTTTCTTTCTTTCTTTCTTTCTTTCTTTTTTCTTTCTTTCTTCCTTCCTTCCTTCCTTTCTCTCTCTCTCTCTCTCTCTTTCTTTCTTTCTTTCAAAATTCCACAGGTAAATGACATCCTATAGTATTTGTCTTGCTCTGACTTATTTCACTTAGCATTATACCCTGTAGATCCAGCTGTGTTGTTGCAAATGGCAAGATCTCATTCTTTTTTGATGGCTTAGTAATATTCCATTGTGTATATATACTAATCTTCTTTATGCTTTCATTTATGGATAGATATTTGAGTTGCTTCCATATCATGATTATTGTAAAAAAATATTGCAGTGAACATAAGGGTACATGTATCTTTTCAAATTTGTGCTTTCATTTTCTTTGGATAAATATCCAGTGGAGGAATTACTGGATCATATGGTAATTTTAATTTTAACTTTTTGAGGAATCTACATATTGTTTTCCACGGTGACTACACCAGCTTGCATTCCTACCAACAGTGTGCAAGGGTTCCTTTTTCTCCATGTCCTCACTAATACTAATTATTTCTTTTCATTTTGATTCTAGCCATTTTGACAGGTGTTAGGGGATATCTCATTGTGGTTTTGATGTGTATTTCCCTGATGATTTGTGATATTGAGCACCCTAATGTGTCTGCTGGCCATTTGTATGGCTTTTTTGGAAAAATGTCTATTCAGGTCCTCTGCCCATTTTTAATCAGATTACTATTTGGGAGGGGTTGTTGAGTTATATGAGTTCTTTATATATTTTAGATATTAACCCTTTAGTGGATTTTATCATTTGCAAATATTTTCTCCCATACAACAGGTTGCCCTTTTGTTTGGTTGATGGTTTTCTTAGCTGCGCAAAAGCTCTTTATTTTAGTGTAGTCAGTCCCAGTAGTTAAGTTTTGTTTTTGTTTCCATTGCCTGAGAAGACATATCTAGAAAAATGTTCCTATGGCTGATGTCAAAGAAATTACTGCCTATGCTTTCTTCTAAGAGTTTTAAGGTTTTAGGTCCTACATTAAGATCTTTAATCCATTTTGAATTTATTTTTGTATATGATGTAAGAAAGTGGTCCAGCTTCCCCATTGTATATTCTTTTCCTGATCACATATTCTTACCTCCTTTTTTGAAGATTAATTGACCATATAAGTATGAGTTTATTCCTGCACTCTCTATTTTGTTCCAGTGGTGTGTCTATTTTTGTGCCAGTACCATACTGTTTTGAAACTACAGTTTTGTAGTATATCTTGAAATCTGGGATTATGACACCTTCAGCCTTGTTCTTTTTTCTCAAGATTGCTTTGTCCATTTAGGGTCTTTTGTGGTTCCATATAAATTTTAGCATTATTTGTTTTATTTCTGTGAAAAATGTTGTTTGTATTTTGATAGGGATCCTATTAAATCTGTAGATTGCTTTGGGTAGCATGTACATTTCAACAATATTTGTTCTTCCAAACCATAGGCATGGAATGTCTTTCCATTTGTGTCATTTTCATTTTATTTCATCAATGTTTTCTATTTCTTGGAGTATAGATCTTTCACCTCCTTGATTATGATTATTCCTAGGTATTGTATTATTTTTGGTGCAATTATAGATGTGATTGTATTTTTAATTTCTTTTTCTGCTACCTCATTATTAGTGTATAGAAATGGAACAGCTTTCTGTACATTAGTTTTGTATCCTGCAATATTACTAAATTCATTTATCAGTTCTAGCAGCTTTTTGGTAGTCTTTAGAATTTATATAGTATCATGTCATCTGCAAATAAGAAAAGTTTACTTCTTCCTTACCAATTTGGATACCTTTTATTTCTTTTTCTTGTCTGACTGCTGTGCTAGGACTTCCAGGACTATGTTGAATCAAAGTGGTAAGAATGGACATCCACATTTTGTTCTCGATCTAACATGAAATCCGTTTTTCACCATCGAGTATGATGTCAGCTATGGGTTTTTCATATATGGTCTTTATTATGTTGAGATATGTTCCTTTTAAACCTACTTTGTTGAAAGTTTTTATCATGAATAGATGTTGAACTTTGTCAAATGCTTTTTTTTTTTTTTTTTACATCTATTGGGATAACCATATGGTTTTTATTCTTTCACTTGTGAATGTTATGTATCATATTGATTGATTTGTGAATAATGAACCACCCTTACACCCCTGGAATAAATCCCACTTGATCTGGTGAATGATTTTTTTTTAAAGTATTGTCGGATTCAATTTCCTAGTATTTTGTCGAGGATTTTTGCATCTATGTTTATCAGAGTTATTGGCCTATAGTTTTTTTTTTTGTAGTATTTTTATCTGGTTTTGTTATCAGGTTCATGCTGGCCTTATAGATGAATTTGGAAGCTCTCCTTCCTCTTCTATTTTTGGAATAGTTTGAGAAGAATAGATATTAACTCTTCTTTATATGTTTGGTAGAATGTACCTGTGAAGCCATCTAGTCCTGGACATTTGTTTGTTGGTAGTGTTTGCATTATTGATTGAATTTCATTGCTGGTAATAGGTCTGTTCATATTTTCCATTTCTCTCTGATTTGGTTTCAGAGGGTTATGTTTGTAGGGATTTATTCATTTCTTCTAGGTTGTCCAGTTTTTTGGCATGTAACTTTTCATAATATTCTCTTATAATCCTTTGTATTTCTGTGGTGTCAGTTGTTCTTTCTTCTCCTTCATATTTGATTTTATTTATTTGAGTCCTCTCCTTTTTTGAAGGAATCTGGATAAAGGATTATCAATTTTGTTTTCAAAGAAACTGCTCCTGGTTTCATGGATCTGTTCTGTTGGTTTTTTAGTCTCTATTTCATTTACTTCTGCTCTAATCTTTATGATTTCCTTTCTTCTACTGGCTTTGGGCTCTGTTTGTTCTCTTTCTATCTCCCTGAGGTTGTTAGGTTGTTTATTTAAGATTTTTCCTGCTTCTTGAGGTAGGCATATATTGCTATAATTTTTATCTTAGAACAGCTTTGGCTGCATCCCAAAGATTTTGGACTGTTGTGTTTTCATTTTCACTTGTCTCCCATGTATTTTTTGATTTCCTCTTTAATTTCTTGGTTGACCCATTCATTGTTTAGTAGCATATTCTTTCTGGGTCTTTTTCTTGTGATTGGTTTCAGTTTCATAGTGTTGCAGTAGGAAAAGATGTATGATATGATTTCACTCTTTTTTAATTTATTGAGACTTCTTTTCTAGCCTAACATGTGCCCTATTCTGAAGAATATTCCATGTGCACTTGAAAAGAATGTGCCTTCTGCTGTTCTGGGATGGGATGTTCTGAATATATCTGTTAGGTCCATCTGGTCCAATGTGTCATTCAAAGCCAGTGTTTCCTTGTCAATTTTCTGTGTGGATGACCTATCCATTGATGTAAGTAGGGTGTTAAAATTCCCTACTACTATTGTATTACTGTCAATTTCTTACTTTATGTATGTTAATAGTTGCTTTATTTATTTAGGTGCTTCTATCTTGGGTACATAGATATTTACAATTGCTCTATCCTCTTGTTGGATTATTCCCTTCATCATTATGTAATGTCTTTCTTTGTCTCTTGTCACAGTCTTTGAAAATCTGTTTTGTCTGATATAAGCATTTCTATCACAGTTTTCTTTTTGCTTCCTTTTTCATGGTAAACATTTTTACATGCCTTCACTTTCATCCTACATTTGTCTTTAGGTCTGAAGTGAATCTCTTGTCGGCAGCATACAGATGGATTCTGCTTTGTTATACTTTCAGTCACCCTCTGCCTTTGATTGGAGCTTTAGTCCATTCATATTTAAAGTAATTATTGATAGGCATGTACTTATTGCCTCCACTCTTCTCTCAAGGCTAGTGAGTATCTTTATGACGTTAATTTGAATTCTGTATCAAGCACATTGCTCATCTTTGTTTCATTTAGCTGTTTTGTTGTGGTTTTGTCATGTTATTTCATTTAGGAAATATTTCTCTGTCTCCTCATTTTGTCTAACTCTGTGTTTGTCTGTATGTATTAGGAAAGTCAGTTATGTCTCCTGATCTTAAAAGTAGTGGCCTTATGAAGAAGAGGTCCTGTAGTGCCCTACTGGTGCAATGTCCTCTCTTTGTTACTTGTTTTATGGTTGCTTTTATAGTTCTTCTTTTGCTCTCTTCCCTTGTGGTTTGATAGCTTTCTTTAATGACATGCTTGGATTTCTATTTTTTTGTGTGTCTATTATACGTTTTTGTTTTGTGGTTAGCATTAAGTTCATATGCAACATTTTATGCATATAGCTGTCTATATTAAGTTGATGGTCATTTAAATTTGAACCCCTTCTAAAACCCCTTTTACTCTTCCACTTTGTTTTATGTATATGATGTTATACTTTACATCCTTTTATTTTGTGAACCCTTGACTGGTTTTTGTAGATGTAAGTGATTTTACTGCTTTTGTGCTTTAACCTGGGTATTAGTTTTATAAGTGATTATTCTACTACTTTGATTATATTTGTATTTACTTATGAATTTTTTTCCCTTTGCGATTTTCTTACTCCTGATTGTAGCCTTTTCTTTCACTCCAAGATTTCCCTTTAACATTTCTTGTAAGCCTGGTTTAGTGGGGATAAACTTCTTTAACTTTTGTTTGCCTGGGAAACTTTTTATCTCTTCTATTCTGAATGATAGCTTTGCTGGGAAGAGTATTCCTGCGTTTTTGATTGTTTTGTTTTGTTTGAATATATCATGCCACTTTCTTCTGGCTTGTAAAGTTTCTGCTGAAAAATTAGCTGAGAGCCTTATGTGGTTTCCCTTGTATGTCACTGCTTTGTTTTGCTGATCTTAACATTCTCTATCACTACTTTTTGCCATTGTAATTATTATGTGTCTTGGTGTGGACCTCCTTGGGTTAATTTGTTGGGGGCTCTCTCTGCCTCCTGGATCTGTATATCTGTTTTCTTTCCCAGAATAGGTCAGTTTTCAGCTGAAATTCATTATTTCTTCAAATGAATTTTTCTGCCCTCTTATCTCTGTCTTCCCCTTCTGGGATTCTTAGAATGCAAATGTTACTATGCTTGATGATGTCACTGAGTTCCCTTAACCTATTTTTATTTTTTATTATTCTTTTTTCTGTTCATATTGGTTGCATTTACTCTGTCTTCCAGATCACTGATCTGTTCTGCTCCTCTAGTGTACTATTTATTGTCCTCTGTTCACCAGAACCAAGTACTTCATGGGTGTGTCCCATGTAGGTCATGTGTATCCTACTATTGTAGCTGAGTTTCATTTGCCTTCAGTCCAGTCAGCTGCAATGGCCCACTTTACCTGTTGTGGGTACACTGGGCAGGATTTTGTCCCTATGCTGTTAAGGTGCTAGTCTGGGCCTGCCACAGTCCTGTAGTTGGGCAATGTCAGCAGTCACACCAGATGCTTGCCCTTAATCCATCTGCTGGGACTGTAGTCACACCAACTTTCAGGGTACTCTGCTTGCCTTGTCTTTTGAGAGACTTTCCTTGGTGGGCTATGCAGGCAGCCATACCAGATGCCTGACCCAGTCGGATTGATCAGCAGGGCACTTGCTGTACTGACAACTAAAGGTTCTGTTCCTGGGACTATGGGCACATTGGTATATGTGGTTATCTTCCCCTTTCCCAGGGGCAGGAGTCACTTTGAAGTGGCTCAGGTCCCTGCTGGAGTTGTTTGCAGGGTGTGTGGGGGCAGGAGCTGCTTTGGAGGGATGAGAGCCAAGTGGACATATCCACAGGAGAGCATGGAGGTGGGACATGCAATACTAGGAAAATAGGTGTATTCTTATTGGTTCCTGCAAGTGTCCAGCTATCTAGGATAGGGACGGGGGAGAAATGGTGCCCACAAGCACTATTGTTCTTGAAGAAGTCTCCTAAAGCTTCCTGCCCTTCCAGCACACATTCTGAGATTAGTAAATAAATCACCTTCAGCATAACCCAGATGCTTCTCACACTGCTATTTCCATGTTGTATCTCAGCCAGATTATTTGTTATGCTGGCTCTTTAAGGACAGGGACTCAGTTTTTTATGGCTCTCTCAGAGCTAAGCCCCCTGATTTTTAAAGTATCCAAGTTAAGCCCTGATAACTGTAAATACTTGTGGTTAAGACTCGCTGGTTTTCAAAGCCAAATGCTCCTAGTGCAGGCCCCCCATACCTGGAGGGCCTGGTGCAGGGTCTGATCCTCCTGCTTCTCTGTCCTTGTGGTGCCCCTCCCATTTGTGGTTAGTCTTGATAGGGGTTTGGTTCCCAACTGTGTCTCTGCCCCTCCTACCCTTTTTGATGTAGTCTCCTCTCTACAGTTAATTGTGGAAAGTTTTCTGGCAGTCTTCAAGTAGCTTTCTGGGTTAGTCGCAGTGATGTGGCTGTTATCTCAGTGTGTCCATGGGACGAGGTGAGCTCAGGATCCTCCTACTCTGCCATCCTCCCTGGGAGTTCCTAGTTGCCTTTGATCTTGATCAATTTGGGGGCCTTCCTCTTCTCCATGGTTAGGTACTCTTTTTGTGTTTTAAAGGCTTTTTCATCCATGACAGTCTCACTTTTCTTGATAAACCATGCACAACTGATCCATTGATTTACTTAAGTTTATTTTAATCTGCCATTTTGATTTGCATTTTTGTATTTCCCGTTCATGTCCCACATATATGTTGGGTCTCCAATACATATGCCTGGAAATAATCTCTAAGTTTTCTGTGTATAAGTTATACCCTTTCAGGTAACATAGTATACCAATTTAAATTGCTGTTTAGTTGAATAATTTAATTAGTTCATTTTTCTCAAGAAATTCACTATATGCATAGTAGAAATTTATTGACTTTACAAAAAGAGTTTACAATGTACTAGTATTCTATTTAATAGTTATTGTTAAGTTATCTTTAGGCTTTATATATAGTTAATGATATAAATTAGAGTTAAAAAAATTGTATTCTGAGCAGTGGTAAGCAGAGTGTTGTTTAACTAGATGTAATTCTGGTAAGGAGTGAGCCATAGCTGCTATGGTGATGACCAAAGGCATGACCAGAATATTTGATATCCTTGTAATGCAGAAAGCCCAGATTGTGGTGTGCTGATAAAAAAGCTACATAGGACTGCAGCTGCTACCTTAAAGCTGGAGCTGAGAAAGGCTCTCACTGCTGATGTAGGCCACTGACACATGCTATACGTATTTCCACAGACCAGCCACAGGTGATCCAGCTGGTTCCTAAGAGGCATTAAATTTAAATGTCAGACTGATTAGCAACCGTATGTGTAGAAATACATGTGCTCTATTTGTGTGCATGTGTGAGTATGCCTGTGAGCATGAGTGTGTCTCAGGGGAAAAGGGGCATGGAAGAGATTATAGTACAGCTGGCCAAAGAAGTTGTATTTTCCATGACTGCTTTCATTTGAGGGTGGGGCTTTATAACCACACCCTCTAATAGAGCCAGCTCGGCAGTTTGTTGTATACAATTTTTCTGTATCATTTTAAATTCTGCATCCCAAAACATTTGTGCTTGCCTCCTCTGGCTCTAAATAAATCTCCTATTTTCATACCCCCACCACAGCACTTGGCCAACTGATACTTCAGAATAGCATTAGATGGCCAAATAAGTAGCACCATCTGCTGCAATTTAGAGAAATCCTCAGTGGTGCTGTGACAGCTGTCTGGTTCTGAGTCCTGAACACTAGAATTCATTTGTCAGAGAGGACACATATCCAGTGTTAGAATGGCCATTTTCTACAAAAGGAATAATTTTTCTAGCAATACAGTACCCTATTTTTTATGGAGGTCAGACTTTTGGAAACCACTGCCTATTCTTCAAAATATAGACCCAAATGTGAATTTTGGCAAAATAGTCCTTCTGAGCTATTAGATTTAAAACCCAAACTCTCAAGCCATGCTTTAATGTATGAAAAGTCATTACACCCTCTCTGAGTGCCTAATTACATTTATTTAATACACAGTCCTTAATAAGCTTGATTATCTGGTTTGTGAGCATAGAGTATCATAGAAGCTGCAAGTTAGAATTAGACATGGTAGGGTTATAAGTGACTCAAACTCAATAATTAGAAGTGGAGAATCTGGTGAATTACTAAGTAGAAAATATGAAAATGCAGACCATGATTTTATACATGTTATAATGACATACTTATGTATTCATTCATTTAATCAATATCTATTTACTATGACCCAGGCACTTTTCTAAATACTGAAGTATACAGAAGAATAAGACAAGATTCTTGCAGCTAAAGAATTGGAAGTCTAGTCAGATAGGCTACCTCATTAATAATGCAAGATAGATTACACAAATAGCATTAGAGGAACAAATAATTTAACATGAGAGTTCAGACTAGATTGAGATTACTTCAAGCACAGGAAGGATTCATTTAGGCTGTGGCATAAAATTGACTTTGAATAAGTTTCTATAATTTGATATACAGATAGTAACAGCATGGCATTTTATGTAAACAAATGAGAAAACCTGGAGGCCCAAAGAACTATGGGAAATAGAAGACCACCAAGGAACGAAAGTTCTATGAGGCAGAAGCTGTATCCGTCTTGTTTATTGCTGGGTCCCTAATGAAAGGACTGGCATGTAGTAAACTCTTACTATTGCCGGAATAAATGCAAGAATGAATGCATGTACGGATGAGTAGCTTAGTTGTAGTTACATAAAATGTCTAGCATTAGGTGAATAACTAAAAAGTACAAGACCAGAAGAAAATGTATAAATGTAACCACCACCATAATCAAGATACAGAACACTTTATCATTCCCCCCCCACACACAAATTTCCACTTGCCTCTTTATAGTCAGTTCTCTTATTCCATCTGTCCTTGGCCACCGCCAGTTACTGATCTGTTGTTACTATCAATTGATCCCCCCCTTTTATTAATGCTTACACATATATTAGAAACAGACATATAGGTGACCTATTTTGGGGAGTGAACAATCATGGGCCTTGAAAGGACTCCAATTAATAGGTTCAAGAAAACATTTGATAAGATAAAGAGTTCACTGGAGAGTTATTTTAAAAAGGAATAAAATGAAAATTCTAGAAATGAAAACTAAATAATTTAAGAGCTCAATATGGGTTGAAGGTAGATTAAATCAGAAAAAAGGATTAACAAGTAGTAAAATAGGTCAGTAGAAGATATTAATGATAAAATGGAAAGAAAAGGGAAAATATTAAAAAAGAGCTTAATATATGAGAAATGGTGAAAAGTTCTGGGGTTTTGTTTCATGCCTTAAAACATGGAGGTTTTTTTGGTCATTCCCTTACCCCATGCCATTCCCCTAAGACTTCCACTGGTTAGTGGCATGTCCCCAAGCTTGTGGGGAGTAGTAGCTCCAGAATTCTTCTCCAGCATAATAAAAATTTGAGCCAGATTTGAAGGTAGAAATGAGAGTAGAGTACAAATAAATCTCTTTATAAGATGAGGCCAGTAATAAAAATTTTGTAACACTTAAACAAGGCCAAATGAGTATTTTTTATGTATACTTTTAGTTAATATTTCATGAAAGTGTTCAATAAAATACACCCATTTTAAAATATAAGGCAATATGTGTGATAAATGTTTAGAACATTTCCACCATCCTAAAACGTGATTTCCATGTATTTGGGGATTTTTCATGTATCTCTTTTTAAATTTATTACTGATTTCCACAGTAGTCAGATAATATATTCTGTGTAAGTTCAATCATTTTAAAATTTATTGAGAATAATTTTATGATATCATACGGCTTATCTTAGTAAAGTTTTGTGTACACTTGAAAAATATATGTATTCTGCTGTTGTTGGGTGAAGTGTTCTATAAATGTCCGTTAGCTCAGTGGGTGGATAGTGATGTTCAAACTATCTATATCCTGATATCTTTACCTACTTGTTTTACTGAGAAGAATGTTGAAATTCCACACTATGACTCTGGATTTGTCTATTTTTCCTTTAAGCTGATGAGTATTTGCTTCATAAATTTTGGAGCTTCTCTGTTTTAGGTACATACTATTTAGCACTTTTGTTCTTAATGAATTGACCCTTTTATTGTTACTAAGCATTAGTCTTTATGAATGGTCAAATTCCTTATCCTGAAGTCTACATTTGTGATATTCAATAGCCACCACCACTTTCTTATGATTAGTAAATTGTATATATTTTTTCATCCTTTTACTTAAAAATATATGTGCTCTATGTTTTAAATGTGTTTCTTATAAACAGAACATAGTTGCCTTTTTATCAGTCTAACACAGTCATTGCCTTTTATTTGGAGTTACACAAAATGTTTATATTTACTTTTTGATCTGGATGTGTTTAAGTCTAGAATCATTCTATTTGTTTTATACTTGTTGCTTCTGTTCTTCATTTTTCTCCTTGTCTTTTTTTCTGATTACTTTTTATTATTTAGTTTTATGTCCTTTCTTGACTTATAAGCTGTATCTCTATTTTGCTCTTTAGTGGTTGCTCTAAGATTTATAGTATACAATTTTAATATATCATTGTCTATATTCAAATATTATTACAGTGCTTCACATATGATGTATGAATCTTACAACAATATACCTCCATTTCCCCCTCCTTTTCTTTGTGCTATGGCTGCCATATGTTTTACCTCCATATATGTTACAATTCATTGTTATAAGTCTTATGCTATAGCCTCAAATCTAAAGAATTTTTAAAGTGAAAAAATTTTTATATTTTTTGCACATTTTAAACATTTCTTACATTCTATTTAATATTTGAAGATCCAGGTTTCCATCTAAAGAGCTTTAATACATCTTATAGTGTAGGTCTGCACACATCAAATTCTCTTAGGTACTGTTTGTATGAAAATGTGTTTGGTTTCCTTTTACTTTTGAAGGATATTTTACTACATGTAAAATTATAATTGTTTTTAGCAACTTTGTCAGTAACAACTTTGTCTACTGACATACACTTTTTGTTTTTTCTTTTTTCCCCATGAAAAGTCAGAGATCATGCTTATCTTTGTTTTGCTATATGTATTGTGACTTATTTCTCTGGCTGCTTTGAAGTTTTCCCTTTACTGTTTTCCAGCGATATGATTTCTCTCTGTTTATCTTGCTTAATGTCCATTGACTTCTTGAATTTCCATCACTTTGAAAAAAAAATTAGCTGTTATTTTTTTACACATTGTTTCGGCCCACTCATTTTTTTTCTTGTTTTTTGTTTTCTTATACTCAAATGACATGTATGTTTGACCACTTGATGTTGCTCTACAAATCACTGAGGCTTTTTACATTTTGTTTGTTTTCTTTCTTTCTTCCTGTGTGCCTCAGTTTAAATAGTTTCTATTGTTAGGACTTGAAATTCACTGATATGTTCTTCAGTGTTAAGTACAAAAGACTTACTTTTAAGTCTACCCAGTTATTTTTTTTCTATATATATATATATACACACACACACATATATGTATGTAATGTATATATAAATATACATATATTTAATTTTAAGGTCTTTGTCTATTCTTTAATTTCTATCATTTCTATGCCTGTTTTTACATAGATGGTTATAGATGACATTTTTCCAAGTCTTTACATTCTATTAATTTTGGATCATATTCTGGCCATTGTGATAGGATTATATATATCATATCTATAGTGTGAACCAGACTAACAGTATCTTAAACAAATGTACCAAGATGACCATTCTGTGACTTGAAAGCTTCTTGAGCACAGACCCCCCTCCCCCTTTCCACATTCTTTCCTTTTGTTTAACTACTACCCTTAAGTACACCCTCAGGGCATAACACCCTTGATCTTCCCTAGAGACATGACTATGACACACACCTATTCTTAAACATTCTCTTCTTGGGTGGTTCCTCAGCATGTACTCGCAGCTTCTAGGGCTATAAAAGCAGGTCTTAAGGGAGGTGGGGTTACAGAGATCTACTCATCTTGCAGCTGCCTAAGACAGGATTCTGTCCAGTAAGTCCCCTTAATAAACCATTTCTCATCAAGCTGGACTTGTCATGCTTTGGTCTTATAGCCCCTTTGGCCTCTGGAGGTCATTTTGCATATACCTCCTTTTCACAGGTATATATACATATATTGAATTTTGTTGTCTTTATTTAAAAATTATTGAAGTTTATTTTGGTAGGCAAGTAAATCACTTGCCAATCAACTTGATCTTGTTAGATCAATTTTAATCTTTATTAGAAAAGTTTTAGAATAGCGTTTTGTCCTGTGTAGCATTACTACTAAGGTCTGACTCCTGGGTCTCTAATAAATACCTTGAATTTTTATTGAGCATTCTACTCTCTGGCCAGTTGGAAGATGAATATATTCTACCCCTGTGTGAGCTCAGGAATTGTGTAGTTAATAATCTTGTTTGTTTGTTGCTTGGTATCATTGAACTTCACTTTACATATATACAACTTGGTCTTTGGCAACACACCCAAGTAGACCTCTATACAGATTTCTGAGGTACTCCCTTTGTATAACTCACTCCTTCCAGGTCCCTGGCCTGAAAATTCTTCCTGCCTCAACTTTCTCACAGTTGAATCTCTATTTCCTCAACTCAACAAAACTACCTTGATCTGTTTCAGTCCCTCCTCCCAGAACTGCATTCTTGGAAGAGTCTACTGAAGTGAAGCCAGGGAAATTATAGGGTTTACCTCATTTGTGCTCCTTTTATGAGAGATAAGAGTCCGTTGGCTCCTATTTTCCAATGCTTGGTAACAGTTTCATGTCTTCTTATTAAATTTTCCTTTTTTCTTGTGAAAGACAAGGTAATTATTTTTTGAAATTTCCAGTTAATAATACTATATATGGTGCCAATAGAAAAAGATACTGAAATTTTGCATATTTGGTTCAAAATTAAAATTTCTATTTGGCTTTAGTAATGCAATATTTTTAAAAAATTATTTATTTATTTATTTATTTGACAGAGACACAGCGAGAGAGGGAACACAAGCAGGGGGAGTGGAAGAGGGAGAAACAGGCTTCCCACTGTGCCTGATGTGGGGCTCGATCCCAGGACTCCTGGATCATGACCTGAGCTGAAACCAGACACTTAATGATGGGAGCCACCCAGGTGCCCCAGAAATGCAATATTTTAATATAATAAAACAATCAGTGAAGTGCCAGAAATTATGGATAAAAATGAATTAGAAAGTTTATGTAATTTTACTTTTTAAAATCTTATTGACTATTAAACCTAGTGTCAGAACAGAATCCCCAAATCATTGATTCTCAAATTTTATAGTATACAAGAATCTGCAGGAATCTTTGCCAAAGAGCAGATTCCTGAGTCCCAACTCTCTAGTTAACTAAATTTTGGGGGGAGCCAAGTTGTCACTATTTTTTAGTAATACTCATATTGATTCTGATGTAGGAGGTCCAAGAGAAAATTCAAATGAAATGTCCTTGTGCTGTTGATATTTTCCTTCTGAGTAACTGTTTAATGACAAATGACCATATTGATTCTGCAAGGTGAAAGCATAATTTAAGTGTTGCAATGCCTGGAGGCTCTGTGGATCTTATGTTCAATCATTTCAAATAAGAGAACACAGAATCTAAAAGTTTTGTTTTCTTATTTGAACTTTTTGCCTCTCAATTCAGTAAACTAAAGATGATATTTAAATTTGGTATGAATTAAATATTATCACAAAAGTAGTTTGGAAGTGCCTTATAATCACAATGAAGACATATTTGAAATGTTTAACAGAGCTCAGGTGGAAGCTCAAACCACCTTACATCTAGAAAAATGTGGAAAAAAGAACATGCCATTTATGACAAGTTTTCATAGAACTTGGGTTCTGGTTTTAAGTTTCTCCGAAAGGCAGTTGGCATCAGGCAATATGCCATCTGCTAGTGTTACTTACTCTCTGAAGTAAGTCTCTGAAGCCCACTCCATCTGGGGAAGTATGGAAGAGTGAGGACATTCTCCCTATATTGAGTCTTCTTCCATCTTCTATCCAAATCAGGACTTTTGCAAGGTTTGGGAGGAGAAGTCACTGTGCCCCAGAAAACCGTAAAGAATAAAAGCTCCTGGGGGCACCTGGGTGGTTCAGTTGGTTAAGCGGCCAACTCTTGACTTCAGCTCAGGTCATGAGTTCAGGGTTGTGGGATCAAGCCCCATGTCCCGTGTCAGGCTTCATGCTCAGTTGGGATTCAACCAGAGATTCTCTCTCTCCTTCTGCTCCTCTCCCCTGTCTCACATGTGCTCATTCTCTCAAATAAATAAATCTTAAAAAAAAAATAAAAGGTCCTGTTTGATGAATCCACTGATACATTGAATACTAGGCCACACTAGTGTTCTCTTGACCCCTCCAAAGGTTCAGATTAAAATCATAACAGGCCTACAAGATTGGATGACAGCCTTCTAAGGATAGCTATTTCCTGTTTGGCTCATTTCTTGGTTTCAGGAAAAATCTAAGGGACAGAGGAGTTGCTGATTCTGAGAAAGTTTTAGGAAGAATTAAAGTTTTTCCTTGCAGTGCTGGGGCTCATGTATTTTTCTTCAAGCTGCAAACTTGCCAGTCTACCTCACAGTAGAGCAGTCTCTAAACTTTAACCTGAACCCATAGATTGGGTTCTGATTTGCTGGAGGCTCCCAATCTATCCTGGAAATTGCTTTTAGCAAAATTTGCAAAGTCCAGGAGTTCTGGCTCTTGCCAAAATAGAAAAGAAAATGTAAAAATGGACTTGGTGCTCCTAGCTTTATACTTTGAGAAATCTAAATATATTTTAACAAATACTAATATAGGAAATGCTAGACCTATATCCCTACTATTTTTTCTTTTCCTATTTAATAAAGTCTTTCCTTTATTGAAAAGTTCCTATATAACCATACATAAAGTACTCTGTATATTTCCCTCATTATGTTTTTATAGCAATCTTATGAGGTAGGTGCTATTTTTATGCCCATTTTATAGGAAAGCTAACTGAAGATAATCTATTAAATAACTTAAGAGTACAACTAAATGTGGTAGAGCAATAAGTGGCAGAGTCAACATTTAAATCCAAGATATCTGACTCTGAGTTTCATGATCTCAATGGATTACACTGTTTTAATAACTCAACATTTCCTCTTCAACTATTGGCTACATCCATAAAACACCCATATTTATAAGTTCCATTCTTCCCTAACAATCTTCCCTGACTTATGATACTATATCATCAACCTCATTGAGTTTTGAAGCTAAGAATTTCTTCTAGGTTTAGAAATCATTGTTCCAGTAACATCTGATGGGTTCCTTGTTTGACTTCCTTTGGATCCCCTTTAAGTCTCCTTTTTATCAACCACATTGGGAATCCAGTACTGTGGACATAAAGTGCTCATATTTTCCCAAGACACCTTAATTCCAATGACTCTTCCTCTTCCAGTGTTGACATACTCTGGAGTAGTGCCTGGATTTTTCCTCCTCTCTTCTTTCCTACTTCACAAAGTTCTGCTTGGCTTTTATATTTCTATTTTCTAGGACTAGACTCTGTTCTCATGTTGTCATCTTTTGAGCCAGACATCTTACACATATAGGCACAGTGTTTAATGACCACCACCTGGATCCCCCTATTGGTATGGTTAGATTGTATTCCCTGTTGCCTTGATACACTTCAACGAACATTTATTAAAGAGTTTCTGAGTGCAGGCTCTGTGTTAGGGCCCCAAATATATGAAGAAGTATATTCTCTGTCATTGTGATGTTCACCATACAATGACTGCCCTATATTATGACTGACCTATTTCCTTTGGTCAATTAGCCCTATTCAATGAGTTTATTCTATGCTGCCTTCCTCCAGTTTTACCTTAGTAGGACTATCTCTGCTTGATCTGTTATAGTTCTATTTTCTAACCCAAATTCATTAAAGAACCAATGTGGCACATGCATGATAATCTGAGCACTAGCACGTCCTGTCTCTCCTCTTCCATGCCACTGTTGAGACATGACCTGAAGCTGACCATTCCAATTGCTTGCCTTCATCCTCTTTAAATACATGCTCTAGTGGTGTGGACTTTCTTGCTCTATCAATCATTAGAGATTAAACAATTTTGAAGTACCAACCAAGTCTTTAAGTAAGTACTTAAAGGGAGTGAAAGTTTGTAGGGGAAAAGGGGTTGAAATCTTCTAAGACAAGCACTGGCAAACAATATCCCATAGGCCAAATCTGATCTATCACCTATTTTTGTAAATAAAGTTTTATTAGGACACAGCCAAACTCATTCACTTAAGTGTTGTCCATGGCTACTTCTGTGCTATAACAGCAAGAAAAGATGCATAGTTGCAAAAGAGAAACAAATAATGGCTCACAAAACTTAAAGTATTTACAGTCTGATAGTTTACAGAACAGTTTACCCATACTTATTCTAAGACATTCTTAAACTCTTTAGGGAGCATATTAAATAATAATGCATGGTTATCTTAAGTACTCTAATGGTTAAGAGAGTAAATTTAAGATGGATGTATAGGAAAAAGGATATACTCTTATAGTCTTTGTTTCTTTGGCCACACGTAATCAAGAAGGCATTTGGTTTGAGCTCTTACTCATATTTCTCAAGTCTCTGGCCATATCAGTTACTCCTGATATGTTGTTCTCAGACTTCTTCCAAAGGGATATCAATAGTCCTTTCATACTTTTTATGAAACAGTACGAGGTGTTTGGAGTCACAGGGTCTTGGTAGATGTCTTTTTGCCATGTTGCCAAACAACCTCTAAGCAGCACTTAAACTAAGTTTTGTCCAACCTTCTTCAAATTCATGTTCTACCATTAATTTGGCTCCCAAGGGGAAGAAACCTTCATTCTAAGCTTAGTGCTTTTATATTTGATTTCGGCTGATTTTTGAATAAAAATAGATTTATGGTCCTTGAAAAGGGGGATTTGCTCTTTTAGGTTTGTAGTTCCCTCTTCTAACAAGTTCTCCAGAGACTAAATCAACTTATTAATAGTGATAATATAATAAGCAAAGTTACCATTATTATTAATATCATAATAGTTACAATTATAATGAACATTATAATAATAAGCTATACTAGTTTTGAACACTTATATGTGGGAAATGTTTCCAAGTTCTGCACATAAATTAACTCACGTAATCCTTCCAAGATTTCAGTCAGTCTGGCATCAGAGCCCATGTTTTTAATCACTAGGCAAAGGACATATTACTAGGGAGTTTTTGTTGGTTCTTTAACATGGGCAGAACATAATTGGCATTAATAGCTGGATGTCTTGAGGGTGTTCCCTAAAAAAAAAAAAATTGGATTTACACATATATATACATATATATGAATATACATATTTCATATACATATGTTATACATATTATAATTTAAGTACGCAATGAATGTTGAAAGATGAATAGAAAATTTAAGTATCAAAAATTATATGGAAGGTATTGTAGTTTGGAAGGAAGGCTTCAATTACTTACGAGTTGTATGCATACTCTCCTGGGAATCATTTTGCTGAGAGTAACACTCTCGTGCAAATTGGATTAAAACACAGAAGCAAACAAGCACAATAAGTTTTACTAGCATACAAGGATAATCTATGGAATTTAAGGGCAAGAATTGCAAGAAGCAAGCAGTTAGGGCCTAAGTTAGTCTCCACTCTCTTTAAGTCTCCAGGTTCTCTTGCTCCTTCTCCCTCATCCCCTTCACATGCATATCTATCACTCAGTCCCTTGCCAGCATCTTCCTGAGCATTTGCCTCTTTGTAGATCTAGCCTCTTTCTGTTTTGAACATGGAAGGCTGCACACTAAAAGCTCCTATTACATTAACTAGAACTTCTGGATCCAAATTGCAGATTCCCAGGAGAGAAAATCAGTGAGTCATCTTGAACCAGGTGTCCTCTTCTGAGCCCAGTGAATAATGCCTGGCATCAGAGTTGGGGTATGTTCACATGACCTGCTAAGGGGACAGAATCCCTAAGACTGGGTTTTAAATAAGGCATGGAAACTTAATAACAAGTTTGCTGTGTACAAAACATGGTGACTTTTTCTTTTTCCCTCCCTCCCTCTCTGAATGCCTACGTCATATTAATGTTTCCTAAAACCAGGTAGTAACACTTTGAAATGCCTTCAAAGATTATGGGAAACTCACTCACAAGAGAAAAAATACATTAAATGTGAAAAAGGTACCTTGTATTCCTAACCTGCACTCCTTGGATATTGCAATTCCATAATACCTGATATATCTTTCTATATTCCTATGTTTGCCTGTGATGCCACTAAAAATTACAGTGGAGACAACAAATGCCAGACTTTCTGATACTAGCTGTAGTCTCATCAGTTGCAGACTTAATCCCTCCTTCAAAATTGCCAGTGGGCATTCAGTCTACAAAGATTAGCCAAGGAGTGTGGAAAGGGTGAAATGGAACCATTTCCAAAAGTATCCTGCAGACCTGCAGAAATCAGAAAACTGGGCTCTCCAAGTGAACTGGTTGGCACTAGCTGGCCATGGACCAGAACAATTTGCCATGTCACTGGCAGAATTCTAACTACTAATTTCCTTTCCTCATGACTCTCCATAGGTCAAATGCTGAATCTGAAAAACCATGTAGCCACTACTAAAGGGATTATCGGGAGATGCTCTAACAGCCAACTGAATAGCTAGTCTTTTCAATATCAGCTCTCCTAATATGTCTTTTTTTTTTTCTTAACTAGAAGTAAAAATGTTTCTCTTATTTAAGTGACCCATAGTTAGAATTATTTTTTACTTTTAGTGTATCGCTATTGGGAAGATCTATCCACACAATATGGAGATGGAAAATGAGACAGATGCTACAAGTGAGCCTTAATTCTTTACAAAACTAACAGGAAGTAGAAGAAAAGTTTATGCTTTGGAGTAAAGACTTTATAGATGTATCACAGGGACATATTTCCCACTTGCACATGACCTTCCAGGTACAGAGGGCTCTTGTGCAATTATCTAAATTGCCTAAATTCTGTTTGTCATAAAATTCTCCCCAGGTACCAAACTCTCTCCAATAGTTTTTAAAGATAGTGTAAAAGAATAGGGTGCCTGGGTGGCTCAGTTAGTTAAGCGACTGCCTTCGGCTCAGGTCATGATCCTGGAGTCTCGGGATTGAGTCCCGCATCGGGCTCCCTGCTCAGCAGGGAGTCTGCTTCTCCCTCTGACCCTCTTCCCTCTCGTGCTCTCTCTCTCTCATTCTCTCTCTCTCAAATAAACAAATAAAATCTTTAAAAAAAAATAAAGATAGTGTAAAAGAATAGATGAGATGTATACGGACCTCATGGTATATTTTAGAATGTAATCTTTAAAAGCCACTGTATGAATTTATTCTGTTTCTACTTTCCTTTTTATTTTAAGTGACTGGTATTAATATTTTACAGAGTTCATTAACCTAAACTAAAAGTGAAAAGTGAAAGTTAGATTTAGTAGGAAAGTCAGTTATTGACTTCTATCTAAATCAGCAATTCCCAAATTTGGCTGCAGAGGAGAATCACCTGGGAGATTAAAATAATACCAATACCCCCAGAGATTCTGATTTAATGTCTGTGATATTCCATGGGCATCATTAAACTTATTTTTTCAATACTTCCAGATTTATAAAAAAGCTGCAAAGATAGTACAAACAGATCCCATGTACACCTCACTCAGTCTCCCCTCTTGTTAATATAGTGCATTATCATGGTGCATTTGTCACAACTAAGAAACCAGCACTGGTATATTACTATTAACTAAACTCCACACTTTATTCAATTTATCTTTTCCACTCATGTCCTTTTCGGCTCCAGAATCCCATTCAAGATACACTGCATTTTGTTGTCATGTCTCCTTCCTCTTATCAGGTCTGTGACAGTTTCTCAGTCTTTCTGTTTTTCATCATCTTGAAACTCTTGATGAGTATTGGCCAGATATTTTGAAGAATCTCTCTCAATCTGGGTTTTTTCTAATGTTTTTCTCATGGTTAGTCTAGCGTTTAGGGTTTTTGTAAAGAACACCAGAGAACACCACAGAAAAGAAGTATATTCATCATGTGTTAGGGAGTAAATACCATGAACACTGAAAATGCCCTAATGTTTGAAAACCACTGAAGGATATAGTATCAGAGATACCCTCTAAGTCTTTAAAAATGTACTTGAAAGGCTGCCATAGCATCACTCTATGAAATGACCTGCAGTTTAAGATAAGCATCACATTTTAGGTCTAGGGTTGTAAGGCTAGTTCTTCCGAAGTGGCCTAATTTCTTCCAGGCAATATGCATTGATTTAGAATGCCTTGGCAGAGAAATTGTCCCTGCCCTGACGTGAAGCTCTCTCTAGTCATGGACAACTGTGAACAGAATATGCACATGATCAAACATTTTCCCCCAAATAAGCCTCTTTATGGTGATACCATAAATATTGATGTAATACTAATTATTAAAATGTGCAAAATTACTGTGAAGAAAGGGACCTCATCTAACTCCAGGCTTTTCTTATTATTCTCAAAGCAGAGCCATTAACTTTCTAATGTATGCTTCAGGTGTTGAAAAGCTAATTCACAGCTCCCTGGCTGCCTACTTGTGGGGACAGCTTTCTTCTGCTATGGGCAGTAATTGCCTTACTGCTAGCCTAAATTGCCGTAGAGAAGAAAGCCTAGCTTTGCTTGCTTTATCTTGTGGATTTAAAGCAGTGTCTATATTTGCTTTGCATACAAGTTCTCTTACAGATATTTTTACTCTAATCCATGGGACTCCTTCCAGTTGGGACGTGAGAAACAAGATGATGAAGGCATGCACTAACATACATTTTGCTTGTACTGGTAATGTACTGTAAACAAATCAGAGATTATCTTGTTGGAGGAAGAGGGCAGAACTACTCTCACTGGTCCAGGTTAGTGGAGATAGCTTGAGAGATGCCGTGGATAAAAATTCACATTCAATTAGATGGATCAGTCAGAAATATCTGAATGGATAAAGAAGCATGTGATTTGGTCAAACAGGCTAGACTTAAAACCAGAAAATTTAAGTATAACCTGTTTTTCCCTGAACAAAACATTCCTTAGGTAAAACTGGGCATATAGTAAGATTAATAAATCGTTATTTTACTAGTGCTTCTCAGATATAATACATAGGGTTAGATTGTGAAATCAGACTGACAAATCTTACCTAGTATCAAGTTTTGCTATTAACTTCAAGGGAATAGGCAATCAGGAGGCACAGAGGGGACTTGGAAGGAAGTCAGCCATGTCTTTTCACCCTGCAGCAAACCTGTATCTCTGGTTCAGAACAAGAAGTGAGGTCTCTAAGTGAGATTCCTGAGGTTACTTCACATAGCAGGAGATGTTTAAATAGTGAGGAATCTGCATTTTATACCCCAGGATGTTAGAACTCTGGTGAAGATCTGTAGGAAGTCATGTTTTACATATCCAGAGATTCTGTTTTATTATCATAGATAAATCTTTAGCCAGGGACATCTTTCCATGGGCATTCTGAATTCAAGTTCTCCTCCTTATAGCATATATTTTATCTACTTGGAGATTCGGTTGACAAGGAGATTAGACCCTGACATGCCTTCATTGCTTCCTCTGAGGGTGCACTCCAGTAAAAAGTGTAAATGAATATAAGACTAGTTGCTATAACTCCTTCCTCCCCATGCCTTTGCCCATTTTTGCAGGAACTTCAACTCCATCCATTAATCTTTATACCTCATTCATACATACCCCCCAACACACACACATTCTCACACTCACATCTGATCTTGTCAGTTCTTCACATAGGCTTAGAAACCCAGTTTTGGTTCCTCTGTGGGGTCTACAACTTTTATTTACTTTTGTCCTGGTTTTCAGCAGTGAAATCTGCTGCTGAACCTTCACAGGGCCAGGGGACCAGCATCTACATCCATAGCAGAGATTTTGTAGTTAGGGATGTCTGATGCTCTTGAGGGTACTGGTGTCATATGAAGGCACCCCTCCCACTGTCACTCCAGGGCAGCAATGCAGAGTTCACCCTATTGGCTTTCTTGGCCTGGGTTCCTGTGAATTTATTAACTGGTCTCCTGCTAGTTCAAACCCTTATGCCTATCCCACTGCAATCTTCTACATTGCAGTCAAATGTTTTTTTCTAAAATGAAAATGTGATTGTGCCCTTCTCATTATTAGAAACTTTCAATGGCTCCCTAGTGCTATCAGCATAAAAACCCAAGCTTCTTAGTCTGTATGCCATATTCAGAGTCTGATCATTAAGTACTTGCCATATTTCACTGTTTTCCACTCAACGTAGATAACTCAGTTTTAGCTTAGCCCTCCCTTGTTTTCATGATGCTGAAAACAGACTTGCTCTGAATGGGATGGTCTTTTTCCTACTTTTTATCCAGGTTAGACCTTTTTTTATGCTGTTTGGTTTGGTTCAGGTATCACCTTTTCTGGAATTTTTTTTCTGGCCCCAGTATTCTATAGTAGATATTCCTGTAGCAAGAAGAGCAAAATGACATATGTTGTGTTACCCGTGTGGGTTCTCTTGTCTGTTTTTCTTACTATCCTTTAAGCAAGCATTCTATCTTCTACTTTGTTGCAGCTTCAGTTTTGGGATACAGAAAGAAAATGAAGATGAATGCAGTGAAGAGCACAGATGGGAGATTTATGTCAAAGGGTATGACACCTTTTCCTCAGACTAAAGGGAGAGGTATGGCTATAGAGAGATTTCTGGGAATTGGGAAGGAAACTTGAGGTGGCTCAAGCCTAATGCTTAGACGGAGGGGATGGAGCTTTTTGATGAGTGTGGGTGTTGGGATGAGGACTTGAAGAGAATGTTTGGAGGATTCACTGAAACTGGGATAGGCTGCTGGCCAAAGATAAATAAAAGGGTAAGAGAAGGAGGAATTCCCCAACACAGATTACAAGTGGTAACCCTGTGGGGCAGCAGGAGGTCTCGGTGAATAATGCTCAGTTGACTTCCCATAGAAGCAAATGACAGATCCTGGGATGAAAATAGGTCAGGGATTTGTGAAGCTTGCACAGAGGAAGGCCAAAGGGCTGAGGGAGCTGAGGAGATTGGCAAGAGAATAACTGAAATCATGGTGTAAGAGTTTAGCCCAGAGAAGAAAGGATGGAAGGTCAATAGAAGGCTGAGAAATTATGACAAAAGTGTAGAGTCACTTTACATCCTTGGCTTTTATTGTAGTTAAACAAAATAAACTCTCATTGCCAACTAGAGTTGTAAGATTCCCCAATATGGAACTGTGTTGTCCACATCGATGTCAGAGATCTCCTTTGAATGTTATGAAAATGTTCATGTTGAAGGGATTAACAAGACTTTTATTCCATAGATGGGAATATAGGGGGAGCTGGAACCAAAATTAATTCTAAGAAAACTGATAACATCCTTAAAATCTAGTTGTTCTTTTAGCTATCTGGGTGTCATCTGGAACAGAGAGATAAGAAAATGATAAAGCTTTCTCCTGTTTAGAATTACCGTCTTTGATTTAAAATATTTTCAGTTCTCTTGTCTCTTGGGTTAATTGTCATTATAGGCAAGGGCTCTTGCTGCTAAGTTGCTTGCCCAACACACTGTGCAGCAAAAGATTAAAAGATAATTGGATCAAAAATTTCACAGGAAAACACACCAAGATGAAACATCTCTCTGTTAGACCTATCCCCGGGAGGAACACTAGGATTAAGTGAGCCACAAATAGTACATGACGACCTCACCAAATGCCACATTACTGAGCCTGAGTAAGATGGTTATATAAGAAGAAGAAGCAGCTTTACTTGTGATGAAAGAAAAAAAAAAAAAAGAGCTGTTCACACTCTCCCATCTCATATGCCAGACAATCTGGAGTTGTTTTGATCCTCATAAATAGGGTTGATTTTAATGTGGTCATCCGGGCCTTTTTAGGATCTTTATAGGCCCGAGGCATTCTTACTGTTAGAGACACCCCCCACCTATCCCATGTTATATAGTAAGTAAATTAGAATGCACCAAAGTGTTAGATCAATTCTGATTTACATATTTATTTTATAATAATTATTGCAGTTATTATGTTCATATATTTTATCACAATTTAAAGTACATATTGCATTTAGTTTTGTAATGTTCTTTTATTTTGTAGCTGGTAATATTTTTCCAGGTGTCTAACATTTTACTGGCCTTTATAAAATTCATCAATTATAGGCACTGTGCCCAATGATACCTCTGGATAAGTGACCCTGTGCATGGGGGGAGGTTGGACTCTGAGGAGATATTAAGATGAAGTCAAGGTTGCTGAGAATGGGTTCAAGTCCAAGCTTTGTATCTAACCTATGTGACAAAGGCAAGACCTTTTGTCTCCCTCTTATTTGCCAGCACCACCACCAACACTGTTTTTCCTCTCCTTTTAGTAGAAACAGATAAATAATTGGGCAAATACAATAAAGTGATAACACTTATGAAAGACTTATAACAGGTTGCTATGGGAATAAACGAAGGGGCAGAAAGTTCAAGGAAGTAATTTTTTTCTTAGTGAAAATATAGATAATACTCATGCTGCAGCTTTTTATAGGCTTTATATGGAGAATCAAATAACATCACAAAACTTTCATACTTTATGGGACAGCAGAAACACAGAATTTGAATCAGAAGATTTGGTTTTAAATTCCAATTTGCTCCTTTGAATGATCTGGGAAACCACTTAACCTGTCCAGACCTCAGTCTCTATTTCTCTAAAAGGGGCTGTGCTGAGTTGAAGAGCATTCCCCTCCAAATTCATATTCTATCCAGAACATGTGGATGTAACCTCATTTAGAAGTGGGGTGTTTGCAGATGCAATCAAGTTAAGATGAGGTCATACTAGATTAGAGCAGACCTTCATCCAAGAACTGATGTCCTTATAAGATGAGGGACATTTGGATTCAGACATACAGGAATGCCAAGGAGCACCAGCAACCACCAGAAGCTAGAAGAGGCAAGGAAGGATTATCCCCTTAAGGCTGTGGAGGAAGTGTGGCCCTGCTGACATCTTCATTTCAGATTTCTAACCTCCAGAATGGTGAGAGTATATATTTCTCTTGTTTTAGGACACCCAGTCTGGCCAATTTATTCTGGCAGCCCTAGGAAATTGATACAGGGATAACAGAACTTACCTACCTCAGAGTAGTCTAGTGAGGGTCTGACCTGGTGGGGTTATAGTTAACAGAGGTGCAGCCACGAGAATTCAACTTCCAGGACATTCATTTTGAAGCAACCACACCACATTAGGACACCTCTGTCTGCCTTGTTCACCATATGTCAATCCTCTCACTGCCAGTTTTCTTCTACCAGCTTCTAATCATTATACTATTCATTGACACTTGATTTATAACTTTATTTTCTAGCATAATATTGCAAAGCCTAAAAATAAGTGGTTTGATTTTTCTGAATTGGCCGTTAGAGTCTCTGCTTCTATCTTCCTGCCTTGTCCCAGTGGGCTAGGACAGACATCCTAGACAAGATCGTAAAGACAAAAGCACAAATCACATTGTAAAGCACTACATAGATGGTAGTAATTTGGATAAAAAGTTACCCATATCCAAAGTGGATAAAGGAAGTAATGTACACCCATGTGGAGACAGTAGAGAAGGCACGGGCTTGGATTCTGGTCCCAGCACAGGCACTGGCTAATACGGCCATGTCATGTAACTAATTGGTACCTGAGCATCCAGGTCTGTAGAATATAGGGGAGGCAGAAGGAAGCACATCAAGTTCTCCTCTAACTCCAATATCTCCAATATCTGCTTAAGCTGTAATTTTGGAGGGGTACTTTATACAAGCATTCATAGAACTCACATACACACATACATATGCATATATACATAATGTTTTCCTTCACAAGGGAGTGCTTTAATAGATATAGGCAGACAGGGTCATGGCTTGGCCCTGATCCAATGGATGTGGTTGCTCTTCCTCCCCAACCTTGTATGGCCCTGGCAAGGGTGGACATGGGAGAGGTGGTTTTAAAAAGAACATGGTAAGACTAAGTCTTCACTTTCATAAAAAAGGGGAGCAACCCTCTGGAGAATTTATACATGGAACAGGGTCCAAGAACCTACTCCCAGTGGGCTGAAGCATGCTACCACCTCCACTGGACCCTCCCTCCCTGAGCGGTGTGCATCCAAATATGGCAGGAGCCTGTGGAGTCCCTGGCTGCACATGAGGGATTGGCCACTCTATAGCTCTTAGTATTTCTACACTACGCATATTGTTGTGCTTTAGAGCTCCCTACCCTGCAGCCTCAGCCTGAAGCTTCAGGTGGGAAGAGGTAGACCAACCTCCACAGCAAGCTCAGATCCAGGACATAGCAGCCCTACTCCCTGTTGGCTCTGTAAGGTGAGCAGTCATCAAAACAGAAGGCTCAACACTGGATAAGATGCAGCCAGTGGGAGCAAGCAGAGTTGGAAGGACTAGGGGTGAGAAGTGCAGGCAAGGGTGTGTGGACTGGGCAGGTCAGCGACTGGGCAAAACTCAGCTCGGATTGGGGGTCAGGAGGTGGTTTGGGGCGGGCTGAGTATCTCATCAAAAACAATTCTGCAGCAGCAAGCTGAGCAGTGGCAAGATGCTCAGGGCCTCCGTCCACCCAGTACAACAGCTGCCTCCAGCTTCAGAGGCCAGGTGGCTGGGGCAGGCCCTGGCTCCAGATATATATGGGGAAGGACAGGAGGGAGCTACTGGTGGCAAGTGGGGCTGGCCTGGAGGGACAGGGCATAGTGACATTTGTGGGCATGTCCCTGCTGGCCAGGTGGGGTCTACAGGATCAGTTGTTCTGGAAGAGAGAGCAGGTCATCATTGCTGTTTGGGCAGGTCAGGTGGGCCCTGGCAGGACAGCAGTATAGAACTCTGTTTTAAGTGTTCCCCTTCCTTAATCTAAAATTAGCTTTTAGATTAGATTAGATTTAGAAATTAGATTTAGAAATTAGATTTAGAAAAATGATTAAGAACCAGAACTTTGAAGTAATAAAATTGAAAGGTTGAGTCCCAGCATCTCTACTTATAGCTGCATGATACCAGTAAGTGTGCAGTTCTAAACCATGGCCCCTAAATTCATTGATATTTCTCTCATTAAGTGGTAGTTCTTTGTCTCCCTTACCTGAAATCTAGGCTCTGTGACCAAGAGAATACTATTGCAAATGTCACTGTACCAGTTTCCAGGCCCAGGCTTTTAAAATTAGCAACTTCCACTTATCTCTTGGGGTGTTCACTCTCAGGACCCAGCTGCCATGATTTGAGAAAGTCAAACAGCTTCATGGAGAAATCACATGTGGCCATTCCAGCCAAGAGACCCAAGCAACTGGTAGCATCAGCCACCAGACAAGTGAGTGCACAGGCCTCTGGATGATTCTAGTCCCCAGCTATCGTGTCGTCCCCACCTTTGCATCATTCCAGCTTGAAACAAATATGGGCACCACACAGTGCCCAGATGGCAGAGTTTTGAACAAATTAAATGATTTTTGTGTTTAAACCACTAAGAGTAGGTTAATTTGTTATACAGCAACATATAATTGGCCTGGTAAGTTACTTTACTTCTTTAACCTCAGTGTCCTCATCTATAAAATGGGAGAAAAACATTCATGAAGAATAAATGAAATAATGTATTCAAAGCACAGAAGACCTCACATCTTTGAGACTCAGTTGATATTAGTAACCATTGTTACACTGCCATTTTTATTATTTTAATGGCTAAAATCATGGGCTTTCAAAAGACTTATAATCCTTCATTTCTAAAATAGCCCCAAGACAAGATAATTAGATGCAATAACAAGGAGCAGAAAAAAATACTGATGACAGCTAAGCTACTTATTCCATCCTTTTTCCTTTTTTTCTTTTTTTAGAATCAGAGAAGGCATCAAACCCTCTAGTACTCAAAGACAGATGAGTTTTCCATTTACTTGTCAATCTCAGTCAATGAGTCTCCAGGCCCAGGCTATAGGGAGCTGAGAGTGACTTGTGCAGATTAAATGGCCTTCATGAAGAACTTACTGTGGTATGGTATGTGTGTGGTATTGTGGTATGGTTTCCTGGTGTGGTCTTTTCCTCAGAAACCTATCTGATTCTGTCATATCAGACATTGTCACAGGGTCCCCCTCTCCTGTTATTCCTTCTCATAATCCCAAGTGGTGGTGAGATGGTAGACCTGATGGACAGGGTAGAGCACATGAGGGTAGGAGGAGGTAGAATAGGAAGAGTGTCCCTCAGGAGAATATCACAGGGTAGAGAGAATAGCAGTATGTATGTCTTCAATAATTAGTTAAAAGCATCCTTTTCTTTTATGTCTGGGGGGATGGGATTGTCTGCTCTGGAGGGCTAACAATCCCAGGAAGAAACAAGCAGATGAAAGTTCAAATGGAGCAATGAAGAATATGTGCCATAGAATTAAGGCCAGACCATCTAGCATGAGTACAAGTTAGGAAGATAGAAAAACCCACTTCCTTCTGGGATCTATTTTCAGTAGACTTCAGGACCCGCACCTGAGAGCAATGCAGGCTGGGACCAAAATGGGTCTCCTAACATTCTGTCCCAAGCCTGTGTATTGCTTACATGAAAGAGAGAAGTTATCAGCAGTTTTACCAAAGCTTCCTTTATGAAAATGTAAGGACAAGCTGGGAAATTTTCCTCAAGTGATAATGTTTTGCTAAAAAAATAGCACAGCATTCTGATTTTACTTCAGTTAATCTTAGACATTTTACAAAAATATCAATTTAGTGTTTTATCTAAAATTGGATAAGTAGTTTTAATTCAGATGAGGGGGCAGTGGGGGCTGTGGTAGGTAGCTATGTATGGCATCTTTATATTGTGGTTTCAATCTGGGCAAAGTTTAACTTGTGTGTGTGTGTGTGTGTGTATGTGTGTATGTGTCTGTATATATATATATATATATATATATATATATGAATATATGTGTGACTTGTATTCACACACACATACTTGACATTCTTACCTAAAATTCTATTTGCAATTGTTCATATTTTTATTTTTTCTTTAATTCTTTATGCTTTTTCACAAAATTATTAACAAAGACATTTGAAAAAGTATTATTATAGTAGTTGTCTTAAAGATGTCAATAGGGAGGATTTTTTTATATTATTTTTTCTTGATTATATTTGGCTTATTTCCATTGCTTTGTATAAATCATCCTACAAATAATTTAAATGTGATATGGGTTTTTTGGGGGCAGGGGTTACCTTAGGTTTCTAGAAAATGAGAACAAAAACATAAGTCCTAAATACCTCCACTCAATATTTGTGACTATCTGATGGACTAACGTATATTGAAATAACTTGCAAACTGTAAGTAGCTATGTCTATTAATCAAAACCAAAAGTTTATGTCATGCTTACTTCTAGGGAAATAGTAATTATTAGTGCTAACATTATTGTCAAGTAGCACTTTAAATGTATTTACTTGCTTAATTCTCATTATGGTATGCTATTATCTCATCTTACAAATGAGGAAACTGAATCTCAGAGACTTTGCCAGGGCACACACCTAGAAACTGGGCCTAGATGGGAGGTGAACTGGGTGGCCAGTCTGCCTCCAGAGTCAGCTCTCTTTAGAGCTGCAGAAGTCAAATATTTTTATTCATAGTTTCATTTTCCATATATATATATATTTAATGTGTTCTGTTAGACTTCTGGGAAGATAGTGGAGTAGGAGGATCCTGAGTTCATCTTGTCCCATTGATACACTTAGATAACAGTCCCATCAGTAAAACCAACCCAGAAAATGACCTGAAGACTGGCAGAACAAACTTTCCACAATTAATCAGAGAGAGGAGGCCACATTGAAAAGGGTAGGAGGGGTGATAACATGGTTGGGAACCAAATGCCCCATGAGACTAACCACAAATGGGAGGGATTCTACAAACACAGAGAAAGGAAAGCAGATCCCATTTCAGGCATCCCAGAAACAGGGGACTCACACTGGGAAGATGAGTCATCAATAACATTTGGCTTTGAAAACCAATGGGGCTTAACTTCAGATACTTTAAAAATCAGCAATCTTAACTCTGGGAGAGCTGAAGAGCAATAGGAAACTGAGTCCCTTCCCCGAAAGAGATAGCATAGTAAACAACCCTGTAGAGATTGAGCATAGAAGCAGCAGTTGAAAAAGTGCCTGGGGTATACCCAAACACCAGTTTGCAGTCCCAGAAGCCAAATCTTATAAGTGGCAGTGCCGAGAAAGTGCCTTGCTGATCAGTGTGTCAGCATCCCCAACAGAGGGACTGGGGACAGAGATCTGAGGTAACTGCCAGCTCTCTCCACCAACAAAAGCCTCTCAAAGGACAAGGCAGGGAGACTACCTTGTAGGTTGATGCTTCTGCAGCCCCAGAAGAAAGACTGGGGGCAGGCATCTGGTGTGACATCACCCAATTACAAGCCCACAGTGGCCCCAGATAGTCTCTAAACCCATTCCACAATAGGCAAAATGGGTAACTGCAGCTGACTGGACTTAGGGTACACAAAACACACACGGGAGACACTCCTGAAGCATCTGGTTCCAGTGAAGAGGGGACATTGGGCTACAGGGTAGCACAGAACCTCTTCTTCATAAGGTAATACTTTCAAGATCAGGAGATATAACTGACTTTCCTAATATAGAGAAACAACCACAGAAAGACAAAAGGAGACTGAGGGATATATCCCAAAGAAAGAACAGGACAAAAACACATCAAAAGAGCTAAATGAAACAGAGATACACAATATACCTGATAAAGAATTCAAAGCAGTGGTCATAAAGATATTTAATGGACTTGAGAAAAGACTGGAGGATCTCAGTGAGACCTTCAACAAAGATATAGAGAAATATAAAAAAGAACCAGAAATGAAGAACTCAGTAACTGAAATTAATACACTAGAGGGAATATATAGTAGACTAGAGGAAGCAGAATGGATCAGAAGCTGGAGGGCAGAGTAATGGAAAGCAACCAAGCTGAACAGCAAAAAATAAAAAAAATAAAAAATGAAAGTGGGTTAAGGGAACTCAGTGACATCATCAAGCATAATATTTGCATTATAGGGATCCCAGAAGGAGAAGAGAGGCAAAGGGGCAGAAAATTTATTTGAAGAAATAACAGCTGAAAACTCCCTAATTTGGAGAAAACAGATATCCAGATCCAGGAGGTACAGAAAGCCTCCAACAAAATCAACCCAAGGAATTCCATCCCAAGACACATAATAACTAAAATGGCAAAAAGTATTAAAGAGAAATTTAAAAGCAGCAAAAGAAAACAGTTACATATAATGGAAACCACATAAGGCTCTCAGTTGATTTTTCAGCAGAAATTCTGCAGGCCGGAGACAGTGGCATGATATATTCAAAGTCCTAAAAGAAAGAAACAAACAAACATGCAATCAAAAGTACTTTACCCAGCAAGGATATCTTTCAGAAAAGGAGAGATAAAGAGTTTCCCAAACAAAAGTTAGAGGAATTCATCACCACTAAACCAGGCTTATAAGAAATGTTAAAGAAAAATCTTAGAGTGGAAAGAGAGGCCATAATCAGGAGTAAGAAAAGTATGAAAGGAAAAACTTTCATAAGTAAATACAAACATAATCAAAGTAGTAGATTAATTACTTATAAAACCAGTACAGAGGTTAAAGCACAAAAGCAGTAAAATCAATTATATCTACAAAAATCAGCCAAGGAATAAAATAAAAGGATGTAAAATATGACATCTATACATAAAACGGAGGGGGGGCTGTAGTAAAAATTTAGTGTTTTAGAATGGGTTTAAACTTAAGCGACCATCAACTTCATATAGATTGTAATATGCATAGGATATTATATATGAATCTAATGGTGACCACAAATCAAAAACTTGATAGGCAAAAAGTAGAGGAAGGAATCCAAACATATTACTAAAGGAAGCCATGAAGCCACAAGGAAAGACAAGGGATGAAAAGAACAAAGAAGAACTACAAAAACAACCATAAAAGAAGTAACAAAATGGCAATAATATATCAATAATTACTTTAAATGTGAATGGACTAAAGCTCCAATCAAAAGACAGGGTGACTGAATGAATAAAACAGCAAGATCCATTTATATGGTGCCTAGAAGACTTACTGCAGACCTAAAGACACATGCAGAATGAAAGTGAAGGAATGGAAAAATATTTACCATGCAAATGGAAGCAAAAAGAAAGCTGGGGTAATAATATTTATATCAGCCAAATTAACTTTTTTTTTACCTTATATATTTTTAAATTTTATTTTATTATGTTATGTTAATCACCATACATTACATCTTTAGTTTTTGACGTAGTGTTCTATGACTGTTTGTGTATAACACCCAGTGCTCCATTTAATACATGCCTTCTTTAATACCCATCACCAGACTAACCCATCCCCCCACCTCCCTCCCCTCTAGAACCCTGTTTGTTTCTCAGAGTCCATATTCTCTCATGGTTCGTCTCCGCCTTTGATTCCCCCCCCCTTCATTTTTCCCTTCCTGCTATCTTCTTTTTTTAACATATAATGTATTATTTGTTTCAGAGGTACATGTCTGTGATTCAACAGTCTTATACAATTCACAGCGCTCACTGTAACACATAGTGTCTATCACCAAGATGTCCATCAACAGATGAATGGATAAAGAAGATGTGGTATATATATACAATGGAATATTATGCAGCCATCAAAAAAACAAAGAACTCTTGCCATTTGCAACGACGTGGATGGAACTAGAGGGTATTATGCTAAGCGAATAAGTCAATCAGAGAAAAACAAAATAAACTTTAAAAAAAAGACTGTAATAAGAGACAAAGCAGGACATTACATAATGATAAAGGGAACAATCTAAGAAGAGATATAGCAATTGTAAATATTTTTGCACCCAACATGGGAGCACCTAAATACATAAAGCAACTATTAACAGACATAAGGTAAGAAATTGACAGGAATACAATAATAGTAGGGGACTTTAACACCCTACTTACATCAATGTAGGTCATCCACACAGAAAATTGCCAAACAATGGCTTTGAATGACACATTGGGCCAGATGAACCTAACAGATATATTCAGAACATCCCATCCCAAAACAGAAGACACATTCTTTCCAAGTGCACATGGAACATTCTCCAGAATAGAGCACATGATAGGCCAGAAAAGAAGTCTCAATTAATTCAAAAGAGTGAAATCATATCATGCATCTTTTCCTATCAAAATGGTGTGAAACTAAAATCAATCACAAGAAAAAAATCTGGAAAAACATTAATATAGGGAAACTAAATAATGACTGAGTTAACCAAGAAATCAAAGACAAAATTTAAAAAAAAGAGGTAAATTAAAATGAAAACACAACAGTCCCAGATCTTTGGGATGCAGCAAAAGCTGTTCTAAGTGGAAAGATTACAGCAATACCTCACGAAACGAGAAAAATCTCAACCTAACCTTACACATAACAGAGCTATAAAAACAACGAACAAAGTCCAAAGTCAGTAGAAGGAAGGAAATTATAAGATTAGGGCAGAAATAAATGATAGAGACCAAAAAAAAAAAAAAAAAGCAAAAAAAATCCCCTCCAAGCCCCAATAGAATAGAGGAATGAAACCAGAAGCCTGTTCAAAGCATTATGAGAATATTATAAAAAATTATATGCCAACAAATTGGACAACATAGAAGAAATACATAAATTCTAGAAACATAACCTTCCAAAACTGAATCAGGAAGAAATAGGAAATTTAAACAGCAATTCCTAAGCAAGGAAATTCAGTAACCAAAACACTACCAACAAACAAAAGTCCAGGACCAGATGGCTTCACAGGTGAAAACCACAAAACGTTTAAAGAGTTTTTATCTATTCTTCTCAAACTATTCCAGGAAATAGAAGAGGAAGAAAAGCTTCCAAATTCATTCTGAGGCCAGAATGACCCTGATACCATAATCAGATAAAGACACTACAAAAAAAGAAAACTAAAGGCCAATATCTTTGATAAACAAAGATGCAAAAATCCTCAACAAAATATTAGCCAGTACAATCCAACAATATATTTTTAAATATCATCCACTATGATCAAGTGGGATTTATTCCAGGGATGCAAGGGTGGTTCAATATTTGTAAATCAAATTGTTGGAAAGCAAATTGATGCAGCCACTGTGGAAAACAGTATGGAGGTTCCTCAAAAAATTAAACAGAACTAGCATATAATTCAATAATTCCACTACTAGGTATTTACCCAAAGAAAACAACATAAATTTGAAATGATTTATGCACCCCTGTTTTTTGCAGCATTATTTATAATAGGAGAGATATGGAAGCAACCCAAGTGTCCATCAATAGAAGAACGGATAAAAAAGGTGTGTGTACATACACACACAGGAATATTACTCAGCCATAAAAAAGACTTGAGACTTGCCATTTATGATGACATAGATGGACCTTGAGAGTATAATGCTAAGTGAAATAAGTCAGTCAGAGAAAGACAAATACCATATGATTTCACTCTATGTAGGATTTAAAAAACACAACAAATGCATAAAGGAAAAAGAGAAACCAAACCAGAGACTTAAATGCAGAGCACAAACTGGTGGTTGCCAGAGGGGCAACTGGGGTGGGGGGAGGATGAGTGAAATAGATAAGGGGATTACTTATTGTGATGAGCACTGAGTAATATATAGAATTGTTGAATCATTATATTGCATACCTGAAACTCATAACACTGTAAGGTAATTATATTGAATAAAAGAAATAAAAAAGGTATCCTGTTGAAGAAATATGGTCCTATGAACCATAGAGGAGATCACATCAAAATGTAACAGAGAGCTCTTAGACCAGTATTGTCACTTACTCTAAAAGTGTAAATTTTCTTCTTGAGGCATATGCATATATAGACACATATATCTACTTCTGTAGTGGATGTATCGTCAGGTGTAGGAGTCAAAGAAAGGACCCTCATGGCAGAAAGGGGTCATAGGACTTGAATCAGAACAGGGCACCCTGGTTAAGTTCTCTGTAATATGAGAAAAAGAGATGTAAGGTGGGGATAATCAGTTTGGGCTTTGAAAGAAATTTCAAACCATTTCAAGTTCCCTTTTTGCCACCCTCCATTTTCCCATAGGAAAATCCTTCCAAACAAAAGACAGAGGATGAGGAAAAGCTGTGGGGTAACTGAGACTGTTCTAATCCCAGGGAGGTGGGAGGAAGAATTATTTCTCCCTATGACATTACATCTACCCCCTTCCCTTGCCACCAGCACCCCATTCCCATACATATATGAGGACCATTCATTTAACACTCATTATTATTTCATCTGCATAGATAACTGAACTTGTTAACTGTCATAAAAGTAAAGGAAGTGACTTTTAAAATTGCTGTATGAAGGAGTTCTTCTATATCAGTGCCATTAAATTAAATTTCTGCTCTGGATAATGCATAAAAACGGCTTGTGATTTTTTTTCCTTGGGTGACTCATTTTGTTTGAACTCCAAGGCAATTCTGCAGAAATGGAAAGAGGCTATTTAAAAATGAGCTGTGAGATTGTCATTTAAAAATCATTTTTTAAAGTGAGGAGATCTCTACCAGCACCAAATGATAGAAAAGAAATTTGAGAATCCTGAACTCAGTTCTCAAAAGTATCACCTTTGAAAAAGAAGTTTAAGAATGTTAAGTAGCCTTTTAAAAAGCAGTTTGAAGGAAGGGAAGGAACGGGAATAAAATCTTACTTTTTTTGATAAAGATTTTAAATATTCTCTACCCAACATAGGGCTCAAATCCACAACCCTGAGATCAAAAGTTGCACACTGCACCAACTGAACCAGCCAGGCGCCCCTAAAATCTTAATTTGTTAAGTGAAAAATTGTACCTTTTCTTATTTGAAGAAAATAGTTTCTTGGTACTTCTTACTCCTATTTAAGAGATTATTAGCATTCCACAGCAAAACATAATACTTCTTTCAAAAACCAGGGTAAGCTGTAGCAACTCTATCTTCAGTGGACAGTATAATAATATTTGAATCTTCTTATTAAACTTCAAGATCTTTAAAATATTCTGATGGCAGAATACAGTGTTAAAGGTCAGCAACTGGATTCAAATTACAGTCTTTCTTCTTAAAATCTATTCTCTTTTCCTGCCAAAATAGAATTTAGAAAATGCTCCTCCAGGGAACGTCTGGGGCCATTGGGAGGACTTCAAATTCCAGGCTTGACACTGCGGATTCCTCATCTAGCTTACCATCTAACAGCCCCACCCTGTGCACACTTTTCCAACTTGCCCCCACATCCCTGGAAAGCCTTGCACATGAAATTATTCCACACAATTCCTATCATTTTATTTGATCTGTGTTAAAATAGAAATATCTTTCCAAAGAGTGAGACTTTAGATAAATGACTTTCCAACTGCTTAGAACAATTTTTTTTTTTTCAGCTGTGCAATTCATAGTTCAAAGGAACACTTTTCTAGTATTGCCACTAGAAGCAGGCTAGGTGAGGGCGGACTGGGGAGTGCAAGAGGGAGGTGAGGGTGGCCAGATTTCTGCCCCATGTCAAACAACCCTAAACAGGGGCTTGAGAGCCCAAATTAAATCCTAAAGTTGTTAAGAGACCAGTCTGTGGAGATGAAAGCAAAATGCGCTGAAACTCTTTTCTGTTTGTGGTCGAAATCACTGGATATTCTGGAGGACGTGGAGAATTTGGTTTTTTTCTCAGTCACCTCTAGCCTCAAAAGTCCATTTCCTCTGAGTTCATTTAAATCATTTATCATTTCAATTTTCACCAGCTGTCCAGCTTCTGCTTATTGTGACCTGGGCTTGCATTTCAGACCCATTTCCACCACTTCCACACACAGATAAAAGCACAAACTGCGTTGCTGTGGCTAGTTCTAGAACACAAAAATGTGAAGGGCTTAAGAATGAATATTAGATAGCTAAGTTTTTACAAAGTATCTCTGTATGCTGGCTAACTGAACTTAATTAAAAAAAATTCACACACACACACAAAGTGTCTCTGCCGTTGCTACAAATTCAGACACTGGCTTTTCACCGCCTTCTGTTTCCTTCTTCTCAGCCTCCTCCAGGCTCCCTTCGCCTCACAACATCATTTCTTTGACAAATACTTTAGTTGCCTCCTTCCTACCTATTCTTGCAGGCTTCACCTTTCTTTCTCAAATATTAAACCAAAAATATTATTTTCTCAGAAGGAATCCTGCTGCCAGCCAGTAAAAGAATACCCTTTTGACTTACTACTTTATATCTGTTTTAGCACAAAAAAGCATTCCAGAACAAGTTTTAGGTTTAGGGTGGCAAAGAGAAAGAGAGAAACCCTCAGTAGAATGCAGTGTATGGCAGGGAGAGGGAAGGCAAAGAGGGGAGTGGTCATGGGAAGGGGGTACAGGGGCACTGGAAACAAGCATGCCACATGATACAATATAGCTTCGATTTGTCCCTGCTCCCCACAGGGCCTCTCCATTTTCATATGTCTCCAGTGACTCAACTTCTTGATTCTAAATTAGTTTTTTAACCATAATTGTGGCATTACAATTTTATTTTGTTACTGTCTCCAGATTTTCAGATGTTGCCTTTCAGAATTACTTTTATCACTCCCTCTCTACCAGCTAACAATATTTTCTCTCTACAGATTTCTGCACTAATGACTCAGGATTATAACCTCCTGTGAATCGTGTATTATTAAATCTCTTTTCCAGCAGATGAGATTAGAATAAAGAGAAGTTAATAAGTTGCACAGAGTCACAAAATGAGTCATTAGAATCAGGGACAGATTTCAGACACTGAAGCTACAAGTCTTGCTTCTCAATAGATCTGCTGGCTGCATATTAATTTAACTTCCGTGCAAAAAAAAAAAAAAAAGCTGAATCATACTGTCCCCTTCTGTGTCCTGCTCCCTGTTCAGGCAGGATTCACTGCTTTTGATAGTTTACCTATTGATCTAAATAATTTTTAAAGGAAGTTTATAAACATTCCTAGAACCTTCCATCTTACATAAAGATCAAATGCCAGTCTTTTCAAAGTAATTGAAACGATCCCACTCTAAATAGTAAAGTACCATATCATTCTTCCCTACAAGCTGCCCACATGCATTCATTTAACTTAATGAATCCCATTATTTGGTGCTTTTTACCTTAGGTTACTTGAGTGAAAAGGTCTTGAAAAAAGGTTTGGAAAGAAAAGTTGGAACAACAGTTGCGACAGATCTTTAGTACTTTGGGAAAGGTAGCAATGAAAAGACTTCTGAATTAGAAAATAACCACACTCAAAGGTGTCAACGCTAATGTCTGCCAAACCAAAAGTTTGCTTGGGACATATTCTGAACCTCTATTTCTCTGTGTTATATTCCCATGAAAAGCATTACGTATCAATGAACCTCCTTATTAATTAGGAAGCAAATAAAATGACTGGCTCTTTGAAAGTGATGTTGGAGAAAGTGTTCAAAGTGAGAGTCAAGAGAGAAACACATACAGCTAACCAAATGATGTGAAATAAGGTATCCACTAAGATAGGCAGTCAGATGGAAAAGAGAGTAGACCGGAAGTAGAGGGTCTCATTATTCTCATGATATTGAACACATGATAGTCATGGATGCCAGGACAGGCAAATATTCATTGTGAGGCTCAAATCAGATAATGGATGGAAAAGAATCATAAACCTTATCAAATGCAGGGCATTGCTTCACCCTCAAATATTAGCTCATACCAGTGTGATGCCAGAGGGTGACTTATAAGTTAGTCAAGTTGGCAATACACACAGATTTTCACCAAGTTGGGTTATCAGACAGAATACAGGATTCTCCGTTCAGTTTTGAAATTTAAATGAAAAATGATTTTTAGACATTTTTAGATCATCACATTATTCCTTATTTATCTGAAATCAAATGTAACTGGCATTTTGTATTTTATTTGCTGAAGCTAGCAAACCTATTGACCAGGGAAATGTTTTTGGTTCAGAACAGACTGTCAAGTTTACTGCTCAAAAATCTAATGTTGGCACAGACAGTAGGCCAAGTCATTTATTACTTGTTAGAAATATAGCTGTCAAGAGAGCCAGATACCCATACCAGTCTCTCTACACATTTTTCCCTGGAGGCAAATTAAATATGAAGCCATTTTAAACACCCAGGTGGTTTCTTGGTGATCAAGTTCTCCCCTCCTACAGGGATGCCAAGCCAAGGAAATGTCAAGGTTCAATTCCCTGGAATAGGCACTGCCAACATTTGCTTCTGCAATTCTTTTTCTCGTTTCCATAGATATTACCCTACCTACCCTCTTCTGACTGATATATATATTTTATATTGAAAATGACCAATTGAGTATAACCCATTCTTGCCAAACTCAGAACAAATCTTTCTCTTCAATTTGATTCTGCACATATTTGCCTGATCTCTCACATCTTGATGTTAAGATTGAACTTTTCACATTAATCTTATTTTGCAATATTTAATTTTCATGGTGGTAACCTTCCTATGGTCCATATACTGAAAACAGATGACAAGTATATGGATAAAATATATACTATCACAGAAGGGCACTTTTTTAGAAGTTCAAAGAAAATACAAAAAAAAAGGATATTTTTGAGAATTTAAGATCATCTTTTTTTTCTGGCTGACTTACTATAGGAAGTAAAGGAAGATGACCTTTAAATAGACTGTACAGACCCAGAAAAATAATAAGCAGTTGTACACAATCCTACCCCCTTAATAAACAGTCTGTAGCAGAGTCCCTATGACCCCAATCTCAAACTCAGGAAATAGTTACAGTCATAAGCAAGAAGGTAAGTAAGAGTTTCTTTAGAATTCCTGCCAAAACAAACCTCTGCCATCAAAGTGAAATAAATATTGGCCTCCTGAACCTCAAAGTCTTCAAGGAAGTTAGGAACAGTAGGATTATTAGGTAACCCTCCCTACAGGGATAAAGGCATTAGGTTTTACTATATATTCCTGCTAGGCAACTGTACTAATGGACAAATACATTGAATAGGCAAAACCCATGTTATTAGAAACTCTGAGTGTGCAGCAGGGGCTAGTTCAGATATCTTTGGGTAGTTACCTAAAGTTTTGCCATCCATATAGTAAAATTTCAAAAACACTGAGACTGGGCATTTTTAATTCAAGAAAGCTCCTTATCATTGAATGCTTTTAGGTAATTTTTGGAAATGTAGGCAAATGGCATAATATTTAGAATATAAAGTATTTCTTACTTATAAATTATAATCATATGGCTATTTTCTACTTTAATATCATGTGTTCATAAAGAAGAAATTATTTTAAATTGTCAAATGATAGCTCAAACCTATGAAATGCTCTGAGTAAATGAGAAATAAGAACTACTTGGAAGAAAATTCTAACCAAGAGAAAACAATAGTTGCAAATAAATTAACTTTTTTAAATTACAAAGAATCTTAAAATGTGTTCTCAGTGGACTGAAGCAATAGATATTACCTGTATATAAGCGATACTTCTCTCTTGCAAGGTTTAGGCAATTCAGAATTTCCACAAAAAGCATTTCTTAGTGTCACCAATGTTTGTTTTAACTTCTTAAAAGAAAAAAAAAAGGGAATTATTCTAATGGAAGAAGAAGAAAAAAAGACATCCAACTCTTTTATAGTATTTAAATATATGGCCATTAGATCATTCACTTCACAAATATTTACTGAGATCATATGATTTATCAGACACTGTGATAGAAGCTGGGAATACAGAAATGAGCAATGGAGTTAGGGTTCCTTTTCTTATGAGCTTACGGTCTAGCACACTGCTGTCTAACATGGTAGCTATTAGCCACTTACGGATATTAAAATTAGATAAAACTAAAACTTCAATTCTTCAGTCCCATTACTCACATTTTAAGTGTTTAATATTATAAAAGATTTCCATTATCACGGAAAGTTCCATTAAATAATATTGTAGTGAGGGAATCAAATAGTAATCAAATCATCATATACAAAAATATACTGTTAAACTATGATAAATGCTCTGAAATCAAAGATGAAGGTGCTCCAGAGCATAAACAGTGATTTGAACTAATCTGGAATATTAGAAAAGGCTTTCCTGAGGAAATAATTGTTGAACAGATGTGGAAGGATGACTAGGAAATAAACAGCCATGTGGATGAAAGATAGAGTGATCATACCAGAGGGAACAAGGTGAGAAAGAGCCTGAAGTAGGAGGGACTCCTAGGTTCAGAAGCTTCAGTGAGCCTAAGAAGGACTAGGAAGCAGGAGAGGGATGTGTGAGGAAGTAGAACAAGTTGGTAAGGGCAGGCCACAGGGAAGACTGAGTCTTCCTCTTGGGAAGGAGCCACTGAAGGATTTTTAGCTTGGCTGTGACTTCATCAGATTCTCATTTTAATGCAACAGAATGGGGCTCTGACCCTTTCAATCCTTTTGTTCTTTTCATCAGTCCTGCTGGGGAGGTGGTGTTTAACAGCAAAATGTCAAAGATACTTCATGGAAGGCAATTTCTAGTAGCAAAGAGTGGTTTATAAATCTCTTAGATTTTCCAATCTCTTAGAATGAGAAGTTCCAGGAGGAAAAAAGCCCATCTACATGTAAAAAGATGAAAAGCCCGGGAGGATGCAGTGGAAAAAGGGAAGAAGGTGGAATACCATGTAGGACTTTCACATGACCATTCAAGGTGAACCCATTGTTCACTAAGAGTTTCTTCTAGAGGAATGGCAATAATAATAAAAAGTGGCATTTATGCTGTGAATATTACGTGCCTAGCACTATGTTAACTGTTGTACATATTTGAAATTATTCATCTTTTAAATGTGTATGTGTGGGCTCAGTCCGTTATGCGACTGACTTCGGCTCAGGTCATGATCCTGGAGTCCTGGGATCGAGTCCCGCATCGGGCTCCCTGCTCGTCGGGGAGTCTGCTTCTCCCTCTGACCCTCCCCCCTCTCATGTGCTCTCTCTCTCTCATTCTTTCTCTCAAATAAATAAATAAAATCTTTAAAAAAAATAAAAAATAAATGTATATGTGTGGTATCCTGTAAGATAACTCTTATTATTCTCATTATCTAAACCAGTTAGTCCTCCTCAGAATCAGCATTACCTGGTAATATGTTAGGAGTTCAGAATCTCAGCAGAAACTCTGGGGATGAGCCCAACATTCTGAGTTTGAATGAGACCTTCAAGTGATTAGATTGCTTACTAAAGTTTGAGAACCAGTGATCTGGAGTGAAATGCCTGCATTTAAGTTTTAGTTCTCTCCATTTCAGCTAAGTAATCTTGGTGAAGTCACTTAACAATTTTAGACATAAACAACAAAATTGTTGGAATATTGTTACTCTCATCATCTTTGTTTCCTTTCATTGTTTTTCTATCACTACAAAGTGATTCTCTATCTCAGCAATGTGGGTTTTTTTGTATGTTTTTTTGTGATAATAGATTAAATAATGATAGCACATTTAAAATGAGATAACTTGAATTATAATCTGTAAATTTATAACTTTCTCAAAAAATGTTGAGAAGCCCATAAGACAAGGATGAAGAAAAAGAAAAGTCAAGAACGATTTGATAAATAATATAGATTATATTGCCTGTTTTTAACTTTTTAAATGAGTTATACTTTAAATACTTCTTTGCCTTGCTTCTTTGGTTCAGAACTGTGCTGTTAAGTATAGTTGAGGATTGGTCACTTTTATTGTTATATGATATTCCACTATATTACTGTATAATATTCCACTACAATCTATGGGAGCAGTTTTTGACAATTTGTTTTTACTACTGCTAACAAAACTTCTATGAACATATTTGAACATGTATTTTGTCTTCATGTGTGGTTGTTTCTTGAAGGTAGGTACCTAGGAGCAGAACTGTAAAATCATAGGATATGCACATCTAAATTTTACAGATAACACCAAACCATATCGTATCAATTTACATTCTCAACACAAGTATATGGTATCTATCATAATTTCACACCCTCACCAACATTTTATTGCTTTTTCTGTCCCAGATGATATGCTCCTGTATTTCCTTATCTATCTAATTCCTGAAATCTTCCTTAGGGACTTTAGCATCATGCTAACAACTTACAATATTACTAACTCAGTATATAGATTCTTGACTTCCTCATACTCAGTGACCTTTTTCTTTATCAGATCATCCATTTGCTGGCCACACCTTGAATATCATCAGATGTTCACAGTTTCTCCACTTCAAAAGTTTTCTTCATCATGGCTCTTAGAATTGGGGGTGGTAACAATTACATACTGCTTCCACCCAAGTTCAGAATTAATTGAGAAATTTAGGAAGGTATCAGAGAGATGATGCTTTATGATGGTTGGTGCTGAATTGGAGAATATAGCTTAGGCTTGGGTGTAATGAGGTTCCTACTACTTTTGTTCATGAATTAAAGCCTACCTACCCAGACAAGAAGGCTCCCATATAGAGAAAATAAAAATTCCTGCTTCCTGATGACTGACTGAAGTAGAGTCCCCTGGATGGGGCTGAACCACAAAGGCTTCTTTCCTGACCTTACCGCCAAGGAAGTTGCTGCCCCTCTTTTGAGAGAGGCATGAAAAGTGTTCCTACTGTAATTTTTCCTTCTGCAAAATGAGTTACCTCTATTCCTGGGAAATGTGAGGGCTACCTTCTAACAATAATTTTATTACCTTCTACTTCCCCACTCCATCACCATCACAGAACCTGTTCTCCATCTGCATGTGATCACAATACTTTGTCTATTCCATTTTCCCCAAAGCCATCACATCTCTTCTAGGCAAACTCATTCTCCCAGCCAGGCTGTACCTCATGTCTTTTCAGTTCAACTGATACCACCTGATATCACCTAAGGATTTTTGTTCCTTGACTTATATCCACTCATGCTTTGTCAGTCCCCAGCTCTGAATCACTCTCAAATTTTGCTCTTTCCCATTCCCACTTCTGGGTTTATTTTTTTCTCTCAGCTTTATTGAGGTTAATTGGCAAATAAAATTGTTTAAGTTCTATAATGTGATGTTTTGATATGTTTACATATTGTGAAATGATTATCACAATGAAGTTAATTAACCTATCCATTGCCTCACATAGTTACCGTGTGTGTGTGTGTGTGTGTGTGTGTGTGTGTGTGTGTGGTGAGAACACTTAAGATTTACTCCTTTAAAAATTTCAAGTTTACAAAGTACAACATCCATTCATGATAAAAACATTCTGCAAAATAGATCTAGAGGGAACATACCTCAACATAATAAAGGCCTTATATGAAACACCCACAGCCAACATCATACTCAGTGGTGAAAAACAAAGGTCTTCCTCTACTGTTGGGAACAAGACGGGTATGTCCACTCTCACCACTTTTATTCAAGAGTACTGGAATTTCTAGCCACAGTAATCAGACAACATTAAGAAAAAAAGGCTTCCAAATTGGTAAGGAAGAAGTAAAACCCTCACTATTTGCAGATGACATGATACCATATATAGAAAATCCTAAAGATTCCACCAAAAAAACTACTAGAACTGATAAATGAATTCAGTAAAGTCAGAGGCTATAAAATCAATGTACAAAAATCTGTTGCATTCCTAAACACTAATAATGAAATATACACTAATAGCTGAAAGTGAAATTAAGAAAACAACCTCAATTACAACTGTACCCAAAACAACAAAATACCAGAATACCTGGGAATAAACTTAACCAAAAGGTGAAAGACTAGTACTCTGAAAATTATATAACATTGATGAAAGAAATTCAAGACAACACAAAGAAATGGAAAGACATAGGGCACCTGGGTGGCTCAGTTGGTTAAGCGACTGCCTTCAGCTCAGGTCATGATCCTGGAGTCCTGGGATCGAGTCCCACATTGGGCTCCCGGCTCAGTGGGGAGCCTGCTTCTCCTTCTGACCCTCTCCCCCCTCATGCTCTTTCTCATTCTCTCTCTCTCTCAAATAAATAAATAAATAAATAAATAAATAAATAAAATCTTAAAAAAAAAAGAAATGGAAAGACATTCCATGCTCATGAGTTTGAAGAAAAAATACTGTTAAAATGTCTATACTACTCAAAGCAACCTACAGATTTAATGTGATCCCTATCAAAATGCCCAGAGAAGTTTTCACAGAGCTAGAACAACCAACCCTAAAATTTGTATGGAACCACAAAAGACCTGGAATAGACAAAGCAAAAGAAAAACAAAACTGACATAAACCAATTCCAGATTTCAAGTTATATTACAAAGTGGTAGTAATTAGAAGAGTATGATAATGGCATAAAAACAGACACATATCAATGAAATAGGACAGAAAACTCAGAAATAAACCCACAAGTTATAAGGCCAGCTAATTTTCAACAAAGGAGGAATGAATATACAAAGGGAAAAAGACAGTCTCTTCAACAAATAGCGTTAGGAAAACTGGACAGCTACATGCAAAAGAATGAAACTGTCTCTTTCTTTCACCCTACACAAAAATGAACTCAAAATGGATTAAAGACTTAAATGTGAGACCTGAAACCATAAAAATACCAGAAGAGAGCACAAGCAGTAATGTCTTTAAAATTGGCCATAGCAACATTTTCCTAGATAGGTCTCTCCTGAGGCAAGGGAAATAAAAGCAAAAATAAACTATTGGGACTACATCAAAATAAAAAGTTTCTGGTTTCTGCATAGTGAAGGAAACAATCAATAAAACTAAAAGGCAACTTACAGAATGGGAGAAGATATTTGCAAATAACTTATCCAATAAGGAGTTAGTATCCAAAATATATATAAAAAAAAAACCTATACAACTCAATACCAAAAAACAAATAATCCAATTAAAAATGGACAGAAGACATGAATAGACATCTCTCCAATGAAGACATCCAGAGGGCCAACAGACACATGAAAAGATGCTCAACATCACTCATCATAGGGGAAATGCGAATCAAAACTACAAGGAGATATCACCTCACACCTGTCAGAATGGCTAAAAACAACAACACAAGAAACACAACAAGTGTTGGCAAGGATGTGAAGGAAAAGGGACCACTGTGCATTGTTGGTGGGGATGCAAACCGGTGCAGCCACTGTGGAAAATAGTATGAAGGTTCCTCAAAAAACTAAAAATAGAACTACCTTATGATCTAGTAATTGTATTACTGGGTATTTACCTCCAAAATACAAAACACTAATTCAAAGGGATACATGCACCCTGATGTTTACTGCAGCATTATTTACAATAGCCAAACTACTGAAGCAGCCCAAGTGTCTATCCATAGATGAAATCCAAGGAAGATGTGGTATATATACAATGGAATATTACTCAGCCATAAAAAGGAATGAAATATCTTGCCATTTGCGACAACATGGATAGAACTAGAGGGTATAATGCTAAGTGAAATAAGTCAGAGAAAGACAAATACCATATGTTCTCACTCAATGTGGAATTTAAGAAACAAAACAAATGAGCAAAGGAGAAAAAGAAAAAGAGAGAGACAAACCAAGAAACAGATTCTTAACTATAGAGGACAAACTGGTGGTTACCAGAGGGGAGATTCGGTTGTGGGAATGGTGAAAAAACTTTAAGTATACAATACAGCATTATTATCTACAGTCCTAGGCTTTTGAGACAGTCATATATTTACTGATTATAATTTCAAGTTATCTTATTTTAAATGTGCTCTCATAATTTTGTAACAAGCATTTAATCCAATTACTGTCTTCCACACTCATCACATCAGTTTTAAAATTCTATTGTCTTCACATCCTATTTTCAATCCACCACTATCATCCAACAGATGATCTCTCTCTCACCTAAAAAACTACGGCACTATACTTGTTCTTTCCAATTTTGCTTTCTTTGTAGTCCTGCCTTCTCTCTTCTGCTATAAGTCTGTTTTATATGCAAAATTTGTGGTCTCCATTTTTATGGTCTCCATTTCCTTATGCACCTGGTATATGGAATGATTTTTAATTTTTGAATAAGAGGTTGAATAAAGGAAACAGTCCCTGAGGTTTTACAGACACTACTGAGAAGAGGTTGAGTGGTGACATAGAATCTAACTGGACCCATGATGTATATATGAAGGAGATCTCTATAAAGCAAATTTGCTTTCTATTAATTCAGCTGCAGTTTTCTGTATTTTGTAAACAGTATTATGTCAAGCTTCACATAATATTGGTTTCTCTGCTCAGTATTGCCCTACTTTCAATCCTTATCCCCTTAGCATGTACATAGTAGCCAGTGTATATAGTAGGGGTAAGCTTGGCTTATTATGTATAGAAAATGGCCAATGCTACAGTTTAGAGTTTATAGTTTTGTTGTGAAAAATAATCTACTGAACCTTAGTTGCTTTGGCTTTGCTGGGGAAATAAATGAAGGTATCAGAAAGATGATACCTGGTCATCTATTAGGAAACTTTGCATGACAGATATGATTCACATATACATGTGAGCACATGTAAGCACATGTTCTTCCTTTTAACAGGAAGCAATAACTGCCTAACTGAGAAAGGTCTCAAGTTATCAAATGATTATAACTGAAATTAGAAAATATATGTCAGTCAGATCAGCTTATTAAGAGTTGTTTCTTATTCGAGAATATATAAAAACATCCACATCTTGACTGAATTTAAATATTGTTATCTAGCCATCATCCAGCATTATGTAGACATTTTCTATGGTTACTGGATCCTCAATCATTCTTGCTCCCATTATTTGCTATAAAGTGAATTTGGTTGCCAAACATTTCTGAACACCAATCTTGCCTTTGCTATAAACTAAATGTATGGTATAGTGTATTTTACCCTTTCTATACCTTTGACGTCTCAAAAAGGTGACATGAACATTAAGAAAATTCCTCAATGTATCTTCAATGAAAAATAATATCAGAAAGACAGAGGACTTTAAAATTTCAATTGTATCATAGAATATGACATAAGAAATCCCACTCTTGGGTCAAGAGGAACTATATAGACGCAAGATAGAATATCTATTTCTGAGTCTTGGTCTAGAGTTTTAGATAAATTACAAATCTCTTCACACCCTTCCTAAAGGCTTAGCACTTTCTTCATTGCAATGGTTGACAAATTGGGATCAACAAGATGGACCTGTAGTTACTTTTCAGAAAGCTATTTACTCTGGGTTGTTAAATCTGACAAATGATGGAGGGTACTATAGAGGATCAGCTGTTCTATGAAAAAAGAAAAAAAGAAAGATTTACCATTCCAGAGGAATAATTGCTCTCATTACACATAAATATTAGTCTTGTATTTAAATTCATATAAAATATAGCCCTAATTGCAAATTTACCCTTTATTAGTATCTCATAAACATTAAGAGAACTGTAGATGATTCGTCCTTTGAGAAGCTTCCTTAAATACAATACTCAACTAATTCAGCATTAAAAAAAAGATTTATGGGGTGCCTGGGTGGCTCAGATGGTTGAGCGTCTGCCTTTGGCTCAGGTCATGATCCCGGGGTCATGGGATCGAGCCCCACATCGGGCTCCTGGCTCGGCAGGGAGCCTGCTTCTCCTTCTCCCTCTGCCTCTCTCCCTGCTCAGGCTCTCTCCTCTCTCTCTTTCTCTGTATCTCTGTGTCTCAGATGAATAAATAAAATCTTTAAAAAAAAGATTTATTACCAAATATCAAATTCAAATAAAATCTCATAGAAAATGATTTTATAAGAAACTAGCTACAATGGTCATTTCAATTACAAATTTGAATTCTCGTGGCAGAGAGAGACTAGACTTTCTATCTTTCCTTCTCTGTTCCTTCTACATCTCTTATTCAGCCCAATATAAATTTTTTTAAGATTCTATTTGAGAGAAAGAGAGAGCATGAACATGAGCAGGAGGGGAGGGGCAGAAGGAGAGGGAGAAGTGAGCTCCCCACTGAACAGGGAGCCTGATGCGGGGCTCGATCCCAGGGTCCTGGGATCATGACCTGAGCTGAATGCAGACGCTTAATCGACTGAGCCACCCAGATGCCCCAGGCCAATATAAATTTTAGATTTTCTAAAACAATTATATATCTAAAATTTAAATTAAGCAGACCAAGTTTTGGCTATTTTCTGTCTACTGCACATGTCCCAAAGAGAGAATACAAACTGTCAGGAAGGAACCAGGGAAAGCATGGATGTTGTGAAACTACTGAGTTCCCAGACCTCTGAGTGTGCCAGGCCAGGTTTCTATTTGCCAGGAAGATGCCTGCTGCCAAGAACCTGAATGGACCTACTGAGAAAGACGCTGGCCTCCCACTCCTCTCCTTATAAGACTCCGCAACAGTATGGACAGAATCAAAGAAAAAAAAAATGTGCAAGCTTGGATCGAGGCAAAATCATTAGGGGTTGGATGGGAGACGTGACTTCTAACTGGGCACAGGAAGGAGACACCGATACAGATTTTCAGTTCCAGGGAACTTCAGTCTATTTCCTAAGACAGAGGGCTGACCTAAATGAAAGGCTGCATTATGTAAGACAAGTGCTTTAAATAAACAAGGAAACACATCTTTTTTTAGTTTAATTTTATTATGTTAATCACCTACATTCCATCATTAGTTTTTGATGTCGTGTTCCATGATTCATTGTTTGTGTATAACACCCAGTGCTCCATTCAACAGGTGCCCTCTTTAATACCCATCACCAGGCTAACCCATCCCCCGCACTCCCCTCTAGAACCCTCTGTTTCTCAGAGTCCATAGTCTCTCATGGTTAGTCTTGCCCTCCCATTTTCCCCCCCATTTTACCCTTCCTACCCATCTTCTTTTTTTTAACGTATAATGTATTATTTGTTTCAGAGGTACAGATCCATGATTCAACAGTCTTACACAATTCACAGCGCTCACCACAGCATATACCCTCCCCAAACACATCTTCTTTAGAGTACAGGCTTCAGAGTTGAAGACTCTGCGTTCAAATTATGGTTCTATCTTTTAGTAGCTGGGTGAAAGTGGACAATGAACTTAACCTCTTGAGCTGTGTTGAAAGAAATAACGATTTCATGAACATGGCATTGTTGTGAGGTATAAATTGACTTACATAAACAGTAGTTAGGACTAAAAACTGATAACTACCAAATTGATATGGCAGTAGTAATAATTAGCCAGTATAAGGTGGAATATTTCTCCCTTTTATTATTGGCTCATTTGTTCATCATTTATTCATTGAGTGAACTGGGCTAAGTGCTGGGAAGATGAAGGCAAATTAAGATATGCTTGTTATCTGTGACAGCCCAATCGTCCCCTACTAGAGACCAATAAGTCACTGTTTAAGCATATTGGCAGTGCACAGGCTCTGAGAGAAGACTCTGTGGCTGGGAAGGGTGTGGTCATTCTACCTGGTGAGGGAGAGGGCATCAGGCAAGACTGAGAAAAGGCGGTGTATATCTGAGCTGTGTCATGGAAAATAAAAGGCATTTACTCAATGAAAAAGGTGGGAAAAATATTTCAGATAGAACTAGTTGGATCTCAGTGAATGGGACAAGAGCATTTCTGGAGTCATGGGCGACATTAAGAGGACAATGAAAGTCTCAGGAGAGGGACTCCATAAAGCAGAGAAGAAGGACCCTGGAAGCAACAGAAGATCACCACTTATGAGCCACTGCAGTCGTGTCTTATACAAGAAACAAAGAACATGGAATCTAGTGTTCCCACCATTTTACCAGATCTCAAACTCCAATAAGCTGTGTGACATTAAAAAACATTTAATTACTATAAGCCTCTACTTTCCTGTCTATAAAATTAAGCTAAAATTCCGATCCCACAGAGTGATGGTGACAATTAATTAGGTACTATATGTGAAGGAGTTAGCAAAAATAAGTCTTCAAAATGATTGCAAATATGCTGTTATAATTGGAATAACATACTGTGACTCAAATGGCTGGCAGGCAAGAAGGCAGGAATGAACCATGAATGTGCAGGATTAGGAGGGAGTAAGACTGGCTAGGAGAGCTCTGAGAGGGGAGGTGAGGAAGAGGAGAAAGGGTACGTGAAATCATAATGTTCACAACAGGGTTGGCTGCAAAGTTTGCAGGGCTCAAGGCAAAATGAAAATGTGGACCTCTTGTTCAACAACAACAAATAAGAAGATAGCAGGAGGGGAAGAATGAAGGGGGGGAAATCGGAGGGGGAGACGAACCATGAGAGACGATGGACTGTGAAAAACAAACTGAGGGTTCTAGAGGGGAGGGGGGTGGGGGGATGGGTTGGCCAGGTGATGGGTATTAAAGTGGGCACTTATTGAATGGAGCACTGGGTGTTATATGCAAACAGTGAATCACGGAACACTACATCAAAAACTAATGATGTAATGTATGGTGATTAACATAACATAATAAAAAAGCAGAGGAAAAGTGCCATTAAAGATACTAAAATAGAAAGCTTTCACCCTTAAAAATATTTTATTAATATAAAGTAATGGGGTAAACAGTGATGCATGAATTCCAACATAAACACAAAACTAGCAAAAAATAATATTTAACTGTCATAATTTTATATAGCACAATAAATAAGACTTTAAATGTAGTATCTAAATTTATACAGGGTTATTCACATTTTCTGCCAGTTTTTTTTGTTAAGCCATCAAAATATATCCTTTCAACAATTTCATTTTCAAATGATATAACTGAAAACTAAGCAGTGCTCTTGTCAAATGCAAGGTCACATAATTTTCGATAATTTTTAATTTTGAGGTTAAATTTGTTTCTGATGCATCTTATTTTATAGGTTGTGACAAATTTTATAGCTTACGCTAAATTTCTGATAAATTATTGTGAAGTACTACATGACAGTATTACATTTACATTTCACTACATTATAGAGCCAATGATTCTTTGGCAACAATATTTCTAAAGAGATTTAACTCCTCATACAAATCACTTTTGTGTCATCTGAATTTAATTTTAAATATAAATTTATACAATAGTATTATAAAGTTTCCTCTGACATTTCTTGTAACTTACTATACGAGAGATCAAAAGCAGCTTCATGATTTGTTTAGAATTCAAAACACCTGTTTCTGCATTCTATTGTTATCTTCACTTACAAGGGAAATTTAATTATAAAATTATCTTCCATGTTAAAATTAGTTCATTCAAAGCTTCCTATAACAACAATGTACTTTTCTCTTAAATGCAACAATCACACTGAATTTCTACTTCTAAGCTTGTAGATATTTGCTTTTCAACATTGTGTGTTTTCAAAGCTGGAGATTCTAAACTGAAGAATTCTAATAATTCTCTGAGTCATTTACTTCCTGAGTAATCGACACATGCAATGTCCATGTCCATGCTTTTATCTGGTTATAATTTCCTGACAAAGTTTACTGCCTAAGTATCAGCGGCTGCGGTCACGGTGCAGTCTGGGGAGTTAATAGTGGCACAGCTGCTGCCCAGTGGGGGGAGGGGTGTTGCTCCCCGGCCAGCCTCCCGCCGCGAATCCCCAAGCTGCTTCCTCGAAGAGCCCCCCCTCCTAGCCAGGGTGGTGCCGCCGTCGCCGCCGCTGCTCTTTCTGCTGCTGTAGCCACTGTCACTGCCATCAGTCTGCGCTCCCCAGCTCCCCCAGACTGCCCCGAGACCTCTGAGAATGTGCTGGGCTGCATATCAATCGCTCGGTGCCTGGCCCTACCTGTGAGGCTCCCGGGGCCTGAGCCTGCACATGTCCACACTGCTGCTCGTGTCCATGTCCCACTGCCCCATCAGACCTTGTTTACAAAACCCAGGTTCAGAGGCAAAATTGTTTTGAAAAAAGCAAAGGGCTGGCAGCGGAGCCGTAAACCACATGCAGGTGCTCCTGAGAGGTGGGCCCTGTGCCACTGCTCAGGTCACAGCCCATGAAGTTGAACAGGTACAAAGGGAGATCGGGAACCCTCCATTCATAACAGAGGGACATAAGTCTGAGAGAGAGACACACACTAAATACAGAATCCAAATTCTGGTTGTGTGAAGGAAAGAAGAGGATGCTATGAGAGAACATGAAGTCAGCGTTGCCATTCAGTTAGGCTTGGCAATAATCTTGTTCTTTAGTACATAGGGGGCTAGGCTCCTGCAAGCTCACTGAGCTGTAGCCCCCTTCGCCAAGCAGCACTACGTTTGTTTAGAAAGAACACTTCTACTTCTCTGACTTAAGTGGTTGGCAGCATCAAGAAGGACTGCTAGGAAATCTGCCAGATTTGAAGCAGGATCTTAGCAAGTGGATCCAGGCTGTGGAAAAGAAGGGCAAGTGAGGTTGTTAGAACCCTATCCAATTAGGTGAGCTTCAGGACAAGCTTTTGGTCTGAGGAACACGAACGCAAATCAGGAATCTGGACCAGATGCACAGACATGAGGGCTGGGAACAAACTGTGGGCATCTTTACCGCTTTCTCGGAAACTTCTCTAACTCAAACAGATTGAGGTCTTTGTCACAGTGCCTCAAGGTACTACTTGCAGATCTATTTTTTAATTGTTGTATAAGTAATTATTTTAAAAAGTTCCCTGGCTAGTCAAAGGGGAGTTATTTTATTTGAAAATGTACTTGTGCAGCTTGGAATTACATTTTTTCCAAACCATAGACATTTCTGTGTTTTAGTTCTGAGAGGACAATTTGCTTTCACAGAACTCCTTGACTTCTCTTCCCCTTTACATAACCCAAGCTTTATTAATGATTTCTTTAATCATCTTCATAAATCCTCAAAACATTTAAATAGGCTCCCTAGCGTATGATATGGGTATGCAAATTACATACAAATGGTGATCCTAGCTTATTTCCTGAAAACATATGAAACACAAATACTTCTTTGTAGATTACTAACTAAAACTATTTTAGCATAGATAGAAAAGTTTTAATATACTCTTGAATTACTAACTAATGTTCTGCCAACTCAGCACATTTTTATAAAAATGCCCTTAGATTTTATTAAACTTAAACCTTAATTTAAAATAGCAATTTCTGATAGGTTGGGGAAAGCTGCTTTAAATGGAACAGTGCAGTAATTTCATTGCTGTGTATGTAAATGATCCATTAATGTTTACTTGGAAAAAGTGCTCCCTTTGAAATGTCACATGCAAAAAGAATTGCTATAATGCTATCATTAGCATTTAAAATATACCACTCTCCAAAAAATTACATCTGAAAAAGGGTCTGAGTCAGGTTTTCTGTAGAAAGTATAACCAAATTATTCCATATTCAAATTGCTCTTTGAACCTAATAAAAAATAGATTTGCACCCTGATGGCGGAAATTGAGAGGCACTGTCAGCAATTCCTAATGGTTCTGGGGAGTTAGAAAACACGGGTATCATAGACACTGCTGTCTACTCACTTCTTCCTGTTTACCAAAAGAACCCTAGTTTTGTTTGCAACAGCACTGAGCCCAACAAAATAACACCTTCTTTCACTGCCTTTCATTTGCGGGGTAAAGCAGGGGGCAGCAGAAGATGGTGAAATATCTGAGAAAAATTTGTACTTTCCTAATTCAGCAGTTCCCCCATCCTCCTTCATTCTCTGTTCTTTCTGCCTAGAACATGGAGGTAAGACTAGACCCTAAGGACTCAAGCATGAGAACAAAAGCATGCTAAGGATGGGAAAATAGAAGGCTGGAAGAGAAATAGGACACTGATAACTTCCAATGAAGCTTCTGCAGCAGTCTTTGTCTGGACATCTGGTTATGTGAGAAAAACAATGCCTATTTATTTTAGCCCCTGTAGGTAGGGTTCTCTGACATGAAAAAAAAAAAAACACCACAAAAAGCATAATCCTAATTCAGAATTTACATGCAGCTCAAATGATTCTTAACATTCACAATGGGAAAACAAACTCTCTGAACACCTAATGTTCACTAAATGTATTTACCAATTCAGTGATGTATTAAGACTGTATATTTCAATCTCTATTAACATAAATTTTAGTCTAAAGTTCTAAGTCTCGCTAGTCTGCCCTCCTTGGAGACAAATGGAAAGTTTTACCAGGAAGAGTATGAAATTCAATTTCCAACTTTAAAATAAACCAAAACTTTCAATATGTGTGTTGAAAGCTCCAATTCATAATGAACTAGTTTCATACGTAAACAGACAAACTGAGGGGTGCCTGAGTGGCTCAGTTGGTTAAGCATTTGACTCCTGATCTCAGTTCAGGTCTTGATCTCCAGAGTCCTGAGTTCAAGCCCTGCATTGGACTCCATGCTGGGCATGGAGCCTACTAAACAAAAATAAATAAATAAGCAAACTGAACTGGGATCTAATTTAACACTGAAGTCACATGGGGACATTTCCCTGATTCTTCCACTTTTAATAAATGTTCTTATTAATGTATGGTGTGTGTGCCCAAATCACAAGTATACAGCTTAATTAATTTTTTCAAAATAAACATGTCTGCGTAATGACCATCCCGATCAAGAGATAGAGTTCTAGCAGCACCATAGAAGTTCTTTTGTGTCCTTCCCACTGTGATGGGTTCATACTTACTACCTAAAGGTAACCATTATCCTGACTTCTAACAACATCAATTAGATTTCTCTGTTTTTGAAACTTTTTATAAATGTAACAGTGTATATTCTTTATGCTGGGCTTCTTTTGTTCAACACTGTTTATGTGAAATTTATTCATGTAGTTACATATAGCACATTTTATCTATTTTCATTTCTGTTCAGTATTCCATTGTTTGAATAGGCCATAATTTGTTTTTCCATTCTACTGTTGATTTACATTTGGATTGCTTCCTATTTGGGGCAGTTATGATTAGTGCTGCTATGAACATTTTCGTTCCTGTGTTTTGTATAGAAATGTACACATTTCTTGTGGGTATGTATATATAGTAATGGAATTAGAGAGTGATAAGTTATGTATACATTCAGCTTTAGTAGATATAGCCAAACAGTTTCCAAAGTAGTTTTACCAATTTACAATTTCCACAGCAGTGGATGGGAATTCCAGTTACACCACATCCATCCTCACTAACACTTTCTTTTTTCACTTTAAAACAACAAAAAAATTTTGTTTTGTCTGGGGGTGGGGTATAGTGGTATCATCTTTAGCTTTATTTTGCATTTCCCTGATGACTAATGCTATTGAGCATTTTTCATAGGCTTACTGACCATTTAGATATCCTCAGTCATAAAGTAGATGTCTAAGACTATTGTCCATAATTCCATATGGTGGTCTTATGTATTTTTATAAATTTTTATGGATCTCATATATTCTGAGTAGGAGGGCTTTGTTACTTAAATACATTGTAAATATTTTCTCTAACTCTGTGGCTGGCCTATTTATTTTCCTCATTTTGTCTTTTAATAAAAAGAAGATTTAAATTTTAATGTATTCCAATTTATAGAAATTTTATTTTAGGATTACTGTTTTTATGTCTTCTTTAAAAAATCTCTGCTGACTCCAGTGTCATTCTGCTATGGTAGGTATCATTTTTTCATGATATCACCTGGATACTTCATTTTTTAGCTTTAATATTCAGTAAACAATTCTTCCAATATTTATTTTTGTATTCAATGTGAGCTACAGATCATTTTTATATGGTTGTTCAATTGACCCAATGTTATTTATTGATAAAAACAATTTTTTTTAGCAGAGTCACCTTTCTCATAAGTATTCACAGATGTGTGGACCTCTTTTCTGTTCTATGTTCTTTTTTATTGGTCCCCATGTGCTAATGCCAGGTTATTCTTAATTACTGGGACTTTGTATGCCTTGACATCTGGCTTTACATGTGTTATAAATTCTACAACATCATTCTTTCAGATTGTTTTGACTATTGTAAGTCTTTTGCATTCTCATATAAATGTTGGAATAAACTCATTAAATTACATTAAAAATTCTGTTCAGATTTTTATCGAGATTGCACTGATCATTTGCTCAGTTTATGAAGCCCTGGAACATATCAGATGTTCCAATCCAAAGCATGATAGTCCTCCCTGTTTGTTTAGGTTTTCTTTAATGTCTCTTAATTTTTTTTTTTTTTAAGAGAGTGGGGAGCGGGGAGAGCAGAGAAAGAGGGAGAAAGAATCTTAAGCACACTCCATGCCCAGTGTGGAGCCCAATGCAGGGCTTGATCTCACAACATTGAGATCATGACCTGAGCCAAAATTAAAAGTTAGACACTTAACTGACTGAGCCACCCAGGCACCCCATCTCTTAAAAATGTTTTAAGGTTTTTGATGCAAGGTCTTATAATTTACTAAATTTATTACTAGGTATTTGAATTTTTAATGCTATTATAAACAGTAGCTTTTGAATTTTTACTTTTATTTTTCATTACTAGTATTCAGAGTTACAATTAATTTCTATGTATTTATTTTATATCTAACAGACTTTCCAAATTTGTTTATTGTTAATAGTTTACTTGTGGATTATTGTTTTTTCTATGTACAAAATCATGTCATCTGTGAATGTTTCATTTCTTCCTTTGCAATACTTAGAATTTTTGTTTCTTCTTATTTTAATTGAACTAGTTACAAACTCTAGTACAATGTAGAATATAAGTGGACAGACTTAATCCATTTTGATCTCTGGAAAAACATTTAGTATTTCATGGTTAAGTGTGATTTTTTTTTTTTTGTAGATACACAACCATTTTAGGGATATTTATATTTCTCTTTTCCTACAAATTTTCTGATGAATGGGTATTGAATTATAGCAAGTGATTTTCCTCTATTCACATGATCATATAATTTTTCTCTCTTAAGTTGATATTGGAAAATTATATTAATTTTCCATTTAATTTATAAGTTTATAAATTTATTTTAATATATATTCATTATATTTTCTTACCAGACCAGATTTCTACTTCTGATATAAATCTCAGTGTTTGTGATATGATATTTATATCATATCTATCTGTATGTACACATATAGATATTTCATGTATATCACTGAAGGTCACATATATATCTCATACACTTCATACATTATACGTGATATACGTATACAGGTATATATACACATAAAATACATATATGCATATATACCCATATCATATATATTTCACATATGTACATTTTACAGATGAAACATGTGTAATATGTATTATGTGTATAATATATTACAATGTAATATGTATTATGGATATATTATATGTATGCATCACAAATACATAGCTATTGTATATTGTATATGTATATATTACACCTCATACTAATTTCATTAACAAACCCTAAAATATTTTTACATCATCTATGTTTATGAGAGACACATGTATTATAGAAATTGTAAAAATTTTTAAATTTTCTATAGTTGTTTATAATAATATCCACTATATCTTTAGTATTTTTCATGTTGATATTGGTATATTTTGTGTTCTCTTTTTCTTCATCAGTTTTGACATGAATTTATGACTTTTATTAGATTATGACTTTTGCCTTTGTTCAGTTCCGCTAGTGTACCATTGTTTTCTCTTTCATAAACTTCTGCTCTTGCCTTCATTAGTTTTTCCTTATTTCTTTGGGTTTAACTTATTTTTTGTTTGTTTCTTTGCTTCCTGAGAACACAGAATAGTTACCCAAACCAACCCTAGGTGAAGCAAGTCTCAACAAATCCTAAGAAAGGCTAAAAGTCAATGATCTAAGTATCCACTTCAAGAAGAAAAAAAGTAAATTTTAATTGTCTAATTTCTATTTTCATTCAATTAAAAGTATTTTGAATTTCAATGTGTTTTTTTTTTCTTTGATTTGGGATTTTTTTGGAAGAAAATAACCTAAGCTCCAAATATTTAGTGATTTTCTTTTTTTTTCCTCTGTAGATTATGGATTTGTTTCTTTACATTTTTATTTCCCTCAATTTTTATTGTCTCATATGTTTTGAGGCAATGCTATTAGGTACACACAAATTTAGAATGTTGACATCTTCCTCACCGACTTTTTAGAATTATAAATGTCCCTTTTTATTTCTAATACTATTTCTTATTTAAAGGTGTTTTATATATATATATATATATATATATGTAAATGAAGACAAATTTCTTTTGATTAGTGTTTGCAATGTATAGCTTTTTCCATTCTTTTCCTTTTAGACTTTTAAAGTTCTTACATTAAGTTAATTCTCAATGATGCAGAATACAGATTTTTTAAAATACTGTATTAACTTTGACAAATAAAAATTGTATATATTTAAGATGTACAACATATTTTGATATATAGAATACGAGTATTAGTTACAAGAGTAATTCAACCATATTTAATATCTATTTCTTTAAATCTCATTATATTTTTCTCTTCTCATTACAAAGACAAGGAATTCACAGGTGAACAATTAATTTCAACTGAATTCGGTCCCTTTTTCTTAAAGATAGAGAATAAGGAGAACTACTTGCTAAATAGTTAATAAGGCTATTTAGTTTGAGAGCAGTTGAAGCTGCTTGGCATCATGGGAGAAAGCCTGGACTTTAAATTCAGAGTTGCCTTAAATACTTTCTAGTCATTTTACATTAGTTAAGTTTCTAATCTCTCTGATATTCAATTTCCTCACATCAGTGAGGAAAAAATAAACAGCTAAATTACAAGGATGATGTGAGAATTAGATACAGTTAATGGAAAACAGCTAACATAGGATCTGCCATATAGAAGAGGCTGAAGAACAGTAGCTATCTTTAGAATTATAAGTATACTGCTCTTGGACTTATCTCTCAATTAACATCATTGTGGTGAGAAATGAATTCAATAAATAATTTTCTTTGTCAGGAAAGTTGTTTTATGTTGTTCTCACAGAAGTCTGATGAATAGACAAAGTAGAATGTTTTATTATTTTATAAAAGAAACTTAGATCCAGAGACAACTGAATAAAGTTTAGGCATTACAATTGTCATGATTTGTGTTGTTAGAATTCTTTAAAAGCACTGTCCTCTACCAAAGAACAAGAGGAGTTAGTGTAATCAGAACACATATTCTCTGATGTTATAACATTTCAGAAAACTACTTACTGTTCAGACTTTATTTCTACTTTTCAATCCTTTGCATAACCCGAAATATCCAAGAATTGGTTTTGTTTTTATTATTTTCTGTCACTAATGACCTATCATTGCTCTTTGCAGTGGTGTACTAGACATAAACACATAAGCCCATGCGGAGGTTAAGGGGTCTGATGTCTAAACTTGACTATGCCAATAATTAAAAGTCACAGAAACTAACCTGCTTTGTGTCTGGGTTTACATTCTCTTATGGATAAAATGAGGGGGCTTAAGTATATTTCTAAGGTCTTTTTCAGAACTAAAATTTTATAATTATATGGACCCAATGACTACGATGCTAACGATAAGTTAACAGGAGATTTCTGTCATAAAATCCTTTTTGGTACTATTGGATTTACTGTTAGGCAACTCATATTTAGCATGAATAACAATACCTTGCCTTGAGAACTCTGTAAATAACTCATTGAACCACTGCAGAGTTCTCCCCAGTCTACATAATGTTTTCTGCTGGAATGTTCAATAAATAGTTACTGATATATCCTTGAGTACAGGAATGTTTTTGAAACCCTGATGCTTCTTTCTATTTCACAGTGGGAACAATCAGGATGGACTCTTAAAATTGCTTTTACAGTTTTATGACTTGTTTAGAACTCTTCATTCCACTCTCAAAGAAAAATGGGCATATTTAAGTTCACCTAAGATGAACTCCTATAAAGCTATCCACTCAAAGATTGAATGATGTTTAGAAGTAACATGCACAAGAAATGAACTTTGGCAAGATATTTACATTGATCACCTTTGGAACGTAAATAAAAAGGCATTAAGACAAAGAAAGAATAGAAAGAATTGGATTACTTGGCAACTGATAATCCCCACAGCATACAGAATAAGGCTGATGCAGCATAACATAGTAGACAGTATTAAGTAGATGTGAAATCAAAATAGGAATAGTTTCCTACTTAAAATTTTTTAGATTGTTTTGCACAGGACAGTAAAAACTGATTCGTGATAAGGCCAATTTGAATAAAAGTGCATATTGGATTTTTATTAAAGGTGTGATCTTATTTCTTCAGGTGTTTACAGTACCTGGAATAACAAGAAAATATAATTCATAATCAGATAAAAGTAAAATTTCTAAAAACTATAAATTCACAATGAGAGAGGATTTTGAAGATTTTAACTTCAATAGGAACTAAAGTCAGGGCATACTTATGACAGAAAGACATAACATAGTTAAAGATGACCAAGGACTAGTATAAAGATATTGAATTGGAAATCACTAACAAGGGGTTGTAGCTCTGACTAGGCCACTAACTACACAACTTAGGCTATTCATATAACTACTCTACCCCTCCCCATGTCTTCTTCTAAAAAAAAGTCCAGGGAATTCATCTAGATCAATGGTCTCAAACAGTGGTCCGTGAATTTCTTGGAGAGCCTATAGCTATACAGTGACTGTAAATTGATTAATGTACTGAGAATTGTAAATAAATAGTATGTTTGTATGCTTTGTGAACTACAATGTATCAAGCATATTTACTATTGTAATGAATAAAATATGTAATAATTCCTTACTAGCTAGGTGACAGTGGGAAAAGTTATTTAATCTTCCTGTGACTCAGTTTCCTCATCTATAAAATGAGGATGCTAATAACAATACCTTCTTCATAGGTGCATTAGGACTACTAAATAGCATAATTAAGGAAAGCTCTTGGAAGAGCATTTTGCAAATAAATTAAAGTAAGCCATTATAATTGTCATGATTGTTATTACTAAAATTTTTAAAAAGCATTACTGAATTAATAGGAGCTTCTTATCATCATATCCAAAATATCATTATGTATTTTTCAGTGAATAAGTATTAAAATACAATGACTGGATATAAAATTAATATACTGAAATCTGTTGCATTATTTATACTAATAATAAAGTGGAAGAGAAATTAAGAAAACGATCCCATTTACAATTGCACCAAAATAATAAAACACCTAGAAATAAACCTAACCAAATTGGTGAAAGAACTGTACTTTGAAAACTGTAAAATGTTGGTGAAAAATTTGAAAAGGACACAAACAAATGGAAAGATATTCCATGTTTGTGGATTGGAAGAACAAATATTGTTTAAATGTCTACACTATCCAAAGAATATGCAGATTTATGTAATCTCTATCAAAATACCAACATTTTTTCACAGAACTAAAACAAATAATACTAAAATTCAATAGAACCATAAAGGACTTTGAATAGCCAAAGCAGTCTCCAGCAAGAACAACCTGGAGGTATCACAATCCCAGATTTCAAGATATACTACAAAACTGTAGTAATCAAAACAGTATGGTACTGATACAAAAACAGACACACAGGTCAATGGAAAAGAATAGAGAGCCCAGAAATAAACTCACTGTTAAATGGTCAGTTTTTCTATGATGAAGGAGACAACAATATAAAATGGGAAAAAGACAGTCTCTTCAACAAATGGTGCTGGGCAAACTGGACAGCTACATGCAAAAGAATGAAACTGGACCACTTTCTTACATCATACACAAAAATAAAATAAAAATGGATTAATGACCTAAGTTTGAGAACAGAAATCATAAAACTCCTAGAAAAAACCACAGACAGTAAATTCTTTGATATCAGCCATGGAAACATTTTTCTAGATAGGTCTGCTCTGATAAGGGAAACAAAAGCAAAATTAAACTATTGGGACTACACCAAAATAAAAAGCTTTTGCACAGCAAAGAAAACTACCAACAAAACAAGGCAACATACTGAATGGGAGAAGGTATTTGCAAATGATATATCCAATTAGGAGTATATCTGAAATATATAAAGAACCTATACAACTCAACATCAAAAACAAAACAAATAATCTGATTTAAAAATGGGCAGATGACCTGAATATACATTTTTCCAAAGAAAACATACAGATGGCCAATAGGTACATGAAAAGATCTTCAACATCACCAGTCCAGGGAGATGCAAATCAAAATCACAATGAGATATTACCTCAAACCTGTCAAAATGGCTAAAATAAAAAAGACAAGAAATAACAAATGTTGGCAAGGATATGAAGAAAAACAAACCATCATGCACTGTTGGTGGGAATGCAAATTGGTTCAGCCACTGTGAAAAACTGTTCCTGAAAAACTTAAAAATAGAATTACCCTATGATCCAATAATTCCATTACTGGTTATTTACTCAAAGAAAATGAAAGCACGAATTGAAAAAGATACATGCACCTCTATGTTTACTGCAGTGTTATTTACATAGCCACAATAAAGAAGCAACCCAAATGCTTATCAATAGATAAAGAAGATTACACACACACACACACACACACACACACACTGGATTATTACTCAGCCATAAAAAAAGTTTTGTGACATTGCCATTTGGAACATGGATGGACCCAGATGGTATAATGCTAAGTGAAATAAGTCAGTCACAGAAAGACAAATACCATATTAAATCCCTCATATGTGGAATTTAAAAAACAAAACATATGAACAAAGAAAAAAGGAGACAGAAAAAAACAGACTCTTAAATACAGAGAACAAACTGGTGGTTCTCAGAGGGGAGGTGGGGGGGATGGTGAAATAGATAAAGGAGATTAAGAGTACACTTATCATGATGAGCACTGAGTACTGTATAGAATTGTTGAATCATACTGTACACCTGAAACTAATATAACATTGTATATTATACTCCAGTAAAAAAAAAAAAAAATGGTAGCTGCCAACAACCTAGAATTTCAGACCTAGTAGCAATATTCTTCAAAAATGAACATGTGTTCAAACAAACAAAAACTGAAAGATTTCATCACCAGTAATAAGCAATGGAAGATATATAAGGCTAAAGGAAAATGATTCTAGATGGACACATGAAAAAAATACAATAATCAGGTAGGCCTGCAAGGTATATTTTGAACTTAAAAAAGTCATTGATCTGGTTATTTATTGCTAAAATACCAACCTTCCCAAACTCTACTAGCTTAAAACAACTATCTTATTTTGCTCATGATTTTGTTGATCAGGTATTCAAGAAAGGCTCAACTGGGTGGTATGTCTGATCCATGTGGCATCAGCAGAAGCACCTGGGGCTGGAGACTCCACATCCAATTTGTGGGAGGAGACTACACAAGGCTGTGAATTCCAGGAGGCATGTTTACAGAGAACATTTTTGAAATGGTTGAGGTTGTGAATGCCTGGTTAGATAAGTCTTTATACCCCCTTTCAGCTCCTAGACTCCATGAATCTAATTGGCTTAATGGGGGCAGCAGAATGCTTTTATTGATATAGTGTTTCCACCCTTCAGGTATTCTCAGTGCTATTTTTGTTGGCACATTTTTATTTCTTTCCCAGGATAGGAAAGCAGCATGCTCTACCCACTTCAGACACATTTGCCATTTAGAAGCCTATAAATGTTATTTCACCACTTATTTCCCTCTGTGTATTAGAGTGTGAGCCCTCTTCCTATTTAATATTTAAATATTGTCCTGAATTGCTCCTCCAATATGTCAAATTTTGAAGATGAAAGTCAAAGATGATTTTTGTTTTGGGGCTCTGTGGCAATACACATCAGAAAAAGACAATGTAAACAGATGAGTATAATTTAAGAGAGAGAGAGCTTGTAGGCTATACTGAATTGCTCAGCATCCCAAAATATTCTTTTTTCATCTAAAAGTATATTTAAGGATCAAGTAGTTTCTGTTAAAGAGGCTTAAACATTTTCAAAGTGCAACCTAATTTACATAAACAGAGGTGACTTTTAGCATGACATAGAACTTCAGACCTTGTTCTCTCAGCTCAAATCTATACACAAAAAAAATCTATACACAGTTTAGGATTAATTTTCCTTTTCATGCATGGCTCTTTAAATGGAGAACTCAACTCCCAATTTTCAGACTAGGAGTTTTCAAATTTTGCTCCAGGGTTGATTAAAGTCGTCTAGGATCCTCCAGGTTCCCAATTGGCTGTTTCAAATTCTTGGTCATAGAATGCTTCTCCTTTTGTTTAAGGCTTGAGTTGTGTGCTTCTGCTATTTCAGATATACCAGTCATTACTACTTGTGTTTTATTTTATCTGGTGATAATCATCTGGTTAGATGTCTTTTATTCTGGCTAGAGCTTGTAGACTGCAGGTCATATTGCCTTGCTGAATGTGTCCATCATGACTTTGTCCTATAATGTTCTATATGTTCTATATGTCCTATATGTTCATCAGAGCACACAGATTTGTAAAAATTGAAACTTACAGGTAAGACACAGATGGTTGAGCAGATTTCCTGATTTATGGTTGACTCATGATTATAGGGTTCAGACAAAACAAACAATTAAGCTCTTATAAAGTTTTTTTTTTTCCTGGGAATTTTGAATAATTGTAGCCAATGCATTTTCTTGAAATTCAATTTCCATTTTAAGTTTTATTATCTTGTCCCCACTGCCACTGAAGATAAAAACTCTTGTCAGGAACATATGCATCAAGTATACTCCTTTTGGGCCTATTTGCACTATTTTAGGCTTAATTTTTGACTGCCTCACCATGATCATGAGGGGAAATTAAACCACAAAATGTACCCTATGTTGGCCCAATTACTTGATAAAATGAAATGAGTATTTTTATTTCCCTCTAAAACTTTTAAGTGTAGACAGTAACAGTGTGTGGATCTATTTAAAAACCATCATGTCTTGCTAGTTAGCTTTCTTTTCATGTAATAGAAAGAGAGGTTGAATGAGTCATGTCAAGTGATCCATGAGATTAATATAGACAAAAATGTCATAGCCTCATGCATGCAGCTGTGAATGGCATATCTACTTTGCCATCTGTATACTTAATGGACAAAATGTCCCAGTGACTGCTCCAGGGTTTAAAGTAACTCAGTTATCAGCAGCCACATTTCCTGTTGTCTAATACCCAAATTCAATTCTACTGGGAACTTTAGTCTGGCTCTTGGAGTAGGTAGAAAAATCTGCTAACCACATTACACTCTTTCATAAACCACATTGAATTGGACTATTAGCTAATACTGAGTAAAAGCAAATACCATTTACTTTGAGAGAGTACTGTGTTTTATATGGAGTGATGTTCATTCTCAGTGCATTTATATTTTAGCTCAGTAGTAGAAGTGAACAATGCATGGAAACGTAACAACTATTATTTCTCTCTGTGTTAAATGAGATCTGAAAATAAACCATTC